>NC_090937.1:304902114-305514589 GCF_040938575.1 Ambystoma mexicanum
TGTACCAGATGGTTCTCTAGCAGGACCTCCAACGAAGGATCCGTTGCCAAACCTTCCTCAGCAAGTGCCCCATCGACTGACTGAATCCTCCAATACCCCTGTGGCAGGATATGAAGGGCAAGAGACTATATATGTGGAAGATGGTTGCTCCACAGGATCTTCACTGGAAGAAGTATTGATAAACCCTTTCAGACAATCGGCCCGTCCCCAAGCGGTAACCCCCCGATCAGAGAAAGAGGTGAAATCGAACTTAAGCACCGGACCGGAAAATATCTTGCCATCACTAAAACTCACTCAACGCCATACCTCGACTGCCACTATCGACCCAGCCAAAAGTTCCTGTTTCAGATACCGACCTACCAGTAGAAAATACACCAGACAACTCGCTGGGTACCCTGCCGCGACGAGCGTCAAGAGGAAAGGTTCCTCCAGAATCGTTGCCGACTGTTGGCAGACAGAAAGCCAGCGACTTGTTAAATCCAATCCTCAGTCCTAACCATCGACGTAACTCGGCGATCAGCAGCCCTACCAACAAGCGTAGAATTAGTGATTTTCCTGGTTCAGTGCCCAGAGACACCCCCTCAAAGAAATCGCACCTCATGACTATTATGTCAACAATGACTATTCCCCTGGCCCCCTTCAGCAAGTTGTACGAGGCAGTTAATGATTCCCTGAAAGATCAAAACACCATCATAGCGATGATGCACTCGAAACTTATTTTCTTAGAGGTTTACATCATGGCCATGGAGCAAAGAGAGCGGTAGACCACCAGGTGCACTTAGAAAACAAACTCCAGCACTTACAACAAGAACTAAACCTGAACTATCGCACCCAATGCAATGTAAAAACAAGCCAGAGAGTGATGGAGAGCCTTTGTCGGCACAAACAGAGCCCAGATTGCATCCTTCCAATCAGCCCTCAGTCACAACAGGAGTGCAATGCAACCTGATCCCAGGAGCCCAACCGCCTAAAGTGTCAGACTGCAACTATAACGAAAGCTCATAAGCCTCTGAGCAAGTCGCCTACGGCCGAAAAGCAAGGCAAGACCATGTCATCTAATGCCCAGAGCTTCAAAGAAACCCAACCCCGGACCCTAAGATAGGGCCAAAAGGTATAGGGGAGTCGATTTAACGTTATTCGATTTTTGAAAATTGGAAAGCGAAAACACCACGAAAAAAAGCACCTACTGCTATCTTTAGCAACAGAGGATTTGCGGGTGTTTATTGCAGCCAAGCAGCCCAAAAGCGGCACAAGACTGGCTGTTGATGAGGTGTGCGCTCCCACTCAAATCACAGCGAAAAAAGGTGAAGTGGTGGACCTTGTGAAATCACTGCTCAGGACTTGATGGACTATAAAATACTTATGGATTTATCAATCCATCTGGACCATGAACAAGAGCCCTTAACCTTCAGACCGTCCTTACCGGTGACGAGAGCCACAGTCGATCTTGACCTACTGGCTTCACCATCCCCTATAAAAACAAATCCTTGAAAAAGATCACATTGCGAACAGAGCCGCACCTCCCCTACCGAGAAACGGAAAACCTCTAGCACTGACGACACCTGGTCCCGAACCCCAGATGTGACGAGACCCGGAAAAGACCAGAGACAGGTGGTACCGGATCAAGTGGATGGCAGCAGCCGTAAGGCTCCTCAGAACTACGACAAGACCCCCATCCACCGAAACCTGAAAAGTGACCATAGATCACCTGGACCCACGAGAACCTGCATCAACGTGCACTCTCTTACTTATCGGACACTCGAGTCAGAACACAATCCACTAGACCCACTAGACTGGAGTACACCAAACAACTTACTGTGCCACGAATCACCAGGGCCAAGGCAGGAGGACTAGGATTCCCCTACCTGGCACCTAAACTCTGGAACACACTACCCACAGCCCTCAGAGCTGAAACCTCTCTCCAGGCCTTCCTAAAAAAGACACTCTTCAACTAGCTTCTAGCTCACTGTATGTACCTGCGCACTGCTATGCTCTCTGCACCTATGTGCTACAAGCACCACAATGCCATTTCATGCTGTATGTATTTACGTGACTACTGTAACTAAGATATGAACATCTACTGTAACCAGCGCCACAATGCCCACGGGCTGCTGTGCGCTTAACAAATGTGAATAAATAAATAACCTTCAAACTGGAACAAATCCTAGATGCAAAGGAGGATTTTATTTTGAATAGACGAACTATCAACTATAAGCAAATTAAGGGCACTGAAAACGGACGACTTTACCTTGATAGAACCCTATCATAGAGAGCGCAAAGCCATGGCCTACCTTCATATTAAAGCAGAAGTCTGCAAAGATCTTGAAAAAAAAGTGTTTCCGTATCACCGAAATTGAACTACCAAAGCAAAGCCTACCGGCCGCCTTGACTGAGAGTCCCTCTGTGCATCGAAAGAATCAATACACGTCAAGAACTGAAGATCTGTATGAAGACTTGCGATGGGGCAGGCACCCCCGTTCGTCAACGAACTAAATAGCTGGCTTGTCAACCCGCAAATACAGCGATTTGTCGTATCGTCATCACGCTGAATCCTTCACAAGAAGGCTCAGTCCTAGACGCAGATACATCGCCCCTCCGTTGAGATTGGGGAGTGAAGTTGAACGCCACTTGAATACTAACGCGGTCTTTAGTCCGCCGCAATCAACTTCTTCTAAGACAAGTGCACAAGGTTGTGCGTCCCAGGAGATGGATCAGCCAAAGATAAGCCCGCGAATGTCCGCAAAGGTCTTTGGGCGTGGTTACCAAAAGCCCTGGAACCAAATACAAGGAAATAGCAACCACAGAGTATACCATTGAGTGTCATCGGCAAAACTGGGAACGCGATACCCAAGGTCCGTTATTCACCGTTGATTCTGGGTTCCTGGAATAATAGAGGACATCTTCACCTCACCCGACCAAGTGAAACAAATCTGGGTGCATTCGACATACTCTGCCTACAGGAGACCTGGTTGGAGGATCACCCGGCTCTCGATGGGTTCACAGTGATAATTTCACCTGCCCTTAAAGGTTTGCTAGGCCGACCTTCATCTGGACTTCTCCTGGCGGTCTGAGCCGATTCCGGTATCAACATCTTTAAAAAAATATCCGTTGGCATATGGCAATCTGGCGGTGCTGCTAACTTGGGAAAAGTCTAAAGTGCAGAGTCCGAAGTCCGAAAAGATCCAACTTGCTATTGTGACGTTATACTGGAATCCTCAGCGCACTACGACCGACACCTTTTTGTACATCGGTGGCCAACCTGATGGAGGAAATTCTTGTGGACTATCAGCAACCCAACATAATCATATGTGGGGATTTGAATGCCAAGTGCATGACATCTACAAAATCGCCCCAACGAACCGCTCAAAGATCAGGCGCCAAAGATCAAGGGTTGGTGTGGCTGGACGTGATGAATTCTAGAAACTTCCACAACGCCGCCTTGATCTTGGACAACAGGCCTTTTATCCCAACATGGGGACGAGATGCATCATCAGCGACTTTGGACTATATCTTTGTGTTGCACGATATGGTACCCTTAATAACAAATTTTGTGGTGCAAAGAACTGAAGCCAGCGACCATAACTTGCTATCGGTTACATGGAATGCTTGCTGTGCACAAAAACCTTCCTGAAATTTGAACGTTGAGTTGAATCAACAGCAAACTCACTTTAGACTCTCGGTGATAGATATACCCGACCTCACTAGAAAGTACAGTCAACAAATCATATCTACCAGTTTGGAAGTTCAGATATCCAAAGTTAATTACCAACCTCTGCTACTTAAATACAAAGTGGACAGAAATGGAAGACCTAAAACGACCCTGCCGACGAAGCATTTCTATAACAAAATGTTGATGGTCAAGAAGCGATACCTAAGACAGCTACAAAGGGCCGTAGCAAAGCACAATATGTGGGAAACAAGATCGACCCTTGCTGCTGAGTCCAGAGCCTGCAAAGCCTGGTTGAGAGGCTTCTGTGCGACGCTATACCAGCAAGACCCGGAAACCATGCTCAAAACCTTGAGTAGTAAGAACACCAGAGAATTCTGGAATCTGATTCGTCCATCAGAAAACCAGACGAATGAAGCCCTGACAAACTCGGTCACTGAAACAAAATGGGTGACCCACTTTTCCACACTCTTCAAAACTCTGAGTGGCTCCAGCCAAACTGAGAACAATCCCAGTACCATCCCATGGGAAGATCTTTCTGATAAAGACAACATCTGCAAAGCCATCAAGAAGCTAAAATTGTCTAGAACACCGGCCCCACATGAATTGGCGAACATAGATTTAAAACGCTGTCCGGAGGAATGGTCATAGTTAGTGAGTCAGATCTTCACCTGCTGTAACAACAGAAAATCAATCCCATTGTCTTGGACCACGGCAGTGATCGTACCAATCTTCAAGAAAGGCGTCAGAGACGATCGGACAAACTATCGCCCGATAGCCCTCTTGGATATTATTGGTAAGATCTACGCGACCCTGCTCCTTGAAAGATTCCAAGCCTGGGCCAGGTTCGCGCCTTGTTCAGAACCCTTGCAAAAAGAATTCTTAAAAAACGTGAGCACTTCGATCAATATGATGGTACCGAACATCATCAAAAGTAAGATCATGATAGGTGCCCCGAGAGTACCTGGCTTTCGTTGACCTTACCCAGGCCTTTGACCGGGTAGACCGAGTGAAACTATGGAAGAAACTTTGAGATTGGAATTGTCCAGCACCAATATTGGGCCACCTCATTGTCCTCCATTTAGACACAAGTAGGAGAGTTCGGCTTAGTCGCCAAGGTATTCTCTCCGCGGAAATTCCCTAAGTGGTCTCCAGAGACAGCTAAACAATTTGGTCCAGTACATCGAACAGAACAACTTAGAAATAAACAAAGACAAGACCAAAATCTTGATCTTGGAGAAAGCGCCAAAAAAAATCTCGAAGCCTAGCTTGTTCGTGGGCAGATCTGAAATTGAACAAGTCTCCCACTTCAAATACCTTGGTGTTACGATTGATTGCTCAAAAGTCGATGCACGAAGGCAGCAAGCTCTTTTGGACAAAGTCTGCAATTTAACAGCACAAACCCGATTAATTGATTTTTAAATTTGGTAGATTTTTAATTGCGGCCTGCAATCCAATACTATAAATCCAAAGTGATTCCAGCGATGACTTACGGGACGGATGCAAGCCCGGCTATTCCTCAGACAATATAGAACAAGCTTGAAGGTTTCCTTTGGCGATCTGTCCTGAACCTACCAAAATCTACCCCCATTGAAGCGATCCGGCACGAGCTAGGGCTACTCTCATTATCGGCAATGGTAGATCACATCAGTATTCAGCTTTTTAGGAAGCCGCTAATGCCGGAAAGTCCGCCAGTCTACAGACTGATTGCCGAAGAAATTTCAAAAGGTACCTGCTGCATGTTAAATACTTGGGTGAAAAAGAAAAAATCTCTCCATGAGACGCTTACTTGTTCAGAGGAAGTTTTGATATCAAACACAACGAGAGTAAAACAGAAGTTGGAAGATCAGGACTGGTTAATGACTCAGGATAAAACAGCCAACAGTAAATTCTTGGCCCATCTTCCACCTACAATAAGAAAACGTAAAGTCATGTTGGAGTACATTAAGAAATTTCCTGATGAAAAGCTGAGAGGAACATTTATGAGAGCGCGGCTCAACCGTCTCCCGACTCAGGAAATTCTGGAAAGAAGAGGCAAGTCCAATTCTAACAAATGTGGACTCTGCCGGGAGACTCATCAAATAGAATCCATCATACACTTGATGTTGTCATGCCCAGCAACGCGAGGAGTGAGGACAGCCTACCTTGTACCTTTGTTTTCCACAAGTGATGTATGTGAAGTAGTTTGGTGGGCTTGCCTCATTTCCGGAGAAAACATCAGATGGACAATCGCAGGAGTTAAGATTCTAAATGCCGCTTTCGAGAAAATAAACACTTTGTGAAGTTGGAGCACATGTAATACGAACAACGCTCAGCCGAAAAACTCATTCCCGAAACTGAAATTTTCACTCTTGTAAAAGCCTAAGTTTGGCTAAACACAAGTAAATAAAAAAATAAATAAGGTATGGTTTTTGGTCCAGGCGGTTTTCGTTGCTTGATCTGAGGAGTCTTGTTGTCTTGTAGATTATTTTCTTTTGTAGGAATTCAGCTCCCTATTTGTTGATTGCCCTGTGTGTTATGCACATTGTTTTGAAGGTGATGCAATGTTTGACTGGGAGCCAATGCAGTGCTTTTAGTGCTGGAGTGATGTGGTCTCTGCTGGATAGTTTGAGTAGGAGTCTTGCTGTTGTATTTTGGATGCATTGTAGTTTCTTCAGGAGGTATTCTGGCATCCCGAGATAGAGGCTGTTCGCGTAGTCGATTCTTGACATGATGAGGGTGACGATTGTGAGTGTTTTGAGGGTGAAGGAGAGGAAAGGTAAGATTCTACTTGTTGTGTGAAGGAGGAAGAAGCATTTCTTTATCATTGCATTTATTTGAGGTTCTAAGGTTAGGGAGTTGTCCATCAGGACTCCCAGATGTTTTACTACCTTAGATGGTGCTGGTGCGGTTCCCATTTCCGTTGGCCACGGAATGTAGGTGTTGCTTTCTTGGTTCTTTGATATAATCATGATTTCTGTCTTTCCTGGGTTGATTTTCAAGTTGTTGGCGTTCATCCAGTTGAAGACTTCTTTTAGACGCTGTTAGGCAGAAACCTGTGCAGTTCCCTTAGGGACCACTGTAAAAAGCTTAAGACTACAGGTGTTGGCAGTAAACCCAATTGGTAGCAGTCTGTACCCCCCAGATTTATCTGGTAGCTGTGGCTGAGCAGTCAGACTTCTCTCAAGAAGAGTTAGGCAGTATATAGAGTATACACATTAGGTAAAAAAAAATACAGTAGCACAAGCACACACCGACCAGAGCTTGGGTATAAAAGTATATAATTATTTATTTAAAAACACACTTGTAAAAATACACTGGCACTAATATGTCAAGCAAGTTCAAACACAGTCACTAGAAATATATACACCTCCCTGATTAATTATTCGACAAGTCTTAGGAAAAGAACACCACTTATTATCAATACAGAGGTGAGCGCTTAATCAAGATGGCACTCCAATAATTATTTAAAAAGGGAGGGAAAAGGCAGAATTAGGAAAGCACACAATACCAACACTTTTCTAAAGAACCACAGCAAGTCAAGAAAGGCAGAGTCTACTGTAGAGCAAAAAGTTCATAGGCCAGGCCCACTCTTGGAGAGAGCAAGGCGGAATGTGCCCAAGATCACACAGTTGAAGTACACTTTAAAAGTCTTTGCAGATAGTTCAAAAGGAGTTGGATCAGTTCAGAAAAGTTAGTTAACAGGTCCCAGGTCACCCCAGGATAGAGAGTCAAGGATTTACAGGACACCTTGAACAGTCTGTTGCAAGGGAGACCAGGCGGGACACAGTACCTGAAATGGTGAGAAAGCTCCAGCGGGGGCAGTTGTTCCTGGCAGCGGGTGCAAGTCGGTACTTCGTTCAGGGGAAGAGAAGATCTTGACGTGGAGGAAAGCTGGAGGTCGTTGCACTGTCAGGGAAGAAACCAGCTGTGGAGTTTCCCGGTTAAAAGGTACTACCCTTTTATTCGCGTAGTGGTGAAGCGTGGCTATCCGGTCGCCGGGGTGCTTGGCACGGGCGATTCGACCATGAGACGATCCAGGAAGGCGAAAAGAGGGCAAACTGGTTAACCCCACCAGTTCAAAGGAAGAAGACTCTCCAGGATGAAGATCTTCTCCGTCGTCGGGAAGTGGTGAGTCGGTTCAGCAGGGCTCCACCGGTGGTGTCGTTGCAGGTCGGCTCAGCTTCTCCCTCTTCGGATTCTTTAGGTCCTGTGGCGACTTCTGAAGTTCCAGTCCCCAAAGCCCTGCTTTTATGCAGAAAGCCCCCATTCATCAGTCCTAGCTGTCACTCGAACATGCTAAATGGTTAGCCGGGCGGCTCACCACTGAGCCAATCACACAGGAGTGCGACTTGAGTTGCCGAGGCAACTCAGTCCAGGGTGCCTATTCCCCCCTCCCACACATCCTGTAGACCCAGACAGAGTGGCACCACTTTTGGAGGCTTCTGTGCAGAAGCCCGCCAAAAGTGGAACAAAGGGCTCGACTTGGGTTGGAGTTACAGAGGCAAACACAAACGCCATTTTAAAACTGAGTCCTGGCAAAAAGACCCAACCGGGGAATAAATATTAAATAAATAACCCAGCGGTATCTTTAACATTGCACCAAAAAAGCGGTGCGTTTAAAATGAATGGGAAAATCCCATAGGAAATATTCCGGTGGAATATTTCGTGGTGTAACCACTGCCACCAGCCAGAAACTCGACGAGGGGGGTCTGCACAGTGCCCCCCTCGAAAAATAGACCCAGGGGCAATCTAATTACCCCTACCAGTACTTCCACATTATGATGATTTTTACTGGTTCTGTTCACAATTTAAGACTAGTAAAGTCAGTGGTGACTTTACATGCCCTGGGAGACGGTAGTCAGTCCCAGGGTATGGACTCGATGTTTGGGGGTCACTATGACACCCCTGTGTTACTGCACTGAGGGTGCTGTGAAACACACATCCCAAAAACACATGAAGCCCTATGGAGTAAAAGACCCGATAGCCCATAAAACACATTACAAAGTCAAAGGGCATTCTCAAATCATGCCTAAGAGTGGGAGAAAAAGAGTCTCACTCTTAGCAGGAGACAAAAATAAACCCCAAAAATCCAGCAAAGCTGCTGGCGGACTCGCTAGGTTTGGGAAATTAACCTTAACAGAGAATTCTCCCTAACAGACACTCGATTAGGTTTGAGTGATCGGCTTGAGTGTCTTCCATTTTGTAGATGATTTGAGTGTTGTCTGCGTAGTTGTAGCATGTGATTTTGTATTTATTGAAGATTCTGATTACTGGAGTCTGGTAGATGTTGAAGTACAGTAGTGATGGTGAGCACCCTTGTGATATTCCATAGTCATTCACTTGTGGGGTGGATTTGTAGGGTTTTATCCATACGGTTTCTGTTCTGTCTGCTAGGAATGATTTAATCCAGAGTATTGCCATGTCAGTTATGCCTTTGTCTTCCAGTCTTTTGGTTAGGGTGTCATGGCTAACTGTGTCGAAGGCTTCAAAGAGGTCGAGTAGAATCAGAGCTTAGGTTGCGTTGGTGTCTGCGTTACTTTTTATAAAAAAGAAAAGACCCAGGATGAGACTGTGCCCAGTTTCAAAAGATGATTTAATATATAGAAGTGCGCTTTATGATGACACGTGTCTTGGTCCTTTTATAGACCTTGTGTTTTTTAAAAGCGGTTTAATATATGCTGATGTGAAGGATCTTGTTACCGTTCCTGTTGCGAGTGAGAGATTTAGGAGGTTTCTGTAGTATTCTGATGGTGTTCCTTGCGTGAGGATTGATTTGTAGATGTCAGGGGTCCATGGCTGATCCTGCTTTCTTGCTGTGTTTTACCAGCAAGACAAATATCTCTGCTGATATTTCAGGAAAGTGTTGTAGTTTGTGCTGTGGCTCTATGTTCGATCTTTATGTTGAATGTTATGGTTGGTTGGTCTGTTTTATGATTTGTCAGATGTCATTGATTTTGTTCTTGAAGTGGTCTGCCAAGGTTTTGCAAAGTTTCTCTGAGGCGGTTGGAGTGTTGTCGCAGCCAGGTGGGTTTCTCATTTGTTTAATGATGTTGAACATTTCTTTTTGTGTGTTTGTGGCAGTGGTGATTGTCATCATAATGCCTTCTCTTAGCCTTTTGTTTTTCCTTCTTGTATGCGCGGATTTGTTTTTGGAACAGTATTTTCTTGTCTAGGTTGTATTCTTTCCTCTATTCCAGTTCCATCTTCTTGTTGTACTTTTTCATTGTGGTTAGTAGTTGGAGGAACCATTTTGCCGTTGCTCTTTTATTTAGGGGTACGAATGGTTTTTCTGGGGCGATGTTTTCAATTCTGTCAGCAACCCATTTGTGCAGTAGCTCTGCTTTTCCATCTAGGTCAGCAAGCTTCAGTTCGGTGGTTGAGGGTTTGGTCATCTCCAGTTGTTAGAGAAGGTTGCTTACTTTGACGGTTTTCCAGTTTCTTTTTGTTAAGTTTGTGAGCTTGGGGGGGGCTGGATGCCGACTTGAGTTGGTAGACTGATCACGAATGGGATGATGAGATTTGTCGCTCAATAGTATTTGTATCAGTGTTGCCTTGGTGATAAGTTTTTCCTTGGCGAAGATTGCCTCGAGGGGAGCGGTTGTAGTTTAATGGTTTTACGCTGTCCAATTAGTGAGTTTTGAGAGTTGGCGTGTCTTTCTTCAAACCAGATGTTGAAGTCCCCCAGGATAATTAGATGTTCGTGCTTGCTGGCTATGTTGGTGATGGCTTCTATGAAGTTATCGACGAAGGTTATATTGTATGTCAGTGGTCTGTACACCAGAATGAATGTGATGCAAGTTTTTGGGTTCGCTGATAGGTGTATGACTATGGTTTTGCAGTTGATGATGTTGAGCGGTTCATCTGTTTTTATTTTCAAGTGTCCTTTGAATGCTATTGCAAGGCCTCCTCCTTTTTTTTTTTTCTTCTTTTATTCCTGTTTACCTGAAGGCATTTGAAGTTGGTTGGGAGGAAGCTTTGGAGTGTGATTTTGTAGTAGTCGTCCAGCCATATTTCTGTGATTAATAGGATGTTGATGCCGTTGTCACAGAGAAGGCCAAAGATCTGAGTGTTTTGACATGGATCTTGCGTTTATTTGGTTGCAGTGTAGTTTGTTTTGCGCTTTGTCAGGGTTTGTCTACCAGACCATGCATTTTGAAATGGGGTTCAGCTAGACTTGAGATATCTGCACAGTGGGAGAGAGGCCCACAGCCAACAATATAGTTTGACTACCGGACAATGCAGTTTGAGTTAGGGCTCAGTTAGACTCGAGATACCTGTACAGTGGAAGAGAGGCCCACGCCCAACAGAGCAAATGGGTGCAGTAGTAAAAAAAGCTAGATTGGATATACCTGCACAGCGGGAGAAAGGCCTACGCCTAACAGAGCAATTGAGTGAACTCCTAGGCACAACTAGGTTTGAGACACAATTGAGCAGATGACTGCACTACTAAACACAGCTAGACCAGAGATAACTGTATAGAGGGAGAGAGGCCCAAGCCTGACAGCAAATAAGTGCAGTACTAAACAAAGCTAGATCGGAGATACCTGCACAGCGGGAGAAAGGCCTACGCATAACAGAGCAATTGAGTGGAGTCCTAAGCAAGCTAGGTTTGAGACACAGTTGAACATATGACTGCAATGCTAAACGCAGCTAGATTTGAGAGTCCTGTATAGTGGGAGAAAGGCCTACTCCTAACAGAACAATTGAGTGGCGTGCTAAGCACAGCTAGATTTCAGACACAATTGAGCAGATGACTGTAATGCTAAACACAGCTGGATTTGAGAGACCTGCATAGTGGGTGAGCGGCCCATGGCCAATAATGCAATTTCGAATACTGAGGCAGTGGAAATATTTACAGTGCTGTAGATAATTTTGATAAGCGGTTAGGCTTCTGGGCAAGAGTAATTGCTCTGGTCCCCACCTAGACCACTCCTACTGTATTGGTACTAGTTTTTGCTGGTTGACGGCTGGCCACTGGCTTCCCCTGCTGAAATCGGCAGAATCTCTTTGGAGCTGCCTCTGTTGAAGCTGCCCTTTGCCTCTGGTCCTTCGCCGCAGGGGCGGCACGGGCAGAGGGCTGCTCTGGAGTGGTCACTAATGTCCTTGTTGGAGAGCCAATTAGGCCAATCAAAGAACCAAGTACAAACAGAACCAACTTCACGGACGTCCAAACATTACAACATTTTAACAATGTTATCCCAATCCAATGTGATGCTCAATTGTATTTCATATTATGATGTATACCTCTGGTCCATATGTCTCTTCAATTTTGACATATTCAGTGTTACATTCCTTGGATTTAAGAATCATACAAAAAAGTTAAATGTCAATCGAACTTAAATCTAAAATCTTTGTGGGCGTGGCTACGAGGGCCATGTAGGAAGACGCGATCTGGCGGAGCTCCCGAGATCCTGGCGAAATAGTGCATAACAACGTGCCTATGACTGCTGAAAACACACATGTTGGTGTGTGAACGGTCTGACTGCGCTTGGTGAACTTTTGGAAGGCGTGGGAGAAACGGTGGTGGAGTTTTGTGCGAAAAAGATAAGGAGCGCCAGAGACGGAAGACGAAACAAAATGGCTGATCAACGACCGGAACAAAGGAAGGAGCAGGCCACACGGTGGTCGAGCGATAGGAGCGGACTGTGTGCGCATTTGTAACTTGCGCGGAACGCAGGTCCCCTGGGTCATGTCTAATAGAACAGTGAGACCGAAGGCGAAGCAGCCCACGTTGGACGACTTCGCCAAGACGTCCCCTGGTCCGGAAAGTTCCAAGAGCAAGGGTAAGTCGCCTGCAAGCGGCATGCCTGTGACGGGTACTTACCAAGAGGTCCTGGCTGCGATTGCGGACTTGAAGGCGGCCTGGGAGGCTAAGCTTGAACTGGCCGTAACTGAGCTGAAAACGGCATTGGACCTTAAGGTCGGTGAGGTGCAGGAGGAGGTGAATTTACTCCGGCAGGACGTCGGGTCCCTGGCGGAGCGCACTGAGACCCTCGAGAAAGAGGTGAGCCCGAACACCGCGGATTGTGCCTCCCATAAGGCCGAATTGCATGCCCTGGTGCAGAGAGTGGGCAACTTGGAGAACAGGGCGGAGAAGGCGGAAGGACGCGCCCGACGGAATAACATTCGCATCCTGGGCCCGCCAGAAGGATCGGAGGGCCACGATCCCACGGAGTTCATCAAATCTATGCTGTTGCAGGAGATACCCGGAGGAGCCTTCTCTCAAGGATTCGCGGTGGAACGTGCGCATAGAGCTCTAACAAGGAGGCCGCCGCTGGGAAACCCACCTAGGCCAGTAATTGCCAAAATCCTTAATTACCGGGACCGGGAGAGGATACTAGAACACTTCCGCAAAGGAGGAACGATTACACAAGGAGCGATAAACATAACGGCCTACCCGGACAATACCCTGACTGTGCAGCGTAGCCGTATGAACTTTGGGACGGTAAAGCGGAGATTGAGAGAGGCGGGCCATAAATACACGTTGCTGTACCCAGCGAAAATGAAAGTTTTTCACAAACACAAGACTTTGTTTTTTGAGACTCCGGAGGACGCCATGGGATGGCTCGACGCGCAGGTTTGTCACCAGGAGCCTGACGTTCGGACGGGAAGAGGAGATGGAGGAGATATGTAGTGCACGAGGAGGGCGCTACAAGATGGCACGGAATTGGTCTCTGGGACTTGATTATAGTCATTTGAGCGGCCTTAGGCAGAGAAGGTCAGACTGTTGCACAATATATTATGGGCACTGGGACTATTGCTGTATTTAGGGGAGCCTTGCAGAGCAGATCTCTTTACGCCACTTAGTAACCTTAGTTAAGTGGCCATTAGGGCGACTTCACCCTACTGAGCTCTGGGCATTGGTTGGTGCTTGCAGGGATAGATGTGGGGGTGCCTGAGTTCCATGGATGGAGCTGGGCAGCAGTTGGGGAGTGTGGTGTTGGGGAAGGGATGGGTAGAGGGTGGGGGAGGGAAGTGGGGAGTTTGGGGTGTACATAGTTATGGGGAGTTCGAGTTTGTACATGAGGCTACAAGAAAAAGCCAGAGGGCTGTATCTGTATCGCGTGGGCAGGTGGGATTTGCTGCACGGAAGGGGGGAGGATACTTATGAGCTATGGGGGATCTTAAGATCGTAACGTGGAATGTCAGGGGACTCAATAGTTACTTAAAGAGGAACAAGGTCATGATGTATTTGAAAAGACAGAAGATTGATATTGCACTGTTGCAGGAGACGCATCTGACTCGGGAAAAGTTGTAACTGGTGGGGAAGAAGTGGAGAGGTATTGTAGTGGGTTCTCCGTATTCTGCCTACGCAAGGGGAGTGTTGGTCTGGGTGGCACCGCACGTTCCGCTCCAACTTACACAAGAGATGGTGGATACAGAGGGGAGGATGCTCATATTGAAGGCAATGGTGGAGAATAAAGAGGTGTGCATTGTAAATACGTATGCCCCCAGTCAAAACACGGCGGCATATTTTAGGACTCTGTGTACCAACCTGGGTACGTGTGTGGGTGGGGGGGTTATTTGGTGAGGGGATTTTAATTGTGTGCTGAACCCCAGGGTAGACAGAGCTGATGATAAGATTGATAGGCCCACCCCAGCGGCCAGGGCATTGCAGACACTGCTCGACGACTTCGGGCTGGCAGATGTTTGGAGGCTGAAACATCCTAATGAGGAACAGTATTCGCATTACTCAGCCCCGCAACAACTGCATACGAGACTTGATTATTTTTTTGCCACGCCAGATGTGGTGGTAGAGACCACCCAAATAGAATACAAAGCGAGGGTCCTGTCGGACCACTCGCCTTTGGTCCTGGGATGGCAGTACTGATGCCCCAGAGCGCGGATACCGACGTAGCGCCTCCAGGCTGAGGCGCTCAAGGATCCGGTCTTCAGAGAGGATATCAGGGACGAGATCATACATTATTTCGAAGAGAACGCTGGCAGTGTGGATTCGGCAGGCACACTCTGGGAAGCCTTTAAGGTGGTATTGCGGGGTGCTGCTATTGCTAAATCAAAGGGCCTGCAGGGTGGGGTCCTAACGGAGTTAGAAGAAGCTGAGGATGAACTGGAACGGGAACTCAATAGGGGAGGGGGGGGATGCGGAGCCAGTACTTAAACTACAGCAGCGGTGTGCAGAACTTTTGGAAAGGCTCTGCAACCTTAACTATAAGAAGTATGTTGAGAGACAGCATGCAGGTGGGGATAAAACGGGTCGTCTCGTGGCGTGGCTATACAACAGTGAAACCCCTAGGCCCCCGATTAGGACGATAACCAGAGAGGATGGAGAGGTAGCGAACACCCAAGAAGGAGTCAATGAGGCATTCTTAGATTATTACAGGGCACTATATGAGGACAAAGAGGGGGGGCAGCCGAGAGGAGATAAGGGAAACTTTAAGAGATATGGGATTACCTAAGATTAGTGCCGAAGAAAGAGAGGAGCTGGATGCACCGATTACTTTGGAGGAATTGGAGGAGGTGGTGAGGCAGCTGCCCAACAGTAAGACCCCGGGTGTGGACGGACTTCCTAGCAAATTTTATAAAGCATATAGAGAAGAGGTACCCCCCCCCATGCTAGAAATGCTTAATGAATAGTTTGAGGTGTGCCGGTTTCCAGAATCGCTTAGAGAAGCGATGATAATACCGCTCCCTAAACCCAACAAACCAGGGCATAGCTGCGGCTCCTATAGGCCCTTGTCAATGCTGAACCAGGACGGCAAGATATTGACGGCGGTCCTGGCTAATAGGTTGCGGAGAATTATTAGTAAATTGATACATCCGGACCAAACAGGTTATTTCCCCAACAGGAATATAACGCACAACCATAGGCGACTCCACCAGGTGATTGAATGGGAGAGCAAGAGCGAGGGTGAAATGGCGGTTGTGTCCTTAGATGAAGTCAAAGCTTTCGACTCAGTCAGGTCGTCGTGGTTGCTGGAGGCCCTGAAGGAATACGGGATGGGGCCGGGCTATGTTAGGTGGGCGAAGTTGCTGTACAATGAGCCGCTAGCTAGGGTACGTATAGGAGCAGTGATATCCGAGAGGTGGCAATTTAGCAGAGGCACCAGACAAGGGTGCCCCTGGTCCCCGATGTTATATATTCTGGCCCTGGAGCCCCTGGCAGTGTACCTTCGGCAACAATATGACATGATAGGCATTGAGGTAGGGGGAGAGAAATACCTAATATCCCTGTATGCTGACGATTTGCTATTATATTTGAAATATCCGGAGGAAAATCTTCAATATATTCTGGAGGTAATGGAAAGGTATGCAGAACTGTCTGGCTTAGCGGTGAACCCCCAAAAATCAAGCATATTCCCATTGGGTAGCTACAGAGGAACCCTTCCGGAGCAGTTGCCATTGTTGCCGATACCATGGGCGGTTGGTTCCTTCCGCTACCTCGGAATAGATGTGTAATACACAGTAGAGGAGGAACATTTGTAAAACACCGAGTTGGCTGTGGGAAAAATCCGTATAAGCATGAAGTTTTGGGAGAAGTTGCCGTTGGCGATGATGGGACGGAGGGCGATGCTCAAAATGGTGGTCCTGCCTAGGCTCTTACATTTTTTCAGCAATATTCCGTATATGATACCCAAGAAGTTTTTTGCCAAGCTGAATAGTATGTGCAGAGTCTTCCTATGGCATAGCACCCTGAATAGAGTGGCTCTATGGAAGTTGCAGAATTTCTATGAAAGGGGGGGTATTAAGATGCCTAATTTTGAGGCCTATTATGTAGCTGGTCCGTTGCAATATGTGGTCAAATGGCTCTCTGATGAGGTAACTCCCGAATTTAGGCTGTTTGGACAGGACTGCACTCCGTTCTACCTGAAGGAAATTATTTGGTTGCTTAGGTCAGAAATGAAGGAGCGCCCGGGAATGATGTTGCTGGGGTGGAAGATGTGGCTTAGAGTATGTCGAATGATGGAGGACCCGTACCCGTGTTCCCCGCAGGTTCTGCTCGTTGCTTTGGCAGGGGAAGACAAACAACTAAGGATGATAATCAGGACCTACTGTGAGTCGGTCAGGCTGGTTACATTGGGGGATGTCTGGCAAGAGGGGGCCATTAGGGATTTTGAAGGACTAGGGGAAGAGACGGGCTTGCATAGGGGCCAGTATGTCACATACCTAAGGCTGGTGCAGAATATTCGTAAAATCTGGCCTGAGACTGTATTGGAGGAGGAACCAGACGCCACTATGGGGACAATATACGACATATCAGAAGGGGGGCATGAGATCTCTAGATTGTATGAGATGGTGATGACCCGGGTTGGGAAGGAATTGACGCATTTGAGGTTGGATTGGGAAACAGAGGTGGGAGCACAGATGGAAGATAGGATGTGGGAGCGTGCTATGGGATACCACAAGAAGGTGTCAAGAAATGCTAGATTACAACAAATACAGTTTTTTATAACGCACAGAGCTTACATGACCCCGATGAGAATATCGAAGTTTGTAAATGTGGGACGACAAGCGTGCCCAAAATGCGATAAGGAAAATGCTGATATGACACACGTGTTTTGGTCTTGCCCAGTGATTGAGAGTTTCTGGGGAGAAGTGTCGCAAAAACTAGCGGACAAAGGGGTCACGCACATTATAGATACGGCCTGGGCCTGCCTGTTGGGAGGGTTTCCCAGACCACGGAAACTTAAACATGTTGGGAAATTGAAGGACTTGGCATATGTGCTCGCAAAACGAAGGATTGCCACGGGTGGAGGTATGGTGGCGGGAATTTCAGAAATGGGCAGAGGCTGAAACGGTGGTATGGCAGGAGGCATGTAGCATGTGTGGGGAAGAAGAAGTGAGTACCCTGCTGGCATGGAGAGTATTAATAGCAGGACTGTTTGGAACAATAACGGATTCTGCAGTCTCAGAAGGAGGTGATACCCTGCCACACGCAGCAGATACGGAATGAGAAGGACAAACAAGCTCTTGAGGGGGGAGGGATTGGGGGAGCAGTGGTCTTGACTAATTGATGTTCATGTGATTGTTGCAAAAAGCGCTGCCAGTTTGGTTTGTATTGTTTGTTTTAAAAAAATAATAAAAACCATTTAAAAAAAAAAAGTAAAATCTTTCATCTCACAGAACACTTCTCCAAAAGGTACTCTAAAATGATTGCGAACCTTATACTATAAGGTTTGTAGTTGCAGCACAAATGGAACATTCTTACGAACATAACCTTAAACTGTGCATGTGATTTGCTCATAATATACATTTCACATACTCATACTCCCGCCCCCTTTCCTCCATACTGTAACCATCTTTCCCTTTAAATTTAGATGCTCGCCGGGCGTGGCTCTGGGAGCATGCACTCCCCACTCTGCCCACCTCTGCCACTCCTCAGTCCTCTTTTCTGCGTCAACGGGAATGGACTGCTTTCACGAACGCTCCTGGGTTAGGCCTCCGGCCTTGTAATTCCACACGCTCTTCCCTTGAGAAGTATTCTTTTTCTTTTTTCTCTTCCAATTGTTAGGTACTGCTCTGTGCTCTGGCACCACTCTCCTCCCCGGTGAATGCTGACGTCAGGCTTCAGCGGGTGTGCAGCCTGCAAGGTTCCCTTCCTGTTGGGGAGAATTCTCTGTTTAGGCTGAATTTCCTAACCTAGTGAGTCCCCCAGCAGCTTTGCTAGATTTTTGGGGTTTATTTTTTTCTCCTGCCAAGAGTGAGACTCTTTTACCCTCACTCTTGGACATGATTTGAGTGTGTTTCTTTGACTCTAGATGTGTTTAATGGGCTATGGGGTCTTTTACTCCATAGGGCTTCATGTGTTTTTGTTATGTGTGTTACACAGCACCCTCAGTGCAGTAACACAGGGATGTCATAGCGACTCCCCAGTATAGGCTCCATACCCTGGGACTGACTACTGTCTCCTAGGGTCTGTAAAGTCACCATTGACTTTACTAGTCTTAAATTCTGAACAGAACCAGTCCAAACCATCATATTGTGGACGTACTGGCTGGGGCAATACGATTGGCCCGGGGTCTGTTAGTCGAGGGGGCACGTCTCCGTCCCCCCTGATCGAGTTTTGGCTGGTGGCAGTGGATACTACTTTTTATATTCAACCGCGAATATTTCTCTTTGGGATTTTCCCATTGTTCGAGGCTACTATCTTTATTTATTTAATTACGATAGCCTCGAACATACCGCCGGTTTATTTAATTAATATTAATTCTCCGGTTGGTATTTTTTGCCAAAACTCGGTTCTAAAATGGCGTTTGTGTTCTCTTCTGTGACTCCAACCCAAGTCGAGCCCTTTGTTCCACTTTTTGGCGGGCTTCTCCACAGAAGCCCTCCAAAGTGGTGCCACTCTGTCTGGGGTACTTAGGAGGGGTGGAGGGAGATTTAGGCACCCTGGACTGAGTTGCCTAGGCAACTCAAGTCGCACTCCGTCCTGAATGGCCCAAGTGGTGAGCCGGCCGGCTCACCACTTAGCATGTTTGAGTGACAGCTAGGCTGAGTGAATGGGGGATTTCTGCATAAAAGCAGGGCTTTGGGGACTGGAACTTCAGAAGTCGCCACAGGACCTAAGAATCCGACGAGGGAGAAGCTGAGCCGACCTGCCACGACGACACCACCGGTGGAGCCCTGCTGGACCGTCTCACTACTTTTCCCAACGACAGAGGAGATCTCCCGCCGGAGAGTCGTCTTCCTTTGACTGGTGGGGATAACCAGTTTCACCGTCTTTTCGCCTTCCCGACGTATCTCGTGGCCGCCTTGCCTGTGCCAAGCACCCCGGCAACCGGGATACCACGTTTTACCACGACCGGAAATTAAAGGGTAATACCTTTAACCGGAAAACTCCGCGGCTGGTTTCTTCCCTGGCAGTGCAACGACCTTCATCTTTCCTCCAAGTCGAGATCTTCTCTTCCCCTGGACGACAACGAGACTTGCACCCGCTGCCAGGAACCGCTGGAGGATCCTTCCCACTTAAGGTACTGTGTCCCGCCCGGCTTCCCTTGCCACCGACTGTATGGGGTAGATTTAGCCCCCGGCTTTCGAACCTGGGTTAGCCTGGGACACCCTGGCTAAACTTTTCTGAGCCTCTCTAAACTCTTTTTGAACTCTCTGCAAGACTTTCTAAGCCTAGTGTAACTGTGATCTTGGGCGCATTTGTGCTCTGCTCTCTCTAAGAGTGGGCCCAGCCTATGGACTTGGCTCACAAGTGACCTTTGCTCTTCTGCCTTGCTAATAGTGTTCCTAAAGCTTAGAGTGGTGTACCTTCCCATATTCTGTCTTTTTCCCTCCCTTCTTCATGAACTTGTTGGAGTGCCATCTATAGTTAAACGCTCACCTCTGTATGAAAATAAGTGGTGTTAACTAAGACTTATCTGATAAGGAATAACGGTTGTATGTACTGTAATAGTAACTGTGTTTAGAGTGTTTTACGATAAGAGTGCTGGAGTGTTTCAAACAGTGTGTTTTTAAATAAATAATTATATACTTTGATACCAAAGCTCTGGTCAGTGTTTGCTTGTGTTGTTGCATCTGAGTGCCTATTGTGTATACTTTGCATACTGCCTAACTCTTCTTGAGAGATGTCTGACTGCTCAGCCACAGCTACCAGGTAAATCTGGGTGGTACAGACTGCTACCAAGTGGGTTTACTGCTAACACCTGTAGTCCTAAATCTTTTGCAGTGTTCCCAAAGGGAACTGCACAGGTTTCTGGCCAACACTTCCCAACGTCTGACCCTCACACTCTCTGCCTCTGGTGCCTTGACCCAGACCACGGCTGGGACAGCTGTACCGCATGCAACGCCTTGACTCCGCACGTGCTGAAGAATCGACTTGCCAGGTGGTGGGAACTATTCGAAAGATTGCCTGTAGAGGACCTTAAAGCATACGTGAAACGGAAGACCAGGCCCAAGGTAAGGTGTCCTGTTCTCCTCTGCATCTCGCAAGGGCGACTCCTTCCCTTGGAAGGACCCAAGCGGGAGGGACCTTTCAGGTTCTAAAACCAGCAGGAATACCCAGGCTGCTCCAGCTACCGGCCCACAGGCAGAGGGTTCGCAAGATCCTACCGGTGCTACTACTGAATGGCCGCAAGGCTCTTTAACCAGGTCCCAACCGAAGGGGCTACGCCCTAGCACCGGACCCATGTCTATGGCGCGTAGGAAGACTAAATGGCTGCTGGGCCAGACCGAATGGCGGCTCACCCAGCACCCTTCTCCTTCAGAGATCAGGCAGGGGAGTGCGCTTCCAGGTGGAATTGGACAACACCTGTCACCTGGTCCACATCCTATACCTCCGCTACGCAGGGAAGGTACACATCACCCAACATGGCTAGACAGGCCACGGCCAAGTCACTGCAGCCTCGGGGCCCGACCCCTACACCTATCCCATTATCCCGTCTCCTGCGTGTGAAGACAGGTTCTTCGAGAAGTTCCTCGCCCTCATGAGATCACCACAGATGGGTACCATCAGCACGACGCAGCTGCCTACGGCCAGCACTCCTCCGGCTCCCCCAGATCCGCAGGACACAACAGTGGACACAGACAAGTAGGAGGACCCGGACACTGCATCGTCAGCCAAAGCATTTCATGAGAGACTGACTGGTCTGGCTGAGTACCTAGGCATCCAGCAACCACAAGTGGAACAACCCGTGGCGGGGGTCCTGGCAGAGGTACTTATGTTAGGTCGTCCTACTAGAACTGGAATTCCACTTCAAAAGGATGTCGAAGCCTTAGCCAAAAAAGGCTGGCTCAAGCCACACTCTACCTATCCTACCAACAAGCATCTCAATGCCAAGCACCAGCAAATGGAAGGGGATTCCCTCCTATTGTCGGCGCACCTCCAACCGCACTCCTCGGTGATAGTGGCAGCATCACTATACTCCAAGCCACAGTCTTCCTCTGCGGCTTCGGCGTCTGCACTCCTGGGCATGGAGGAAAAGCTCTTGTAAGCGTTTGGAAAAGAAATGCACTCAAATGCCACTCTCCACCTGCACCAGGCCAGGCCAACCCTACGCCATGTTGGCGGCTGTCAACTAGAAACTTCTGAGAGATTGCATACTTCTTTCACAGCTCCCTGCACATAGCCAGGCGACTTGTTCCATTCGACAACGGATAAGGAACACACCCAAGACCTACAGCCAAATGCACCAGCGCTCGGATAAAGGTTGGTCCTTCAGAGGCTATAGGGGCTTCCAGGGGAGATGGTACAGACAACCGGACAGATCCCCTAGCCATCACAGATGCAAACCGCACAAGGCGGCTAACAGTCCTCTCCTCCGCACCAGCCTCAGAGGGGAAAAAAGTTGCGACAGACTCATCCGGATACACAAGTCTCGGCTGGGGGGCAGGCTTGCCCTTCACGTACATTGCTGGCGCACAAAGTTCAAGGACCCATGGATCCTCTCAGTATTATCCACAGGCTTCCGGCTCCCAATTCCTCCTTCCTCCCCTCTGCTCTCGCAGATTGGTACAGCAACTCTGCTGGCGGAAATCCGCTCACTTGCAGCGAGCCAGGCAATGGAGGAAGACCCGGCCTCATAGCAGGGCAAGGGCTTATATTCACTAATTTTCACCATACACAAAAAGAGCCAGGCTGGCCTGAGAGTTGTGTTGGACCTTTCTTCCTTGAACCTTTCCCTTCCCCTCCAAAGGTTCAAGATGGTTACCCCAGCCTTCATTGACGAGACCTTGTCTGTGGGAGACTGGATGTGCTCCCTGGATCTGAAGGATGCCTTCCTACATGTCCCGATCTGGGAACCCCATTGGTCCTTCCTGAGGTTCAGGATCATGGGTTTTCACTTTCAATACAGTGTTCTGTCCTTTAGACTCAATTCTGCCCCCAGGGTCTTTACAAGGCTAATGAACGCAATGGCAGCCCTTCTCGGCGCAAAGGGCCATCACATTTATCCATACCTAGATGACTGGCTAGTCAGGGCGAGATCTCCGGAGGCAGTGCAGCACACAACCTACGCCCTCATGGACACACTATACGATCTGGGCTTTTGTATCAATCTCAAAAAGTCCCAGATAATACCCACACAGATGCTCACCTTTCTAGGTCTTATATGGGACACTGGGACCGAGAGGATCTTCCCCTCCGCGGACAAGATCACAGCTATCAAGAGAGCCACTTGGCATTTACTCAGCAGAGCAGTGACCTTAGCTTGGTGGTACCAACACCTGTTGGGAGTCGTGGCTGCATGTCTCCTCACAGTGCCACATACGAGGCTCAAAATGAGAAGGCTGCAGCTGCAATCCTCAGCCTCCTGGAATCAGGAGAAGGGATCTCAGGTGGAGCATGTCAGCATACCACAACATCTCTACCAGGATCTAGTCTGGTGGGGTACTGACAGCAACCTGCAGAGAGGCAGGCCCTTCCGGCAGCATGCACCTCAGGTCACCATTACCACATTCTTGTCCGTAGAGGGATGGGGGGGGCTTCTCTGGACAGCCACAGTCGGGCCAGGAGCAGCTGGAGCACATCAACTGGCTCGAGATGATGGCTATCTGGCTTGCCCTCAAAACCTTTCTCCCCATGATCACCTGCAAATCTATTCTCATTTAGACAGACAGCTCCGCCTGCATGTATTACATCAACAAACGGGGCAGTACCAGGTCTCCTCCCCTCTGCAGACTGTCGATTGACACTTGAGAGTGGGCTCTGGCAACATGCACTTGTCAGCAATCCACCTCCATGGGGAGTCCAACATAGGGGCGGATAGATTCAACAGGCTGGGATCGGATAAATACGAATGGCAGTTGAACAAGGAGGTACTTCAGGGGATCTTCACCAGGTGGGGTCACTCGCAGGTGGACCTCTTCGCCACCAGTACCAACAGGAGATGCCTCCAGTTTGCCTCATGGCTGTGGTGGGCAGAGGTCCGTTTGGTTACACAATGCCGTTTTCTGTGAAACGACATGAACGCGTACGCTTTTCCCCCACTCCTCTGGTACACAGGGTCATCTGCAGGGTCATGGAGTCACAGAGCCTTTGGCTCATCCTGATAGCGCCATGGTGGACAGCGAGAACCTGGTTCTCTGAACTTCTCAGCCTGTCGGATCACCGCCCGGTGCAACTTCGGTGGGCTCAGCCCACTAACTCTCCCAGCAAGGGGGCACAGTGGTTCACCCTGCTCTGCAGAAGTTAGCCCTTGCAGCTTGGTTCCTGAAAAGGTTACCCTGAAGCATCTCCACCTGTCCCAGGCTAACCTGGCTATCATACAAGGGACCAGCAGGGATGCTACTAAGAGCCAGTACAAAAGCAAGTGGACTAGGTTCTGTCACTGGGCAGAATTAAAGTAAATTGATCCACTGACCTGCTCGTTAGACGACGTTCTATCCTTCTCTGCGCACCTCGGTGGTTAAGAGGCACTTGGCTGGTCTGACCAGATTGTACCCACCTATCAAAAAAACGCACCCAGTCTGGGACTTTAATGTGGTTCTGGGTGGCCTGGCGCATAAACTATTTGAGCCCATGGTGTCCATGGACATCAGGCTAGTTAGCATCAAGACGGCCCTGCTGGTGGGCCTTACATCGGTACGCTGATTCAGTGAAATCCAGGTACTGGTGGCATCAGAGCCATATAATACATTTCACAGAGACAAGGTGGGGCTTACAACACACACTGCATTTCTTCCTAAGGTTGCTCCTCGTTTCACCTGAATGAGGAGATGGTATTACTGACCTTCTTTGCGGACCCTAAGGATGAGGCTCAGAAGGTATTGCACTGCCTGGATGTCAGGCGTGCACTAAGATTTTAGCTGGACAGAACCAAGAGCTTCTGTAAATCGGACACCCTCTTCGTCACCTTTGGAGGATCAAAACCAGGCTGTTAGGCCTCCAAAGCATCCATAGCACATTGGATGGTTATGGCCATCAAGGAGGCGCATGAGGGGCAGGACAATCCCTTGCCAGCAAACATGCATGCAGACACGTCCTGTAGCAGACTATCAGCATAGCGGTGACGTTGGCTACTTGCCTTCTGCAAGCACTACTGCTTAAATGCCAGCGCCAGGTTGGACACGGCATTTGGTCAGGTGGTGTTGAAGAACTTGTTTTCTTAAGAGGGGCAACTCTCCACCCTTGGGCTACATTCAGTTGTAATCGCCCATACAGTATGGAGGAAAGGGGACAGGACGTAAGACTAATTATAAGTTACTCACCGTAGTGACCAACTTACTGACAGTCCATAGTCCCCTTTCCTCCATACATCCCACCGTCCTCCCCTCTAATAGAACTGGTGTCATTAGGCAATTTTAATATTGTTGACGTGTAGAAGAGGACTGAGGAGTGGCGCCGGTGGGCGGAATCAGGAGACCGCATGATCCCAGGTCCACGCCCCTGCACGCATCTAAATTTAAAGTGGAAGATGTTTTTTCTGATGAAAAAGGTTCCATCTGCCATCTTTTCCGAGGGACGCCCATACAGTATGTCAGTACGTTAGTCACTATGGTGAGTAATTTATCATTTTCACCTGATAACCTTCCGAGATGACACATAGGGCCTCATTACGACCCAGGCGGTAATCGTCCGTCATTACCGCCATGGCGTAATGAGCGTTTACGCCGTGGGCCGATGGCGTAAAGAGCGCCACATTACGACCCATCGCGCACGAGCATTACGCCATGGCGGTAATGCAATTAACGCCATGGCGGAAAAGGCCCCTACAGGCATCGTAAAGCGAGCAAGGTGCACTTCCGCCACCGTAAGTAGCGGCCACCGTAAGTAGCGGCCACCGTAAGTAGCGGCCACCGCAATTTGCGGCGGCCGTAAAAAGCAGAACCGGAAATAGCGTCATCGCGCCGGAACGGGAAACAGCCCGTCGGCCATCTTTAAAAACACAATCCATTGCCATCCTACCGAACAACACCAGACCCAACCCTGACACCTGTCCCAACCTATCACCCACCCATCCAAGTACCCGAAAATGCCAAAAGCTGTGAAAAAGGCATGTGACCGCCAGCGCCAGGAGAGATTCAGCCGGGAGGAACTCTGCATGCTTACGGAGACCCTGCAAGACAACGCAGGTGTCGTTTTCTCCCCGGAAATGACCAGGACAGCCATAGGGAAGAAGAAGGCCATCTGGGCCCTGGTGGCTGAGCGCGTCAGCGCGGTGGGGACCGTACCCCGCACCCCACAGCAGTGCAGGAAGCGCTGGGACGACCTCCGCATACGGGTCAGAGCCGTCATCTCTGCAAACCGCAACCTTGCCCTGGGTACCGGTGGAGGGTCGGAATCCCCCCTAAAACTCCAACCGTGGGAGGAGATCTGTGCTACCACGATTGGCATGGAATCCATTGAAGGCGTCGGAGGGATGGAAAGGGGAGCTCCGACATCAGGCGATGAAGGTAGGTGCCTCAAACAAGACATGCCATAGTCACTGCAGTCCAATCATGTGTAGCACAAGGTTGCCCTAGAGTGTAAATGCAACACATATCAACACAGCCCATAGCCACATGCAAGCACCACCCTGTATGCACTGCTGGCACCCGCATACCTGCATCCACATTCCACACTAATAGGAGACAACCTGCATGGCACTGCCTGAAATCTGCCTCATCTACTGACCAGAATAACGTCAATCATTGTCATTCCAAAGTCCGCAGACCCATCAATAACGCCCTCCCTCCTTTGCTCCACCACAGGCACAGATTCACACCCAGAGGACCAGGACACCCCTGCGCCGAAGATAGCCAAGAAGGCCATCAATAACGTCCCTGCACCCTCAACCTCAGCTGCAGTGAGGCAGACCCCACTACAAGCAGGTCCCACTGCAAGCATACCTGACGTCCCACCGGCAAGCACCCCTGTAGGCAGCAGGCCAGCAGCAGCTGCTCCACCTCCACCGACATTGCCTGCCACAGAAGGCACGGGGTCAGCGGCCAGCAGCAACATCGGTGAGACAGCTGCAACAGCTGCATGCTCAGACTCAGACATGGAGCACGAGGTCAGAAGCCCCACTGACCTACTACATTCCCCCCTGTTTCTCAGACGCCAGCCCCCATGAGGATCACATACAGGGGCACACAGAGGTAGAGGAGTGGCCTTCCACCCCATGCCCTGTCCACACTCCACAGGAGGGGAGCAGCCCCTCCATCACTCCACCAGCACTGGCCATGGGCCATCAGGGCCAGCAGTCCCTCGAGGACATCACTGAACGGCAGCATCAACTGGCCACGATGCTGAATGAGCATGCCGCGGAATGTGTGGGGGCTAGGTCTGCCATTGAACAGGCCACGGAGACCCTAAGGGCCGAAGTAGCACAGAGCACTGCCACCCTGAGGGATGCCATGCAGGCCATGTCCAGGGACATCTGTGCGGAACTTGCCGCCTTGCGTCGTGCGCTCACTGGGCACACCCACACCCTACCGGATGTGCATGCACAGGGGCAGCCAGGGACATCCTCCACTGCCAGTTCTGCACAGAGCAGCCCCGTGCGACGTTCCGGACGTAACCTGCGCTCCACAGCCAGGGGTGCCCCGGGGGCCGGGAGAGGGGGCTTGTAACAGCCTGTGGCCACTGTCACAGGCATCTGTTGAGACCTAGAGGGTGTGTGTTGGGGTGTGCAGGGGGGAGGTGGGAGGGGGTGTGCAGGGGGGAGGTGGGAGGCGGTGTGCAGGGGGGAGGGGGTGTGTTGGGGTGTGCAGGGGGGAGGTGGGAGGGGGTGTGTTGGGGTGTGCAGGGGGGAGGTGGGAGGGGGTGTGTTGGGGTGTGCAGGGGGGAGGTGGGAGGGGGTGTGACACGACATTTCATAGTTTCAATACACTTTTTTCTTTCAAAAAAAGTAATGTGTGGACATTTTCATTGCGTATGTGTGCTTTATTGGTGTACAGTCCACAGTGTGCATGTCCCAGAGACGCACAGTGCCCCAAGTGCAGTCTCCATGTGATAAACACCAGCCGTGTGTGCTAGAAGCAGTGGTCGATGATACTTTGGCGCATTGCACGCCCCTCCTGTGCATCGCCTCCTCCATGGGGTGCCGCCCCATCTGCACCCTCCTCATCCTCATCGTCAGGTGGTTGCAGTTCTGCGTCAGGGGGCAGGGGCACATTCCGTCTGACACACATATTGTGTAGCATGACACATGCCATGACGATCTTTGCCACCTTCTCATGGCCATACAGGAGTGCGCCACCAGACCTGCTGAGGCTTCGGAACCGTGCCTTCAATAGTCCGAATGTCTGCTCTATGACCACACGAGTACGTGTATGTGCACGGTTGAAGTCCTCCTCGTGCTGGTTCTGCGGGTTCCGGACTGGTGTAAGGCGCCACCTCTTCAGGGGATAGCCTGCATCACCTGTATGTAGGCGAGAATGTATGTGTCAGTCATGTTGTCTGATCAGGAACATGATGTTCCACCATGGCTCGCATCCAACTGTTACTTTGGCTCACTTCTACATGCACTGATTGATTCACACAATGCAACCAGTATATGCTCATGGCTCCCATGGCCTGTTTTGCATGCCATCACCCAATGTATGCAGAGGGGTTGTGTGCATTGTGAGTGCCCATCCGCTGTCTCCGTTCTCTGTGTTACTCACAGCCAGGTGGAGTATGCATCATCCCCCCCCCTTTTCTGCCAGGTGGAGTATGCATCATCCCCCCCCCCTTTCTGCCAGGTGGAGTATGCATCATCCCCCCCCCCTTTCTGCCAGGTGGAGTATGCATCGGTACGTCATTCACCTGCCCACTTCCATGACATTGGACTCACCGAGTAGCCAGGATCTTGGGCCTGCATGTCGCTCCATGTAGCGTGGTATTGTGGAGTTCCTCAGGACCATAGAATCATGGGTTGATCCGGGGAATCGGGCACAACAATGTGTGATGATCTTGTTGGAGTCACAGACCATTTGCACGTTGATTGAGTGGAACTGTTTCCGGTTGCGGTACGGTACCTCCATGGCACGTGGAACCACCAATTCCACATGGGTGCAGTCGATGGCACCAATGCAACCGGGTATGCCGGCTAGTGCATGGAAACCCACTTTGGTGTTTGCAATCTCCTGGCCAGTCCGTGGTAATGAGATGTGGTCGTCTGTGTGCTTGAGGAGGGCATCGAGCACTTGGATGAGTGTTCGTGAGAATAATGGTTGTGAAATGCCATGCAGGTGCCCCACTGTGTGCTGGTAGGTGCCTGTGGCCAGGAAGTGGAGTACAGACACTACCTTCAGTAGGGGGGGGATGGCGGTTGGACTTTCTATCATGCTGACGATATCGTTGTGTGTCATGTCTACGATGGCGGTGATGGTGTCCCGGTACAGGGTGTGGATCTGCTCAGCAGTGAGGTTGAATGGATTGGCTCTGATGCGTGGGATTGGGGGCTGCCTGCGTGGTGGCACTGGCTGTGCTCGTGGGGCTTGCTGGGCCTGCCTTGCCCTCCTTCTCCTCCTGCGTCTCCTCTGTGCTGCCTGTTGTTGTTGTTATTGTTGCTGTTGTAGCACATGCATTGCTATCAGGTCCTCCAGCCCCAACATTGCTAGTCGTATTGGCATCATTGTGGAGTGTGACTGGGTGTGGGAAGGGGTGGGGTGTGCTCTTTTTGTGCTTCCCTGAGTCTGTATTGCCTTCACCTGTGCTGTTTCTGTGCACCTGTGGCAGCTGCATTCACTTAACATGGCCCTTTACGGTTGGTTCGCGATGGCGTTATTTGCACCATGGCGGTAAGGTACTTAACGGGCTGGGTGATGGCGTTAGGTGCATGTCCGCTTGGGTCGGCATGTGCGTACCTTTCCGCCATGGCGCTAAGTACGGTGTGGGCGGTCGCGTGCGCGCACCCTTGGCGCAGTTAGCGCCAGCGTTAACTACGATGCCGCTGATGGCATCGTAGTTAACGGTCACGGGTCATGATCGGACCTGGCGGAAAACGATGGCGGTAACCATTTACCGCCATCGTTTTTCACTTAGCGCCAGGGTCGTAATGAGGCCCATAGACTTCATCTGAGATCACCCTGCAAAGCATAGTCATTATAATGTTGCCTTTAAAAGTAGTTTGCTTTAGAATGTTTCCTTTCAAATCTATTCTGCATTAGAAAGGAAAGGAAACAAAGTGTAATGTTAGAACCAAAATCATAGGTTTTGAACATTTCAAGGTTACATGCATTTCAGTCACAAAGTATATCCTTTGTTGGATTTACTTTCATTCTAGCAAGGAAACTGTAAGTATGCATACCTCATACTCTGGACCTGTTGCGAAGAAGGAAGCGATTGTAGTCGAAGTTCCAGGATCCACCTATAACATAGTACTTGTTGTAATACGGATGAAAAAGCAAAATTAAACTGAGAACATGATATGCATACGCTGGTACATAGTTAGAGACACCCATACATGCCATGTTGTGTAAATAACCAATACTATACATAATCATTTTCAGTTTGTTTAAATTCCAAACATGACACATGCATGTATTGTTCATTCGCATATAAAGGACTAGTACAATATAATTACTTGATAGGCGAGTGAGGTTGATGTTGTCTCTGGAAAAGTAATTGATGAAGAATCTTGCTCCTTCCTTTTCAGTACATTGTCAGAAAAGAGTACAATGGAAGGGGGACATTATTTTAGAGCATTGGATGTGGCCACATTTCTAATACTAACACTTTGTGCAAGTCAGTAGGGCTCCCCATTGGGTTGCTAGACGCGTCTGTTATTTCGTCACTGGTGAGGGTCTGTGCTTCCATCAGTGAGCTCTACGTAAAGGACGTCAACCAACACATTTTGAAAACATTAGGTGACTTTTAAAGGGCACTATGGAAGTTTTTACATTTCACTGATTTATTAGTGTCCCGAAAGCGGAGATAGAGAAAGTAGTCTAAAGTGCAACATTTTAAAATGTGGGTGATTTGGTAACTAGGGAAACTTGAGTAATACAACATTGAGGAAATAAACACTGAAAAGTCTAAACCGTTCATGACGTTACCTTTTCAATACGCGATTTTAAATTAATCAAGAGATCATTGAGAAGACCTATTAATACAGACCGCTATCCTACATATCAACAAACATAACAAATTCATCGTCCACTACTCTCCTAAACCAGCGTGTGCCGAAATTGATTCAGAATTGCATTTTCGAAGCAATTTACAAAGAATTCTGGATCAATGCTTTTTTGTTTACTTTGATTGTTCGTACATATTGTCGGTAAAGTGCAGGCTGCAGATGCAGAATCAATTGGCCCTCACGTCTCCCAATATAGCCTGGGCTCTACTTTCAATCTCATCCACTGAAAAACTGCAATATGTAATCCATCTTCTTATTAAATCAATATCCTTTTGGAATGTTTGCAGGACTGTGTCCAGAGTTTTGACATGGCTCACAGAAGGGTAATCGATAACGATACATGAAGGCATTCTTACAAAGTCTGTGAGATCTGTATAAAGAAATATAATTATTTAAAAAGCATGTATGAATGTGAATAAAGCAAGTATTGCACAGCTTTGTCTGTAAATTCTTGTTTTAAATAAAGAAAACCTGTGTAACCTAGTCAAATTCACACGGCGATCCCTTTCTTAAAGAATGGATTGTTATACCGCAAATTGTAACATATTACTTGTCCATTGAATGGACTTTCAAGCACCAAAAGAAAACATGCTTTCAAACATGGGCCACGAAACATTCCATTCTTTTACAATGCACAGTGATGCAATGTGCTGTTAGGCAGAAACCTGTGCAGTTCCCTCTGGGACCACTGCAAAAGATTTAAGACTACAGGTGTTTGGCAGTAAACCCACTTGGTAGCAGTCTGTACCACACAGTCACTTTGGTAGCTGTGGCTGAGCAGTCAGACTTCCCTCAAGAAGAGTTAGGCAGTATACAGAGTATTCACAATAGGTCAAAAGATCACAGTAGAACAAGTAAACGCTGACCAGGGCTTGGTGTAAAAGAGATATAATTATTTATTTAAAACCACATCTAGAAAAACACACAGGCACTAATAGTAAGCAATTCAAAAACATGGTCACTAAAAGATATACACTCCCTTAGAAGAATATTAGACAAGTCTTAAGTAAAGCCCCACTTATTTTCAGACAGCGGTGAGCGCTTAACGTAGATGGCACTCTAATAATTCGTTTTAAAAGGGAGAGAAAAGCAAAGAATAAATTGAAACAGATCCCAACACTTTTTCACGAACACAAACACCGTGAGTTTAGAGTCAGTAAGCCGGATCCACTTTAAGGGGATCAAAACGAAATGTGTCCAAGGTCACACGGTTGCAGTGCACAAGAGTCTTGTAAAGGTTCAAAAAGAGTTGGACCAAAGAAAGGGACCAGTTAGAGGGTCAATGCGGCCAGCCCAGTCCAGAATGTTAAGGGGTTATTATTACCTTGTAGCAATCTTTAGAAAGGGAGGCCTGGTGGACACGGTACCTTAAAGTGGTGAGAATACTCAAGCGGGGGCAGTTGTTCCTGGCAGCGGATACAAGTCGGTGCTTCGTCCGGGGGAATAGAGGATCTCGTCGGGGAGGAAGACAGGAGTCTGTTGCACTGCCAGGGAAGAAACCAGCCGCAGAGTTCTCAGTTAAAAGGAGCGGCCCTTTTATTCGCGGTCCAGTGGTAAGTGGCTATACGGTTGCCGGGGTGCTTGGCACGGGCAATTCGACCACAAGCCGGTCTGGGGTGCGAAGAGAAGAAGGTAAACTGGTTGTGCCCACCAGTCAGAGGAAGACGCCTCTCCAGCCGGGAGATCTTCTCTGTCGTCGGGAAGTGGTGAGTCGGTTCCGCAGGGCTCCACCGGTGGTGTCGTCGTGGTAGGTCGGCTCAGCTTCTCCCTCGTCGGATTCTCAGGTCCTGTGGCGACTTCTGAAGTTCCAGTCCCCAAAGCCCTGCTTTTATGCAGTACACCCCCATTCACTCAGCCTAGCTGTCACTCAAACATGCTAAGTGGTGAGCCGGCCGGCTCACCACTTGGGCCAATCACACAAGAGTGCGACTTGAGTTACCAAGGTAACTCAGTCCAGGGTGCCTAAACCCCCTCCCACACCCCCTGTGGTACCCAGACAGAGTGGCACCACTTTTGGAGGCTTCTGTGGAGAAGCCCGCCAAAAAGTGGAACAAACGGCTCGACTTGTGTTGGAGTCACAGAAGAGAACACAATCGCCATTTTAGAATCGAGTCCTGCAAAAAATACCAACTGGCGAATTAATATTAAATAAATAAACCGGCGGTATGTTCGAGGCTATGAGAATTAAATAATTAAAGTTGGTAGCCTCGAACAATGGGAAAATCCCATAGGAATATATTCGCGGTCGAATATAAAAAGTAGTATCCACTGCCACCAGCCAAAACTCGATCAGGGGGGGACGGAGTCGTGCCCCCTCGACTAACAGACCCCGGGGCAATCGAATTGCCCCGACCAGTACGTCCACAATATGATGGTTTGTACTGGTTTCTGTTAATAATTTGGGACTAGTAAAGCCAATGGTGACTTACATGCCCTGGGAGACAGTAGTCAGTCCCAGGGTATGGAGTCTATGGTGGGGTGTCACTATGACACTCCTGTGTTACTGCACGGAGGGTGCTGTGTAACACACATAGAGAAAAACACATGAGACCCTATGGAGTAAAGGACCCCATAGCCCATACAACACATTAGCAGTCAAAGGAACACTATAAATCATGTCCAAGAGTGGGAGAAAAAGAGTCTCACTCTTGGCAGGAGAAAAAAACAAACTCCAGAAATCCAGCAAAGCTGCTGGGGGAGTCACTAGGTTAGGAAATTCAGCCTAAAGAGAGAATTCTCCCTAACATGTGCTATTTATCAAGATCAAAATACATCAAACATTAGATAATGGTGAAGTCTTTGAGATAAATGAAAATTAGAATACTGTGTACATTAGATGGAAATCAATAAAATAACTTTCAGAGCAGCGATCTATGAACATACAAAACCAAATAGTTGACCTACCCTTACTCAGATGAACAAATGAGCCGATTCAGCAAACCAGGTAACGGGTATCCGGGGAACAGGTAGCTCGGTGACCATATACCTTGTGGATTGCAGGGATGTTCTCCTGGTAAATGTCAAGGTGTTAATAAAGGCTTAGAAAAGTGTGTGTGTGTGTGAATGTGTGACGTGTTTGTTGACACCACTCAGCCTCGATGCCAATGCTTCACATCTGCCATACCCACCCACCCAGCCCCCTTGCGAGTGCACAGGCAGAGGCCTGCTCATACTGCATATAGGGCATTAGTGGCAGGGTTGAACCACAACCACAAACGCAAAATGCTTGTGTGGGCCATTTTTCTTTCTCAAAGTGGCCAACTTCATTGTGCAATGTGGGCCAGTTTGATCAGTTACTTCAATATGCAGCTAGTAGTAGTGAACACTGTTGGTGAATATATATTTTTTTAATACACAATTTGCATCACCTTCATCAAAATACTCCCTTTTGGGTAATAGAAACGTGTCCGAAAAGGATTGAATAGAGACTTCGATCTGTGGGCCAAGTTTTCATTGGTGCCCAAGACAATCTTATGGCCCAGTACGACCCTGTTCATAGGTGACAACTGCCATTGATACTAGGGAGGAGGATGGATGGGGAAGAGGTGACCGTAAAAGGCCCGGAACACCGCTTAACGGAAAAAAACATATGTTGATTGCAGGGATGGGGTCTTGAAGAGGGGAGTCTGGAGATACCGGGTCTGACCTGGCCATGTGCACAATGGTTATCATAGAATATGGGACGCATTCTTTGAGGATAGTCGCAGCCACATCAGCATGGCGTGGAGGGCACAAGTAGTCAACAAGATAGCAGGTTTGAAATCCCATTGTTTCACAAGATATATAAGACCAGAGCTAACATAAGCAATATCTTTTAACAGATAAGAGACACCCTACACATCCGCATGTATCGTGGGACATTCCTTTGTGGGTAGGACTGGGAAGTGGACCCAAGAGACAAGAAGCAAATTACCATTTAAAACACCATCACATTCTAGTGGGAGCATAGTCTATTTTGGCCCAGAGCGTTTCCACAAAAATGGAACACACCTATCAGTAAATGGGATGGAATTATTCCATACAGGGATTGTAAACATACTAGCAACAAGGGGATGCAAATAGAGATGTTGGAGAGCAAGGCTCTTTTGGGTGAAACCGATTGGCCCTGGACCCACTCAGGTTTGGCAGCATGGGCCCGGAAGGAAGCTGCCAGCAAGCGCAAGAGTGCTCACTAGACAAGATGCAAGTCCCCAACACACAGACCTGAGAGTCCACAATGGGGGCACTTGTTGAGCTAAGGAGGGCCAGTTCCTGTTTACCGATCCTAGTGCCCAAAAAGTACAGAACTATGATAATGCTGCACACCTGCTGATTTGTGAAATAAACACAGTAATCATATTTGGTTTATTGTTAAGTTTAATAAAAGCCACAGACTTTTATTGCCAACACACAAAAAATCAGAGTCTGCATCATTTTGTGTGATGCGTAATGTATATTTTCAATGTCACACAGGCTAGCTATACAACAGCTTGTGGCACCTTGAGCGTCCACACCCACCCAGCTGCCTTGCGAGCGCATGGTCTTAGGTGCGGGAGGGGAAGGATGGCCTTAAAGAGGGGAGTCTGGAGACACCAGGTCTGGGGAGGCCTTGTGAACAATGGTCCCTGTGCAAAGATCCCTTTGATGTGTACGTGGTGTTTGGCAACTTAAGTGTTCCCACCCACCCAGCTTCCTTGGGAGCGCACGGTCACAGGTGCGAACTGCGATTGATACTTCAAAGGGGATGGATGGGCATGAGGCGAGCGCAGAAAGGCCAGAACACTGCTGAAGGGACACAAACATTTGTTGATTGCAGGGACGGGGTCTTGAAGAGGGGAGTCTGCAGACAATGTGTCTGGGGAGGACATGTGAACAATGGTCCCTGTGCAAAATAAACCTTTGTAGTGCACATGGTGTTTGGTACCTTGACAGTACCCACCTACCCACACACCTACTACTCGACGGGGGATACTGGACGGGGAATGGATGGGGATGAGGTGAGCGCAAAAGGGCACCAACCATTCTTTCATGACCCTCATAGACGAATGGGCCTGTTCTTGACTCACAGAAAAAGTCAAATAACTATTTGTATATGCTCATTTGTATTTTATTTACTTTGGTGATGTTGATGGCACAAACAAACTACAAATTGTATACTGGAGGTTGCAGCACAGTGTGTGAAAATCCCCTGTACTGTCCAATTTGGCACGAATGACTCGAATGACACAGGCAGGTATTACTCGTCAAACGCAGAATCCAAGCCACCATGTGAACGAACGGTATGCCACCAGCCTGTACCACCTGTAAAAGAGAAACATACATATTTTAATTGAATGAAGCAGGTAAGTGTACCTCCTTACTGGAAAATGTATCCTAAATTCGATAGCATAGTTGCCCATAGAAAAGTAAATTTCTGAAAACATGTACTTGGGCTTTGAAGCATCGACCCATTACAAAAGTGAACACCCATTCAAGCCAAAACAGTTTGGGCCATAGAGAAATATTGTTTTTTTACTCGAAAGTTAAAGACACATAATCGATCAACACTCTGATTTTCAATAAGCGCGAGAAAGGTATTCAATTTACAGACTAAATTAATTTATCAGTGATTGATCAAAGTTACGACAATGTAGGACAACATGAAATGTTAGTCATCTTGGTGGTCAAAATTACATTACATCTTGAGTATACTTACTTGGATTGCAAGGGCGAACTGCTGCGCGAAGTTCGTGTATAAGCACCATTATGATCCTCAAAACGGACCTTGTGAGGCAGACTGCCCTGAAGTCATGCGGCGCGGTAACGCATAGCTGTGGTGTGTCTTCTTCGGCTATGTATGACACGCATCAAGAGTTTTCTTGGAAGCAGCAGTTAATCACCTCGGTTGGCATGACCTTGCAACAATTGCAGGTACACCAGGTGGAAACGTCTTCATGTAACTAGGCTCAGGCTCCTGTGATTCATCTTCCCAACTATCATCCGATTCCCCATCGTTTCCGCCAGTGGAGCAACTTTGCTGAAAATGTTGGGGGGGACATGCCATCTGAACAAAAAGGTGCCCCAGCCAAATGAATGGGGACAAAATAGTGTGCTATGAAAGTTGGGGGGGACAAACACCCCTGTCTCCCCCTAAAATTACGGCCATGGTTTCCGCTTCTTTCTCTTTCACTTGGTTCCTCTTTGGAATATTCTGGCTCGTACTGGTAGGGCTGTATTGTTTCATATCCCGTCCTCTTAGTTGGTCTATTTTCACGTGCTTTTTCCAGGCACGGCCGTGGGTAATTCTTTTGCTTGGAATCCCTCCGTTGTTTTTTGTGTTCTTTACACGGCTATCGGTCGTGGGACATTACATTCACCACTATTTGTTCATTTGTAAGAGAGCGGAATCTTTTTTAAGTATCCCTTTTTGTAAGGTGTCATCTATTAGCCAGAATCCATATTAGAACTCCGGCTTTATCATACTGCAACATGGCGGCAGATAAAACCTGAAGCTATGATGACAAGTATGTCACTGATCTATTAGCAAGATCCTCCTTGTTCTCGAACGAGGGTGAGAGTTCCTCCTTGACTAATATTAGCAACTGGGATAAGTTATTTCAAATGAAGAAACGTTTGATACATACAGAACTTCATGGCACTATTATGCTAGAGTACCTCAGGAACGGAGTGTTACCACAAGGACTTATTGTAAACAATGAGCCCAGATTGTTTTTAGACAATAAGGAGTTCATTGTTAGATGGAGCTATATTGCAATAAATGTGGCCGTGATTTGCTGATTTTAATAATTGATACAGCGAAAGAAATGACTGAAAAACAAACTTTAGAATTGGCAAAATTGGAAGATGAAATCAAAAAATTAGTTCCTTTAGAGGCCTTTACCAAGCGTTTGGACCAAATTATCAAAGAGATGAATGACTTTAAAGAATCCACGGTGAGAGACAGGATCAGAAGGTTAAAAAAGGATATAGCGGACTATACACATGAAAAAGCCTTCCGGTATACACAAGAGGGCTACATCCCTAATCAACAATATGATGGAGCCCAAAGAACAGCGAAGAAAAATGTCCGTTTTGCCAATACATCCTATAGCTCACATAGCTCAGATGACAACGGCTTCCAACAAGATTCTAATTATAGATCCCAAAGACGCGGTCCAGGTCGAGGTAGGGGCATTGGTAATAATAGACGAAGAGCCCAGAACTTCCGTTCCACACATCGAGTACGAGGTTCCTCCACTGGTTTTTTAGACCAGGACTTGCCAACATGGTACTACGAGCCCAGGGTGACCAGGAGCAACACAGCTTACTAATCAATCTTTCCACGTAGACACCGACCGATGTGGAAACTTCGGTGCTGGAAAAGGGGTTGGGGTTTGTACCCACGGCCACTTATGACAAGTTTAATACACGTCTTGAAGTACACAATCTCTTCAGAAAAATACATCTGAAACAATATTTCAAAGATAACCCGTTTGATTTGGAACATGTTAATAGTGGACTTCACAACCCTTCTACTTTTTGTCCCCCGAGTTCTAGTCATAGTGCAGAGTCTGTGGTCTTCGAACGGAGAGTCAAGTCAGAATTAGACAAGTTAGATGCCACAGCTATGACACGCACTTATCAGAATTGCTCTCATTCACAACGCCAAGCGATTAATGATCTTAAAAATAACAAATCAGTTGTTATTTGCAGTGCTGATAAAGGGGGTGCCATTGTTTTACTTGATCGTGTTGATTATATATCTGAATGCTACAAACCATTGAGCATTGATCCTACTACCCGCCTTAAAGCCATAATTACAACTAATGTAGAGAAGGCAAGGGATAGGAAATGGATTACTAACAAGGAGGCGGCATACTTGGTCAAAAGTGACCCGAGAGTCCCAGAATTTTATATTCTACCCAAGGTCCACAAGACATTAGTCAATCCGCCCGGTAGACCAATAGTTTCAGGTACTAACTCCCTTTTAGAACCTCTGGCTAAGTTTGCGGATTCCTTTTTGAAAGGTTATGTGCCAGAGATGCAATCGTTCATACAAGATTCTACAAGTGTTATTAACTTGATTGAACATTTTCCCTTTAACAGCAGTGAAGATATATTGGTGACGTTGGACATAGTCTCATTATATACTAAGATTCCACAATCATCTACTTTAGATATGATTGAAGAATTACTGCTGTCCAAACGCACACCTGGTATGACTCCCAATTCATTTATACTTTGGTGTACGACATTAGCTCTTACGGAAAATTATTTCAAATTCAACAATAATTTTTTCCAACAGATCCATGGGACAGTCATGGGCTCGGCTGTGGCTCCGACCCTAGCTAATCTGTATGTGAACTCAGTAGAACTTCAAAGCATCTACAGTGAGACCAACATTTTTCGTCAACATCAGACCTTATGGAAAAGGTATATTGATGACGTGTTGATGATCTGGCATGGAAATGAACACCAACTATTGGCCTTTTTTGACTGGCTCAATGGCATCAATCTTTTCCTGCAGTTCACGATCCATCATGACAGACACAAAATTGACTTTTTAGATCTTACATTTGAAGTAAATACCATAATTAACACGTTACAAGTTAAACCGTTTCACAAACCCACTGACCGTAACTCGTTATTAAGGTATGACAGTTTCCATCCTAAAACACTTTGTGATAACCTTCCTTTTGGTCAATTTTTGAGGTTGAAGAGGAATAGTACCAATCTCGATACATTCTACGAAGAAGCAGCCAATTTGAGTGAGAATCTCATTCAAAGAGGTTACCCTCGTAAAATTGTAAAACGTTCTCTTAAAAGGGCTTCCAATAACCATCGACAACCCCTTTTAGAGTATAAGAACAAATCTGTCGCACTAGATCCTGATGGTCTGGTGTTTGTGAGTACTTACAGTCCTCTGTCCCACAAGATTTTGAGTATAGTTAGGAAGAACTGGCATCTCTTATCTAAGTGCGAAAACCCCATTTCTGCACCTAGATGTGCGTTTAAACGTGGTCGCAATCTTAAAGAACTTTTAACCAGGAATGATATTAGCAACCAGTCCGAACCACAACTTACCATCACTGAACAATGGGGTCTTACTAGACCAAGTGGCCATACTCCGTGTGGACACTGCAAATGCTTTTCATCAACTAAACGTACCACATCTGTGGATATTGGTTTTAGGACACCCTGGCAACAACATGCCTTCACTAATTGCAACACCAGTGGAGTAATATATGCGATTTGGTGCTCTTGTCCGAAATTGTATATTGGACAAACTGAACGTAAAGTGAAGACTCGTATCACTGAACATAAGAGCTGTATTAGGAACAAAACCATTTCAGCTCCCATGGTCGGTCATTTTTTGATTAACAATCATGACTGCGAAGATCTACAATGGACAATCTTAAAGAAGATACGCACTACAAATGGTTGTATTACCAGCAGAAGTATCTTGATGAAAGAAGAAATGAGGTTAATATGTTTAACCAAAAGCTACTTGATTGGTCTGAACGAACAACTAGACCTGGTACTGTGATTCTAGTTTTTGGGTTGTGATTATATTACAACATGAACTATTCATGTTCATCGTCACTCCGTGTTCTGTTGTTTATTTTGGAGGTTTATAATTATGGGCACGGGGAAAGATGTGCCCAATCTCCGCATTTATTTTGAATTTAATTTGGTTCATTTGAGTATGCATATAATTGTGTTGGTGCATTACATATTTTCACCAGGATACTGTTTGTATACAGTGTTTTGCTTTCCGTGTCCTTTAATTGCCTTTGTTACTACTTAACAGTGCGTCCTACTTCACCTTTTCGTAATGGCCGCCCGTACTTCACTCAGTTTTGTGGTTTCATTCGATCGATACCATGATGCTGTGTGGCTTATATTGAGCCGGCGCATTGTATTTTATCAGTCCCTCTTTTATTTCAGAGAGGTTGTTTTCATTCGCGGAACATACGGGAGTCGGATGCTAGTTTTCGGTAAGGACATGACTTTACAATTATTTTTTATGGTATGTTTCAACTGCTTACGGTGTCACAGTGGCCACGCATTCGTTTCTTGCAGGATTGTTCCATGGGTACTTGGGCATATGTTCCTTTGTTTGTGTTTCGAATTACCGTGTCACATGTTACATGGTCCACCTTTCACATGGGCTTACGACTTCTGTCTCCGACATTACGGTGTAGCAGCTCCTTCAAAGCATGAGTTTTATTATTACTTTCATTTGTCGACATCTGCTGATACGGTAACTGCACACAGCCTTGCTGGCGACAGGGATTGCATGATGTCACTTTCTGTTCTTTTGTTGTTTTGTTCTACTGATTGTTCAATCTAGTGATGGCAGTTTTGCCCATGGGTTTATTGATTTATCAGGCATGGTGAACAGTCAGAGGTGACATACGTTTAAAGCAGCGTCTCTCTTCTACATGACATTTCCCTTCAACTATGGGATTGGATATATTACGGTTCAACTTTATACTACGCTTCTGTTGATACCGATTTAGCCAGTAAGTGTGCTTTATCTTCATCATTCTTCATGTGATATTAATGACATTCTGGGTGTCACCATTTTTTGGTCCCATTATGATGCTTGACACTAGTTTGTGGTATTGCACTTGGATACCGCATACATTTAACATCAACATTTCTTTTGTTTGTTGTCGTGCTCTCTTCATTCGTAGGGCAATCCTTTCCAGGTACTGCGCTTGGTTTTACAGCGCACTGTTCATCACTACACGACCGACCCACTGTCTTGTACAGTTGTTCCCGGCCCACCGCATAGTAAGTGCATTTCGGCGGTATCTCCACTCTGCTTTGATGGACATTTAGATTTACTGCACTCTTTGTAGACGGTTTATATGCCTGCCCCTTCTTAGTTTATAGTACCATTTTGATACTCATCCTTTCCCTACGGAGGGCTCGGGGTTTGGTTCTATTGGTAAACCGATATCAATTTTTATTGTGCCCTCTATGTTTTGACCGGATCACTATGAATGCAATCTAAGCCATTCATTTCTATTCTACGAGTTTAGGTACTATTACATTGCGTTCGAGTAGTGGTATATTTGAGCCCGGTGTTATACCAATATTCTCCAGATCACTTATGGGATATTTTTAATTGTTTCTTGCTCTCTTACAATGCACATTGGGCTTGAATTCTATTAATTTTATTCCTATGCCCTGAAGGTCTGCTCATTACTTGCATTTGACCATTTGTGGGTGATTTTTTTCTTATAAAGGTCATTTTGATCTTGCACTTATGCCCATTGATAGAGCATAACACATGCATTTACTGAACTCATTGAATGGATTGATATGAGATTGGTAATTTTTTGTTCCTTTGTTTGGGTGTTAGGCCAAGACTGGTATACAGAGTTGTGTAACTGCCCAGTACCATTCACCACTGAAGACTTCAGACCTCAATTTACCCTGATGAATTTCCACTGAACTATTTCAACTATGAAGATGGAAAGAAACATGTCGGTTTTATGATTGGTCTTCTTTGGCAATTAAGATGACATATTAAGGTTTCCTATTTTCGGACACTTGATTTTCTAGTAGTACAGTACTTGTTATTAACTATAATTCATCTATGGTACTAGAATATTTTGTGCAAATAGTTTGCTGATGTTGGTGCACTTTTCGTGCACTTTTGAGATTATTATTGTTTTTTTGAAGTATGCACTCTAGTTTTGCATGAGTTTAGTATGGATGGAGTGATTGGTGATGTGATTGCGTCTGGTTGTGTTGCACATTAATTTGAATGAATACCATTTGATACATATGTATTAGTATGTTTTGAAATGTATTTTATTATCTTTATGTTTTTGATATATCATGAGATTTTATAATCCTTACGGTATATTTTATTCAATTAATAAATCAATTTTTCAATGATGTATAGGATGTGAATTTAATTTTTTCACCTTCCAGTGTGTGATGTGTTTTATGTGGATTTAATTGTATTAGTAACTAAATGTTTGAACTTTATCCAGTCTTGTCCCTTTACCCAAACTAGGTTTCATATCCCGGCCTCTTAGTTGGTCTATTTTCATGTCCTTTTTCCAGGCACGGCCGTGTGTAATTCTTTTGCTTGGAATCCCTCCGTTGTTTTTTGAGGGCTGTATTGTTGCCATAATTCCTGAACATTTAATAAGTACAAAATGCACAATCGTAAAAATAAAAACGTTTTTGTTTGTATGTAGCAACTGCTGGTAAAGAAGAAGAAAATGCATTGCAATGTTAAAAATACCCATAGAGCAAATAAATGCACAATCAGCACAAACTGACATTTCGAAATTATAGAAGGTTTGGTGAAGACATTGATACATTATATGACAAATATTTAAATAAAATGCAAGTACCGAGTTAAATCAGTTCTGCTAGTGCAAGTACCTGTTCATGGGGCGTTGGTAGCTGAACAGAGCAGAACCAAGTCACGGGCGATCAAAACTAAATCCAGCGAGACGATTGAAAAAGCAACTGCAATTTTGTCTGCTCAGAAAGGGTCTGTTTATACTTGTTGAGGAAAGAGTTGTCCTGGTATTTCCATGGAGACACGTCAATAGCTTGCGCATAGAGAGCGTTGACACGAGACGTGAATTGGTGTTGTGAAAAGGGGTGTAAGCATCTAGTGATGTCAGTTTGAGGGGTGGGCGATCTGTATTCTTGCCACAAGGGCACTTGAACTTGGAGCGATGCGTCAGTGGATAAGATTAGCACAACATGGCGATGCCCAACACATTTCTTTGCAGATGTAAAAGTGCAGAAAACTAAGGTAAGATGAATAGGAAAAAATGTTAACATCGATTACGGTATGCATAAAAATACATGCCCGAACGATCGAGACAATAACATTTTTGAGCGAACTTCCCCCTTTAAGTGAACTGTAACCTTGCCATTTCCCATGTTTAGAGTGGCGTGATGATTCCTTTTAAAAACGCTTGAATAAATCTGTTCGAACTGTATACAGTAGTAATACATTTAAAAGGAATAACCAACACATCGAACATTTTGCTTCAGACACTTTTCAAAATGTTGCCTCTTTATAGTACCTACTGTAGTGAATCGGGGTGAGCTGAGGGTGTCTACCGAGTACATTTTTTGCATCCAAACATAGACTACAATCTTGCCCCAGACAAATGAGGAATCCATGCAAAATTTGGTAGCAGTGGGTTTAACAGTGTGTATTTGTGTAGCCGGATGAACATACACACATATATTCTGCTTTATATATTTATGATATTTTATTTCTATTGCGCCCATACACAAGTGTTTGAGAGCGCAACGAGGCAAGGGAGGGGAAACAAGGTAGGACAAAACAACGATCTTACAAGGCCCAGTGACATTGAGAACGTGCAAGTGCAGGGGAGAGGGAAGGGGGGAAAGTGCGAGGGTCAAGGGAGAGTGGAAAGTGCTGAACATGTGATAGAAACAACAGTTAGTGCGGCTAGCACATGGTAAGTGCAAGGATAAGATATAGACAACGGGTGTCTGATAAGTGCTGGAAGGGGACTGTAGGGTAGCAGATACAGACCCAAGTGCAATGGTTCCCAGGAGGCAGTGCAGGTATATGGCTGGGGGGCAGGTGATCCGGGCCCGAAATTAGAGGATAACCAGGTGCCCGGTGCAAAAGCAGACTGATTAGCAGGGGAGAGGAAGAGCGAAGGCAGAAGCAAAGAGGAAGGTCTTGAGGTGCTTCCCGAACCGTAGATGGTTCTCCTTAAGTTTCAGAGAGGTTGTTCCAGAGAGAGGCCCCAGCCGAGGAAAGGGATCTACCACCAACTTGTTGCTTGGAGAAGCGACTGACCCTGAGGGAGTTGGAGGTGAAGGAGAAATGAGCTCGAGTAGGAAGGTATTTGCAGTGGGAGGGTTGAAGGTGGAATGGCCCCAGAAAGCCTTGAGGACAATGCAAAGGGTCTTGAATTTGATCCTTGCAGCCACTGGGAGCCAATGAAGAGATTTCAGGGCTGGAGAGATACGATCCCAAGGCTTGAGGCCAAGGACAAGTCTCGCAGTCCTGTTCTGGATAAGCTGCAGAGGGCGGAGCATGTTTACAGGCATATTTAGAAGGTGGCTATTGCAATAGTCCAGCCTAGATAGAGTGAGCTTCAGGGGGAAGGAGAGAAAAGGAAGAATACCTCTGAGGAGGTGCAGTTGGTAGTTAGACATCCGAGATGTGTAGAGAAAAGGAAAGCGTGGAGTCGAAGATAAACCTGAGGTTCTTAGCCTCGCAAGTGGGAGCAGGGAGAGGGCCAAGGGAGGCCGGCCAGAGTGTGACAGAAAAGGAAGGTGCAGGTGTGCCGATGAGGAGGATCTGTGTCTTATGGGAATTAAGGCAGAGTCGTTGGCGGCACACCACTCCTGGATTGCAGACAGTCGGAGATGAGAGTGGGAGAAGAGGTGGCAGAGGGGAGCCTGAAAGCAAGTTGGGTGTCATCTGCATAGCACTGAAAATCTGAGCAGCGATGCAGTGGGCGAGCGATGCCAGGTGTTGGTTGAAAAGCCTGGGAGAGAGGTTAGACCCCTGGGGAACACTACAGCTAGCAAGTTAGATAGAGGAAAGGAAGAACCCAAGTTTGTCATGGGTGGGTTGATTGGAGAGGAAGGTGGTCAGCCAGGCCAGGGCCTGATCAGTGATACCCAGGTTATCACAGAGGCGATTGAGCAGCATGACATGGCTGACCGTATCAAAGGCAGAAGAAAGATCAAGTAGGATGAGGACAGATGGGATATATAAAGACTTACAAAACCTCAGAGTACTGAATTAATTCCTCAACCAGCTGTGCAGGAGAAAAAATGAGGAGCCAAGGTCACAGGAAGCAGTGGCGGTTATATAGTCCACCAACATCACATCCGTCTTCTAGGGAAAGAGTGTCAAGGAACCTTGGTGCCAATGCCACACCACGCCCCTGGTGGAAAAATAATTCAAATTCTGCTGCTGGAAAATGTATCTAGGATGAGGAATCTCAGGGAGGAACATCCTTCAGAAAGAACATTACCAATGGTAAGTAATTGTTTTTTCTCTTTTGTAGAGCAATCTCAACAGCAGCTCGACAGCAGTGCCCATTGCTTGAAGATGATCCTCTTCACCACCCACCAGACACTGCTGTGGACCTCCCACATTGAGAGGACCTGATCTTGGATTGCCAGCAGTCAGAAATTGCAGACAATCTCAAGCTGCGTTGTTGACTGTGCACAGAATAATCTCCAGAAAGTCACCCTGCGGATGATCAAAGTCCTTTACATATCCTTTGGCCCTATACTTACACTTGGGGTCCATACATCATCAGGACCAGTATCTTGCTCAACCAATCTGAAGCCTGTTCATCTTTTCAGTTATTTACTATGAGACCATAAATCTTCATGATTCGTCCTGTCAAACTTGGCAAGTTCATGGTTAACCATTGACTGTGTTTGACCCTAACAAATAGGGTCCAGACGAAAGAACTCTTAATCTGCACAGTCCCCAGAGAGAACACTAATCTCATGGGTAATGTGTAACAACCACTCCGAGAGACTGAGCCTGAAATATTTATTGGTTCCCTGCTCAAACGTTTTTAATTCTCTCTTGCTAGATAAATTGATTTTCATCATGCCTCTTATTCACAGCAATGGCCAGCATGCCTTACTGGCTGTTGGCAGCCCAACAACCGGAGGGCTAATGGTTGGAGTGAAACAAGGGTATTGAGCATGAGCATTGGGCCGTTACCAGCCAGTACACCCTGACCCGGTGGCCAATGTCGACATTAGTTCCCCGGCATGCTAATGGCGTGTTTAAAGTTTTTCTCTGATGCAAGATTGCTTGTGGGTGAACGCCATTGCATCATAGGAATACTTGCCCAACTTAAGATGGCTGCCACGGTATATGACTAAGAGGGATCTGCAGGGATTACATTTTCGATTTACAAGAGACCTGAAGCGTCTGAGGAACGGGCGGAATGTGGATTTGCAGCAGTGAATGAGATGTTTTTTGGAGCTTTTGGCTAAAGTTAAGGAAGGGCGAGTAGAAGCCATGAAGCGCAAGGCATGATGGAAGCTGGGGGAGAATGGTGCAAGTGCAGCAGGCAAAAAGAATATAGCAGTTACTACTCTCGGTATTTGCAAAGCTATTGGCTTCTACACTTGCGGGAGGTGCTTAAACCTGGTTTTTCCCCCACTCCTTAAGCCGTTGATTGCTCAAGTACAGCTACCGATAGGTGAAGCAAGGAAAGCTAAAGGATTGCGTGTTTGTCTAGGTTTTGCAATGTAACCCATAATGTGAGCACGTAGCTGGGAGATTAATCCTAATACTAATAAAAAGATGAGATGCAATTTCCTAATTTCTCTAGATAGCAAGAGTATGCTTAATAAGTCTATATGTCTCTCAAGCTGCACAATTATTGTTATGGGCAAGTGGAGATTTCCTGTGTTCTTGCTTTCCCACCTTGCACACCAATTCCAATCCCCCTATATCTTCCTTGACCCAGAGCTTCTTCTCTCAAGTCCTTCCTTTACCTGCTTTGTCGTCATGTGCAATGTTTATCTCTGCAAAGGATGATATAGGTTTACCAAACAGGTGTAGGAAATTGTTAATATATTTTGGTAACGGGTTGATTGGGAAGTGAAGGTAATAAAATGCATGGGTTTATATGTTGATTGTAAAATATTAACTATGTTTGTCATACCTGCCTTTCTAATATAGGGGAGGCACGGAATCCACCAGACAAGCAACGCACTTAATCAATGCTCTTATAAAGGACCCTGACAAAGAAATTGATGAACTTATTCCAAAGAATCGCTTAAAAAGCTCTGCAGCAAACTCCAAAGTGGGATCTTCCTCATCTGCCACTATTACAGCAATGAACAATTCAATCATGGGAATCAGAGTAGCCGCAATGTCAGTTTCATCAACCTCTCAAACTGCCACAGTCATAACGATGCCTGCAATTTCTTCAGCTGCCCACAAAGCCATAAAGAACCCTGTGGCTAATGTGCGACCTGGCTTCCCTGTCTCCCTTCCTTTAGCTTACCCACCTCCGCAGTTTGCACATGCCTTGCTTGCTGCTCAGACTTTCCAGCAAATACGTCCACCAAGATTACCAATGACCCATTTTGGTGGTACATTCCCCCCTGCCCAGTCCACTTGGGGCCCTTTCCCTGTTAGACCTTTGAGCCCTGCAAGAGCTGCTAACTCTCCTAAATCTCACATGATGCCTCGCCACAGTCACCAGAGCATAGGTAGCTCCCAGGTGAATTCTGCGGTTTCATTGTCATCTAGCCCAACATCTACATCAAGCTCTCCTTCCTCTATTGTGCCTGGCTCATCCGTAAATGGTTGCCCTAGCTCACCTTCAGTTAGACGGCAGCTTTTTGTGACTGTTGTGAAGACATCAAATCCCACCAGTACCATGGTCACGACAACAGCAAGTAATCATGCCACTGCACCAACCACCTCCACTTATTCTGGGTCCACTGCCAAAGAACACTGCCCTCTGTCATCCCACTCATCGCCCTCACCTCCTTCATTGCCCGGAGTTTCCAGAAACAGTCCCTTGAACTCTCCAACATCTTCGCCAATTAAAGGGGCACTGTCTTCTGATCAGGAAGTTGATTGTTCACCAGTTTTGGATGCATGTGGTTCTGTCCGCGTTAAGCAGTGCAGTGCGAACGCTGGTGGGCTTTCAGCTGTTCATCCTGTCCACCTGCAATCCCCAGGATCTTTGTCTAAAGATACAAGACCCTCTGCCCTGCAGACTCAAGCCTCTCCTCGGGATCAAAGGGGTGGAGTGGCATCCAATTTAATGGTTATTGGTCCTTCTTCCCCCTCATCTGTTGTTCCTTCTAGCTCATCTGTAACATATTCACAGTCATCGGTAGGATCTGCACAACCTGCAAACAAAATGGAAACCTCTGCCAACAGACCGCCTGCTAATGGAACAAATCCTACTGTTAAGAACCCTGGGTCTCCGCAAACGTCCCCTTCTGCAGTACTCAATGCTAATCACATTAAACGGCCACACAGTGTTCCGTCATCAGCCCAGTATCCTTCCACCTTAAGTACACAAAGTGCTTCTCAAAATGTAACTCACCAGGCAAACAAGCCAATGCCTACAAACTTTGGACCAATGCCATTTGGACCCTTTAGCACACTGTTTGAAAACAGCCCTGCAGCTGCTCATGCATACTGGGGTGGATCTACGGCTCCGTCACAGTCTACATCAGATTCCATGCTATCAGGACAACCCTATTTGCCAAAATCTGATTCTATGCTTCCATCAGATACTTCCAAAGCTCCTGGTTTTCGGCCACCGTTACAAAGGCCAGCCCCAAGTCCCTCAGGTGAGTTCTGTTGCAGTACATTTTTGTATACTTATTTGGTGAAATGAATTTGGGTGATGACACAAGCGCATAATTTGCCACTCTGTTTAGATAGCAGCCATGTTATTAGCTAGTACTGCTTAAAAATGGTTATATGCGATTTTACCGACCACAGTTACAGAGTGGTAAACTTAATCGTGGTCAAAATACAGAAAAACATGTTTTTTGTTGGGGGGATCCTTTCCCCCTAAGACCTCCGTTTTTTTAACCCTTATAACACCACCCCAACCCCATCCCGAACCATTTACCCAACTACCCTTTATTTAATTAATGTTTGCATTATTTTTTCGGTATTATGGTCCACTCTGAAATGTACCACTCTGTAATGTTCTAGATATATTGACCGGATACCCTTAAACATTGCTTTTGCAGAATGTCCTCTTGTAGGCTAAGACTAGACCTGCAAAAGAAGTATAATGCCTTCATATTTTGCCTTTTAAAAAGTATATTTTGTTTTTGTTTTTCTTGAGGTTAGTTTAGAGGTGCAAAAACAAATTCTACTAGTGGCATTAAGGACATTCAGGGGCCTTTTATCAGACCATGAAGACTGAGTATGTGTTTGGGTGGCAGACTCAGATGGGCATTATTTGATTGCATTTACCTAGGGCCTTCTTCATTTTGTTAAACTACTGCATTCTACTAAGTTGGAGAGTATTTAGCCAAGTGTCTGAACGCCAAATGAAGATGCCCGATGTGGACATCCTTCTAACTACTCATACGACCCGTCCCCTTTACTCCATCCTTGTTGGCGTCCCCCAACATGGGGACGGTACTGGAACCGTAGGCAGGGAAAAATTGAGCTTCCCTTTAAATTTAGTACAGGGTGCGGCCTCAGGCGTGGGAATGTCCCGCCCTCCTGCGCCTAACCTCAGTCCCTTTTTCCACACACAGTGTCAGACCGGTCAACCAGCACAGAGACACTTTTAGCTTTCCGCTTGCTCCCCCCGTTTTAGTTTTTTCAATCCTATTTCACTCCCCTTCAGTGCCTCGCCTCCCGCGGCACATGCCGGCTGCAGGGAGATTCACGAGATGTGCCTCATTCGACCGCTCGTTCCTGCCCTCAGACCCCCATGCACTCTTGTCTTGAGTGTTTGGGGCCCGACCACCGCTGGGACACATGTACGGCTGGCACGCTCTCGGTCACAGGGCATTGAAGAACCAGTTGTCGCGGTGAAGAGCGATCTTCCACACTTCTCCTCTGCCCCAGCTTAAGGACTTTGTCTCCAGCACCTCTTGTCAAGACAAGGTAGGCCCTCTTTTCAGCACGGCGCCATAGCGCTGCAAATCCTTCCCTGGGGTTCCCACTGAGAGGGGTTCCTCCGATTCAGCTACTGGCAGGCCTGAGGCCGCTAAGGCTACCGGCTCCCAAGATGAGGGGCTCGGGGGCCCTACCGAACTGTACTCGGAGGGGCGATTAAGTTCCTCCTCCTCCTCCTCCTCCTCCTTCTCTTCGACCCCAAGGAGTAGGGCCACCTCCAAGAGTCTGTGCTCTGCAACATCCAGCACGGCTACCGGCACAGGTGCCGAGGACATCCAGCATACTGGAGCTCGCTCCAAGGTCATGAGTAAGGGCCTTCGGGCTACCCACCTTCCAGCCAAAGGGTCAGCGCCTACCAGAGGGATCTGAAGTCGAAGCTGCCACTGTGGTGCAAAACCCAAGGTGTTTACTCCCATGTCTGAGGCCTTTAGTGGCTCAGGGCCTTCCCACCCTCCCACCCAGGGCGTGGCACAAGGCTTCAAAATGGCAGAGAGGCATGTGGTGGAGCCTGCCAGGCCGGCGGCCATCTTGGATCCAATGCGGGGCCCGCCTGTGCTTTTGCCTATTGAATGGGCTTTGAAGGAATATCCTGGTCTCCTTCCCTCTGGAATCGGTAGCGGATTGTACGGTACAGACATCTGCTCTCCTCAGGAGTACATTTACCCATCACATCCTTACAGCTACACGCCTTCCCTCTTTGACAGGGAGCAGAGGCCCAGTACTTCGGAGGGCTGGGCCGGGCCCCTGGGTACCCGACGGCTTGCGAGGACCACTTCTTCGCGCGATTCCTCCTACTCGTGCATTCCCCTTCAATGAAGGGCTTCCTGAAGGATGGGATGGGAAGTCATCCTGCAGGTGGCGCCTCCCGGACTCCTCCTCTGGGTACCCTTCCCATTCCTCCGGTGCTGCTGGTTTCAGTGCCGGTGGCTCCCCCAGTCCAGGCCCTACTGGTTATTCGGACCCCTCCACCTCCTCCTGTGCCACCAACACCTCCCCATTAACAGCCGTTCAACCTTTCTTTCCGTCAGCACCTAGGACTGTGAAAAGGAGGGGGGGGGGGGCAATGATGACGCCCAGGGCGATGAACCCTCAGCATCCGTTAAGGCATTTCATGACCGCCTTCAGGGTCTGGCAGAGTTCATGGGGGTTCCCTCTGCCCGAGGAGCACCCCAGGAGTCAGGAGTGCTAGAAGTTTTGGGCAAGCGCACCACGGTCCTGTCTGGCATCCCTCTCCAGAAGGATGTCCTGCAGGTGGTGCGAAACATCTGGGAGAAGCCGAGGTCCAACACCCAGATGATCAAGAAGCTGGACAGCAGGTTTAAGCTAACAGACGGGGATCCAATCCTCCTGGCCTCCCACCTGCAGGCGCATTCCTCAGTGGTGGGTGAGGCCTCATTATATTCAAAACCATCGTCTTTGTCGTTTTCCATGGAGGACAAGGTCCTCAAGTCTTTGGGAAAGCTCTGTTATTCCATCTCAGTACTGCATCTGTGGCAAGCCAACACAGACACCCGCTTGTCTTAATCAGAAGCTGTTGCGGGAGCTCAGGGAATTTCTGCCTGAACTCCCTTCGGACAAGCAAGCCTTCAAAGCCGGTCTTGCAGATACCTGTGCCTTGGTGTTGAGATGAGAAGGACGGCGTGGATGCACGCCGCTATGCTTTCAGCTGACGTGCAGGAGCGGATCCTGGATCTGCCCTTTGAGGGTGTGGGCCTTTTTCATTCGTCAACCGATGACGAGCTGATAAAGAAGAAAAGCGCCACTCAAACAGCCAAGTCCTTGGCCATCCTGACAAAACCTAGACAGAAATCTTCTCCAGCATGGGGTCTGGCATGGATTCACATGCTCATCAAAGGCTGCTCCATCATGTTGATTATCTGCAAGACTTATCCCAGCCCTTGCCCATATGTCCCCAGCCTGGTCCACAACTATGGTGACCAGTAGACTCTTAAAATCTCCTAGTGCCAAGGAAACCCCTGCTGTTTGTTTTTCAAATTCATGGAGCCATTTACTGGCTCTGGCTATAAGCTGGGGGAGAGTTTTAATCAAATGATGTTTGTCCATTTGAGTCCATGGCACATACTGCATTATCCCTACTCCTTTATGTATTAGAGGCATCTGCATATCTATTTTGTTTTCTACCCCTTTAGTATACTTCTGCAACTACCATGATTAAATCTGGTCTATTTCTTGGTCTGTACCTCTTCACTGCCTCTTGTGGCAGGGACGGGTTTCTCACCACCTCCTCATCTTCATCTCCTCCTTGCCCTGCCTCTTCATTATTTCTACCACCTTGATCTTCCCCTTGCTTGTTCTACTTCTTGTCCCAGGACCGTCCATACCCTCTGCCCATCATCTTTTTCAACACAAACATTTCTTATTGCCCCAGGGTTAATGTTAGGGCGAATTCTCAAACATTTGCCGATTCCCTCTACCTTAGAGACCCCCAGCAACTTGCTGGATTTTGAGGACTTTTAAACCTGGAGAGAGTGAGACCCTTTTTCCCCCCTCTCTAATGTATTTTTATGTGATTTTATACACTGTGTTTCCTTTTGGTTATGGAGTCTAACAAACTCCATAGGCATCATCTTTTACAATTGTGGCACAAAGCACCTTTAGTGTGACACAGGGAAATCTTTCAAGTTTCCCAAGTTTAAATACCTTCTCTGGGATAAACTACTGTTTCCTAGAGCAGTAGGGTGAAATTGACTCTACTTAGCATTGTACTTGCTAGACCCAGCACACCCTATTTTGCAATAGATTGCTGGAGGGGTTACTTAATATCCCCTGTGTCTAAATGCTCATGTAACATCTTATATGTTACCCTTTCCTCTCAGAATGGCTGGTGGCAGTGGTTTTGCAATGAACTACCATGATTTACCATGGAATTGTGCTTATTGCTATTTGCTGTACCGCAAGGAGCTGAAATGCGAAACAGCCACTGAAAGTAAAGATTGCCGGTTGCCAGCTTTGACGGTGCCAATATAGTGCAGGAGTCCCCCGACGTCCTCCCTCTTGTCCCCACGACTGAGGCCCAGGAACAATGAGATCTGCAGAGCTATACAGGAACAGAAGTCTTCAGCTGCATCTTTTTCTTCTTTACTAAGGTACTGTAAAACTAGCCTAAGGGAACTTGCCTCTTACTGTGGAAGTGCTTGCAACTTCTACAACTCACAAGTCTAATCAGCTTGTAGCCCTACATTTGATTTGTCTCTTTACTAAAGACTCCTAAGAACTTGTGCAAAGACTTTTCCATTTACTTACCTGAAGTGCTGCATCCTATACAAAGACTTTGGCCTATTGACTTCTGTTTAGCCTATTGAATTGAATGACTCTTCTAAGTGCTATCTGAAAGTATTTGCCCTGCTTGTGAATATTTGTAAATTCTTGTGTTCTAATAACCTTTGCCTTTTACTTACTTTAAAAAAAGTATTCTGAATGCCAATATTAAGGTATTGATGTCCCCAGCACCCTTGCTAATGAAGTCACCTGTGGGTTTAGGTTGTGTCTGTGGGCCATCCCAAAAGGTCCTTATCTGATCCAGAAACTCGGAGTGTACAGTATTGAAGTGTATTTGTGTGTTACTGTCCTATTGCTCCCGTCTGAAGGCGCTTTATAACTGACTGATTATTGTTTATGCAAGAAACCTTGCGTGTAAGAGTTTATTTAAATACCTGTAACTGTGAATCTTTGTGTAACTCCACTCCACCTCATATTTCCCCTCTTGAGATAAGCCTGGCTGCTCAACACGCTACCAAAACTGTGTAGTACAAGCTTATACCAAAGGTTGGCTTGCCTATACCTGTAGTCATAGTGCTTTGCAGTGTTCCCAGAGGGTTTTGCATACAAACTTTGACTAACAGTTAAATTTAACCACAAAAGGGGGGCGCTGTTGCGCACGCTGCCAAATGGAGCGTCTTATGTGAGTTCTGCAGGCGAGCCGACGTCCGGAGGCAAAAACTAGCGATTTTTAGCCTGGTTTTTCACCAAAGTGGTATGTGATACAGTCGTCCACCTACACACCAAGTTTGGAGTGATTTGGAACTGCGGTTCCCATAAGACACTGTGTGTTTGGTGCGGCCCCGAGAGGCCTCCTGTCTACCCGGGACACCATGCGAGTCCGGTTGCAGAGCTACCCATTGTATCATAGTGAAAGGTTTGCCGGCAGCCCGCCCCAACTCAACCAACAAGCGTTCAAGAAGCATGTGGGCGCAGCAACAGGAAAACGCCAGCAGAGGGGGCACGTACAGCCCGAAGAGCATGCGGGCGCTTCGATAGGATCACCGTCGAGCGCCTGCACATGCTAGGATGCTGGAAAGAAACCCTTTGACCGTGTGCGCAACCCTACAACGATAACCCAGCTGAAGGTGAGGCTATCAGTTCCCTTGCCGCTAATCCAGGCCCACACTATGTGATCCTGCACACTCATTTCATTAACTGATTTGCCGATCCCTGAGTGTGGATGGCGTGAGAGACTTTGGAGCCACTGCTCATACATCCACATGTAGGAATAGATCTAGATCGGCAACGCCGCGTGGATGGCCTGTGGAGATTAGATGGCCCTTCCCCCCCCCCCCCTTCACACAAATTTGCGGACTCCTAACCAGCCGTTGCCCGTTGCTTTTTCGGCTCATGAACTAATTGTGAGTCACACGAGGCTGAGTGATTGGCGCCTCCTGGGACTGTGAGGAAGCGACGAGACACCTTACCTACGCAGACAAGGCGACAAGGCCCCCAATTCACACAGCAATATGAAGAAGATAAGGCGCCCTACAAACACGGCAAGATTGCCTGCAACACTGACTCACAGCAGGTGCTGTGCGACCGGATGATCCTCCTGACCGCTACAATCCAATGCCATATCTTCTGAAGCGGTCTACACGGGGTGCTCTGGACGCAGACACTGGGGGGGTCATGTCGCCAACCAAGGCTGCCCACTGTATATCGTGGTCTACCCAACCTGACCCGACACACCACGCCACACGAATGCGGTATTGCCTGGAGACGGAAGCACATATCCGAGGCAAGAAGCGCTAGCTACAGATCCACACAGGGTGTTCCCGCACTGAAGATGATAACGCGAAGGACCGGGGGCTGATCATTGAAGCTGGATTTAGCCCATAATATACTCTAACCAGCACATGCTGAATTATTAGGAGCGGGGAGAAGCTGAGTGGCTGGAACCACAGCGACCTGTGAGCTGGGCATACTAGGCACTACAGACCTCAGAGACTGTCAAACTCCAGGCAGACAACAACACAGGCACCATAGCCAGAAAAGTCACAACGCTGAGTTGTGGCTACTGGCCCCCAAGAAAGATATGCCCTGCGCTCCACATAGGCCTGCACCTATGGCAAAAATAAACTGCAGAGTCACTGCAAACCCCAACCATAGGAGGTGGCAGTTACAATTTTGAGACGGACAACTAACGCTTGACGACCGGCATAGGAGGCATATCGCACATAACAAGCCACGTCAATACATCAGACCTGCAGCCTCGAGATAACTCATTCCTAAGCTGCAGTCGGGCTGCTGGGACGTAGAGAACACAGTTGCATAACCCCACAATACCACTGAACACACCGCCTACGCCTTGGTGTGGTCAGAAGCTATACAATGCCCAAGGGGGCAGCGCCCAAAAGAGGGAAAGGCACCATTGAGAAGTATACAACACCAACAACCAAAGCAAGCAACGGGAGTAACTTTGGCCTCGGATCAGCCATGCAGAATGCATGGGGGGCTACGCCTGCCACTATGGACCCTCAGGTTTTTTGCTTCGATGCAATAAGGCTACGCGGCCTTGAATGACAGACTAGATGGCATCAATGCTAATGTGACCACAATTAGAAGCCAGCTTGAGAAACCACAAACCATATCACAGAGGCAGAGACCCGGATCAGCACCACAGAAGATGCGCTTAAGGCACTGAGGAGCACCGTGTCAGAAATGGCCAAAGATCTGGGAACAGTGAAGCTCAAGTGTGAGGATTTGGGAGCTAGATCCTGACGCAATAATGTGCGCATAGTGGGCGTGCCCGAAGATGCGCTGAAAGGCCCTATGGAAATAGCAGTGGAGGAATTGCTCAAGGACTTGCTAGGCGACCCTGGCTGGTCCTCAATGTTTGTCATCGAAAGAGCGCACAGATCTCTGGCACCCCGCCCCAAACGGGCGCCTACCCTAGACATATAGCCAGGCTGATGATCAGTAGGGACAGGGACTTGGTGCTTCGAGCAGCAAGAGACAAGCAAGAACTGAAGGTGGGCTCCAGCATCATCCAGATCTTCCCAGATTATACATTGGCAGTACAACAGGAGCGGCGCTCATTCACGGGCTCTAAGATGATGCTAGGCGAAAAAGGAGTGCCCTCCGCCAGGCTCCGCTTGCAGCATAATAACAAGACATACTTCTTCACTTTTACTGAGGAAGCTGCCTCCTTCGTTGAAGCCAGCAACCCGATGCCAACCAAACAGACAACCAGCACTATCGGGGGGAGCGGCGGTGCCTCACCACATCCCGGACGAGACGAACCAAACAACTGATTCAACACTACATTTAAGAAATTGGACATAAGGCTACAGTAGCAGATACCCATGATCCGTATCTTATTCACATATATTTGTTGTTTGCGACGCACCGTCACAATACTGAAAGCCACTGTTCATTATGTGTACTGGAAACATACATGTGGGCAATTTATGGGCAGTCATGTTATTCTCCTGGGCCTCGGAAGCGCTCCCCAATGCGGGTGCAAGGTTTTGTTAAGCGGAAAAGGGTTGGGGAGGGTGGATAGTTGAAGTTCGGGGTACTATGAGGGAGGAGGCGGGGGGAAGCAAGTATGGCTGGGGAGTTAAAGTTAAAAATGCACAGACATACACAAGATGGTCACATGGAAGTAGCACAAGGATCCTGCTAAAAGCACTGCAGAGTATGGCTGAGGAAGTCCCAAGGAGGTTTATATTAATAAGTTGGAATGTAAGAGGGCTGGGGGTGCCAGTGAAACCTTGTAAAATAATGGCATAAATTAACAGATTTGGCACTCAGATCGCATTCCTCCAGGAAATACATCTACTGGGACACCGGGCAGACAAGATAGCACCCGGCTGGGACAGTAACCGTTTTTACACGTGCTACTCAAGCAGAGCACGGGGGGTACTCACGTTAATACATAAAACACTACCATATACGCACTTAGCGGCAGAGTGTGATCCGGAGGGGAGATACGTGATCGCACACAGAAAATTGTCTGAGATGGAGGTACTCCTTGTTAATCTCTACGGCCCAAACACAGACGAGCCCGACTACTACACCAAGGTCTTTCAAAAGTGCGCCAAATATCCCACTGCTCCCATAATCATGTGTGGGGATTTCAATACAATACTAAATACCCAACTAGACCGCACATCCAAAAGCCCCAGAACACTCACCCAAGCTTCACGCACAATACACACGCACATAACAGGCCTGGACCTGCAAGATGTCTTGCGATCCCTACACGGGGAGAAGCAAGTGTAGACCTTTTACTCATCAGTGCATGACATGCACTCGAGGATTGATATTTGGCTGGGATCTCGAGTCCTGGGGTCGGTGTCCGAGGCAACGATATTGCCCTGAACACTGTCAGACCATTCTCCGTTGGTGCTGACCTTACATATTCCAAAATCTGCCTACTTGGATCCACTTGCACCTACTCACCAACTGCAAAGGAAAAGAGGCTGGAAGGCTGCTTAGGTACGAAATAAGAGTGGCAAACCAGGAAGGCACCAAAAGTGTAACGTGCAAGGACAATATCAAAATCGTTACACAGGCGTAGATCCTCCAGGCCCTCGATCTGCCGGACTGGTTGGTGTTGCTGGTTCTCCATGGCATCAACTTCCATGTGCCGATAGACCGCAAGCGCAGAAAGTGTTTCTAGTTCTGAGTGCTGTAGTTTGGTCTTTCCTCTGCAATCAGGATCTTCACCAAACTGTTGGCAGTGGTTACAGCTCGCCTCGGGAGGGAGGGCATGAATATCTTCCCTGGTCTGGACAATTGGCTCATTTGAGACTGCTTCCCAGGACCTGGTGTCAGAACATCTGTACCTAACATGAATTTGGGCTACTCCCTGAACTTCAAGAAGTCCCATTTCGAAGGGATTGTGTCCTCCGACGTATTCCTGATCTTTGATAATACGTTTCCAGCTTGCTGGCCTCGGAAAATTTTTCTCTGTAGAGGGCGATGCGCGTCGACGTCCGCCGAGTCGATGTCCCTCGACGGCCACCGTATCGGGTCCGACGTCACCATGCACATAAATAGCCACGCGCGGCGTCCGTTTTTCCGCGCTTCGTGGAGACTTGGAACATCTTTGCTCAGTTCAGTCAGATAACTAATCTACATCTACTCGAAATATACCAACTCGTTCTCGATGGCATCTTCATCGGAACCGACAACGCCACGATCCGGCTTCAAAAAATGTCGAGACTGCAGTAAAAAAAATGTTGATAACGGATCCACACAGGATCTGCTTATGGTGCTTGGGAGCCGAGCACCATTGTTCGGAGTGTGAAGACTGCATGTCCATGTCGGCGAAAGCCTTGAAGGAGCGCAAGGGGAAGCTCGAGAGAGTAAGTCAGTCAAAACCTCCTCGAAAGTTTCTTCGGCAGAGTCGAGGCATTCGTCTCCTCGCCGTCGAAAACATTCCCATTCTAGATCTCGAAGTAGCTCCCACCATTCATCAAGATCAAGACACTCAAAGAAGAGATGTCGAAGATCCCCTTCCTCGTCGTCTTCTGTTTCCCCAGAAAGGGTTACCTGCCCCACAAAACACAGCTCTCGGGCTGAGTGGGAGGAATTCAGGAAGAAAATGTTAAGCGTCTTCGAGAAAGCAGCCTCGTCCCGCTCAAAGACAGCTGAGGGTGATACCCCGGGTGAAAAACCCAAAAAATCAAAACGCAGCGAGTCGCAGCACCCAGCGAAACATTCTACCCGAGAGCGCCACGGGCCATCGGGTAAGAAGGCACCGTCTTCGACATCGTCGAAGATCCCTTCGACGCATGGATCGACGCCGTTGTCGAAGGGTTCTTCGATGCATCGGTCGATCGACTCGACGCCGACATCGACGCCGATGAAAGAGAAGACCACGGCTACTCCACAGCCAACGGTGATTCCAAGAGCCTCCGGCACGACACCGAGCCCGTCGTCTATGTCCTCGAGTAGGATCCCGATCCTCTCGAATTCTTCGAGGCCTCTTCCGGTTTTCTCAACGCCCTTTTCGGCGCCTTCGAAGCCTGTCACATCGGCGTCGACGACATCGACGTTTTCTCGCCCAATAATGACGAATTTGGCTCCTTCTGCCTTAGAAATGGGTTTTATACCATTTCAGAGGTCAGAGTACCCTGGATTATTTTCAATTTATGAAGAAGGGGAACATTCTGACCAGGAAACCTTCGAGTTGCAGAGGACCACACTACCTGTTTCAGAGGATTTCACCTCTGAGGAAAGAAGGTTGAAAGACCTACAGGAGTCATTACATGAGGCAAGTGGGCTGGACACTTCCCCAGAAGTGGATTTTGTTAAGCCAGACCCAGGGGAACATGCCGAAACACCCTATAGAACCCTGATGGCAAGAATTATTGAATTCATGGGTTGGTCTGCGCCCTCCCCTGTTTTTCAACAGGATGACCTGACAGACATATTAGACAAAGGTCCACAGGAGGATCCTTTGGTCCCCTTCCATACAGCCTTACAAAGAAAAATTGCATCTAACTGGGAAAATCCTGAAGTTATCCCTGCTGTCAGTAAAAGATTATCAGCCAAGTTTAGGGTAGCTGCTGCTGACCCTGAATACTTATCGAAACACCCGACTCCAGAGAGCCTGGTGGTCCAAGCGGCAACTTCATCAAGCAGCAGGACCGCTTACCCTACTGTCCCACAGGATAGAGATGACAAGAGGTACGATTCTATGGCAAAGAAAGTCTTATCTGCTTGTAGTATGGCGTTGAAGTCCATCAACGCCACCTGTACGCTCGCCAGGTTCAGTCACACACTGTGGGAGTGTGCTTCATCAGCGGCTGACTGCATACCCGAAGGAGAGGAAAAGGAAGCCTTCCTTAACATTATTAAAGATGGCAAAGATGCCATGTGCGAGTCACTTCAAACTGGCATCGATTCCGCTGACAGTATCAGCAGGGCCATGGCGGCAAGTACAACAATCCGCAGGCATGCGTGGTTGCGAAAGTCTGACTTTGCTCCAGATGTACAGGCCAGACTTTTGAATATGCCCTTTGACGGCTCTTCATTATTCGGAAAAAAGGCTGATGACAGTCTGGAAAAGATGCAGACATCTAAAGCAGCAGTAAAATCTTTAGGAGCTGCTATCCGCCAAACTCCTTTTCGCCCCTCAGGAACCTCTGGGAGAGGAAAGTCCTTTCGCTATTATTCCACGTTCGGGAAAGGCAGAGGACAGCCGGCTCAAAGAGGCCAAAGGAGATCCACCTGAGGTGGACGGGTCAAAGGTACTAAGGCCGCAGCAGCAGGTGCCTCTTTACCCTCGGCATCTGCATCAGCCGCCCCTAAACCACTCTGAGGTCTTTCCACACAAGACATCTGTAGGGGGCAGGTTAACTCACCATCTGACGGAATGGCAGGCTATAACGTCGGATGCTTGGGCATTGGAGACAGTTGCCCAGGGTTACTGCCTACCCTTTCTACACATCCCTCAGAGTCATCCACCGGGGAAGAGCTCTCTAAAAGTTCCAGATCCGCTCCTCTTGCAGGAAATTATAGACCTGCTAGAGAAAGGTGCCATAGAACCGGTACCTGTAGCGGACAGGATCAAGGGCTGCTACTCCCCCTACTTTCTCATACCAAAGAAGGACGGAGGACTGTTAGGGAGAATCCTCTGTTTAGGCTGAATTTCCTAACCTAGTGAGTCCCCCAGCAGCTTTGCTGGATTTTTGGGGTTTATTTTTTTCTCCTGCCAAGAGTGAGACTCTTTTACCCTCACTCTTGGGCATGATTTGAGTGTGTTCCTTTGACTCTAGATGTGTTTAATGGGCTATGGGGTCTTTTACTCCATAGGGCTTCATGTGTTTTTGTGATGTGTGTTACACCCCTGTGTTACTGCACTGAGGGTGCTGTGTCATAGTGACCCCCAATATAGACTCCATACCCTGGGACTGACTACTGTCTCCCAGGGCATGTAAAGTCACCATTGACTTTACTAGTCTCAAATTCTGAACAGAACCAGTACAAACCATCATATTGTGGACGTACTGGCCGGGGCAATTCGATTGCCCCGGGGTCTGTTAGTCGAAGGGGCACGTCTCCGTCCCCCCTGATCGAGTTTTGGCTGGTGGCGGTGGATACTACTTTTTATATTCGACCGCTAATATATCTCTATGGGATTTCCCATTGTTCGAGGCTACCAACTTTTATTATTTAATTCCCATAGCCTCGAACATACCGCCGGTTTATTTATTTAATATTCATTCTCTGGTTGGTATTTTTTGCCAGAACTCAGTTCTAAAATGGCGTTTGTGTTCGCTTCTGTGACTCCAACCCAAATTGAGCCCTTTGTTCCACTTTTTGGCGGGCTTCTCCACAGAAGCCCTCCAAAGTGGTGCCACTCTGTCTGGGGTACTTAGGAGGGGTGGAGGGAGATTTAGGCACCCTGGACTGAGTTGCCTAGGCAACTCAAGTCGCACCCCGTCCTGATTGGCCCAAGTGGTGAGCCGGCCGGCTCACCACTTAGCATGTTTGAGTGACAGCTAGGCTGAGTGAATGGGGGTTTTCTGCATAAAAGCAGGGCTTTGGGGACTGGAACTTTAGAAGTCGCCACAGGACCTAAGAATCCGAAGAGGGAGAAGCTGAGCAGACCTGCTACGACGACACCACCGGTGGAGCCCTGCTGAACCGTCTCACCACTTTTCCCAACGACAGAGGATATCTCCAGCCCGGAGAGTCTTCTTCCTTCGACTGGTGGGGATAACCAGTCTGCTTCCTTTTTCGCTTCCTGGAGCATCTCATGGCCGCCTTGCCTGTGCCAAGCACCCCGGCAACCGGGATACCACGTTTCACCCCTACCGCGAATCAAAGGGTAGTACCTTTAACCGGAAAACTCTGCGGCTGGTTTCTTCCCCGGCAGTGCAACGACCTTCATCTTTCCTCCACGTCGAGATCTTCTCTTCTTCGGGACGACGCTGCAACTTGCAACAGCTGCCAGGAACAACTGCCCCGCTGGAGGATCCTTTCCACCTAAGGTACCGTGTTCTGCCTGGCTTCCCTTGCAACCGACTGTACGGGGTAGATTTAGCCCCCGGCTTTCGAACCTGGGTTAGCCTGGGACACCCTGGCTAAACTTTTCTGAGCCTCTCTAAACCCTTTCTGAACTCCCTGCAAGACTTTCAAAGCCTATTGTAATTGTGTGATCTTGGGCGCATTTGTGCTCTGCTCTCTCTAAGAGTGGGCCCGGCCGATGGACTTTGGCTCACCAGTAACTTTTGTCTTTTCTGCCTTGCTAAAGTGTTCCAAAGTATTAGAGTGGTGTATCTTCCTACATTCTGCCTTTTTCCCCTCCCTTTTTCGTTAACTTATTGGAGTGCCATCTATAGTTAAGCACTCACCTCTGTCTGGAAATAAGTGGTGTTAACTAAGACGTGTCTAGTAAGGAATAAGGGATGTATATATAATAATAGTAACTGTGTTTGGAGTGATTTACAATAATAGTGCTGGAGTGTTTCAATAAGTGTGTTTTTAAATAAATAATTATATACCTTGATACCGAAGCTCTGGTCAAGTGTTTGCTTGTGCTATTGTATCTGAGTGCCTATTGTGTATACTTTGCATACTGCCTAACTCTTCTTGAGGGAAGTCTGACTGCTCAGCCACAGCTACCAGGTAAATCTGGGTGGTACAGACTGCTACCAAGTGGGTTTACCGCTAACACCTGTAGTCTTAAATCTTTTGCAGTGTTCCCAAAGGGAACTGCACAGGTTTCTGCCTAACAAGGACTGAGACCCATCCTGGACTTACGAGAATTGAACAAGTTCCTCAGGAAGGACAAGTTCAGGATGGTAACTCTCTCTCAGATCCTTCAGGCCCTCCAGCTCCAGGACTGGCTAGTATCTCTGGACCTTCAGGATGCTTATTTCCATGTGCCAATCCATCCCAAACACAGAAAATAACTGAGGTTCGCAATTGGTGACTCTCATTATCAATTTCGAGTTCTGCCATTTGGGCTGACCTCCGCCCTGAGGGTCTTCACCAAGCTAATGTCGGTAGTGGCTGCTAGTCTAAGGAGGGAAGGGATCCACCTCTACCCCTACCTGGACGATTGGCTGATCAGGGCTGTATCTTCGGAACAAGCTCAGATCCCGCTAGATTATGTTTGGCACTTCCTTCACAAACTGGGCTTCTCCCTCAATTTAAAGAAGTCACAGAGGATACCATCACAGAGACTCCAATTCATTGGATCGGTCCTGGACACTGCCCTGAGAAAAGCCTCGCCACCAGAGGTGAGGGCTCAAGATATTCTGCAGATGGTCAACAAGTTTCAAAATGCCCAACGTCTCCCAGCCTTCGACTTTTTGAGGTTGCTAGGCCTCATGGCATCCTGCATCTCCCTTGTGACAGAGGCTCGCCTGAGAATGAGATCTCTTCAGTGGGCACTGAGAACTCAGTGGTTGCAATTCTCAGGGAGAATGACAGATCTCCTCCGGATTCCGGACAAAGTAGCCCGCAACCTTCAATGGTGGGCCTATCCAGAGAACATCTTGAAAGGAGAACTGTTTTGGCAACCATGGCCGGAGATAACAGTAGTCACAGACGCCTCACTCACGGGGTGGGGAGCCCATGCCAATGACTTGACCATCAGCGGTCGTTGGTCTCCATCGGAGTCCAAACTACACATCAACCTATAGACTAGCGCTGAAAGCTTTCCTGCCATCAGTACAGGGGAGGAATGTCCTGATAATGACGGACAACACGGTGGCCATGCACTACCTCAACAAAAGAGGCGGCGTAGGGTCACTGCCACTGTGCAGAGAGGCAATGCAGCTCTGGTTTTGAGCAATTCGGGAAGGAATCTCTCGATCGGCAGTCCACCTAGCCGGAGAGAAGAACTTGACGGCGGACGCTCTGAGCAGGCAGAGCACAGTCTCCCACGAGTGGGAGCTAGCTCAGGAAGTCCTTCAAGAGATCTTCGTCCTTTGGGGAACCCCTCAGGTGGACTGTTCGCCACAAGCACCAACAGGAAGTGCGATCTGTTCTGTTCAAGGGAATTTCCCCCCCAGAGGAGCTCTGGGAGACGCGTTCGTAGTGGACTGGGAGTTTCCACTCCTCTATGGGTTTCCACCAGTCCCTGTTATTCCTCAAATGATCAGGAGGTTGAGAAGATTCCAGAAAACCATGATCCTAATTGCCCCGGACTGGGCCAGGAGAATGTGGTACCCGGAACTTCTAGATATGTCCATCTGCCCTCCAATCCGTCTTCCACTCAGAGAGAATCTTCTTTCGCAGAAGGGAGGTCAGGTTCTCCATCCAGACACCAGAACCCTCAACCTTCACGCTTGGCTTCTGAAAGGGTGAGGTACAAGGATTGGGATCTCCCTGATGACGTCATGGAGGTGTTGCTTTCGGCCAGAAGGCCAGCAACAAAGTCTTTATACTGCTGCCGTTGGAACACATTTTGCAGCTTTTGTAGGGAAGAGAATATCGACCCTTTTTCAAGTGGTACACCAACAGTGTTATCGTTTCTACTCTACTTAGCAAACTCAGGCCTTCAAGTTGGCACTGTAAAAGGCTATCTCGCAGCGCTTTCTATCTTCAAGCGCACTGCGGAGGAACCATCGTATTTCAAACTACTTCTAGTGATATAATTTCTCAAAGGATTAACTAATGTTTATCCTCCAAAACCATTCCAGGTTCCCTTATGGGACTTAAATTTAGTCTTAAACTTCCTAATGGGCACTCCATTCGAACCACTTCACTCTTGTTCGCTGAGATTTCTCACGCTTAAAACTGTCCTATTGGTAGCACTAACATCTGCTGGGAGGGTGAGCGAGCTACAAGCTCTCTCCTGTAAACTCCCACATACAATTTTCCACAAGGACAAAGTTGTCCTACAGGTGAAGTCTAATTTCCTCCCGAAGGTGGTTTCTGAATTTCATATTACTCAGAAAATTACCTTACCTTTGTTCTACCCTCCTCCCCATCCGGGGAAAGAGGAAGAAAGGCTACATAGGCTGGACCCAAGGCGAGCGCTAAGCTTTTACATCAGCAGAATGGCTAGGATCAGGCAAGCAGACCAACTGTTTGTAGGATACTCGGGTCACAAGTTGGGACTACCCATAACAAAACACACCATCTCCAGGTGGATTATTTTGGCCATTTTGGAATGTTACAAACTGGCAGGGAAAGAGCCACCCCAAAATCTTAGGGCTTATTCAACCAGGGGTATCGCAGCCTCTTTGGCTCTCCAAAGAGGGATACCGGTCAGAGACATATGTGCGGCTGCCACATGGTCGTCCGCACATACATTCACAACATTTTACAACCTGGATTCCTCCACTAGTCAAGAGACCAGATTTGGCAAGGCCGTATTACATTCGGTCCATCCCTAAGGGATATATAACATTCTTACTCCCACCTCCAATTACATGACACTGCTATGGGAGTCTATCAAAGATGAGGAATACGTCGGAGGACACAATCCCTTCGAAGAACAAGTTACTTCTTACCTTGTAACGTTCTTTCGACGGGATGTTCCTCCGACGTATTCCTTATCACCCCTCCCATCTATCCCCGCAGTAATACTTCCCTTGTGGTTGCAGCTTACGCTCCTTCAAGGTCAATAACCAATTCAGGCATGACTTTTCTTATGCTACAAAACGGAACTGAGCAACGGACGCCGCACGTGGCTATTTATGTGCATGGTGACGTCGGCGCCGATACGGTGGCCATCGAGGGACATCGACTCGGCGGACGTCGACGCGCAGCACCCTCTACAGAGAAAAAATTCCGAGGCCAGCAAGCTGGAAACGTATTATCAAAGATAAGGAATACATGGGAGGAACATCCCGTCGAAAAAACGTTACAAGGTAAGAAGTAACTTGTTCCTCTCACCCGTCCCAGTCCCTTTGCTTCATTTTAGCAATCTGTAACACTCACTTGGGCAGGGTTTTCCCTTTAGAGGATTTGGTTGCGAACACCTTTCGGATGGAACATTCCTTCCATACCGAGAGACTAGTTCTGGCCTCTGTTTTTGTGCGCTTTCTAGAGCTCCTGGCTTCTGTATCCTGGTTTTGTCAGAGGCTTAGTTGCACATGAGGTTGCTCCACTGACCACGTCAATGTCAGTGGTCTAAGTTCCAGGACAATAAGTCACACCTTTTGCTAGTCTCCTACAGTATACCTCCAGATGTGTGGTAGACCTGAAGTGAAATCTTGCTCAGGGGGTGTTGCCTTGGCAATCCTGGGCCCACTTGACTGTAATCGGTGATGTGTCCCTGAAAGGCTGGTGCACTTACCTGCTAGATTTTCCAGTTAGCCGACTCTGCTCTCAAACAGAATCTCGGAGCATGTGATTTTTTTCTGGTGCGCTGCGAGATCAGGCTGCCACTGATTGCATTCGTCCTTCTGAGGAAATACTGTACTGGTCTTGACAGACCACACAGTAGTCATGCACTACCTTAGCAGGTGGCTTGATGTGGCTCCTTACTTCTGTGCAGAGAAGCAGTGAGACTGGTTCTGGGTTCTGGAGAAAAACATGTCTCTTATAGCGGCACATCTCGCTATTCTAGAGAACTCTGAAGCGGATGTTCTGAATAGACAGACCTTGGCCTTCCATGAGTGGGTGCTCTTCCAGGAAGTTCTGGAGGAGCTCTTCAGCTTTTGGGTATCTCCTCAAGTGAACCTCTTTGCTTACAATGTGAACAGGACGCATGAGTATTTCCGCTCCAAAGAGTTGCCTATGCATGGCCCTCTAGGGGACACATGGAATCGAACTTCAATCTCCTCTATGCATTCCCGCTGATCCCTGTCATTCCGCTAGTTCTCAGAATACTGGCAGTTTGAGTCCACGTTGATTCTGATCACTCTGGACTTGGCCCATGGGCCTTTGTACCCAGAGCTTCTGGACAGATTCCTTTGCCTTCCCTGGTACCTTCTATAGAGGATGGAACCACTCCTCCACTCGGGATGGGGGTGGGCAGTTCTTCCATCAGAGTCTCTGTTTCTGGAACCTTGCCTGCTTGACTGCTAGGAGGCCAGAGGTATAGGAAGGGGTACATGTTGGCAGAGTGGGCCTCATTATGACTTTGCCAGTGCAGAATTAACATGCCAGTATCACCGTATACCGGCACGTTTCAGCACCGGCAAACTACACGTTTTCTGGTGGGGTTGCAGAATTCCCTCCAGCTCAGAGGTGGAGGTGATTCCGACACCCTACTGGCAAAAAATAGCTTCTATTACCGTTACTGATACTACTGGCAAATCCTCCATAGAGTCCTACTGACACTCCCTTACTGACACTCAAAATATTGCATTAATTCCACCAGACTGAGGGCCGGTAACGGTAATACCGTTTTCAGCAATCCTGGCGGATTTACTGCCACAATACCACCTAACTTATATTGAGGCCTAATGTCTTGGATGGACGTTTCTGCTCTGAGACCTAACATCAAGTATATTCAAGTCTGCGGGCGGTGTAGGCTTTTGACATGCTTTCGGGAAAGGTGGTGGGGGGTGGTCTCTTTGATCTGTCATACTACTTCTTCTCGATGTTCTGCTTTCCTTGGACCAGATGGGTCTGCAGATTGGCACTGTAAATGAGTGCCTGGCCACCATTTTTGTCTTTGATGGGGACCCCTGGACAGGGCTCTTTCTTCACAATCCCACTGTTGTGCCGGGTTTGTGCAAGCAGCTTCCCCAATGCCAGTTTGTTTTGACTTAGGATTTGATTTTGGTTTTAACTTTCCTTACAAGACACTTGTTTAAACCCCAGAATGCATGTTCATTGAGACTGATTTTCCTGGTAACCATCACATCCGCAGAGCTGGTCTGTGAGCGCCAGGCATTATCTGTTAAACCTCCCTACTCCAGGGCGATGGCAACTCTTGAGCTTTAGACCCTCCTTCCTACCTGTGGTCATCTCAGGCTTTCATCTCTCTAGGAAGATTATCTTCTTATATTTTTTTCTATGAATTACCCTTCTAAGATGGAGGAGAGGTTCTAACTGCTGGATCCTGTGCAGGACCACAGCTACTTTGTCTCTCTGAACAGGAAAGATGACAAGCATATTGTCAGTAATGTTGGTGCTTGTGTGTGCAGGTCTGTGAATAAACTGATTTTGTCTTGATGGATCATCCTATGCCTTTTGGAATGTTAGGATCTGGCTGGCAGAAATGTGCCTAGAGGTCTGAGCCCATTCCACTAAATGCCTTTCGATGGAATTAATGTTTTTGGAGCCATAGCTGAGCACTCCCGTCAGAAATTACAGCAAGATCCTTGGACTTGGATTTCCAACAGCCCTCAGCTCCCGCTACAAGAGGAGGGGGTTCTCAACACTTCCCTTGCTATCTCCCCGCAGTAAAAGACAGGCCCTATTGGGCTAGCAGCAGCTATGCCATGCCTCCCACCAAGGAATAGGTCAATTTAAATTTTCCGCAAGAAGTGGCACCGTGCCACATACAACGCTTAGTCCCTACAGATCGTGATGCAGGGTTATTTCTCCAGCATGGGGTCTGGCATGGATTCACATGCTCATTAATATTTGCCGTCGTCAGGCTTGGAATCCTCGGTAAAGAAAAAATCAGTATCAGTTTCGTTTCTGATCTGTCTTTCTTAGTAGTAACCAATCACTGATCTCTGGGTCATACTGCCCCCAGCCAATGACTGCCCTCTCCCTAAGCCCCGCCCCTGGCAGCCATCCTCAGATTTGGTAGCACGTCAAGTGGCAGTATGACCAAGTGAAGAGCCGCAGAGGGGGTAGGTGGGAGGGTTCGCATGTGAATCCATGCCAGACCCATGCTGGAGAACAACAGTTACAGGTAAGTAACTTGTTCCTTCTCCAGCATGGGGTCTGGCATGGATTCACATGCTCATGAATAAAATAATACATAGCAGTATATACATGCACAACCACGGGAGGGGGCAACAGGCTCAACATTAAGCAATACAACAACTCAACATTAAGCATCTCTTACCTCCTCACCAGGCTCACCTTAAGCGAACAGGTTGCGCAGCACTGCTGCTTGGACGATCCTGGACACCTCCCAGGAGTCCCGATCGACGTAGTATAATCTTGTGAAGGTGTGCGTCGACCTCCACATAGCAGCCCTGCAGATGTCCAGCAGGGGCACACCAGACAGGAACGCCGTGGTAGCAGCGATCGCTCTGGTCGAATGGGCTCTCAGACGGCCGGGCAGCGATCGGTTTGCCAACCGGTGACAATGCATGATGCAGCCGGAGAGCCATCTGGAAATGGAAGTCTTCGAGAGAGCCTTCCCTTGATTCACAGACCCAAAGTTCACAAACAGTTGTGACATCTTCCGAAAACTCTTCGTGCAGTCCACGTAGAACTTCAGCGCTCTAGCTACATCCAGCGAGTGCAAAGTCCTCTTGGCCGGCGTCGAAGGCGACGGGAAGAAAACTGGTAACACCAAGGGCTCGTTGAGGTGGAAGTCCGACGGCACCTTGGGCATGAAGGAGGGGTGCGTTCTCAGCACCACCCTCGTGTCATGAAAAGTCAAGTATGGAGGCTTGCAAGATAGGGCCTGAATCTCTCCCACTCGTCGTGCAGAGGTGATGGCCACGAGGAACGCTGTCTTCCCTGACAGGAACTTCAAAGGCACCGAATGCATAGGCTCGAATGGGGCTCTCATGAGCCTGGTCAGTACCACATTAAGCTCCCACGCCGGGGCAGGAGCCTTCACCAGCGGGAATGATCGGAACAGTCCCTTCATAAATTCCTTCACCAGGTGATGAGACCACAAGGACGCCCGTCCCGTAGTCCTGGTATATCGGGAGATGGCAGCCAGATGTATTTTGATGGAGGCGTGAGCCAGTCCAGCCTTGGCCAGCGATAGCAGGTACGGCAGCACTTGAGGGGCTATAATTCGCAGAGGGTTAATCTTCTGTGCACGGCACCGGACAGAGAACCTCTTCCATTTATGACCGTAACACTTGAGAGTTGAGGACGCCCTGGCCTTTGCAAGAACCTCTAAGCAATCAGCCGGGATATCGTACCCTCCAAACTCTAGTGCTGCAGGAGCCAGGCCTGCAAGTTCAGTGACTGTGGGTCGTGGTGGAGAATGGTGCCTCCTTCTCTGGAGAGAAGATCCGCGTCCGCCGGCAGCCCGACTGGTGGGGACGTTGACAAGTCCAGAAGGTCCTGGAACCAGACCTGCCTCGGCCACGCCGGTGCAACGAGTATCATCCTGCACCTGGACTTCTTGAGCTGGTTGATGAGGCGGAGCAGCAACGGCAAAGGAGGGAGCATCGCCCATGCTCCTCGGCTGTGGGAACCTGCTGGCGAACCTCTGGCACTTGGAGTTCGTCGCCGTCACGAACAGGTCGATCTGGGGTTTGCCCCATCGTTGGAAGAGTCGATCCACTTGATCCTGGCGCAGTTCCCACTCGTGGCACGAGCGCAGCTCCCTGCTGAGTTAGTCGGCGATAGTGTTTTTTATTCCTGCCAGGTGGAAGGGAACCAGAAACATCCCCTGGGCGACGGCCCAGTGCCACAGATCCTGGGCCTCCTTGGATAGGGCTGGGGATCTGGTGCCCCCCCTGCTTCCGTATGTAGAACATCATGGTGGTGTTGTCGGTGAAGATCCTCACCACTTTGTCCTTGAGGGACGGGAGGAACGACTTGAGCGCCCAGAACACTGCTCGGAGCTCCAAGATGTTGATGTGAAGAGACATCTCCTCTGGGAGCCAAAGGCCTCTTGCGTGGAGATCTCCGGTGTGGGCCCCCCAACCATCCAGAGAGGCGTCCGTAGTCACCGTCTCCTGAAACGCCGGGGTTTGAAAGTCTGTGCCTGTCATGAGGTGAGCCCGGGTGCCCCACCATAGGATCGCCCGACGGAACTCCTCATCGAGGGGGATCCTGTCCTCGAAGCAGCCCCTCGCCTGAAGCCAGCGGGCGTCGAGGAACTCCTGTAGCGGACGCATCCAAAGTCTGCAAAGGGGCACAAGGTAGATGCATGAGGACATCATCCCGAGCAGGGACTTCATAGACCTCACCCTGGCCACGTCCGTGGCTAACGGGCGCCGCACCTTGCCCAGGATGGTCTTGGTCCTCTCCTCTGAAGGGGAGGCCAATTGCTCCACTGTAGCGAGCTTCGCCCCCAAAAACAGTGCTACTTGCGACGGAACCAGGTGGGATTTGGGGTAGTTGATGGCGAACCCCAGCTCCGTGAGCAACCGGACGGTCCTCGCCGTATGATCGACGGCGAGTTCCCTTAACCTTGCCCGGATTAGCCAGTCGTCCAGGTAGGGGTAGACGTGGATCCCCTGCAGGCGCAGCCGAGCCGCCACTGGTGCCAGCACTTGGTGAAAACCCTGGGTGCCGACTTTAATCCGAACGGTAGGGCTCTGAATTGGTAGTGGCGTCCCTGAACCACGAACCTGAGGAACTTCCTGTGCCTTTTTAGAATGGGGATGTGGAAGTAAGCTTCGTCCAGGTCCGACGACGATAGGAAGTCTCCTTCCTCCAGCTGTCCCAGCACATGCTGGAGGGTGACCATCCTGAATTTCTGCGCCTTGATGTATTTGTTTAACCGGCGCAGGTCCAGGATGGGGCGCCAACCGCCTGTCTTTCTGACGAGGAAGTACCTTGAGTACACTCCGGAGCCCCGGAGCCTCCTGGGGACGAGCTCGATGGCACCTTTCCTGAGCATCGCCTTTACTTCCAACAGCAGTTGAGGGATGTGATTCTCCTTCCTGGCCACGGGAGGAATGCGAGGGCACTTCTTTAGGAATTCCAGCGAGTGCCCGTTGGCCAGGGTGTCCAACACCCAACGATTGGTGGAGATGGACTCCCACACTCTGACGAACTTCGTCAGCCGGCCTCCCACCGGGGTGCTTCGGTGGGGGCCCGACAACCCTGCCGGGTCAGTCTTGCTTGGAAACGGCCTTGCCGCCTTGGCCTCCTTGGCGACGACGGCAGGAACCCCCTTGCTTGCCGTGACCTCTGTAGGCCTCCTGGGAAGAGGAGCGGGCCTCCTGGCGGTAAGTGGAGGAGCCACCGCTGGATCCTTTGGAGGCACCCTGTCTGCCTCCAGGGCTCCGAAAGGAGGTAAGTAACTTGTTCCTTCCTCTCTGTTGCTCAACACCCTCCAGACCACCCCTACTAAATACCTTTTTGTCGCCAAACCCTCTTCTGTTGGAAATGGTTTGTCAGTGCCTGGTGAAGGGTGCTGTAGAAATTGTGCCTCACTCGGAACACGTCAAGGGATTGTATTCTCTATACTTTCTGGTTCTGAGGCTATTGAACTTGCACAAGAAAAGTTCAGAATGGTCACCCTGACCCAGATCCTTTAAGCGGTTCCTAGTGATAGCATCGAAGGCAAAGGCCTCAACAAAAATGCATTTTTTTTTTCCATTTGTTTTTTCATTATTTTAATGGGGGGGTTCCCCCCAACCCCCATTTTTTTACCCCTTAAAACCCATTTTAACAACTAAAAAAAACCTTTACCTACAAAAAATGATGGCAACTTGCCTCAGGAGGAAAAGCATTCATGTCTTCCACTTCCTGGACGACTGGCTTTTCTGAGCTCACTTCCCAGACCAGGTACCGCCACATCTGTACAACATGACATGTTTGCTGTGGCAGAGTTTTGGCTACTGTGACGATTTGCCACGTATTGTCACTTCTCCCCGGGGGTGGGGGACAGCCCTTTCCCATAGGGCTAGGGAGGTGCAGCTGCTACCAAATAGTCCCCCTAGGGGTGGATCAATGCGCGAGAACCTCATGGGGAAGGGACTCCACCTCTGGGGATAAGGACGATCACCTAGGGTACAGATTGTTGGCCAATGTCACACCCCAACCTTCCATAGCCCCTCTCCCCTTCATTCAAAACCACCTGTTTGCGAATAGACCCATGTATTTCTGTAGTGTAGGAGAAACGGCTAAAACAAAGTACCAGAATGAAAAATAGCACAGAAGATATGAAGATAATTGGCTGTGCTTGTACCGGTATGAAGTGGCCCAGAGGATGCATGAGGATCAACCTATCAAGCACCTCAAAGGAATGGTATCGGGTAATATTTTCGGCAGCAAAAATATCGCCGTACATATGGTCGTCGGGAACGGCCATAGGCGATATTTTTGGTGGCGGAAATATTATGTGTGGGGGTTGCGGGGGTGTCCCCCGCACATAAAAAAATGATGCGCGGGTTGCGGGGGTGTCCCCCGCAGGGTCCATGTGTTATTTTCACCACAAAAATATGGCAATATTTTTGCATCGCAATATTTTTGTGGCTAAAATATCACATGGAACCAAAGGAATTTGACAATCCGCCAGGGCAGGAGTGGCAACAATGCACAAGAAGAGAAGAAGGACTAAAGATTTTGTTAATCCCTGCCAGGAGAGGCAGCAGGCTTGGAAACCATCTAGAGCGGGAGATTCAAATCCTGTTGGCTGACTGGGGATGACGAAGAGCAGAGGACGCAAGAGAATTGCTGATGAGTTCTCAATGGGTCCAGCAGGAGCGGGCCTGAACACACAAAGCAGGGAGAGAGAGCCGAGCATTCCAGTAGAGTGTGGATCCGCTGCAGTGCTGCAGAGGAGAGAAGCCCAGAGAGACACACCCCCAGTCCCACGAAGCCCCAGTGGCGTACCATATTCCCAAAGAAGGTTACAGAAGTATGAGAGACCGGAGCGGACACAGGGGTGGAAGAGAGGCAGGCTTGATCGGCTTTCTGCCGGCCCAGTAGAAATAAACTATTGGGAAGGGTGGACCGAGCATCTGAGGAGCAATTCCTTGTTGCATTGGCAGCAATAAGCTCACTGACTACTAGAGAAGGGTCTGGGATCGCAACACAGGCACATTGAACATCCGAGGGGAACTTCCTCATCGCAGTGATGGCAACAAGCCCATAGACCACCAGAGAAGGATCTGGCTTCCTAACCCAAGTGAATTAAGCATTAGCGGAGAACTTCTTCATCGCAGTGGCAGCAATAAGCCCACTGACCACCAGAGCAGGGTCTGGGACCACAACATAAGTCTGCTAAGCATCTGAGGAAAGCATCCTTGTCGCAGTGGCATGGAAGAGTCCACTGAGGCCCCTAGGAAGATTTGGGACTTTAATTCCATGAAAAGGGGGCGAAAGAAACATCAAGTTGAGAGATGTGGAAAATAACTCTGACACCAGGGGGACTATATTGAAGTGTGTGAACCAATACCAGGAGAAGGGAGTCATTCTTAGTTCCAAAAGCTGACTGGTGCAAAGATTTATTTGAACCACAAGGCAAGGGAGTCATTCACCCTGGCATTCTTTTGCCAAACAGCATTTTTGGACATATCACCCAAATACCAGGAGAATGGAGTCATTCTACTGGAGAAGTAACTTTCTTTTGCCCTATTCTTTAGTTGTAGTGTAAAGGATAGAAGTAAATTGTAACACAGGATGATGTAGTTTGAATACGACGGACATTCTGACAGATCCCTTAGTATGGTTTGAGGCAGCAAAATCCCTCTTAAGAGATGGAGATAGTGAGGGTTTCTTCTTTTTTGCTAATAAAAGTTTTTACCAACAAAATGCCACCTTTGTGTCTGCATACTTCTTCGACACCCTTACACTACTCCCTGAACTTCATAATGTCTGTTTCTCCATCTCAGTCCCTCCAGTGTATTGGAGCAGTCCTTGACACTTGCCTGGGCTAAGCCTTCCCAGCCGAAGATCGAGAGGAGAACGTCGTCCAGATGGTTCAGGCCTTTCAATCCTCGAAGCTGGTTCCAACCTCAGCCTTTGTTTGCCTTCTGGGTCTCAGATGCTTACTTTCTAATGGTGTAGGAGGCTAGGTTGTGCAACAGGTTGCTTCAGTGGATGCTCTGATGTCAGTGGTCTCTGTTCCAGGCCAACATTCCAGGTTATTTGCGAGGCTCAGTGTATCTCAAGACCTCCCAAGGTGGTCCCTTGAGACAATCTTCTGAAAGGCTGTTGTTTTGGCAACTCTGGTCACGGATGCATCCTTGAAGGGTTGGGGCACTCATCTGCTTGATCTGAGCAGACTTGGATCTCCTTTAGATGCCCGGGAACACTTCAGTTTGCTGGAATTGAGGGCAATTAAGCGGACTCTGATTGCCTTCCTGCCCTCGGTATGGGGCAAGTGTGTTCGGGTTCTTACGGACAACACAGTGACCATGAACCACTTCATCAAGATTGGTGCTATTAGGTTCCTTGTAGCTGTGTAGAGAAGCAATGTGGCTGTGGTTCTGGGTGCTGGAGAACAGCGTGTCTGACGGCCGCAGCCGATCTTGAAATGACAGAGAACGTTGTAGCATGGGCCTTGAGCAGGCAGATTGCAGCCTCCCACAAATGGGAGCTCTGCCAGTACGTTCTTAAGATCAGCTTCTCCTGCTAAGGAATAACTCAGGTAGGCCCTTTTTGCTTCCAATGTGAACAGGAAGTGCAAGTTGTTCGTCTCCAAGGAATTTCCTTGGGAGGGAGGTCTGGAGGTGTACTGACTGTCAAATGGAACTTCAATCTCAATGTGTTCCAGCTGATCCCAGTCATACTCCTACGTCCCGTCTGCTTTGCTCCATTCTTTCCTCACCCTTCTCCATACACCCCTCAAGCTTTGGACTTAATGCAACCATACCTCTACAGCACAACAAACCACACGCAATTCACAATACCACCAAAGCGATACAAACCATACATAGTCTCTCCCAACTGCACATGGCAACTACCAACCGAAAAACACAAATCCGCTCTGTGAACAATGTTACTGAGCTGAAGTTGCTAAAAGCACATCACAGCTCTCGCTCTTTTTTTCTGCTCAGTCCTACTAACTTACCCTCCTTGCCTTACAGATCCTCAAGAGAGCCAAGAAACCATGCAGGTGGCAACAGTGTGCGGTATAAGAACCTTTAACATAACCTCCTGTATGGGCATCCATGAGGCAGGGACTGTACCGGAACCTTTTAGTGAAAAACGTGAGCGTCCCCTTTAAATGTATGCCAGGTGCAGAGGAGCAACCTGATTGGATCGAACTGCTTTGGCAGTCATTTTTCATTAGCTTCACAGGCGCTTCCCTTCTTGTCTTTATTTCTTTCTTTGATCTTACCGGCCTGCGGTTCCTCACCTCCCCGACGCATGTCGGTTGTAGGAGGGTTCACTCGCTGTGCCTCATGCGACTGCGCCTTCCCGGTCTCTGATCCGCACATGCTCTTTGTGACAGGTCAGGAATGAAACTCGGACACAAGTTACCCATGTTTTTGGTTAAAGATTTTTTTTTAAAACGAAAGGGTTGGCAAAGTGCCTCTCAGACCCTGCTCCAAGAGGATTTTCGCTACCAAAAAACGAAGGATCTGCTTCTGTCAGGATGTCAAAATCAAAACTGCCCTTGTGTCCAAACATTCTGTTCTGACCCTCACAATATAAACTAAACTATAAGGTGAAAAGGAAAATGTCTTTAACCTTGGGTGATTGCGCAAAGTGTTTGTAAAGGAAAATGAACAGAGGGTGGCTTCCGTCCCCTGGGTTCTTCCTCAATACAAATGATTTTCCAACACAAAAGTTCTCCAAGGTCAAAAAGCCTTCGCTCCACGAGGTGGCTCCCTTCCTCTGGATTCTTTCTTAATACTGTTCTTTTTGTCGTTCTTGGCCCACAACAATAGTTATTTACAAAGCTGCTGAGCCTTGTGGTTTCCACTTCTCTGAAAAGTTCCTTCTTGTTTAGCAAACAAACACAGTTCTGTATCTTTTCTCATTAATTCCTGTAGATTTGCAACTGCCTGGTATACTCGCCTTCCAGGACTACTTGTATTCACATTTATGATTGCCTGGTATGCTCTATTGCCAGGGCTTCTTGTATTCACATTTTCTGATTGCCTGGTGTACTCGCCTGCCAGGACCTCTTATTTATTTACTTATTTTTGCATTTATTACAGTGCAACAAAACCCTTTGGTATCTAGGCGCTAGTTACATTGAGGGAAATAAGAAGGGAGGGAAGGTGGGGAAATGCATTAGGAGTGATGAGTCTTTAGGAGGAGCAAAGTTAGTTGAAGAGACAGGTCTTTAAGTTACTCTTACGTCCTGTCCCCTTTCCTCCATGCTGCATGGGCGTCCCTTCCTAGGGACGGGAGACAGAACCTTTTCCACCAGAAAAAAACCTTCTTCCCCTGACTCCTCCCATCGGTGCCACACCTCAGTCCCCTATTTCGCATCGACGGGAATGGGCCAATTTCACCAGCACTCCTGGGTTTGGCTTCGGCCATGTAATACCCTGCGCTCTTCCCCGGATCTTCTTCTGTCTTTTTGTCTTCTTTTTGTCATTCAGGTACTCACTCGGTCCTCCGGCGCTGCGTTCCTCCCCAGCGCATGTCGACTTCAGCAGGTGTCCAGCCTACGAGGGGGCTCTTCCCCCACATCCGACCCCCATGCTCTTTGCCTCCGCTGCCTTGTCCCTGACCACGGCTGGGAAGGTTGGACCGCGTGCGATGCACAGACTCCACGTGCATGGAAGAACAGGCTAGCTAGGTGGAGGGAGCTCTTCGAAAGATCGCCTCCTGAGGACTTGAGGGACTTCATCAAACAGAGATCCAGGCTCAAGGGAGGGTTGCTATTTTCCATCACACCCTGTAAGGGCAACTCCTTCCTGAGGAAACGGCCAAGCGGGAGGAATCTCGCGGGTTCTGGTACCAGCACACGCATCGAGGCTAGTCTAGCTACCGGCCTCACGGCCGAAGGGTGGTCAGATCCTTCTGGAATCAGTGCTGAGGGACTGCAAGGTTATTTTACCGGTTGTACATCTGAGGGGCAACGCCCTAATACTGGTTCAATGTCCGAGAGGGCGCCTGCATGCAGCACTACCAGCAACAATGCCAAGGGCGATACGCCTTCCAGGCCTAGACCTGAGGTGCAGGCTAGGCCTAATGCTCAACCACCAAGAGTCTTGGAGGAGCCTGGGCCCAGGGAGCCATGCACCATGACTTTGGCATGTGGCACGCAGCTCGACAAAATGGCCGCTGTGCCAGGCAACATGGCCGCTCGTCCGATGCCACTCCTAGGAACAGAGCAGGCGGGTGAACGAGTTTCAAGGTGGGACTGGTGTCAAGCAGGTACGTGGTCTACAGTTTATCGATTAGCTGCGCAGGGCAGGTTTCCTCTGCAACCTAGACAGAGCGCGGTCCGGCCCCTGCATCCCCCAGCCACTCCGTCAATATCACCTGCCACCTCTTCGGCCTTCGAAGACAGGTTCTACGAAAGGTTCCTGGCTCTGATGCGAACCCCCCAGATGGGGGTCATCCTGCAGGATGCAGTCAGGGACTTGCTCCCTCCGGTCACTCCACCGGCGCCCATGGTCATTCCTCCCATGGCTCTGGCACTACAGGCCCAGCCCAGCCCCCGCTACCCCTGCCGGCTCCTTTGATTCCAGCTCCCCTGCATCCCACAGTACAGGCGGTTCCGCACCAGCCTCCGGTCTCCACACCACAGCCCACCGCGCCCAGCACCACTCCACCCCCTGCAGACCAGACGGACACTCTGGACACAAACAAGGAGGAGGACCCTGACACGCCATCAGCAAAGGCCTTCCATGTCCGGCTTGCAGGTTTGGCGGATTATCTTGACCTTCCTCAACCCGAGGTCGAGCAGCCAGAGGAGGGGGTCTTAGCATAAATCCTCACCCTACGAACCCCCTACCAAAACAGGTATCCCGATGCAGAAGGATGTAGTTGCCTTGGCCATGAAGGGGTGGATCGGCCCAACCTGTCAATCGGCGCCTCGATGTTGAGTATAGATAGATGGAGGGGGGGATCCACTCTTGTTGTCGGTGCACCCTCAACCGCACTCTTTGGTGATTGCTGCAGCGTCACTACTCTCAGGCCCAGTTGTCCTTGGCCTCCTCGACGCTGGTAGGCAAGGAGGAGAAGATCTCGGAGGCGGACGGGAAGAAGCTGTACTCCAACACCTCGCTGCACCTGTATCAATCCAACACTGATGCCTTCTGGCAGCCATTAACCAGAGGTTTTGGCGGGAAATAGTAGGCTTCCTTCCTGAACCTTTGGGGCAGAGCCAGGCACTCTTCAAAGCGGGTCTAGGAGAAGCCAAGCTGGTAGCGCAGGACATCGTGGAGTCCACTGTGGCCCACATCGATACCTCTGGCTGGGCCATCTGCATCGCCACGGACTAAATTAAACCCTGATGTCCAGGAACGCATATTAGACCTTCCTATCGAGGGCAGCAACCTCTCTCACTCTACCACTGACGAGGAATTAGATAAAAAAGAACAGCAGCACGCAATCTGTAAAGTCTATATACTGACGAAGGCCACGCCCAGGCGTACACCCAGTCGCAACAACACTCCGACATTGGGCGGTCGTTCGGCAGGTTCCGTGGCTTCCAGGAAACGAGATCGAGACAACCAGACCCCTCGCCCACTTTCCCCCGTGCAAGCAACAAAAACGGCAGGGGGGGAAAGGGCTTCTTCCAGTCCCCCTCCTCAGTAGCACCCTCAGAGGGAAAGAAAGAATGACGCATCGCTTCGGCTCCACGTGTCTCCAATGGGGGGCAGGCTTGCCCGCCACATGCAATTTTGGCACCAGAATTTGCGGACCCCTGGATACTCTTTACTATCCTCGGGGTAACGCTACCATAACCTTCGCCTCCTCTTCCTTCCTCCCCTCCACTCCCACAGATTGGGACGGGGAGATCCGGTTGCTTGTCGAGAGCCAGGCTGTGGAAGAAGTCCCAGCCTCCGAGAGCGGATTGGGCTTTTATTCCAGGATTTTTGCCATACAAAAGAACCACCAGGCTGGCCTGAGAGTTGTGTTAAACCGATCCACCCTCAACCTCTCCCTCCCTCTTCAGAAATGCATGATGTTTATGCCAGCACTCATTGCGGAAACACTATACAATGGAGACTGGATGTGCTCCCCTGGATCTGAAAGACACATATCTACACGTCCCGATTTGGCAAGCACATCCCTCCTTCCTGTGCTTCAGGATGATAGGCTGCCATTTCCAGTACAAGGTGCTACCCTTTGGCCACCACTCACCCTCCAGGGTATTTACTAGACTCATGAACACGGTGGCAGGCCTCTTCAGGGAACCGGCCCACCACGTCTACCTGTACCTGGAGGACTGGGTCGTCAGGGCGAGATCTCCGGAGGCAAATATCCACACTTCCTCCGCACTTATGAACACACTGCACGAACTGGGGTTTACCATCAACCTCAAGAAGTCTCAGCTGCAGCCCACGCAGAGCCTCATCTTTCTGGGCCTCATCTGGGATACGAGCTCTGAGAAGGTTTTTCCCTCGGGGACAAGATTGCGGCCATCAAGAGGGCCACTATGCACTTTCTTACCAGAGCAGTGACCTTGGCCTGGTGGTAACAACACTTAAGCGGTATCATGGCGGTGGTCCTTTTGGCCGTGCCACACACAAGACTCCGGATGAGGAGGTTACACCTGCACTTCGCAGCCTCACGGAATCAGTAGAGGGGCTCCCAAGCGGAGCTTATCAGCATACCTCTTTCTCTCCACTCGGACCTTACGTGGTGGTCCAAGTACTGCAACCTGCTGATGGGCAGGCCCTTCCAGCAGCCAACTCTGCAGGTCACCATCACTACAGACTCCTCCCTGGAAGGCTGGGGAGCCACTCTGGACAGCCACAACGTCAATGAAGTCTGGACCCGGCAGGAGCAGGAGTCGCACATCAACTGGCTGGAACTCAGGGCCATCTGGCTAGCTCTCAGAGCTTTCCTTCCTCTCATTGGGGACAACTCCGTCCTTATCCATATCGACAACTCCACCAGCATTTACTATGTCAACAATCAGGGGGGTACCAGGTCCCCTCCGCTGTGCATCCTAGCGGTCAGCATGTGAGAAAGGGCCCTGGAGAACATCTACCTCTCTGCCGTCCACCTCCTGGGGGAGGCCAACTTGGAAGCAGACAAGGTCAGCAGACTGGGTGCGGACAATTACGAATGGCAATTAAACGTCCAGGTGCTCATGAAGGTCTTAAGCGGATGTGGGCACCCTCAAGTGGATCTGTTTGCCTCCTGAAAGAACAGGAAGTGCCATCAGGTTGCGTCTTGGCAGTGGCTGGACCCTGGCTCCTTGGTCGATGCATTACAGATTCGGTGGGATGGCATGACAGCCTATGCCTTTCCTCCCACTGGGTAATTCGCAAGATAAACAAAGCTGGTCACTGCAGCATCATTCTGATAGCTCCATGGTGGCCGGCGAGACCGTGGTTCTCCGAGCAGCTCAGCCTCACGGACAGACCACCCATTCACCTTCCATGGGTCCAGCCCATCTCTTGTCCCAGCAGGTGGGGGCAGGGTCATCCACCCCGCTCCACAGAAATTAGCCCTCGAGGCGTGGTTCTTGGGCAGATGTGAGGCACCCGAGCCTCTCCCAAGCTAACTTGGAGATCATTCAGGGCACTAGGAGCAAGGCTACCAGGAGCCAGTACAAGAGTAAATGGACTAGGTTCTGTCATTGCGCAGACTCTAAGGAGATCGACCCCCCCTTACGTGTACACTGGATGACATGTACTCCTTCTTGGCACACTTCGTGCACTCAGGCGTACAGGTGGACACATGTCACACCTACCTGGCAGCCATAGGGGCCTACAGAAATTCAGAGGAGGAAGTCTTCCAACTTGATAGTCAAGAAGCATCTGGTGGGCTTGTCCAGGCTCCACCTGCCCATCAAGAGGCCACACCCAGTGTGGAACCTCAATGTGGTGTTGGGCACCTTGGCACACAAACCCTTCGAATCAATGGCGTCCGCTGACATCGGGCTGGTCACCATTAAGACAGCTCTGTTAGCGGGACTCGCCTCTGCTCGCAGATCCATGCTCTGGTGGCCTCAGAACCCTATACCACTTTCAACAGGGATAAGGTGGTCCTGCTGACTCAGCCTGCGTTCCTACCTAAGGTACCCTCTGCTTTCCATCTGAACGAGGAAATAGTCTTACCTATGTTCTTCACTGACCCCAAGGACGGGGCTCAGAGAGTCTTGCACTGTCTGGATGTCAGGCACGCTCTGAAATTCTGTCTGGACAGGACCAAGGGTTTCTGCAAGTCGGATGCACTTTTTGTCACCTTTTGGGGGCTCCAGACCCGGCTATCAAGCATCCATGGCTTCTAGTGCACGGTGGATGGTTGCGGCCATGAAAGAGGCTTATGACGGGCAGCAAAGCCCGCTGCCAGCTACCATGCACGCTCATGCTTTCGGAGCCGAGGCCACATGTCTTTGTCCTGCCCAAGGGCAGTCCAGCACCGAAATGCCTGGCAATTTTCTTCTGAACAAGAGTACCAACAGCAACCCCAGACACATGTTTCGGCCTGGTTGGGCCTCGTCAGTGAGGTGGAGCTGTGCCTCTCTAAGACCAGTTCCCTGGCAAGTCATAAGCAGGGCGGCCACCCCTTTGGCTTTCTGTAAACATTACTGTCTGGACACTGGCTCCAAGTCAGACGCACTGGGGCTAAATTTAGTTGTAATCGCCCATGCAGTATGGAGGAAAGGGGACAGGACGTAAGAGTAATTATATGTTACTCACCGTAGTGGCTAAAGTACTCTTAGTCCTTAGTCCCCTTTCCTCCATACGTCCCACCATCTTCCCCCTTTTAATACTGGTTTCATTAGGCAATGTAAAATATTGTTGACGTGTCAGTTGGGACTGAGGTGTGGCGCTGGTGGGCTAAGTCAGGGTAGCGCTGCTCCCAGGGCCGCACCCCCGCACGCCTCTAAATTTAAAGGCAAAGAAGGTTTTTTTCTGGTGAAAAAGGTCCCATCTCCCGTCCCTAGGAAGGGACCCCCATGCAGTTTGGAGGAAAGGGGACTAAGGAACATATAATTTTCTGTGGGAGGTCCAGTTGGCCGGTTCTTTTCTGAGTGTTGGAGAGAGATTGTTCCAGAGTTTGGCGGCCATTAACGGGAAGCTCTTACCCCACGACTGACAGGCGATTGAAATTGAAGATTTTTAGGAAGCTAGATTTCACAGATCTAAGAGGTCAGGCGGGGGAGTATTTCTCCACACAGTGTAAGCGGTATGTCAGGTCATTGTTGGCGAGACATCGATGGACCAGGGATAGTGTTTTGAACTTAGTCCTTTCTCGGATGGGTAGCCAGTGTGCCTCTCTTCTGGCCCTCGAAATGTGGTCAGATTTGGAGCGACCAATGGCCGCTCGGAGAGAGCACTGTTCTGAATCATCTGAAGTTTAAGGTTTCGCTCAGTACAGGTGAATAGGGAGATGGAGTAGTCGAGCTTAGCTCCTGTGATCGCTCTTGCAATGGAAAGGCGGTTGGGAGTGCAGAGGAAGGGTCGGCTGGCATGAAGCTGTTTGGCTGTGTGGACCGCAGACGAGGCGATCGAGTTCACTTTGCGTGAGAAGTCAAGATTGGCATCCAGGTAAATGCCAAGGGTTTTGGAAGCAGCATAGGTGGGGATTTCGTTTCCATAAATGATAAACTCCTTGTATGCTGGGTCAATGTTGCGAAGTGTGGAGTGGCAGCCAACAGTGAGGATTTTGGTTTTCTCGTCATTGAGGCAGAGTAGGTGAGAAGCCATCCAGTTTCTGTTGACTTCATATACTGAGTTTATGGTGGCTGATTCCTGAACGTAAGAACCGTAAAGGGGGATAAGGAGCTGTGTCGTCAGCATAGTTCGTATAAGATATGCTGAGTCTGTCAAGGTGGTCAAAGAGGGGTTTCATATGCATGTTGTAGAGTGTGGGGGAGAGGCAGGAGCCTTGGGGAACTCTGCAGGTGACCGAGTAGATGTGGCGGAAAAGTAATTGATGAAGACTCAAGAAGATCTGTCAAATAGGAAAGACCTGATTCAATTGGTGGCAGATGGAAAAATGTTAGCTGTCGAGGTGAGTTGAGAGCAGAGGATTTGGTAGTCTATCATATCGAATGCTGAGGAGAGGTCCAGCATCATCAGGCGGGCAGGTTTGCCAGTATCCTTGATAGCATTGAGTTGAATTTTCAAGTCAAGTAGGGCAGTTTCGGTTCCGTGCTTGGAGCGGATACCTGATTGGTGAATGCCCAAGATATTGTTCTCCTCGAGAGACTGTTGAACTGGGTTGTAGGCTACAGGACCTTCAGGAGGTCAGGTACCGTAGTAATCTGGCGATAGTTTGTGGGTATGGAGGGATCGATGGAGGGTTTCTTGAGTAGTGGTAGCACCCATGCTTCCTTCAGGGATGTCCCTTCCCCCCCATCCCATGCACTTGCGCGATCTGAATGACACCTGGCCTAGTAGGATCGCTGTCTGTCTTCCCTTTGTTGCCCCTCCCTTGCCTCGTCGCGCCTTGAAACACTTGTGTATAGGCGTGTTATAAATGCCATATATAATATACAACTAGCAGTGACTAACTTCGACTTATGCCTTAGACCCGCATTTGTGAAAAGAAAACTATATGAGAGAGACTGGAGGCGTACGCTAGACCAGCTCAAAGAATACAGTATGTATAGTGAATATGCCAAGTTCACCCGGAAAAGGGTGCCATGTTGGGATTATTTTAGCATTTTTCCCTGTATGCGAGTGCGCACATATTACATGCGTTTCAAATTCAATCAATTTCCGACTTGTGAACGATGCCAGTACTGGGAAACTAGTAATTGTAAAGACCTTTGGGAGAACTGTCGATTTCAGGGATGCAATTAATTAGTAGAAACTCAAACACTTAGTCCTTGAATGCCCACAATTTAGGGTCCCAAGAACTAATCTTGTGATTAAATTTGTGGGAGTTCATTTTGAAAATTCTCTTGAACTATTGTGGGCGAGGATGATGGTGGGCAATCATAAATCTCTTATTTTTGCCCTTGTACACCTATTAAAAATTATTGAAGCTGATCTGTTGAGGTGTTTGTGACTCATAGTAAAAGGTGAGAGGAGTTATATTGGTGCCTAGGCGGTGTAAGAACTGAAACAACCACCATGCGCTCTTAAAGCCCTGAATGCGTTACTATATACGAACTGCTTGTCAGTAACTTACTGTTAAGGGTGAGATGTGTTACTTTGATGTTCAGTTGAGGCGAGCACTTAAAAACCTAATATGTGTATCTAAAGTTCAATGTGTGATGTCGCATACGAACTGCCGGTTTTCTGCATTAAAAAAAATGGAACGGTATCCCCTTCGTCGCTGACACCGGGGAAAGGAATTATGAAATGCCAAAGGGAGTTGTGTTAAACGGAACTCTACAGTGCATAGATTGAACGGGACTTCAAATGAACGGCTATAAGCAATTATAATAGAGGATTGGCTGAAAACACATGTTACAATATAACCATTTTTATTGATATCAAATAGAAAAAAAACATTTAATATATACATTAATTTCATATAAACATCTTAAACTTTGATGATCGAGCGCTAATGGCTAAAGTGCTGAATAAATTGCTATTATATACTGCATATAGACCCAATATATGGTCAGTACCGGAAAGTGGGAGCCAAGAGGACAGAACTTTCGCCAAGTGAAGGGGCTCACGTGGCGAAAGGCTGGCACTCCTAATCCCACCCCACTCTAAACTTCATAAATAAACATGACTAGCGTGCAGTATAATATTTATAATTTTATAAATAGCCAAAGATGCATACCAAATACACATGCTGTCAAAGGAACTCCAATGATGCAAAACAAAAGGGAAACGAAAGAAAAGACACTTGGCAAATAACCAATCTGTCAACAAGTAGGGTGCAAATAGTCAACTACAAATTACCGGGGACAATAAACATGAACATACACGTGTCAACCCAGGAAAAGCTTATTAGGCAATAAGTAGTTACGACGGCATAATGCGTCTAACTGGACCACATATGATGCCCGTCTTCTTCAGGACAAAGCACTCCAGTCTCATCACGGCAACATTGCTTAATGGGAGCATGGCCATTTTCACTCATTTGTGACTCCAAGATTATAGCAAACGTGCTTCTTTATATTTAGCACAATAAACAATACATATTTATAGATTTCTGTCTCGGCTTGCCCCGTCGTTCTCAGTTTTCAGCATTAAGGCAAATATTAGGCTCCTTGGCTTATGGGAATTTTTCGCGACCTATGAGGATGTCCTTTTCTTTGGGATAGGTTTGTAGAGGAAGTGTATGTAATGTCAATGGAGTGATAGGCCTACTGCAATCTTTGAGATATGTTTGAAGAGGGTGTGTACGCAATGTCAATGGAATGATATGCATACCGTAATCAACAGAATGAGACCTGATTCAGAGATGTGCTGTCCCATGCTTGAAGTTACTCAAGGATTTAACTCAAGTGTGGCTTATATATAGAGTGTAGCATCTTATATTTTAAATTTAATGGGAAATTGTTCCTTTTTTTGATTCTTATAAATGCTTGTATGTTTTAAATGTGTTGGATGAGAAAGTATAAGTTTTTGTAAAGGTTTATTTTAACCATAAACAAATAAAAACAAAAAAAAGGGTCCACAATGAGCACACATAATGGGAATCACAGATTACACTTGGGCAGGATTTATAAAAAATACAATTATCATTTATTGGTGAAACACTATAGAAAAATGATTTCTGACAAGTAGAGTTATCACACAACACTAGCAAAATATATTACATATATACATTCACTAATCAGAGGGCATAATACACATCACAAACTCCTGCAAAGGAAAGGTAAGGTTATATTATGCACTTAATGTCCACAGAGAATGATCCTTCACTTAAAATGTCCATCCCTAAGTTCTTTCGCCAATAGTTCTGGTAAAGGTCCACAGATTCTTTGAGGTAGGAAAAATGTAGGTAGTGTCTCTGGGCTCCAGTGAATGGTTCTAATTATTAGAGTACAAGTTAAACTAGCTAACAGAAGTAGCCCCAGTTTTCAGAAGTCTTGCGCAAGCAAGTAATGACAAAACCAATATTGTTAGAATAAAGTTTATTATTAGCCCATAGACTTATAAGGGTAGTTTAGGGGTAGGTATGAATCACTGTAACCTCCCCCCTACGCCGATTCTTCCCCAGACTCGGCAGTACAAAGGAAGAGGATCCAAGGTTGCTTTTCCTGCCAATAGTCTCAATCCTCGATTCGCTGGGGTTGCAGGTTCTTGCTGATAACTGGTTGGTGTATTTCACTGGTGCAAGGACTCTCGAATGAAGAATCCAGTAATATTCAATGCAGGACCCCTCTCAGGACTGGGCTCTGGTCAGGTAAGCTATTTCGGACGGGGGTCCCCGCAGCACGGCGACGCAAATGGACTCAACTGCCAGTCATACTTTCCCTCTTACCTCGGGTCCCCTTGATGCTAGGACGCCGAACTTTCGCAGAGGTGAGTATCATGGGGCCAGCTGAGGATCCCCAACGTTCCAGGTTGAAACTCAGAACGGTGAAGTCGGCAGCATGGTAGCCCAAACGCAAAGCTGGTCAGCCACAGGACGGTCCTGGGACACTTCTGAAGACTCTTCTTTGCAGGGTACCGAGCAGACATCAGGAATTGATGTTCCCTTCATTCCCAGGGTCGCAGCTCCTTTGCAGGACTGCTAAAGATCTTCAGCAAGACAGGGCTCCTCCAGGACAGCAGCAGAAGTTAGGAGCCAGGCCTCCTTCCGACAGGTCTCCGGTTTCTTCTCAGGTCTCACAGCTGGATGGAAGTCCTGGCTCCTTCTGCGTTCTCCAGGATCTCTGAGGAATGGGTGCAGGGGTCCACTTCTTACCCTAAAAGCCAGATGAGAGCAGCTGCCGTCACTAGCCAATGACAGGACTAGCCCACAAACACACACCCCAGCAGTGGTCCAGTCAGAACCGCTGGCAGGAACATTAATGCATACCACTCAGACATACTGAAACCAGTTTCTGGATTGGGACCAGACAGTCCCAGCCCACATCCTTCCAGCAAACACACACATCCCTCCAGTAGCCCACCAAAACCTTCTGCTTTCTCGAGCAATGAAAGTCCTTATAAGGATTTCCCTGGCCTCACAGGCCAGGAAGAAGGCTAAAGAACAAGATGGCCAAAGGACAGGTGAAAAACCATGTGGCAAAGCCATGTTTGGACACAAGCCACAGTTAGTAGCCAAACGCGGTAAAGCTAAAACGGAAAGTCCCAAAAAGTGGGGAAAAGTCACTGCTCCCACCAGCTTATCCTTTTAGCACACCTAGAGTAACCAAAAATGAATGTTAATCTAGGGCAAAACAAAAAGTGTACCCCATTGTACTGCACTGTAAGATGCATTGTTCAATTATTAAAGTTACCACAAGTGATTTAAAAGTAACCAAAATTAGTAACGTAGTAACACGACTAAGGGAAACAATGTTTCCCTGTACTGACAGCCTGAAGGACATGTCAGTTCCCCATAACCTATGAGCAAAAGCCATTGAAGTGAAGCTTAAGACTTCACTGTACTGCAAAAGGAGCAGGTCAGCATAAAAAATAAAAGCAAAAGGTTTGCTGGTCTATAAAGATGGAAGGAAAGGCGCAGTAAATAGAAAGCTTTCCTAACATCTGGCAGTTACTGACCATAGCACAGTCTGAGCGAGGCAAAGCACACGAGGAAACAGCAGTTTCGAGACGGCAGCTGAACGATAGTGGAAAGACAGCAAAACAGAAGGGGATCGCAAGGAGGGCAGTTCCCTTGACCTTTTCGACAAGGAACTGTTACTTCGCTGAAACCTTTAGAATAGAAAATGTAAGACCACAAAACCAGGCTGAACAGTCCTGCAATGTTTGTCAGAGATACCTGGGGCCCTCCAGCGTCAATAATCAAGGCGGGGAGAATCACCAGCCGCCGTGGTACCATTCTTTGCTCCAAGAAGAAAGCAGCGTCAGTGAAATCAACACAGCAAGTGAGTTGTGGGGACATCGATACAAGACCGGTCTGTGTTGAAGCCAAGGTTGAAAGCAGCAACATTGTATGGCGAGCGCTGGAACGAATATTGTTAAAACGCATGTGGAAAGAAATGCAAGTAAAGTTGAATTACTGAGGAGTGACTGAACTTTAAAGCAAGATCTAATACCTTTTGAAGGACTCTGTAAGGTATACAACTGAGAATTGGAAATCGAAGGGGTCCTGCAACGGGTTTTGCGCACAGTCGAATTGTGATGAAATAGAGAATGTGTGATGAAGATTTGATCCGAGCCCTGCAGAGGGAGATAACTGAAGATTTTGTATCAAAGTGGGTCTGAGCCCGGCAGAGGGTTACCCGGGGTGAGCAGTAAATCACCCGAGAAGTTGTATGTGAAATCCTAAGAAGAAAGAAACTTTAATGTTTATTGCATCAGGCCCTGTTAGGGAGATTTCTCATAAATGGCTGATTTCCCTTACCTAATGAGTCTCCCAGCAGCTTTGCTGGATTTCTAGGATTTATTTTTTTTCACCTGGTAAGAGTGTGAGCCTTTTCTCCCACTCTTACATGTGTTTTGCTGTGTGTGTTTTCACTTTTTGTGTGATCTTGAGCACTGGAGCCTCACCTACTCCATGACCCTCCTATTTTCATGTGTGTTACACAGCACCTTCAGTGCAGTGACACAGGGTTGTCTTTGAGACTTCCCACTGACTCCATTTTCTGGGGCTGACTACTGTCCCCCAGAAAAGGTAAAGTTGCCATTTAACTTTATTTTAGTCACTTTAAACCACAGACACAGAAACACCCCATCTTACATGGAGTATTGGAATGGGTTAGTTCTTATCCCTTTTTGTCTGTCTCTCTTGGAGCCTTTTTTCGCTCCCTTTACATCAAGACCTGGCTGGTGGCAGTGGTAACTACCCTAACTTTTCTACCACGGTTATCTTATATAAACGTGGTATTTTTGTAGGCTATTATATTAGCCTCAAACATTAACCCGCTTGACCAAATACATTTTATTTTGGCTCCGGCTGGGTTTATTCGCCATTTCTTTTTGTTAAAGTTGTTCTCGTGTTTTTCTCTGTGTGCCAAACCAGGGATGATTTCTTTCTTTGCAGTCTTTTCGCGGGCTTCTGCACAGAAGCCCTCCTTAAAGCGCCTGAAAGTCTGGGTAGGCAGGATGTGAGGGAGGGATCTTCGGACGCCTGCCATGGGTTCCCTTGGTAACCCAAGTCGCACTCCTGTTTGATTGGCTGAGGGCACTATCCTTGCCAGGACAGCCACCCTGCTGTGTGATTGACATCCATGCTGTATGAATAGGGGAAAACTGCATAAAAAGCAGGTCTCTGGGACTGGAAAGGCAGAGTCACCACTGGAATGAAAGAACCAACGAAGAGGTGACAGAAGAGGACCCCTACAATGACTGAACCGCCCGGTGAAGCCCTGCTGCAGGTCCAAATCTTCAGAATCCGACCACAGAGAAGATCCTCCAGGAAACTTCTTCCCTTGAGCTGGTGGGACCAACCAGTTCGCCCAAATTTCAAGCCAGGACCGCTCCTCTGGTCGAATTACAGTGGGCTTGGTAGCCAGGAATGTCGGACCCTGCTTGGGTTTTAAGGAGCGCACCTTTTATTTGTTGCTTTGCTCTGCTGCTGGTTTCTTCCCTTGGTAGTGCAGGACCCTCCAGTCTTCCTACTTCTTGTCAGTCCGACAGTCTCTTCAGGAACCGTGAGCCTGCAGGAACTACCAGGAACGTCCGCCTCAGCTACAGCTCCCTCTCCGTTTTAAGGTACTGTGCAAATCCAGTTGCTCGTTTGGTTCAACCGTGGTGAAAGTGTTTGAAATCTTTCCCCAATCCGAGGGCTTGTCCTACTCTTCTCTTTGAACTAACTTTTCTATCAACCAACCTCGTCCAGAAACAGTGCCACAAACTTTAAAGCGAACTACCCTGAACTGTGTGATCTTAAACAAAAGACTTTTGACCCATTGACTTTGGCCTTAAGCCTTTGCTACCTGATTTTATCACTGTAGTTCCTCTTGTTCAATTGCCCTGAGTACTTACCTGTTGGTCTGATTTAATTTCTAATTGCTGGAGTGCCATTTTGCTCCCACTTCATTTTGTGAGCTTAACTTGTCTGGAATTTAAGGGAAGTGGTGTGGTGTATTAAGATTGTGATTTTTAACTTGCTTATAATAGTGTAATGTTATACAACTGAAGAGTGAAATAAATGTATATTCTTTTGCCTGAATCATATTAATTGCTGTCCTTTGTGTAACTATCTGATACTGCTCACTTACTCTTGAGATAAGTCTGGCTGCTCCGCTACTGCTACCACTTTAACTGTGTAGTACAGGCTTGTACCAAAGGTGAATTTGTACTGTCACTTGTAGTCTTAATTGTGTGTGGTATTCCCAAAGGGTACTGCATATAATTCTGCCTAACAGGCCCTCTGAAAAAAGAGACTTTGAATGGCAACAAGTCTTTTACACCGAAGACCCTGATGTTGAAGTTTAAACTGCCTCCTAGTGCTAGAGAAGCCAGAGTGTGCTAAGCTAGATTGTGCTGCCTTGTCCCATGCTGAAAATGTGGGAAAGGGAAGCCAACAGCTTGAATATCCTGACATATTTCTTGAACAATTTTCTTTTGCATAACATTGTTTCTCACACTATTTGTATTTAGAAGTAAGGATTGGCAATAGGTTTGTTAGCATAGGCCCTTTTATTATGACAGACTCGAGTAGTACTGTTATTTTTTTTTTGGATGGTCATAGCTTGCTCCCATCTTTAGATTTAGGATTCGATGGTTGTTTTTCAAACCCTATTGAACTTCAATAAACACCCTTGAACTCTGATCACTTGTGTCTGTCTGTTTGATTTCATGCCTTCTTTACACTTTCCTCCCCTCTGTCAAACGCTAGACTGTTCCGATCCTGTCGGACAACACAGTGGCAATGCTTTACCTCAAAAAACGAGGTGGTGTGGGGTCCTTGCCTCTGTGCAGAGAAGGAATGTGGTTCTGGGCTCTGGAGAACAGTGGCTCTCTGCCAGCGGGTTATCTTTCTAGGTGAGGGAATGTCACAGCGTATGCCTTGAGCAGACAGACTTGAACCTCCCACAATTGGGAGCTCTGTCGGGAAGTTGTGGAGGAGCTGGTCTCCTTTTGGAGAACTACTCCAGTGGACCGTTTCTCTTCCAGTGTCAACGGAAGGTGCAAGTTGTTATGCTCCAGGGAATTTCCTCATCAGGGAGCTCTGGCGGACGCGCTAACGTTAGAGTGGCTTTCTACCTCCTTTATGCTTTCCTGCCGACACCGGTCATTCTGCTGGTTCTAAGCAGATTGCGCCTGTTGGTAACCATGTTGATCCTGATCACCCCAAACTCGGCCTGGAGAACGTGGTATCAGGAGTTGCTGGACATGTCCATCTGCTCTCCCTAATTCTTCCGAGAAGAGTCGTCTTGCTTTCCCATTTGGGGCGGTGGGTCATCCACCCGAACCTCGGCAGCCTGAACCTTCATGCTTGGCTACTGAGAGGCTGAGATAAAAGGAGTTGGACTTGTCGGATGATGTTCTCTCTGCCTCTTTCTTCTCGGAGGCCCACTATGAAGTCCATTTATGCTTGCAGGTGGCATACATGTTCGATTTGGTGCCTGGAGATGGACCTATATCCTTTATCCTGTCCTCTATACCGGTTGTTGGATTGTCTGCGATCTATGGTCCAGGCTGGCCTGCATATTAGCACTGTAAAGGGTTTCCTCACCGCTATTTTAGTATTCTAGAGGTCTCCGGAACAGGGCTTGTTTTTCATAATCCCCACTGTTAAATAGTTCTTGCAGGGCTTGTATAACCAGTATCCTGCATAGGATTTGAATTTAGTTTTAACGTTTCTTTTGGAGACTCAGTTTGTGCCCCTTCATTCCTGTTCTATTAGATTTCTCACCCTTAAGGTGATTTTCCTGATTCCATCACTTTCAAGAGAGAGGTTAGTGAGCTCCAGACATTGTCTGTTTTACCTCCCTATTAGTTTTTTAAAAGAAGGTGACGTTGAGAGTGAGACCCTCCTTCCTGACGAAGGTGGTCTCGGATTTCCATCCCTCTCAGAATTCCTCCACCTCACCCTTCAGAGGCAGAGTAATGATTCCATTGGCTGGACCCGGTACAAGCCCTTAAGTTCTATGCATCTCGTACTAGAGAGGCTAGGACAGATGACCAGCTTTTCGTTGGTTATGCTGATGCTGGTGCTTGTGCTGGCAGGGCTGTGACCAAATAAACCCTGTCCAGGTGGATCATTTTTTGCATCTCGGAATGCGTTGATCTGGCTGGTGAAGATGTGCCTGTGAGTCTCGGAGCTCATTCTACCAGGGGTATGGCTGCCACCTCTGCCCGGCACAGGGGAGTCCATGTCCTGGATATTTGCCAGGTGGCAATGTGAGTATCCTTGCACACATTTGCTAAATATTACTGTTTGGATTCCATTCCGGGCCAGGATTCCCGTTTTGCTAAAGCAGTCCTCCAGAGTTTTCTGATTGAGGTGGTTTAGAAGGTGCTCTTACTTCCTTCCTCCTGCAGGTTTACATCCTGCTTTGGGAGCCTATCATACATAGAAAATCAGTGGGAGGAACGATTCCATTAGAAGAACAAATTGCTTACCTCTCATGAATGTTAATTCGAGGGGATTGGGTCCTCCGACGTATTGCATATCTACGACAGTAATCACCACAGCTGTGCTGCTTCGGAAAATCTTCGGCATCTGCATCGATGACGTCGATACGCCGCCCTCGAGGACCTCCTCCGACGGCCGACGTCACTGAATGTTATAAGTAGGACGCACGATGCCTGTAGCCTCAGTTCTGTTTTTTCTGTGAACTTGTTCGCTTCGGAGATCTCGGCGCGCCTCGACTCTTTGGAGTTTCTGTTCTTTCGGTTCTTCGAACCTGTTTGTTTGTAGAGTGTTATCGGGATGCCTTCCTCTTCTTGAAGCCCGGACGCGGGGTGGAAGAAGTGTGGGGACTGCGGGTCCAAGATGTCGGTGACTGACTCGCACAACGCCTGCCTCTGGTGCCTCGGGGAGGCCCACGACATGGATGATTGTGTCGACTGCCAGTCGCTTATGTCCAAGGCCTTGCGTGAACATAAGTAGAAGCTGTCGGTCAGAAAGGTGTCCAAGCCCCGGAAGGCGAGGTCCACTGGGCTTTCGACGGGATTTGGGGGGCGACTCTCCGCATCGTAGTCGTAAGTCTAGGGGGTCTCGGTCCCGGAGTGGGTCCCGCCACTCCTCTGCCTCTTCGAGGCACTCCCGGAAGCGCCGTCATCGGTCGCCTTCCCCGTCCTCATCCGAGGACTCCGCCCATCGGCGGGTTTCTTATCCCACCAAGCTTTCCTCTCCGTAGGAATGGGCTTCCTTCGGGAAGACAATGTTGGCGATTCTTGAATCGCAGGGCTCTGGTCCGTCCGCGCCTCCGAGAGGGGTCGGCCGTGACCGTACTAGAGACACCGCTCGTACGCCTTCGGGCTCGTTGGTCGGCACGATTCGCGGGAGAGGTCCCGCTCGGACAAGGGGAATCGTTCTAGTCATGCCCGTTCCAGGTCCCGGTCCTCGACGCGCTCGAGCCCGTGTGCACCTGTGAAGTCTTCGACGAAGACGTTGACGCTGAGGTCGTCGACAGACTCTCTCGAGGCTCCGCCTCCGAGGAAGTTGTCGACGCCATCGGCGGCCAGGCGGTCGAAGGACACGCTCGGGTCTCCACCCTCGAGGCCTGTGTCGAAGCCGTTGATGCTGTCGGCGCTGCGCTCGACGTCAACTCAGCGCTCGACGTCAACTCCCATTCACTCAACGTTGATGCCGTTTCACTCGACGCCTTTCGAGGCTGTGGTGTCAGAGGTACCTCGTGGCACGGGGGAACCACCTAGAAAGGCTCTGGCCAAGGCAAAATATGTCCTTCTCCCTTATTCAATGCCCACTTTCCAGCCTATGGAGTATATTTCCGAGGTGGAAGAGGGTTCTGAAGATGGGTTGGTTGCGGGCACGGTACCAGATGAGATTCCTTCTGGTCATAGCCTGATTGAGGACCTGCGTCAGTCACTGCATGACGCCAGTTGCCTGGACACCTCTCCGGAGGTGGAGTTCTGTAGGCCTGAGCCTGGCACCCATGCCGAGTCATCGTACCAGTACCTTATGTCGAGGGTCACAGACTACTTGGGGTGGTCGGCACCCCCAGTTGATTTTGTGCAGGATGACCTGACGGTTATCCTCGACCAAGGTCCACCCACTGACCCGGTACTGCCATTCCATATAGCTCTGCAAAGAAGGGTGGCAGCGGCTTGGACTGCTCCGGAGAGTCTCCCGGCAGTGGGCAAGTCTTTACCGCGAAAATACCGCCCAGCCAGTAGTGACCCCTGCTACTTGACCACGCACCCCACTCCGGAGAGTTTGGTGGTGCAGGCGGCTACGGCCCCAGCAAAGCAGGCGTCGTATCCTACCATCCCTCCTGATAGGGACGACCAGCGTTTGGATGGCTGGGCAAAGAAAGTGTTTTCTTCAGGGGGTATGGCTCTTCAGGCTGCCAACTCCATATGTGCCTTGTCACGTTTTACACACACTCTGTGGAACTGTTTCCTTAGCGGCTGAACATATTCCCGAAGGGGACGAACGGGATGGTTTTCTTGCTATGGTCCAGGATGGCAAGGATGCCATGTGTGAGGCAGTTCAGTCGGGTTTGGACATGGCAGATTGCGTCAGCCGTTCCATGGCGGCAAGCACCGTAATACGCAGGTTTGCGTGGTTGCGGAAGTTGGGGTTTGCTCCTGATATGCAGGCCCGGCTCCTCAACATGCCCTTTGATGGTGTACATCTTTTTGGCAGCAAGGCTGATGAGAGCCTTGAGAGGTTGCAGACCTCCAAAGCTGCAGCAAAGTCGTTGGGCGCTGCAGTTCGCCAACCTCCACCTTTTCGTCCTAGGGGACAGCAATGGAGGGGAGGTTCCTTTCGTTTTGCTCATCCTTTGGTAAAGCGAGAGGAGCTGCCAGTTAGAGGGGCCACCGTAGGAGTGCCAGAGGTGTGGTAAAAAATGTATTCAAGGTTCCAAGGCCGCTCGGGCTGTTGCCTCTTTGCCCTCAGGCAACGCCGCAGCCGCTTCAGCTCAGTCATGAGGCCATGTCCCATGGTTCGCCGGTTGGGGGAAGGCTGGCGCAGCATCTTGTAGAGTGGTGCGCCATTACTTCAGATGTGTGGGTTCTGAAGATCATAACCCACGGCTACTGTCTTCCTTTCCGGCAGAGGCCTCAAGACAATCCACCAGGGAATCTCTCTTTGAAGAGTCCGGATCCGCTCCTTGCGCAGGAAATTCAATCCCTGCTGGAGAAAGGCACCCTAGAACTGGTGCCTGTAGCAGAGAGGAACAAGGGATGGTATTCCCCTTATTTTTTGATTTCCAAGAAAGACAGGGGTTTGAGACCCATCATGGACTTGCGTGGTTTGAACAGATTCCTCAGGAAGGACACGTTCAAGATGGTTACTCTCTCTCAAGTCCTCCAGGCCCTTCAACTTCAGGACTGGTTGGTGTCTCTCGACCTCAAGGACGCTTATTTTCATGTGCCGATTCATCCAAAGCACAATAAGTACCTGAGGTTCGTGGTTGGCGACTCGCACTTTCAGTTTCGGGTCCTGCCGTTCGGATTGACCTCCGCCCGAGGGTCTTCACCAAGCTCATGGTAGTGGTGGCAGCACACCTCCGGAAAGGGGGATTCATGTCAAACCCCTACCTGGACGATTGATTGATCAGGGCGCGCTCTCCCGAGCAAGTCCTGGATCATCTGTCAGTCACCTGCCACGCCCTCCACAAGCTGGGCTTCTCCCTCAACTTAAAAAGTCCCGTTTGACACCAACTCAGAGGCTCCGGTACATCGAAGCTGTGCCCGACACGTCCCTGGGGCAGTGTTTTCCTCCCCAGGTAAGGGCTCATCACATTCAGCAGATGGTACACAAGTTTTAGCATGCCCAGAGTCTCCCAGCGTTCGAGTTCTTGAGATTGCTTGGCCTCATGTTATCCTGCATTCTTCTGGTGCCAGAGGCCAGGTTGCGGATGAGATCTTTGCAATGGGCACTCAAGCTCCAGTGGTCTCAGTCCTCCGGCAGGTTGTCGGGCCCTGTTCAAGTGCCGTCCTTGGTCGCCCAGGACCTTCTGTGGTGGGCCGTCGAAGACAATCTGATGAAGGGGGCTCCATTTTGGCTACCCTGGCCGGAGGTAACGATCGTGACGGACGCATCCCTCACGGGATGGGGAGCTCATGCCAACGAGTTGACAGTCAGCGGTCGTTGGGCTCTGTCGGAGTCCAGACTCCATATCAATCTCCTGGTGCTGACGGACGTCAGGCTAGTCCTGAAGGCTTTTCTGCTGACTGTGCGAGGGAAGAATGTCCTGATCCTGACGGACAACACAGTGGCCATGCACTACCTCAACAAAAAGGGGGAGGGGGGCAGGGTCACTTCCTCTGTGCAGGGAGGCGATGCAGCTCTGGTTCTGGGCAATCCAGCAGGAAGTTTCGATCTCGGCAGTTCATCTGGCTGGAGACGAAAACGAGATGGCGGATGCTCTGAGCAGGCAGAGCAGGATCTCTCACGAGTGGGAGTTGGCTCAGGAGATTCTCCTGGAGATCTTCGCCCTTTGGGGGACCCCTCAAGTGGATCTCTTCGCCTCCAGTGTCAACCGGAAGTGCGAGAGGTTCTGCTCGCGGGAATTTCCTCCAAAAGGAGTCTTAGGAGAAGCGTTTGTGGTGGAGTGGTCATTCTCACTGCTGTACACGTTTCCTCCAATCCCAGTCATCCCGCAAGTACTACAGATGTTACGGAGGTTCGGTTCCCGGATGATCCCCATTGCGCCGGCGTGGGCCCGGAGGACGTGGTACCCGGACCTTCTCGACTTGTCCATTTGCCCTCCAAGTCGTCTTCCCTACCGAGACGATCTGCTCTCACGGGAGGGCATCCAGAGGTCAGGTTCTCCATCCAGGGGTCAGGTCCCTCAACCTTCACGCTTGGTTTCTGAATGGTTGAGGTATAAGGATTGGGACCTCCCTGAAGACGTGATGGAGGTGTTGCTCTCGGCCAGACGGCCCGCAACAAAGACCCTGTACCGTTGTCCTTGGCGTAGGTTCTGCGACGGGTGCAGGGTTAAGAATGTGGATCCTTTTGCATGTGACATTCCCATGGTTCTGTCTTTTTTGGCTTTCTTTGGCCCAAAGGGGCTTGCAAGTGGGTACCGTTAATCCTTTAACTGCCATGGGTATTTCCCCCCAGTGCCAGGGCCTTTTTTGGTGATTTCGGTATGTGGCCATTCAATGGCTTTTAACTTTTTTGTTACATGAGCTATCTCGGCCAAATTTGGCTCCTTTGTTTCCCACGTGTAGGCGGTCGTATCGCCACCCAGGAATCCTAGGTTGCTGTAGGGGGGGGTGAAAGAAAATAAGCAAAAAGGGTGAAAATGTTGGGTTTTTTCAAAAAATGCCAATACAATGATGTACAAAGAAGCCTGTGGTATTTTCCTTGTAAGAGCTTGGAACAAATGGTTTGCTGTGCTGAGTTACCCAATTTCCTGGCTTTCAAGAACAGGTTGAGTGAAAACGAAAAATAATTATTATGATATGGTTATCAACCGTTTTGTGAGAGGTAGACGATTTTGGCCATTTTTGCCAATTGGACATGCATGGACGGAATGGGAGAAAAGGGTAGGGAAGTCGAATTGGAGGACAGAAAGGCATATATTTCTGAAAAGTAGACAAAATTCCAAGTTTAGGAAGGGGTGATCTGCATAGGTCAGGCAACAGCTAGGTAGGGGAAACTGCTGTAGATTGGGGGAAAAGCGGGAAAATGACCGAAAAAAAGGTATGTATTGGACATGGTTGGCTTGGTACGGCAATGGCTTCTATGAATTTTGAGAAAAGCAATGCTTTGCTACATTCCCCCGACTCTTGCAGTTAGGAAAGCACGCATTTTTTGTAGTATTTTACCAAACAAGCAATACCACAAGCCAAACACTGAGCCATGGTACACAGGAGTTTTATGCTCACAGCTTGAACAGACGCATTTAGCATGTGTAAATCGGGAAAACCAATGTGGTGAGGAACGGCAAGCATACATTTTTTGAAAGAGCACAGGCAGACCTTTTCAAGGGTAGGTGGCTTGTGCAGGTTACAAAAGTGTATGGTGCCTAAAGCAGCGACTAAATGTAGGGCACATTTGGAAAATGAAAGGGTTGTGTGACAAAGGGCACCAGCAAATGGGTCAAAACGTTACAAAAACAACCAAACACAACACAAGGCCTACCGTCCCGCGTTCCTACAGGTGTCCCGATGAAAACGGTACCTCACATGTGTGGGTGCACCTACCTGGGCGCGAAGGAATAAGGCTAAACCACTGCTATCCCACCCCCCCCAAAGGGTTTGGGGAGCCAACCTACAGATTTAGGCCTGGGGTGTTGCAGCCACCAAGAAAAACAGGGACCCCCTTGCATTTCCGATAAAGAAGACAACCGTGTGAATCCGCAGAGGTATATTTTCCGCACATTTCGCTCGGCTCACCCATCGAAACACGCCCCCAACAACACATGGCCTACCGTCCCGCGTTCCCACAGGTGTCCCGATGAAAACGGTACCTCATGTGTGGGTGCACCTACCTGGGCGCCAAGGGGAAAGCCTAAAACACAAGTAACCCCAAGTCTGTTTTCAGACCGGAATTTCAGACTCTCTGCCGACCGGCACACCATACAGATATGGGCCTCGGGTGTCCAAGCCACCAAGGAAAACGGAGAACGCCATGCATTTCCGAAAAGAGGACACCCGTGGGAATCCGCAGAGGTATGATTTGCACAAATTGCCCCAGAATTTATTACCCAGACACCTCTGCCAAGTCCGAAATGTGGGAAAATAAACGCATTTTCCACACATTTTGCTCTGGCCACCCACCGAAACACACCGCCAACAACACATGGCCTACCTTCCCGCGTCCCCACACGTGTCCCGATGAAAACTGTACCTCACATGTGTGGGTGCACCTACCGGGGGCGCAAAAGGAAAAGGGTAACCCACTGGTAACCCCAAGCCTTTCGCCCCTGCCCATTTTGTTCATGTGGGCAACCTACAGATTTGGGCATAGGGTGTCGAAGCCAGCAAGGAAAACAGGGGACCCCATGCATTGTCCAAAAGAGGACACCCATGGGGATCCACAGAGGTCTGCCCTGCGCAAATTGCCCCAGTTTTTAATAGCCACAAACCCTGACAAAGTGTGATATTTGGTGGGGGGAAAAAACACAATGTTCACTTTGTCTGGGGTTCTGGGTAATACATTATGTGCCGCTTCACGCAAGTCAGACCTCTGTGCATTCGCACGGGTGTCCTCTTTTGGGAAATGCATGGGGTTCCCTGTTCCCGATAAAAACGGTACCTCACATTTGTGGGTGCACCTACCGGGGGCACAAAAGGAAAAGGGTAACCCACTGGTAACCCCAAGCCTTTCGCCACTGCCCATTTTGTTCATGTGGGCAACCTACAGATTTGGGCCTAGGGTGTCGAAGCCAGCAAGGAAAACAGGTAACCCCACACATTTTCCAAAAGAGGACACACATGGGAACCCACACATGGCCAAATTGGGGGGCAGCCCATCTCATGTAGCCCTCCCCAGGGGCAGATAATGGGGGGGGGCTGTCCTGCACTCCTCCCTGGGCTCAGGCGTCCGTTCCTAGGAGCAGATATCTGGTCCCAGGGAGGGCTGCATGACATGGCACCCACTCCATTGTGGCTGGGGGGATGAGGGTCAATGCCCCAACCCATTAGAAACTTCCAAGACCCTTTGGGGAGCCCCACAGCCCCCCCCTAAAAAGCGTTCCACCATTTTCCATTTTTTTCGTTGATTACAAAACTTGCCTTGGTGCAGAGGGGCACATTGGTGTGCCAATCTTGCCCCGGGGTTCCCAAACCTTACTGCCCCATCCACTGGGGGGCCTGTCCCACCCTTTTTGGGGGCCCTCTCCCCCTCACCCCAAATGGGTGGCAGGGGCACCTCATGCAGGCCACCCTGGGCCTCCTACAAACGGCTGCGTGAGGTACACCCCCCTCCATTTGGGCTGGGGGGGGAGAGGGCCCCCAAAAATGGTGGTACAGGCCCCCCAATGCATGGGGCAGTAGGGTTTGGGCACCCTGGGGGCAGATTGGCACACTAATGTGCCCATCTGCGCCAAGCGAACTTGGGTAAACAAACAAAAAATACAAAATTGTAGGCTGCATTTTAGGGGGGGGCTGAGGGGCACCCTAAATTGGCAGCAAATGATGTACTGCAACGGGGGGTGGCACTCAACTCCCCCACCCCAAATGGAGGGCCCCACCACATGCAACCCTCCCTGGGGGCAGATAGGGGCGGGGGCCACCTCATGCATCCCTCCCTGGGGTCAGATGCCCCTTCCTAGGAGCAGATATCTGCTCCCAGGGAGGGTTACAAGGGGTGCCCCCCTTTCTACCTTGGGGGAGCACCCCCCTTTCATTCAGTAAAAATTCCATGGTGGCTAGTGGCCCCCCACCCCTATCCCCACCCCCTTTCCCATCATTTCATTTTTTTTTTACATTCCCTGGGGGCAGATGGTCAGCCATCTGCCCCAGGGTTCACATGCATGTGCCCACATGCTTTGGGGGCCAGGAGGGGGAGAGAGGGCTGCTTTTACATGAAGCAGCCCCCCTCCCCCCAACTCACAAACTGATCCATGGTGGTCCATTGGGTTGCTGGTCACGGATCAGCGGTCTGCGCTGATCTGTGACCAGCAATGCCTCATGTAGATGGTGTCCTTGGAAAGGGGAGAACCTCCCCTTTCCAAGGACACCACTTTTTGCCATATCCCTGGTTTTTGCCATATCCCTGGTGGTCTAGTGGGCCCCAAACCCCCTCCCACTCCCCCATCTGCCCCCAGGGGTCTCCGGCGCTGTGGCCCCATGCTTTGGGGCCACAGTGGGAAGGGGGCCGCTTACCTAGTAAGCAGCCCCCCTCCCCTGCGTCACAATCGGATCGCACGCCCTGCGCCCGATCCGCAGGCAGCAATGCCACACAATGGGTATCGTTGGAAAGGGGAGCATCTCCCCTTTCCAAAGATACCCGCCTCGATCTCTGGCTTGAAATACAGCCGGAGATTGACGCGGAGAAAGAAGGGCTTTTACCTTCTTTCTTTTACTGCAGCAGCCGAAAACGGCAACAGGGAGGTAATCCCAAGGACGAGATAGCTCGTCCTTGGCACTAAAGAGGTTAAAGGTTACCTGGCGGCGCTGTCCATATTTAAGTGCTCTTCTGAAGAGTGTTCCTATTTTAAAATTCCTTTGATTTCTCAGTTTCTGAAAGGGCTCACTAATGTGTTCCCTCCGTCACCTTTCCAGGTGCCCGGTTGGGATTTGAACCTTGTTCTCAATTTTCTGATTGGTGCTCCGTTTGAGCCTTTGCATTTATGCCCTTTGAGACTGTTAACTCTTAAAACTGTATTTTTGGTTGCGGTCACTTCCGCTCGCAGAGTGAGTGAGTTACAGGCACTTTCAGTTAAGCCACCCTTCACTGTGGTTCATAAGGGCAGGGTTGTCCTTAGAGTTTGTCCTTCCTTTCTTCCGAAGGTGGTGTCGGAATTTCATTTAGGCCCGAAGGTTATTCTTCCAGCGTTTTATCCTCCTCCACATCCTGGTAAGCAAGAGGAGAGGCTCCATAGGCTTGATCCTAGGAGAATGTTAAACTTTTATATTTCACGCATGTCCCGGGTCAGAGTGGACGATCAACTCTTCATTGGTTACGCTGGAAAGCGTTTGCGACAAGCTGTGACGAAACAGACTTTGTCTTGCTGGATTATTCTGGCTATTTCTGATTGTTACCGCTTGGCGGGTAAGGACCCACCGGTCGGCTTGCGGGCCCATTCTACCAGGGGTATGGATGCCTCTACTGTCCTGCAGAGGGGTGTTCCTATTCGTAACATCTGTGATGCAGCCACCTGGGCTTCAGTACATACTTTTGTACGTCACTACTCCCTCGATTCCATCCGTGGGCAGGATGTGGCCTTTGGCAAGGCGGTCCTTTACTCCGCAATTTGATTGGGCATTCTAAATTTCTGTTTTCTAAATTCTTTTCCCACCTCCTTGCATTGGTACTGCTTTGGGAGTCTCTCATAGATATGGAATACGTCGGAGGACCCAATCCCCTTGAAGAACAAGTTACTCTCTTACCTGGTAACGTTCTTTCGATGGGATTCCATATCTCTCCCTCCCTGCCTTCCCGCTACAGAATTTCTTATGCGATTGCAGCTTACGTTTCCGCAAGGCTTTGTGTGTCAGACTGGCAGAAGACTGGTGCCACGCGCTCTGGGGAAAAAACTACAACTGAGGCTACGGGCGTTGTGCGTCCTAATTATAACATCCAGTGACGTCGGCCGTCGGAGGAGGTCCTCGAGGGCGGTTTATCGACGTCATCGACGGAGGACACAGACGCCGAAGATTTTCCGAAGCAGCACAGCTGTGGTGATTACTGTCACAGATATGGAATACGTCGTCTGACCATCCCATCGAAAGAACGTTACCAGGTAAGAGAGTAACTTGTTCTTCTGATGGATGTTTCTCCCACAGATTCCTCATCGACCTCCCTACCTGTCCTTTTGTGCGGAACATTGTAGATCTTCAGTTCTACGGTCCCTCCGCTTCAGAGTGCTATGGAAAAAGTGTTGAACTGCGGTCACAGGGAGCAGCGCGACTATATATACTGGCCCGACATCCTATTCGGCGCAGGCGTGTAGAGGCGTTGGACAGAACAGGCATGCTGGGATGAGGAATCGGTGGGAGGAACATCCACCGAAAGAACAATATCAAGAGGTATGTCATTTGTTTTTCTAAATCGTCTACTTTCCTGGTAGTTTCCTGCAGACTCTCAGTTCCTGGAGCTTCAGTCGTGGGGACAAGGACGACGTCTTCAGTGAGCTACACTACGCAGGGATGAGGCCAGCAGCAGTGACAGTGAATAAAAGGTGCGCTCCTTTAAAACAGGAGAGGCTCTACAGATGGGTATCCGGACCACTACAGCAGTGTGCAGTGATTTCGACCAAGAAGAGGATCCTCTGCCTGTGGAAGATGAGCTGGTTGATCCCACCAGGCTCAAGGGAAGAAGACTCCGGACTGGATCTTCTCTTGTCGTTGAAGGGTAGATAGCTCAAGACTGCAGCAGGGCTTCACCGGGACTCGGTAGTTGCAGCAGCCGTCTTCTTCTCCGCTTCTCTTTGGTTCCTTGCAGTTCCAGTGGCGACTCTGACTTCCAGCACAAGAGTGCTGCCTTTTTATGCGAAAATCCCCCATTCACACAGCATGGCTGTCAATCACAAAGCAGGGGGGTTGTCCGGCCCGGACAACCACCTCAGCCAATCATGCCAAAGTGCAACTTGGGTTTCCAAGGATACCCTGTGCAGTGGTGACTACACCCCTCCCTCACATTCAGCCCACCTAGATAACCAGGCGCCAAGAGGAGGGCTTCTTGGCAGAAGCCCGCCAAAAGTCGGTGAACAAAGAAGGCAAACCTGGTTTGCCACGCAAAGTAAAACACAAGAAGGACTTTAACAAAAAGAAATGGCGAATAAACCCGACGGGGCCAAAAGAAAGAGTATTTGGTCAAGCGGGTTTATGTTCGAGGCTACTATAATAGCCTGGAACAATACCACGTTTATATAATATAGAAAAGTTCGGGTAGATACCACTGCCACCGGCCAAGTCTAAATGTTAAAAGAGCAAACCAAAGCTCAGAGAGGCACAGACAAAAAGGGATAGGAATGAACCCTTTCCTGTACTCAATGTAAGATGAGGTTTACTGGGTCTATAGTTTTAAATGACTACATAAAGTAAATGGTAACTTTACCTGCTTCGGAGGGACAGTAGTCGGCCCCAGAAAAAATGGAGTCAGTGGGAAGTCTGAAAGACAACCCTGTGTCACTGCACTGAGGGTGCTGTGTAACACACACACAAAAAAATGGGTCTCATGGAGTGGTGTCCTCCAGAGCCCCCACTATGACACAAACAGTAGACTACACATGGCAAAACACATGTAAGAGTGGGAAAGGCTCACACTCTTACCAAGTGGAAAATATGTACTCCAGAAATCCAGCAAAGCTGCTGGGGGCCTCACTAGGTGAGGGAAATCAGCCATAGAATGAGAATTCTCCCTAACAGTTATTTACCCACCCATTGACTATACATGAACATGCTATTCCATATGGCCAGTCCCACCCACTTCATGCCCCTCAGCATCCAAAACATATCCTCCTGCGATCTGTTTGAGCCTGCGCTATCAAACACTAACATCAAGCTTTATTTATTTTGATTTATTTACATTTATAAAGCGCACAAACGGCTTTTGGGCATCGTGGCGCTGTTACAGTAGGCTTACTTAGTTGTCAGAGTAGTACAGAGAAATGACATTGAAGACAGTAATGGATACAAACATACTGTAGAATTACAGGTTAAAAGATTGGGTTGGCAATATGTTCATTGGTTTCAGAGGAACAGGGTTGCGGTGTAGATAGGCTAATGAACAGTTAGAGATTAATTAAACAGTTTGGTTTTAAGAGCTTTCCGGAAGACTCTGTATGATGCTTCCTTTCTGAGTGCTGTGGACAGAGCATTCCAGTTTTTGGGTGCTAGATGTTGGAAGCTGGAGCCTCCAGCTTTAGCTCTTTTGAAGGTGGGGACGTACATCCTGTTGGAGTGGTGTGATCGAATGGGTCTGGCAGATGTGACAGGAATAATTTTTTCTGATAAGTAGGGTGGGCGCTGCGGGAGAGGCACTTATGTGTGATGGCCATGGTTTTGAAAAGAATGCGCTCTTTAACTGGTAGCCAGTGTTCATCTCTCCTTGCCTGAGATAAATGTTTCCTTTTAGGGAAGCTCAGTGCGGCTCTGAGGGCATTGTTTTGAGTAACTTGTAACCTATGGATGTTTTTCGAGGTAGTACCCAGCAGTAGGGCATTAAAATAGTCAAGTTTAGCCCCAACTGTAGCTTTGACTATTGCGAGGTGGTTTGTGGTTGACAAGTAAGGTTTGACCGCGTTGATGATTTTTGTGGGGAGTGTTGCAGAGAATGAGATGGCGCTGACTTGGTGCGTCATGGACAGATAAGGGTCAATAAAAAACCCCTAGAGTTTTGACTGCTTGTAACACAGTAATAGGTGTATTATCAATGTTGAAAGTCTTGTATTGCGGGTCGAGTTTGTTGAGCGTGTCTTTGGAGCCTACCAAAAGGATCTCTGTTTTATCTCTGTTGAGACATAAACCATTTGCTGCCATCCATGTCTGAATGGCTGCATTTATGTTGGCGAAGGCTGCAGCATTCTGTTCATAAGAGCCGGTGAGAGGGAGTAGGACTTGGGTGTCGTCGGCATAGTTAGTGTATGCTATGCCTCTATCATCCAAGTCATTGAAGAGAGGTAGGGTAAAAATATTGTATAGAGTAGGTGCGGTGCAGGATCCTTGCGGGACACCACAATGCATGGTGGTGGGTGCTGCGTATGCCGGGTCCAAGAAGACCCTCATAAATCTCCCCGTAAGAAATGAAGAGATCCATTCTGTGGCTTCGGGGGAGAAGTGGGCAGCATTTATGAGATGTTTACACAACCTATCATGATCCAGGAGATCAAAGGCCGCCAACAAATCTAGCAGGAGGAGAAGTGATGGCTTGCTTTTGTTCATTATGTCACTTAGTTGGATCTTGAGATCCAGTGGGGCAGACTCAGTCCATGGTCCGGGCGGAACCCAGATTGCCTCTTGGCCAGGATGTTATTTGCTTCCAAGAACTGCTGAATTTGAGTGTAAGCACTTTTGTCCAGAATTTTCAGCAGGAATGGGACCGTGGTGATGGGTCTGTAATTGTTGGGTGATTCAGGGTCTAGGCTAGGTTTTTATAGTAGTGGGCGAACCCACGCCTCTTTAAGGCAGGCAGGGACTGTGTTGGAAATGAAAGACTCATTAATGAAGGATGTCAGGAACGGGGCTAAAGATTCTGCACAATCTTTGACTAGATTAGCTGGGCAGACATCACCTTTACAATTGGATGGTTTGGTTTTCCGGATGTCGTCTAGTACCTCTGTCTCCTTTTCTATTTAGTGACTTTGCTGGTCGTATGGTACGCAGGCATGTGTTGTTTGGAAATATCATTGAGGTGGTTGCTGATCTTCATCTGTATGAGTTCAATTTTATTCATCATGGCTGTTTGTACATTGTTGCACCATGATTCATCTTTAAGGACTTCTTGTGTGTTGGTGACTGGGGTGGCCAATTCTTGAAAAATGGCAAACAGTTCTTTTGATTCAGAGGTGGCATTGGCGATCCTATCCTTATATGAGGACTTAGCTAGGACGATAGCTTTTCTGTATTGAGTCGCCAGAGTTTTGTATGCAGTTAGTCTGGAGTCCTGTGGTGTCTTTTTCCATTTGCTCAGGGCTATGCGCTTAAGGGCACATAGTTCTTTTGAGCTCAGTGGAGAACCAGGAATTAGCATGTTGCTTTTTCCTTTTGCTTTCTTGACCTCTAGTGGGGCAATAGCATCCACTGCTGTACTGAGTGCAGTGTTTTAGAGCTCAGCCAGCACAGACGGGTCTGAGGAAAGTGGGGGCTGTAGTGCTGGAATGTCTAAGTAAGGAAGGATCCTGTCTTTAGTTAGGTTGCAGGAACATCTAGCTAAAGCAGGTGGGACAGGCACAAGTGTTTTAGAAGCATTACTGTTGATAGGCATGTGGAAGTGGATAAGGTGGTGGTCGTTCCATGAAGACGGAGTAATGAAGCTGAAGTCCACACCGCAGTTGTAGTCTACTACCCAGTCTAGGGTGCACACTTTGCAATGGGTGGGATTGTCTATTTTTTGCTGGAAGCCAAGTTCCTGAAGACCTTTGGCTAGGGCATTGGCTTGTTTATCTTTCGGGTCATTGATGCCCAGTTTGAAGTCCCCTAGAAGAATGGCCTTGGTGGAGCTTTTTAGATTTTCCTCAAGGAGATGGATTAAATTATCATGAAAGTCAGCTATTGGGCCTGGCTGGCCGTACGCTATGTGGATATCAATGGTGGTGTTGGGAAAGAGAGAAATCTTGACTGCAAGGGAGTGCACATTCGCACCTAAATGTGACGTGGTTTGTCTCACTGCTGGAGTCTCTGACTATGAAGGCAACTCCCCCACCTTTGGAACTTTGTCTTGTCGGAAAATGGTGTATCCTGGTGGAAGGGCTGGTGATATGGCAGGTCCTGCCGCATCATGAAGCCATGTTTCGGTAATGGCTATGGCATCAAGTTCCAAGTTGGTAATCAGGTCATGGATTTCATTCACGTGTGCTGGGACTGATCTAGCATTTATCAGTGCACATTGCAGGGGACAGGGCTCTGCCTTTGTCATTGTATTACGTTTAGATGGCTGGGTGGTCGTAGAGACCTTTAAAGCACGGTGAGGCGCCTGAGTAGGTGTCACAAAGTGGTTTGAGCAATGTAAACTGGATTTGAGAGGCATGCTGGAGCGCTGACCTAGGAGTTTGTTTCTGGTGCCCGTCGATCTGGGGTGCTTGAGGAAATGGGGGGGTTTGGTGAGACTCCCAAGCCTGTTGAGTCTAATGGCTGAGGGGTAATTGGAGCATGCTGTGAAGCCAAGAGGTGGAGTGTTGGGCACAGGTGGTTTATGGAAAACAGATGGCAGGAAGTGGGTAGGGGGGAATGTCCTCTGATGTTGGCGGTTCTTGGACAGCCATGCTAGGTTAGATAAAGAAGAGAGGGCAGAGCTTCTGGTGGGCAGCTGCTATGCTGATGTCTGAGAATAATGGAGTATGGGACACAGCGCAATTGAATTAGGATAAGTAGATAGTATATTGACATAGGGAGCAGTGAAGTTTATGTGAGTAATTACTATGCCTGTAGGTATTAATAGGAATCAGCGCATTTCACTTCAGATAACCAGCTCCTGTGCCATACGTAATCCTAGTATACAAGACAATTGATTTCAGGTAACGGACTAGTGTGCAAATACATGATCAGAGGGAAACGTACAGCTACTGCGCAATACATATTATTAGGATAAAGCGTAGTTCAATTAGGTGTAGAGCTACTATAAGGTACAACTCCAGTGTGGCCAGAATGATATGAAAGGGGTAACCAGTTTACAAGCTCAACTACTAGGATAGTATGGAGTAAGCGGTAATGGTGTAATGTTGGTAAGCCGCTGCTATCCCGTTAAGTAGAGGCAGTGTTGAGGTAGTGGCATACGTCACGTAAAGCAACAATTGGTGTTGCTTAGTTATGGTGAGGAGCTGCTGTGCTGGACATGCGTGTCAACAGCGCGGCACACAGAACTACCATAGGCAGTTGACATGGGGGCCTGCGACAAAGGAGATAAATATGATGCTGTTAGCTGCAGCATCGGGCAATGACGAGGGGGCGGATAGAGAAAGTTACACAGCGACGCCAGGCCTTGGCAGTGAGCTAGAAGTGGGGTGTATAGCATGGAGGAGCGCCGAGTACGCAAATAAGGGCAGGTGGTATAAGATGTTTGATGGTCGCTAAAGCTGCTGTGTAATTACAGGTGTGGGGTTGAGGAGAGGGATACAATGCTGAGTATACAAAGCGCTCGTAACTTTCTTACCGCAAAATATTACTGGAGCACACATAGGTTCACAGTGATCAAGAGATGTCCAATAGGGGAGCCGCATGAGATGGGTAGGGGGCAGTCCTCCCGGTTCCAACAGGCTTGGGACAGGGCCTTATATTTGGAACCTTCTGCGGCGGGCCGGCTTCCGCATCCCGGCGAAGCCAATAGGTTTATGTAGATGGCGTCACGCAGGGTTGCTTAGCAACCAGATCAAAAATACGATGCAGCTGACATTTTAGATCAGCTGTGTGGAGCTGAAACACGGGCTCTACGTGGCGCTCGATGCACACAATGATGCCGCTGCAGGTCACGGATGGGATATCAAATGGAAGGTGGTGCTTTGAACAAGATGGTTGGCACCTGTAGCTGCCGAATACCAGTAGTCATCAGGCAGGTCGAGGGATGAGCTTCTCACAGATTTAGACGGTCAGGACTTCTCCTTGCAGAGTTGCAGGGCTCCTGCCCTGTGGGTCCCTCATTTCAAAGCAGTTTACTGAAAGTTAATGGCTTAATTGTAGCTGTAAATGGCTACTAGTTTCATAATTATGTCTTAAGCCACTGTGCCTTAAGCCACTTGATTTATAACTCTTCCTTGCTCTGAGGTCCTGTTAAATAATGAGTGCAAACAGTTATGGCTGCAGGTATTCAATTGCTGGGTACTGCCATGGCATGCCCAGTTAGTCACTACATTTTCCAGCTGTTTCAATCCTATGGCTAGGTAGTACTATTATACCAGTGCTTAGCACATGTCAATCCCATACTGTAAGGGTGCAGAAGGAGGGAGACTGACACACAGGTGGCATAATGATTGTTATAGAGTTTTATTTATTGTAAAAATAAAGACAAAACCTATCTTTCCCTATATCTACGAGGGGTTTCCCTGCCTCAACTAAAGTGCTAATGGGTCTGTCAGGATGTCTTTGTAACTTCCACCGTCCTGTGTCAAAATGTTCCTGTCTCTGTCCCTTACACTTATAACAAAAATGGTCTTGGTCTAGGAGAATGACCCCCTCCTATGTCTCCCTTCTCCTGCCCTCCCTTTGCTTTGCTCTCACAGTTCACACCACCAGGGCGAATGACTCCCTTGCCCTGGCCTTTGTTAACTTTATTTCACAGTTCACAACAGTGGGGAGAATGTCTCACTGTGGTCTTTCTCAGGCTTATTTCAAAGTTCGCAACACCAGGGGAAATGTCTTCCTTCCCCTGGCTTCTTGTATAATTACTTTCACAGTTCAACCCTCTTCTGGCTTTCTGGCAGACCTGGTTCACTCTCCTGCCAGGTACTCCCCTGAGGAAGATGACTTACACTGATCTTCGCTCATGGGTGCACGTCCCAGACCCATATCTTTCTACTTCCTGGATTTGGCAGACCTGGGTTGCTTTCCTGCCAGTTACTGCCACAAAGATGACGATTTGCCTAACGTTTCTGGTTTCGGCTCGACTCTTTTCCTGGTGGTCGGTGGCTTTTCTTGACCCCCAGTGTGAGGGAGACTTTCTCTGGGTTTCTCTGCAGGTTCCAGACACTTCCCGGGTGGCCAGTAGTATCTCTGTTGCCACTGTTGCAAGTGATTATGTCCCTGAGGCTTTGCTTGGATTTCCACTCCACCCCGCCAGGTCTACACGCGTCACTGGCTCTTCCAGAGTTGTTCTCGCCAGCTTTTCCAGTCCTCTCTCATACTAGCCATCTTTCTCCAGTGGCTCCTCAAGCCCTGCTGCTTCCTTTTTTGGATCAGTACTGGCTTGGACCCAATGGTCCACTCTCTACCAGGTGTGGGACTGCCAGTGCATCGGCAATCCTGGTAGGAGTCGGCCTCCTGCCGCTCCCTTGTCCCGGGTACAATTTCCCGGGTAGATGTCGCAAACTACTGACTTCCGTGGTAGAAGATGCTGAGTCCTGCTTCAGTATTCTTAATTTAGGGCTGTTCCCATCCTTGTTAGATGCTTCAAGGTAATACTTGTGCTTCTTGTTGCCCACCTCGTCTCAGTAATTTTTGGTTTATCAGTTTTCCAGGCACTGCAGTGATGTGAGTCTACTACCAGTAGTTGTCAAATATTCAGGTTTGCAGAGATGCATGGAAGTGTTAGGTAAGGTATTGGGCTCTACATAGTAGGGAGGTGTATAAGGTTTTGGACCTCCTTCTCCCTAGAGGGGGAGTCTCTCCCCATGAGATCCTTTTGCTGAGTAGCACACCCAGATGGACTATCTAGTAGTGGCCTCACCCTGGCCTCATCGGAAGGCCCCTCCGGCAGAACTGACATCTAAGGATTCTTTACAATACCTACACAAAAGCCCAAACTGTTGGCTTTGTCAATCAGTGCATGTTTTACTATTGTGTATTCCCAGCTGTCAAGTATTTAGATAAAATACTTGTAATCTGTTGAAAAACGTACTGAGAGTCAGCATTACACGTCATCTACTTTTTAGGTTTGTCTGTTATATTTTATGCTTTATTTTTATTTATTTTTTTAAATAAATGTTTGAATACTTTACAGGTGTTGTCAATATGGATTCACTGTATACTTCTGTGGCTTCTTCTACTCATTTGGGTAACTTTGCCTCAACCCTTTCAGGGGGACAAGTGTATGCACCGGGGACACCTGCAGCTGCTAACTACAACCGCCAACACTTTACTTCCCTTAATTTAATGCCTCCGTGTTCATCTGCGTCCAGTGGTGAGTCCTGCACTGAAAATGTGTTAGTCACAATGAAACGTATGCTTTTGAAAAAATACTTTAAATGTTTTAAAGAAATGCATACACCATTGAGATTTTCCACAAATGGACGATGAAGAGACTTTTGTTGTTAATCATATTGGTTGCACATCAACGACCAGACAGCCAAACGAGCATTGTTGACAGTCCAGCATTAGTTGTGTGTACATAGTCTGTGAAACAGGAGGAATAAATCAATGTACGTGCAACAGTGGTAAATTAAGAAGGGGCTTGTATTTAAAGTATGCCTTCACATTCGGAAGTCACCGAAATTCCATTGTGCAGTTTTAGTTCATATCCAGCTGTATACATCTGAATAATTAACTTTTGACCAACACCAGTGCTCATTTCACTATATAGTATATTGCTTGGAATTCAATTTCGAGGGGATTGGGTCCTCCGACGTATTCCATATCTATGACATGTAATCACCACAGCTGTGCTGCTTACATGTCATAGATATGGAATACGTCGTCGGACCATCCCATCGAAAGAACGTTACCAGGTAAGAAAGTAACTTGTTCTTTGGCTTCATAAGTGGCTAGAACTGATATATAAATGGTAGATATTAATTTCTGGTACCGACAACCCCACCAACAATATTGGTGTTATTTGCTACACAGATGCCTGCAGTTGATAGTATTGCTCTCTCTCTCTTTTGTGGGTTGATTCAAAGTTGCAGATAACCCCTCCACAAGTGTTCGCAAATAATTTAGCCTACTATTTTGAAGGGACCATAGGTTAATATTTTCCAAAAGCATACCACTGTGTCAGACCCTCATATTACTGAGGCGGTCAGTGCTGTGGACAAAGAAATTTCTTACGAGTTTCTCAGCCATTACTAACTACTCTCAGCATTGACCAACAATACAAGGAATGAGAAATGCCAATTCGGCACTGGATGAACCTGTGACTTATATATACGTTCATGATTAGTGAAATTATTGATTATTTGTCCACCTTCTTTGACATTCTTTTGCTGAGGCTCATGTTTAATGGCTGCTTCCAAAGGATACATTTTCTCTGCACATTTTTAATCACTTAAACCATGTCCATCTAATAGGTTACTGCTAGACTGAAAGCTTTTGTCACACAGCACCAAGGAAGTTAACATATCCAGGGTGCCATTATTTGGTACAAAGGTTTCCAAAACTGTGTTCACCCCCACACCCCCATAGAATCGTTTCCCAGAATGTATAACGAGCCATCAAATATAGTACTGTGTTAGATGTAATCATGGTCCCTTAGAATGGTTTTCTTGTTCTGCGTGTGAGAAAGACCTATCCACATGAAGGTAGCATGGAATCACACAAATACACTTGGCTCTAATAGTAGAAAACATGGCTGAGCACTGAAAGCTAAACTCTCAAATGGTAGACTGGATAGTTAAAGGTACAGCGCAACACATAATCCAGTAAGAGAATGTCCATGCAATATATTAGCGAAAACATATTTTTATCTCCTCTGCAGGTTAGTAAACCCGTATTGCAGTTTACAAGTGAATGAACATTAAACAAGGTTCTTGCAGAGTTTTAGTGGGTGACCACACAGGTCAGGGTCCCTTCGTATTCCAAAGTCTGTCTGGTCCCCTGGCACCAGAGTGGACTGTTAAGGATACAGAGATGTCGATGGACCAAGTATTAAACTCTCTATTGGGGCATAATGTTAATGCAAAGAAAATAAGTTGCTCTCGTGATTAAGGTAAATCAATCACAAGCTGATAAAACTTTAGTTTCCAAAGTCAGATACTGTTTGCTCATTATTATGTCGAAACTGATCAGTCCTTAAGACTATCAGTACTGGGAAACCGTTTCCCTTTTTGAATTCTTGTACTTTTTAACGTTGCACATAGCACCTTGCAGTGCAATGGGGATGCTTTTGTATCACACTGGCTTTTTACGCATGGGTTTTGATGACTTTTATATGTGCCTAAAGACAAGCTGGTGGCAGTACATCTGTTTTTATTATGTTTGTATTATTTTGAGTGTGCACATTCGCGCTTCCCGTGTATGGCTACTAAAAGTAGCTGATACCGTAAAAAGGCTGTGCCACGAGTTTGTGGCTTGCTTCTTTGCCCATATTATTGTTTGGCCTTCTTCCTGCCTTGCAATCCTGAATAGGGTGAATGCTTTGTTCCCTTGGGATGAAATGGGAGCCCTGCTTCTGGCTTCAAACTGGGAAAACGAGCAATCTAAACCTCTCCCTAACCTGTTCCATGGTAGCCCTTGTGATGGCTATGTTGAGGGTGTCAAATTGTCTCATCAACTGACTCCACAAAAGCAGTGTGTGATGAAACTTTGCTGAGGCAGTTTCTCCCCTTGTTTTCTCCAACTCCAGGCTTAACACCTTGGTGTAAGCATGATGTTAAAACTGGTGGTGATGTGCCAACCAAAAGTAGAGATAACGTAAGATCTTACATTAAATCTGAAGTCAACAAGGTGTTGGATCTTGGAGTGATAGAGCCTTCTAGTAGTCCTTGGTGTCCAGTCTAATTGTGTTGGTAACAAAAGCAGGAACTTCAGATTTAAGACTCTTTGTGGACTTCAGAGCTGTAAATGCTGTCACTAAGACAGATGCTCATCCCTTACCACAAACTCATGAGTTGGTGTCATATCCCTGGCAGAAAATGCCAAAGAGAAGACTGCATTCTCTACAACTGAGGAACTTAAGCAGTTCGGGGTAATGCCCTGTGTTCTCAAGAATGTACCTGCCACTTTCCAGAGGTTGGTCAACCGTGTCCTCATGGGTTAGATGAATTCTGCATGGCATATCTGATATACATAACGTAGGGTTGTTTTTATTATTTTGATAGTATGTTCCATACACTAATAGCTTAAAAGAATAGATATAAAGTTCCTTCTGTTTAATGTTGCATGATTTATAGTTATTTTCTAAAAAGCCATATGTATGGCTGCATTATAATAAAAATAAAAATCTTTGCTATAGCAGTCTTCAGCCCAGTACAGGGTGATGTGAGACCTCACTATTGTGTTTCAGGCACACTTGACCCTAAAAATGTCCAGGTGCCAGATTGGCCACGGTTCAGTGACCTACCTTGGGCATGAGGTTGTTGGGGACGAGAATCGGCTTCTATTCCGTAAAGTACCTGCTGTACAATACTTGGAAACTCCCACACCACAAATCCAGGTGAGAGCTTTTCTAGACCTCATTAGTGTCACAGGAATGTTACTGCACCATCGCTGCCGCTCTGACTGCCCTCACTACTCAAAGCAAACCTAAGAACGCTTCTTGGTCTGAAGAGAGTTTAAGAAGGCCTTCCAATGCCAAAAGGATTCCCTGTTCCCGGTCCCTGTTCTCAGGACGCAGATAAGGAGACCTTTCACTGTGCAAACAGATGCCTCTGACACTGGGATGTGATAGGTGCTGTCCTTTCACAGTTAGATGACAAAGGCAGATAACATCCTATATATTTTATTAGCCGCCAGCTTAAGGACAGAGAGCTTGGGTGGGCAACTCTGGAGAAGGAGTGCTTCTCTATTGTGTGGGCCCTTAGGAAGCTGAAACTCTACCTCTCTGGGGCTCAATTCACTGTGCAGACTGACCATAAGACCTTAAAGTGGCTAATGGACGTGAAGGCAGAGAATCCTGAAGTGCTCAGGTGGTCCATAGGCCTTCAAGGTTTTGACTTCACCATTGAGCATAGGCCAGGTGCACAATGTTGCAATGCTGATGGGCTGTCCAGGATGTACAACTGACTGGGACAAGAAACTCATCCAGGGGTGGATTAGATCCCCGCTTCCCCCCTCTGTAGTCTGGCACTGGGTGAGTGTTGGGAAAGATTTATTTGTGTAACATTCACTCCCAAGTTCCTACGGACCCCCATTCATTTTGCTCTGTTCTTACTTTTTGAAGGGAAGTAAAGCCTTTAGCTTCCCTTCCCTTTTGCTCATTGTTTTGCAGAAACTGATTAGTCCTTCAGACTATCAGTACTGGGAAACTGTTTCCCTTTTTGAATTCTTGTACTTTTTAACATTGCACACACCACCTTACAGTGCAGTGCAATGAGGATACTTTTGTATCACCCTAGCTTTTTACACATGGGAGTTTTATTTGTGCCTAAAGACGAACTGGTGGCAGCAGATACATTTTTGCATTCTTTTTGGTGTGCACATACAGGTTTACCGCAAATGGCTACTTAAACATGGCTAGTGCCCTAAAATGGCTGTGCCACGTGTTTTTATTTGCTACTTTAGCCATATTGTAGTTTGGCCTTATTCCTGCCTTACAAGGTCAGAAAATCCCTTACAAGGTCATGCACTTGCTGTGAGAAACCTGAAGGTGTCTCCCTAGCTAGTCCACAGGGATCTGTCATCCAGGTAGCAAGGACACGGCCATCGCTATAAGATCCAGTTTCTGGGGGTGGACAAGTGAGGGAGGATCACCTGGATGGGGGGGGGGGTGTACTCAAGGGAGTGGGGCACCAACAAGTGAGACGCGGTATCCCCCTTCCTTTAACACCTTTTCTGCCTCCCCTCACGTAAGCTAGAAGAGAACACATTTCAGGCGAGAGGAGGGACCTCCATTGGCTTACATAGAAGACCGAATACTATTGAAATCCTTAACACTAGTCCACCGCTGTCTCTACGGAAAGGCACCTGAATATCAAAAGAAGCAATTCTCCTGGTATAAGTCAAACCGCAGCCTGAGATCCAGTAACTAAGGACACTTATGTGTACATCCCACAAGAACAAGAAATGGCTAAGGGAGATCTTTTGCCATTAAGGCTACCATCAAATGCAAAAAATTGCCCCTGAACTTAAAAACTGAAACAAATGACCTAGCCTTTCGGAAGAAACTCAAGACACAGCTCTTCAAATAACAAAATTCATATTTCTAGTGTAGGCCTCAAACTCTAACCTTCATCTCTGTTGACCTGTCACTAAGTCTCTCATTTTAAGTGCTCTGATGCCTGTGGGTTGCAGTGCTATATAAATATATAAAAAAATAAGTAGGACATTCTAAACCACTGCCCCCCTGCTTTTCCAACACAAACACTTTCGCACAACACAAAGGACAACGGACTAACACCACGGCCGTTTACCTGACATGTCCCAATACAAGGGTCAGGCAAAGTCAGGCAATTAATCAGAATCGCACATACCCGACGGCCCTTTCCCGTCCCCACAGGGATAAAGGTTGGAGCCAGAGAGCACAGTACGAGCACTGCAGACAGCACGAGGAGACAGCTAATCGGGTGCAGTAGTTCAAGAAAGGGGAGAGCGACAGGAATCGAGAGGGTGGTGAAGAGAAAAGTGACCTTGCCCTTTTCATTCCAGACCCGCAGAACCTTCGTGGAAGAGAGCCTAAGACCGTGAACAATAGCACACGTGTCTTGTAGATGTCAACGATACACAGGGCAAGCTTATGCCGATAAGCAGGACCAAGGGAAGCTCCCACACCCGTGGTACTGGCCTTGACTCAGGAAAGCCCAAAGCCAAGTGATTCATCACAGCCGATGAGTCGAGGGGAGAATCTATAAGAACCGGACTGTGTTGAGGCAGAGAGAATTGCAAAGTGGCAAGTTTGAACTAAGATTAATGAACTGTGTGATGAACGGTTAAGGGGAGACCAGCTACAGAGGGAAATTGGCACCACGTGGGTGCTAATTCAAGAGACTCTGGTCGATCCCCAACCGAGTGAAACTACAGGTACCAGAAGGCCGTAGGAGAGTCAGCGAAAGAAATCAGTGGTCATACAGAAGGTCTAGTAAAATCCCTGTACAATCGAACGACTTTGATCTACAAACTAAGTGAAAGAAGGGGAAGTAAATCCTGCAGTGAGAACAAACAAGGGCAGCGAATCCGAACAGGGGTAAAGTCTAAAGTTCCAAGAAACAGTGTGTTTAAAAAGACATTAAGATTTGTCAAATACGATATAAGAAGGGTCAGCGGCCAGAAGAGGGGGATCCAGGGGGCGAACCCATCGAACATTGGAAACAAACCTTTCATTTGTTAAAGGAACTTTTGGTCTGTTATTTGAAGACGTCAGGTCCTCGAAGGCAAGAGACTATCAAGTGTAACGAGACTTGGCCATCGACGGCCCTTATAGGTGAAAGCTTGAAAGTGTACCCTGAGAGCTGCCATTAGAAGTGTTGTCTCGTGCTGGAGAAGCCAGAGACTGTACTGTGCTCCGGCTCCCATTTTACCCCGTGTCCAAAACGTGGGGAAGAGATACCCAAGCTACAGCATCCTGACATATTATTTCAGAACACTTCTTTCTTTTCTTGAGAACTATCCCACACCCCTTTTTTGTATTAGTTGTGAGATTTGGCAATGGGTTTCTTAGTATAGGCCCTTTATAGTTTAACACAATGCCACTAGAACTGCCTTATTTATTATTTGATGGTCGATGCTTGCTCCCATCTTAGATATAGGTTTAGATTAGGCTTTTTTCCAACCTGCATACAGCATTCATTGTTCAATAAACACCCTTGAACTGTGATCACTTGTGTCTGTCTTACTTGGTGCCACCATGAGTTCCTCACATGCCCGGGAAATGCTGCTTTTGGAGGTTGGGGGGCGGAGGATGTGGCGTCCGTGTGTGTCTGTGCCTGGTCCCGCTCCATATCCTTTTTGTCAGAAAGTTTAGATGTGGGGCAAATGTGAAACCACTAGCTCTCCCTGATTGGACAACTACTGGCTGTTTGAATGCTGCAGATCCTTACCTTTGGTGGGCTTGGCTTGCTTCCTGCTTGGATTTTGATAAGAGCAGGGGACTTCTGCAGCCATTTCTTCAGATCATTGTCGAAGCCAAGAATCCCTCGAAGAAGAGCAGCCTTCTGAAGGTAGATTCAAAGATTCCCAGCATCCCTTCCTGTAGCTAGCCCAGTGAAGCTCTGCTCCTCTGCCTGATCTCCAAAGACCCTGAGCGGTACTTCAGCCCTTGGATTAGTGGGACCAACAAGTCTCAACACGTGCTGGAGAATCCTGCCCTTCTGAGCCTTCGGATGTATCCCTGCACTGTCTGGTGGACTGACCAGCTCCCTTGTGGGCTACTTCATCAGAAGTGCTGCCGTTCTGCATTAAACTCGGGAACGTCAGTGGTCTTCAGCTTGTGCCATAAATCCTCTTCTCCCCAAATGTCAGCATCATAGGATCCGGTCCTGTAGCAGCTTCTGTGACTGTGACTGGAACACCACTGGTCATTGATGTGTGCGGAGACCGTAGCCGTAACTTGCCTTCCTCCAACCTGTGAAGAAGCCTGCATTGGTGGTTCTTGCATTTTTTCATTGACCGAGGTTGCATTTTGCAGCTGCAGCCGACTGATGGAATCCTCAAACCTGCAACTCTTGGGCACCTCTCATTGGAACAAGCTGCCCCTAGAACATTGAGCCTCCAGTGACCCCCAGACGATCACAAAATCATCTGGGAAAATCGAAGTCAAGGGTATAAAGTAAAAGCAGTATACCTGTCCCCCTTTTCGTCCAAAGGATAACATTGGGAACAAGTCCCTTTGTCTCCTTGTTTCATTCCACTCACCTTTTGGCCGTTGAACCTGGGTCGAGTAACCTGCCTGTGGGTTAGCCTTGGGTCTGGCATACAAGAAAACCGCTACCTCTGGTAAGAGTGTTGTATAACTTTTCAACTATCACTAACACAATTTTTTTGAACTTACCTAAAGAGATTCCATACTGGTCAGAACCAGTGTGGCTCCTGTGACCTTCGGTCACAAGGTCCCATTCATGTTAGGGTTTTGACTTCTTAAGTTAGGCTATTGTCTTGTGATCGGGTTCAATCATTGGCTGCGTCTAAATCTTTACCTGTTTTGCTAACTAAGTTGTTTGATGTATATTTGAACCTATGGTGAATGCATACATTTGTATTGAACAGCGTTGTGTGATACTACCCTTTAGATTAATTTCCCAGTGTTAATAAAGCCTATGTTAATAGTTGTACTTTCATAACCGACTTAATTGAATTATTGTGTGCCATACTGGGTAGACCATTTAGGACCACTCGCCCCACTCATTCTCTCCTGAGAATAAGCCTTGACTGCTCATCCACATTCCTTGATTGGGTTTTGGCCAACCTCTGAGTTCCCTGTTCACTATAACTAGGGTGGCCTTCTAAAATCTGTCCACCAGGCCAGATTCGAGAAATCCATTTTAAGACATCTCCTTAGACACTGATTCACACATGGAGATTCGCCTGCATGGCCTCTACTTGCACCTCCTGTACTGACGAGTTCAATTTTCTGGTGCCAGTGGACCGTGAACCGTAAAAGCTCCCATCAAGGGATTGCCCTCCGATGATATTGGTTCTTTGCACTCTACCATTATTAAAGCCACCAAAATGGTCGACCGCCTCCTCACTGTACAAAGAAAGGAAGGTTTCCTTTACAAGCTGATGGAGGAATCCATAAAAACAATAGGGTCCATTCCGATCTTGGACGACATCTGGGAAGACAGTCTTGTTGCCATGAGAAAGCCTTTGATGACTCTGCCCAAAAAGGACTGACTTGATTAAAAATAAAGTGGACCAGATAATGCACCCAAATGCCTGTGCACCCCAACCTAGCCCTGACTCTGTGGTCTCTCTCTACCCTTGCCAAGAAGAGGTCTGCCAACCCCTCATCACCATGTGCTGTCCTGCTGGACAAGAAAGGCAGGCAGCTTAATGACTTTGCCAAGAGAATAATTTCCACTGCAGCTACCACGATCAAGACTCGTCATCCTTGCCAGAGATTACTGAATTGTGATTTGAGATCAGTCCCATCCTCTTTCTCCCTCACTACAAGAAGCTTTTGTGCTACTCGAGGAATGTGAAGCCACATGGGACCATGCCCAATCTCGGTGGCAGTTGACATTGCTGACACAGGATTCTGCCAAATGAGCATCTTGGCTGTCCTAACACTCCAAGTCTGGCCCCAGCCTATCCCTGACTCTGGTCTCTGCCGTAGCCAAGAAGAGGTCTGCCAATCCCCCATCGCCTTGTGCTGTCCTGCCAGACAAGACCCTTCCCAAAGGTCGCAGGAAGCGGGACCTCACTGGGAGAGACTCCCACTTTGGGTGGGGCAAGGACTCCCGTTCCTGTGTGGTACTCACTTGGACATATACCATACCCGCATACATGGGACTACCTGTTAAAATTAATAGTGTGGCATCTTTAACTTTGACTGAAGCCAATGCAGAATAAAACCCATTGGTAAAAGAAAAGGAAGCAGTCTCTTTAACAATAGATGACAATTTAACTGGGACGAGTAGGAGAGGAAGAAGAGAGCCTTGTGCGCAGGGGAAGCCCCTTGACATCATTACACTTTGTGGAGGTGGAGTAAAGGCAAGATGCCAAGCCTATGACTTTCAACGAAGCAGAGAACTTCAAAACGAGATGCTGGAGGCCCGACGTATACGGATGCGAGAGAAGCAACCCGAGTACGGAATGAGGGACAAGCTATTCAGTGGTGGCGTGACCACAAGTGTATCGTGGTGGGCAGGATGCCCAGACAAAAACGCAGAGACCACCGGCACGGGAAGTGTACATAGCCTCCTACTGCCAGTGCAAAGCGCTAACCCTACAAGTGAGCATAACGGGAGAGCTGAGCCCGCCACTATCCCCGCCATAGAGAGCATTATCATTGGAACCGGGTAAAGCGGGAGGCCACCCATGTCACCTTTATAGATCAGAGGAAGCTCATCCCATTCCTAAGGACGAGAAAACAAGAGAAACCGGTTAAGAAGGAAAGTATAAAGCCTGCATTAGAGGGGTTTAAGCCATCCAAGTGGGGAACAAGCAGAGACTGGAAAGAAGTTCCCTGGGAGAAGAAGAACCCCTATGTCTCTAGAATTGAAGATTGTAGAAATTCTCAAGTAGAATAATCTAACGTGAGATATTCGCTGAAACTGATAAGTGAACAAGATAGAAGAAGATATACTTTAAGGCTGAGAGGTCATGAGGAAGAAAATGTAAAAAGGGGTTGAGATAAAACCGACCCCAGGAAAACTAGAATAGAATGAGCCCACAAGTGAGGACACAAGAGTGAGATAGTTTCTGAGGAGAAGATGCTCTAAATATCAAAACAGAGAAAGTTTGAAACCAAAGACTATCTTTGAAGAACTACAAGAGCTGATTGAACTTACTATCCAGAGGGTTTATATCCAGAAGCATCTATACCAAAGAGAAGACTGTAAATAAAAGAGACTATCAGAAGATATAAGAAGACCAGGGGAAGAAGAGACATTCTCTTGGACTATTTTAGTTAAATATAGTGGTAGGGTCGGATAGTTCGTTTGGACGGAGGACATTGTTACTTAGGAATTCCTGACAGCTGACAAGCACCATTACTTCCTTTCGATAGGTAGTATTCCCTCTAGTGATAGGGAAAATTAGGCCTTTTTCTTGTAAGTTAATAAATATATATTTGAATCATGTCCTCTGCGTGTCCAGCTCCTTCTTCCGACCTGCCACATTACACTATCTTAGCATAATAAGGGCATGTACTCCCGTTATTTGCTGGTGCAGAAAGTCATGCAGGTCGAGACCCATCCTCAATCTATGGTATTGCAACACATTCCTCTGTTCCCAGTCGTTTCAAAAGGTCATGTTGACCAATTGAGACTTTGTCGTCTCTCAACATGGAAGACTTGTATTTCCAGGTTGCCATTCACCATAGTCATTGCAAATTCCTTCACTTTGTAGTGGCAGTCTGCCACTTTCAATTCAAGATCCTCCCCTTCGACTTTGTCTGCCCCAAAGGTGTTTATGAAATGCCTTTGCCCTACCACTGCACAACTCAGTCAGGGATAGAAGTCTACCCTTATCTTGATGACTGGTTGGTCATAGCACCATCTCTAGAGATAGGCCTACAGTACACTACAACCATGGAAGCCTGTCTTACATTATTGGGCTTCTCTCTCAATGGCAAGAAAGGAAATCACCCATGACATCATCACAACAAATGCTGTTTTAAGGGTACATGTGGACATCACCTCTTCCACTGCCACCTTGTTAGCTGACATGGTCATGTCTATACTTTTCTAATCCAAGCACTGTCCCAGCAACGTGTTTCGTCATTCCGAACAGTAAAGTCCCTCTTAGTTATGATATCTTCCATCATCCCACTTATCAAAATTGAAGGCTCTACGTTCTGCCTGTGCAGGAATTTCTAGATGCCCACTGTGATCAAGTTTCCGGACACTGGGATGACAAACTCTCTCTCTCCCTTCCCTTTCGCAGAACATACTTTGTTGAAATTATGGCAGCCAATTTCACAAGCGCAGAGTCTTTCACGATCCCAAATCATCAAGCTAGAGCCCACACCGCCAATCTCCATGCCAGAAGCCTATGGTGGACAGAAGCAAGACATCTCCACATCAATGTTCGGGAGCTCAGGGCTGTGTTCTGGTCCCTCAAATCTTTCCTGCTTCATCTGCAGGGGTATGTGGTACAGATGTTCCCTGACAACACCTCAATGATGTTCTATATCCGAAAGCAGGGTGGCACCAGATCTCTGATCCTCTCAACCGAGGCCCAGTCTCTGTGGAAATCGGCTCTTGCATAGGTTATGTTTTGGTCTCCTTTTCACCTGTCAGGCATAGACAACACTCTGGTCGATTCCCTCATCAGTGAACTCCACTCCTGCCACGAATGGGAACTCTTTCAAGATCAACTGGAGATGCTGTTCCGAACATGGAGGAAACCGGAAGTGGACCTCTTTGCCACGATCAACAGCTTCCAAACATACTTGTTTGCTTGCAGGTTCCCTCATCCGGCCAGCCTGAGAGTGCCTTCACGTTTCCATGGAAACAAAGGTTCCTGTAAGCATTTTCACCATTTCGAAACCAAGAGTTTTCCACACAGCCAAACAGCAGCCGTGCAGTTTGATCTTAGTGGTGCCAACATGGCAGAGAAAGTTCTCCTTCTCTGAGCTCTTGGCTCTTTTGTGAGCACCGCCTATAAGTCTGCTGTCCAGGGACAAGGTCCTCGACCACGACCCATCCTCACTCAACCTCGCAGCTTGGCTCCTACGTCTTCAGAATTTGACCTAATCACCATTCCCCAGGACTGCAGAGATGTCATTGCAAAGGCAAAAGCCCCAGCTAACATCTCCTGTTATGTCAAGAAATGGAAGCTCTTCACTGTGTGGTGTTCCAGTCACAGGGTGGACCCCCTGACTTTCAACGTTAACAAATCCTTCCGTACTTGTTTTCTTTAGCTACCAGTGATCTTGCCCACACTTTATTAAAGTTCATCTGGCTGCCAATTTCTACTTCATGCGCCCCCTCTCTGTCGCTTTATGGGTGCATAGGCTGGTGAAAGAGTTTGGGAAAGGTCTCTTTCGGATACCTCCTCCGCCCCCACCTCATGTGCAAACCTGCTCCTTTATGGGAGCTGAATGTCATTCTGTCCAGATTATTGGAGGCCCCATTTGAGTCTATTCCTAAGTGCAGTATCAAATTTTCACCTGGAAAAATGGCTTCTTCGTGACGATTACCTTGGCCAAGAGAGTGGGGGAAGATTCAGGCGCTCTCCTCGTTCCCGCCCTACCTAGTTTTCCACAAAGACAAGGTTCTCCTTCAGATCAATCCTACTTTCATGCCCGAGGTACCATCCACAAATCTTTAGCTCTGCCAGTTTTCCTCAACTCTCCTACTAATGCTCTATTCAGTTCCTTGATGTCAGGCTTTGAAGTATTACAATGATCGAAACATACCCTTTTGAGAATCCTCGCAACGGTTTGTTGCATTTAGGCCTATTGCTACTGGGAAATGCTTCTCTTAGGCCTCAGTTTACAGATTGATTTTTTTCTTGTATCGCATTCCGCCATCAACTTGCTAGCAGGCGGCTTCCAGCACACTGTTCGCCTACGTTGAACCCTTTCCTCCTCCCAGTTTGACATATTGTTGCATGTCCATGCTTGGGACTGCTTTTGTGAAAGATCCAATAGTGGAGAAGGAATAAGGTACTTAGCTGGAACTCCTTTTCTCCAGCATTGGTATCTTTCATAGATTCAAATGCCTGCCTTACATGTGGCTCATCTGTGCACTGTTCTGTGTGATATACGAATCTGAAGGTGGCCTTCTGGGGTGTAGCAAATGGAAGGTAGTGCCTATTGGTCAACAGTAAATGACCCAAAACACTGAGAGAGCACTAAAGTGAATGCACTTTCTGGTTTTCTATGAAACTGCATAATCTGACCGAGAAATCCCAGCCTGATAACAGAATATTCTAAGGGCATGGGAATTTATGAAAGATACCAATGCTGCAGAATCCAAGATACAGTTAATTAACGTATTCCTTAACAGTGTTTACTTGTCTTGAGAAGGCTGTTTTGCACAGATTTCTGCAGATCTTTAAGTGTATTTTGGAAAATATTGCAATGATTTCCATCATTGGATCTTTCATAAATTCACATTCCGTTTTAATAGTCCCTTTCATCAGGCTGGGAATATGCAGAAAAATTAAACTCAATTTCATTTAGAAAATGAAAGAAACTGCCGTTACTTTAGTGTTCTCTGTATTGTTTGGAGTAATCTACCCTACCGGTGCCTCACATAGCTCCATCCCTAGACGCCATCTTCAGATTCTTACTGCACGTTAAAGTGTTTGAGGTCCTCTCCTAGTTCTCTACTTTGCAGTTCTCTACTTTCATTCAATGATTTTGAAAGAATTCTCCAAACTTGCCTTTCAGACCCTTTGAAAGTTTAAGCTGACGACTCTTGGAGGGCTTTAGATCTTCACCCAATTTGGTGCTCCCCTACTAGGCAAGGCCTCATGTATACCCCCATGTTTGAGTCCTGTGGCGTCTCTTCTTTGAGGTCTCCCAAGGCCGCCTGCAAACTTGGGCCCAGCGCAGTTTGTTTTTTCTATCTGTTTTGTCTGACTCACCGGCTGTGCTGAACTGTTGGAGCTTCTTGTCTCGGGAGTCAAGGGTGGCGGAAATCGCTTCTCACCGCTTTGGCTGTCGGCGTGTGAGGGCCCCGGGTGCTGTTGATACCTGTCACACCACACGCCAGCTGGACTTCCCGGTTTTATGATTTCCCTTTCTGAGGTATCGCAGGTCTGAGTTGAAAAGGACAAGGGCAATTCCCTCCGCCTCGTCTCTCTGCCTTTCTCCTCCTTTTGAGCTGCCGGTCAGGAATAGCTGCTTCCTTGTGCAAATTTTGGCCTTGCTCGAAGTGTACTCTCGTGCTGCGCCTTTTATCCCTGTGGGGAAGGGAAAGGGCTGTCAGGTGTGTGCAAAGTTAGTCAAGTGACTGACTCTGCCTGACCCTTGTGTTGGGACAAGTCAGGTAAACGGCTCTGGTGTTAGTCCGTTGTCTGTTACTGCGTAGGAAAGTGTTCGTGTTGGAAAGAGGGGGTAGAACTGCTGAATATCGTAGAGGGTAGGATGGGGAAAAGGTGTTACTGCGTCTCACCCGTCGGTGTCCCACTTCCCGAGGACCCCCCCCATCCATCTGATCATCCCACACTGATCCACCCCCAGGAACTGGATCCAATAGCGATGGCTGTGTCCTGGCCACCTGCATGACATATCCCTGGGGACTAGTGGGTGAGACACCTTCAGGTTTCTCACAATCTGCACAGTCAGACTCGAAAGCCCTGTGGCAGAAGGGCTGTGCGAATCTGTTTAGCTGTGGCGGCAGTGTGACCTATTTATTCATTCTACTGTGCTTCACTTATTGGATTGTTTGGCGAGCGAACGGAGAGTAAGTGGGGAGTAAGAAGCAGTCTCCTTTGCTCCACCCTGCAGCCGGCAGGAACTTTAGAACTTCAGAAAAAGTAAAAGATGAAAAGGACGCCTTTACTTTTAAAAAGCACACAAACTTTTTCTTTTTTTTTTTTTCTTCCAGTGATTCGCATGTCACGTGTTTAGCAGCTGAGCTCATTAGGACACCTGGTGCACCCTTGAGGCGAAAGCCCTGTGGCAGGAGGGCTGTGCGAATCTGTTTAGCTGTTTGGCGGCTTTGGCGTGCGTGCCAGAACTTGCATTATAAAAGGAAAGCTCGAGTGTGAGAAGGGCAAGTGAATTTCTTTTTAAATTTTCTTTTCACTGTTTGGCAGTTTGCTGCTTTGTTGCCTGGCTGTCTGGCCAGATTGCTTCCCCTGGGCAACTTGTGGCTATCCGAGAATAACATAAAGCACAAGAAAGTACTGTTTGCTGTTTGCTGGGACCGATTGCTCCTGCATTAAGGATTGTGTTTGAACAGCTGAGTCTTCGCCGAGCGGACGTTTTTTCCCGCGGCACGGGAAGCTGCCTGACTTCAACCTGTGAAACTATCTACTGATTGGGTCGTGGCTCTTGCTTTTTTTTTTTTTTTTTTAATTAATTAATTTATTAGTTAAAGTTGTCTTTATTTTTTAAGTGGTTTTTGTGTATCAATCTTATTTAACTGTGTTGGGATTCTTGTGGCAAACTACGAAAAGAGAAAGTTAAAATCCTTTTGCGAATTGCACAAGTGAATTGCTAAATGCTTTCCTGTCTCGCTGTGTCTCGCCGGGTTGCCAGAGGATTCTTGTCGGACAAACACATTGCTGGAGACACTTTTTCCTGCTTTTGAAGGACTGATCCTATTGGGTTTTACTTTATAATATACCTGTGTTCTTATTTGAAGAATTATACAATCTTTCTTTATGTCACGTCAAATCAATTCGCTAAAAGCGGGAATGCCTGAGTCTGTAGCGAATACGTATAACCTAGTGCCGCCCATAATTCCTGTCTCTAAAGAGTCTGTAATAAATTCAGTGCCCTTGAGTACTAACTTAGAGATGGATGTGATTGCCTCAAAAACATGTATTACTAGTGTTCAACTTCAACAAGCAAGAACAGAAGTAGCGGATGCCTCAATTGCATTAGCCTATACATCAGGCGAAATATGCACATCACAAGCAGTTACTACTGTAGCGGCTAAACCGTATGCACCCCCCCCCCCCCTGTACCTTTATGCTCTGTTGAAGCTCAGCAGTTACTACGAACTGAATATGCTAAATTGACAGCGGTTGGTGAATTTGGAGATGATACATTAGCATCTATCTTCGCATCCAGTCCTCATGAATCCGCAACACCTGACATAATGTATATTTGCTCAAACACGGATGATCTGATTCAATTGGCTGATCACTCACACATCCATACAAGTGAGTGTATAGATCATGCTCAAAAGCTAAATACCACCCCACCAGTTGAGACTGAGAATCCTGATTTATACAAATCTCCGGTCTTATTCGACAAATCTCCATCATCAATCTCAAATACATCTTTTGTGGCCCCAACACCTAGACGTACCAGGTTCATAGAACCTGATACTAGTCATCCTTATTTTATTCGTGATAGTCAGATGCCATTTAAAGAAAATAGGTTCTCTTTTCCTGAAGCACCAGCTTTAAACAACACGTTGAGTGCCATGAATACCGCCCTATTGTCTTTGGCTACGCTTTACGAATCATTAGATGAAAAGATGCGTTGCCAGAATAGCGAACTACATGTGCTACACATGCTTCTTAAAAAAGAACAGAAGGCACGCGTTCTGACATCTCGCTCAACTATACTCAAGATTACAAATCAATCTATGCAAACAAATACAAGTGATGCACTAGATGTGATGGTAGGCTTGCCGTCGAATTCAATACCAAATATGAAGTCAGTCTCAAGTATCACCCTTGATGCTGGAGCTCATTTAGTGCCTATCAATCCTTCTGAGGTAATGACAAAAGAACAGAGTATTTTGCCTCCAATTCCACAAGTTTCTATCCAGTCAGCACCTCTTATGCCGATCGGGATAATCCCAAAAGTACAAGGTGTATCATTTGCTCCAATATTCAATATACAATATACCTTTCAATATACCTTGAAAGCTCTTCCTGTGTCCATCTTAGGTCAAACTCTACTTGAACCGGAACCAAAAAAGTGTCTACCATTTGTCAATACAAGTTCTAAGTTAAAAGTAAAGAAAGCTGTTAGACTTGTGACATCAGTCAGGAAAAAACGAAAATTGAGCATAGACATTGAAAATCAGACTACACAAGATGCTTTAGAATATCAACCACTTGATGATTTGCTTGATAGTGTAACAACATTATCTCTAAATCCATTAGATCAGAGTATCCAGACTCAAAATGGGGCAACTATATCCCAGTCTGCAATTGTAGGGGGTCCTCAACCACCATCTGTTGAAGAAAGGACATTGGCTAAGAGCTTATGTGCTGATCGAGCTCAATCCTCTGCTGTTTTTGAAAATGCTTCAAGTACTACTGATGACATTTTACACGATTTACGAGCTGAACTACGAGCCTCTTTTGACAGATTAAAGTCAATGAAGCTCTTGTACAGCGTTACATTGCGCCAACTAATGAGAATAAGATTAAACAAACGAATATTACCCGCCCGCAAGATGATAAAATGCAAGCGCTTCGTGCTGATGGGATACTACAAGATTTGCGTGAGGAGATACGAGCTTCTTTCGCAAGATATACTAGAGAAAATGAAGCATTTACACAAACTGTTAGGTCAGTTAACCAGGGCTCACTGGGTAAAATTGATCTAACTGCCCAGGATTATCAAAGGGCTATACCCAGTACTGAACCCTTGTTACTTGGACCTCAAAAACTTCAAAAAAATAACAGCACAGGACACTGTGGATGTGGGAATCAGGAGTTCATCCTCTTCTATCATGTTACCTATGAGCAAACAGAGTGAGCATATCCGAGGGTCATCTAGGCTTGTCGGTAAATCGCAATTTAAAAATCACCATTGCCTTCTTATAAAATGTCATGGTCACCCATTCCCCACTTATGACCTTAATCGAGCCAGCTTTTTGAATATCTGTGCTGATATCGCTGCTCTTGAAGATTTAACATCAGCTGATATTAGCTTGGTTGAATTTACTAGTGACCAAGATCTAACAGAAGCACGTTTATATGTACAATCAAGAGTGGTTTTAAACGCGCTCTGGCTGGCTCGGACTGCCTTTTATAATTTGGGCTTTCTACTATCACAAGATGTGCTCCATGATGATCTGAAACTATCCAATAATCAACATCCTAAAAGTCGAATGTATGGTGACAACATAGCCTCCACGAGATCGGGGGCAGGAGCTGCACATAATGTATGGACCCGTGACAGTGACAATTTGAGATCGTAACCATCCCAGAAGATGGAATCTGTTAGTCTACTCTCTTGGAACACTAGAGGTCATAGTCACTTTATTAATAATGGAAACAACAACCTCTTCCAGTTTGATATACTAGTGTTTCAGGAGACATGGCTTTGCGATACACCAACATGGGATCAATATAATATCTTTGTGGTACCAGCCATAGAGCCGGTGAAGGGACGACCTATGGTTGGGCTCCTCTTGGCCTTCCGAAAGAATAAGAACATTGAAATAATTTGGCACAGATCACCGTCACCCTGCTTTCAGTATGTAAAGCTTCATGTTGGAGAAAGCTTTTATGCCATGATAAACATCTATTGGGGGGAAAAACATATATCCTCGAAGGTTTTCTTTGAAACTTTGATCATGATCCTTGATCAATTATTATTAGATGTTACCATTACCAACACGTTTATAATGGGGGATCTGAATCTTCACCTCTTGGCTCCTAATCTCTCGAATCCCATGTCTGATGAACGTCGCTGGTTAACTCTAATGGCTGATCGCAATTTTGTAATGGTTAATGGATCTATACCTGGGGATGTACCTCCTAAACCTACATGGCACAATGTTAATAACCATGTAACGTTGGATTACATCTTTGTTAATACTCTTTTTTTTAATAATATAACTATGTTCTCCATTAAACCAACTATTCTGAGTGATCATAGTTTACTACATCTAAAATATGATTGGGCTGAAACGAAGAAACTCCCTCAGAATATGAATGTGAATAATCTATACATTAATAATGCTGGTAATCGATTAAAATGGACACACAGAAAATTATGTCAGTTCATAGATACCTTGTGGGAACAGTATACTAGTAATAATTAATGTCTTAGTGGTTGTTATGTACATGCCATACAGCGCTTTCTAATACAGAGGGCGTGTCCTAAAGGCTCCACCCAGGTTCATCGTCATGCCTTCGATTTAGAAGTAAAATATAGGAAGAGTGAATTGAGAAGGCTTGTTAGGAGGCTATCAAATGGGTACACTCTTGTCCCGGGCTCTAAACAAGATCAGACCAAACGGTAACAAAAGGAGTATAAAAATTGGCTTGGACATCGCCGTGCCTCCCAATACCAACTTGATGGGGAGGTGATGTTGAAACAAATTATCCTCAAATCATCGGCAGGAATATGGGCTCTGTTAAATAACACTGTGGTTAAAAACCAACATTCATTACAGGTGAAATCCATCCCCCAAGAATCTTGGAATGATTTTTATGGCAATATATACACCTCGCCTTTCCTAGATCTTGACATAACCTGGGATAATATTACAGCTAATCATACTGTTAATTTTGGCCGCGAGGATATACTGTTTTTTATGTCTAAATTGAGTGTATCCAGAGCTGCCGGACCGGATAGGCTACATAATGCCATGATAAAGCAAAATATACATTTGTGGTCAGACATTCTATTTCATATGTTTCAACACATTATGTTAACAGGTTTAGTGCCCGCGAATTGGAAAACATCAATTCTCCCCATATCCAAGAAAGGAGACAGGACAAATCCAGCATCATATAGACCCATTGCTTTGCTTCACTCTACGGGAAAAAATTTTGCCCGCTTGATCCTAGGTGAGTTTAACTATTGGTTAAATCAACTCAATTACAGAGATCCTTTTCAAACTGGGTTTGTTCCAGGGTTAGGCACTGCCATCAGTTTGATCACTTTAAAGGCTATTATTCACCTGAACAACCAACGCAATCAGCCAATTTATATGGCTTTTGTTGATTTTAGGGCAGCTTTTGATTTGGTCCCAAGGGAATTGTTATTTAAAAAATTGATGGATTTAAAGTGCCCCTGGCATATCCTAAAATGGATAATTCAATTACATTGAAACACCTCAATCTTTATTCGCCTGAACAACGAGGGCCTCTTGTCCGAACCCATACAGACCACTCGGGGTCTGAATAAAGGATGCCTGTTAGCGTCTGCCTTGTTTAATTACTTTCTTTTGGATTTTGGCACTAGTATTGAGGGGCTGATTGTTGACCCTCTGAAATTACAAGGTGTAGCAATTAAGTGGCTCTTGTACGCCGATGACATGGTGTTACTGTCCAAAACGCCCATTGGCCTATGTAATCTGCTAAATGCATTAGATATATATGCTAAACGTAATTGTATTAGCATTAATACTAAAAAAAACTCAAGTAATGCAATTTGGAGTTAAGAGGTCAGAAAACATGTCGTTGGCAACTTCAAGGCACTGATTTGCTGCTTGTAAGATCATACATCTATTTGGGGGTCTGTGTGGCTAGCAAATTGTCCGATAAAATGCAGGAACATCGTCTGCAACTAAAACATTCGAGTGCACTATCTCAACTACGAATAATCCGGGCAAAATATTGCAAATTTTCTATTGACCCTATGGTTATATTTTACAAGCAAAAATATTTGCCTACCATTTTGTATGGTTCTGAAGCAGAGATATGCCAAACATACACATATTGGGTTAAATATGAAAGCAAGTTTTGGAAAAGATCGCTCATGCTTCCAAATTCTGAATCTATTTCTATCATTAGATACGAACTGGGGCTTATATCCCTTTACGCTGTGTATAAATGGAAGGTTTGTTTATTATATCGAAAATGTATCATGAAAGATAGCACTAATGGGCTACTTGACATCATATCTAGCTACTTATTGTTATCAGATGAAATCTTTCCAATGAAATGGCGTACTTCTGCTAGAAAATTCTTGAAAGGAGCTGATGTCTCTGAAATCTTGCTTATTGAAAATCCCAATAAAGCCAAAACTAAGTTGTGGGAATCCGACTGGATCAAAACCCGTGATGCATGCATGAAAATAATTAAATTCGGGTCGAATCCTTTTGCCTTAAAAGCACAAGGCCATACAGAAACTTATTTAAGACAATCTCCAAATCCGAGACATCGTGCAGATTTCATGCGCTTTAGATTGAACATGTGGCCTACAAGAGAGATTCTGTTTAGATGGAAAAAGACACCTGCTCAAACTTGTCGATTCTGTCATAAACAGATAGAAACGATGAAACACTTAGTGGTAGAATGTGTTAGTCTTTTATCATCAAGAATAAATTATTCTAAGCACTTGATCAACAAGACGGTGGTTATGCATGATGAATTATGGTTAATGTTATTTAGAGGACATTCAAAACAATTAAGGTATGCGCTGGTGAATTATCGGTTACCAGACATTAATGCTGTTCAAGAAGAAGAGATGTAACAACTATATGTATCTCATGTTATTTAACTCTGAGAGTGAATCAGGTCCAAATCATGTGCAAAATCTGAAGGTGAATTATTTAAAAATTAGTGAAATTTAAATTATCAGAGATTAACGATGTTAAAGAAAGAGCGATGTGATAAATCTTTTAATTTTATGTTATAATTTCGAAAAGTGATGTATGTAATAACTGCATAAAGATTTGACGGTTGTTTATTATGAAATATTGTAAAATTGAATGTAATATATTTGTATCTTTATATATTTTTCTTTTTTCGTTTTAAAAATTTGTAATATGTTGAAAGGTCAGGTTTTAATGATCAAAACAACAATAAATAAAAAAAAAAAAAAAACAGTCTGACTAAACCTCAGGTGCATGTTCAAGCACTTGGTTTGCAGGGTATGGAGCAGTCTACCTTTCAAAAACCAAAAACAATTCAGAAGAGATCGAAGTTGAGGAAGAGGCCAAACCTCTAGAGGAGTGGTTGCTGCCCCTGAACAGTGATGCTCTGATCCTGGTTACTTCACCCCAGTAGGAGGTATTACAACATCTTTTACCCAGGCATGGGAGAGAATAATGTCAGACAAGTGGGTTTTATCAACACTGAGAAAGGGGTACTACAGGGAGTTTGTAGAAAGGATGTGCAATCTACCTCCAAAACACAGTAGAATGCTGCTTTAAGACCAGAGCATCCTACTAGCAGAAATTCACACTGTGTTTATAAAAGGAAGCAATAGAACAAATCCTGCTATCTCATGTAAACAGGGATATTTATTCTGTGTACTTCTTGTTCAAAAGAAAGGCAAAATAAAAAGACCAGTGTTCGACCTTAGGCCGGCAAATAAGTATGTCAAGCCTAAAAAATTAAGTACGACAGTTACAGAAAGTATTTCCACTGCTCAAAGAGAGAGATTTCTTGGCAAAACTGAATATGAAAGATGCATACTTTCATATTTCAGTGCTGCCAGCACATCGAAAGTACTTAAGGTTCAAACTAGGTCCCCTTCACTTTCAATTCAATGCTCTCCCTTTCAGAATTACTCCGCTAAAGAAACACACCTCCCAGTGGACGGCTTTTCAGTGTACTCTAATCTGGATGACTGGTTAATAACAGGGGAGAACCCAGAATTATGCAGAAAAAACAGACTATCGACCTTGTACACAGACTTTGCTTTTCCATCAATTAATAGAAATCCAGTCTAGCACCCAGTCACCAAAAGCAATTTCTGGGTGCTATTATGGACACTTAAGGGCACTGTAGATTTCCGCCCGAGAGGGTACAGAATCTTCTCAAGCAAATCTCCTGATGCATGACTGGTCGCCAGATAAGTCAGTTAAGCGTCTGCTCAGCATGATGGCATCCTGTTTCTTCATTGAGCCACTTACCAGGCTAAACATGCGTCCGGTACAAGAGTGGTTGGTGAGTGGTCTCAAGCAGAGGTGAATTGGGACGATCTAGTAGAAGTTGTGCACTGGCGTTGACCTTAAAATGGTGGACAAGAGAACGCATTTTAAAGGAACACGATTTGTCAACCTGCAAACTCGCCTCTAGATCACAACGGCCAGATCACTAACAGGGTAGAGACCCCATTGCCTACACCTCACAGCACAGGCGGCCTGATCTCACCCACTAGCAAAAGAGCACATAATAAATGTTCTGGAACTTTTAACAGTTTACAGAGCAATTCATGCATTCCAACAACAGCTGAAGGGGAAATGTGTTTTAATTACAACAGACAGCACAATATCCATGTTTTGCAAAAACACATGACAGAACACATTCCCCAAGGTTGTCCATTCTAGCTCAGAAGATATGCTAATGGTCTCTCTGCAGAAGGACACATCTCCAGGCCCAACACATTCCAGGAGAACAGTTGTCTAGCAGATCTCAGCCCTTAAATTACAAATTGGAGTTACATTCAGACATTCTCAATCACATATTTACAAAATGGGGGCACCAAGCCTAGATCTTTTTGCAACATGCAAAATTACGCCCCCCCGGTTCCCACAGATGGCGGTCCCTGTGTAGCGCACTATGGATCAGTCGGTCAGGGATATTTGCTTATGCTTTTCCACCGATTCCACTCTTGAACAGAGTGATGAATGAAATGCACCAGGAAGATTTAACAATGATTCTCATAGCACCAATGTGGGCACGTCAAGTTTAATACTGATACATCCCATCCCCTTTCCGCCATCCTTGTGGGTGTCCCCCAACATGGGTTTGGTACTGGAACCTTTGGCAGCAAAAGATGTAGCTTCCCTCTTTGAATTTAGTATAGCGCGCAGCGGCCTCACATCGGTCCCTTTTTCTGCACAGAGGTGTCGGACCTGGCAGCCAGCGCAGATATTTTTCTAGCGTTTTATTGTGCCCCGTTTTGTTTTTTCAATCGTAACTTCACTTCGGGGCCTCACCTTCCCCCCGCGCATGTCGGCCACAGGAGGAATCACTAGATGTGCTTCATGCAACAGCTCGTTCCCAGCCTCGGACCCCTATACACTCTGTCTTGAGTGTTTGGGGTCCGACCACCGCCAGGAGGCATGTTCGGCTTGCAGCGTTCTCGGTCATGGGGCTTTGAAGAGTTGATTGTCATGGTGAGGAAGATCTTCCACACGTCTCCTCCCCACCTTAAGGGCTTTGTCTCCAGGATCTCGTGTCAAAACAAGGTAGGCCGTCTGTTCAGCACGGCTTCATGCGCCACGACACCTTCCCTGGGGTACTCGCGGATCTGTGTTCCTCAAATTCAGGTTCTGGCAGGTCGAAGGCCTCTAAAGCTACAGTTTCCCAAGCCGAGGGGCCCTGGGTCTCTTCCAGGCGCTGTGGCGACAGACCTGAGGCCGTTCTGGCTACCAGCTCCCAAGCTGAGGGGCTCAGGGGCCCTACCAGGCTGTCCTCGGAAGGGCGATCAAGTTTGTCCTCTTCTTCTACCCCAGGGGGTAAGGAATCATCGAGTGCCACCTCCAAGAGTCTGTCCGGCTGAGTGCTCAGTGCCTACCAGAGTGATCTCTGAGGTTGACGCCTCTGCTTTGGGTGCAAGACCCAAGCTTTATCCTCCTGTATCTGAGGCCTCTTAGCTTAGGGCCTCCGCACCCTCCCGCCCAGGTCCCGGCGCAAGGCTTTGAAATCGCAGAGATGCACTTTGCGGAGCATGCTAGGCCGGCGGCCATCTTGGATCCAGCTCAGGGCCCGCCAGTGCTTTCGCCTATCGAATTGGCTTTACAAGATGATCCCAGCCCCTTCCCTCTGAAAGCGGCATCAGATCCTACGGTGCAGGCTTCTGGTCTCCTCAGGCATACATCTGCCCATCACAGCTTTACGGCTAACACTCACCAGGTGCCTTAGCGCTTTGACCAGGAGCGGAGGACGGGCCAGGCCTCTACGAACCCAGCAGCTTGCGAGTACCGCTTCTTTGAGCGCTTCCTCTTCCTCATGCGTTCCCCTCAGGTGAAGGGGCTCCTGAAGGACATTGCAAAGAGGTTACCCCGCAGGTGGTGTCGCCCTGGCCCCCTCCTCTGGGTACTCTCCCCATTCCTCCAACGCTGCCAGTTCCAGTGCTGGTCCCTTCCCCGGTCCTGGCCCCACCAGTTGTTCTGACCGCTCCACCTACTCCTGTACCACCAACGCCTCCTCCTCAACAGCCGTTGGACTTGTCTGTGGCCTCCGGGCCTGGGGGGGGGGGACCCCGCTGGCACCCGTGTCCCAGTGCCAGGATTCCCCACGGTTTGTCAAGGTGGGGGGGGGATGATGAGGATTATGGCGCCCAGGACTACGAACCTTCGGCATCCGTTAAGGCCTTCCATGACCGATGTTCTGCAGGTGGCATGTAAGGTGGACAAAGTCCTCCCTTCAGACAAACGAGCGTCCTTCAGTGCCGAGCTGGCAGATGCCCGGGCCATTGCGCAGGATCTTGTGTTTGTTTGTTGAGTCTTCGGTCCCCCCGCACCATCCCCTCCACATCGACACATGGCTGTGCCTTGGTGTCGAGATGAGAAGGACTGCGTGGATGCACACCACTAAGTTTTCATCTTGCATACAGGAGTAGATCCTGGAACTGCCCTTCGAGGACGTAGACATTTTTCATTCATCAGCCGATGACGAGTTGACAACGAAGAAAACATCCACGAAAACCACTAAGTCCTTAGCCATCCTGACAGAACCAGGTCAGAAATCCTTCCCTGATTCCCAGGGCAGGACTGAGTTCAAGCCCTGCGCCTTCTTCGGCTTCAAGGGGTTCCGGGACCGCGGTACATGGATGCCTGACAGGTCGCCCAGCGACCACAAGAGGAAGCAGCAGAGGACGTTGCGCTAGTTTTTCCGGTCCCTCTCCTCTGCACCTGCCTCTAACGGCAAGAAGCAGTGGAATCAAGGTCGGGGAAACACAGTTCGCTTTTGGGGGGCCATTCGGCTGTTCCAGGACACCTGGAAGCGTCTTTTCAGCAAGCCATGGATCCTATCCAAAGTCTCCAAATGCTTCAGTCTTCCTCCTTCTTTGCCTCTACCACCCTCTTCTTCAGATCGTGTCCCCGGCTCTTTTATGGGAGGTCCTTTCGCTCTTTGAGATGCAGGCGATGGAACCGGTTCCTCTTGTAGACGGGGGCTCCGGGTACTATTCCAGGATTTTTGCGGTACCCAAGAACAACCAGCCAGGCCTGAGGTTTGTCCTACACCTGTCATTTCTAAATCTGTCTTTACCGCTGGAACGCTTCAAGATGATTACTCCTACGCACATAACCGAGTGTCTGTTTGCAGGGGACTGGATGTGTTCCCTGGAACTCAAGGATGTGTACCTGCATGTTCCCATATACCAGATGCATCGGACGTTTCTGCGGTTCATGGTTATGTCATACCACTTTCAGTACAAGATGCTGCCCTTCATCCTGAACTTGGCTCCTCGTGTCTTCACAAAGTTGATGAACTCAGTGGCGGGCATTCGCCGCTTGGAGGGCCATCATCTGTACCCTTATTTGGACAACTGGTTGGTGAGGGTGGGGTCACCGGAAGGGGTGGTGCACTCCTGCCAGAGATTGGCAGATATCCTTCATCAGCTGGGGTACTCCCTCAACCAGAGGAAGTCACAGTTGTGCCCATCTGAGGAACTGGTCTTCCTAGAGGTAAAATTCAAACACTACCGTTCAGCAGGTGTTTCCTACACCTGAGAGACTTCTGTCCATCTGCAGGGTGGTGGGACACTTTTCTGGCCAACAGGACCACCTCAGCATGGTGGTTCCAGCACATTCTGGGCTGATGGCCTCCTGCATGTAACTCTTACCACCTGGCGGGCAGTTGGGATCAGGAGACTGGGTCTCAGTCTGACAGGATCCCAATAATAATAATTTATTTAATGTGATACAGTTTACTTAATAAACTTTACACATATCAAACACTTAAACATAAGATAATGCTTACGATCAGAATATAACATAACGAATAACAAAATTACCTAGAACCACATCAAATAGGAGCTAAAATAGAAATAGAGATAGGCGTAAAAGGTAAACAGTCATACCCAAGGTATACCACTTTGACTACATAGAGGAGCAAAAAATAAGCATAAATTAAAACATTCCTCAGAGCATCAATACATTATGATTCTCAAGTCTCAACAGCCTGCATCGTCCCAAGGTGTAGGCAGGATCTATTGTTTGATGTTAACACTGTATTCAGATCTTGATGCCCCATATTTCTTCAATCCTTAGCCAGATATTATAAAAAGCAGTCAAAACCCGCAAGTTCTCGGAATTTATACAATGGTGCCAAAATGATGAGTCGCTGATTGTTGCCAGGTCATGGGTGTACTTCCCAATTTAGTGATGGATTACATCTATCATGCTGCCACATTGTGTCGATACATGTCTGGCTGACTCTAGTGCATTGCTTGCTTTACATAACCGACAGATACGTTGTTTCATTGGTATCTGCTCTCTTCTGCCCGTGACCAGCAAGGTCGGGAGCTGGTCCATCCTTAATGGGAGTATAAAGCGTTGCGGTCTTTTAGAGGGGAAGAGGTTGAGGTACGCTTGTGGTTTCATAAATTAATATAACCTATATTGCACAAATGTGTAGCTTTTCAGCGTGCTCAGGTGAGCAAAGTTCTCCAACCAATCCCACATTTCAACACACTTGTCAAGTGCATTCTGAGCCCGCTTAGAGTGCCCCCCTTCGCGCCAAGTCCAGCCTATATCCGCTAGATATTTTGTCATCTTCACAGATGGTGAAAGGGGATTTTGTTTCTTACACAATTCCTGATAGATTGTTGTCAGTAGAGGGTTGATTGTTCTACTACGCATTTTCAGAAAAAAAACAGACCTCTTTTTCATAACAATGGCATTCAGCGAGGGTATTCCCAGTTCCAAACGTCTAATGGCCATTGGAACTCCCGGTGCTAAGCCAAGTACACGCTGCCAAAATGTCCCCTCAATGACCTGAAGCCCGCTGAGCTCTAAGTCAAATAGTGCTTCTAGGCCATAGGTCATCATAGGGATGAACACTTGCAAGTAAAGTTGGCGTGTGCCCCATAGTGTGAAGCCTCCTTGCTTATTTGTAAAACTGGCAATTAGAGCTGTTACTTGTGCTGCACGCGTGATACAGGAAAGTTTACACACCACATATTCCCCACTAGGCTCAAAATCAATACCCAAATAGCGATATTGTGGTGCGTAAGGGATCTTGACATTGCCCACCATAAGGTTGAGACATGAAACTCTTTTACTGGTGAATCTCAGGACCTTGGTTTTATTAAGGTTAATGATGAGACTGTTAAATTTGGCATATTCCCACAGTGCCATGGCAGATCTACGCAGGCCACTGATAGTATGATCAAAAATGACCAGATCGTCTGCGTATGCCAAAACAGAACAAACATTTTCTCCAATTTTTGGAGGACAATTACAAGCGGTAGTTATAGCCACCGGTATGTCATGGACGTAGAGGTTGTATACCAGGGGGGCAGTCACACAACCCTGTTTCACCCCCCCCCCCCCCCTGTTCTGTTGCACTTTGCCAGTCAGATGCCCCTCTTGATTTAATTTCAATCTAACTGAGGTGTTACAATGTAGCATTCTGAGATAGTACAATATGCCAGCAGGACAACCCAGAGCGGCGAGTTTAGACCATAATCGTTCTCTTGGAACCGAATCAAATGCTGCTCTGAAATCAATGTATAGCGCATATAACGGAGGTTCACCCCTTCTGCGGGCCCTTGATCTCAGTAAATTCATAACCGTAAGATTATGGCAAGTAGAGTAACCTTTTCTAAATCCACATTGGAGTTTACGCAAAATATCAGCCTCGTCTACCCATAACTGGAGCTCATTTAGCAGCATGGAGACAAAAAGTTTGCCTGTTGTATCCAACATGGAAAGTAATCTGTTCTTATTCGGGTCTAGCCGGTTACCCTTTTTAAATACAGGTATCAACACGGCCCGTCTGCCAAGAACTTGGAATTAACCCCTGCGCCATTATCTTCTCAAACAATATAGCCATCAAATGACACCCCAGAACTCGGGCTGACATTTGATGACTATGTTAGCTAGACCGTTCGGTCCCGGGGCTCTAGAAGATCTGAGAGTCTTTATCTTACCGATTATAGCCGTGGTAGGATATATCGAAAGGCACGATTGGTATAGTAGCTATCGGGGGAGGTAGGGGAGATCTCCCCTAACTGCAAGATGGCATTACGATTCTTTAAGAAATGTTCCCATTCCTCAGCTTTAATAGGGTTAACCAGTATACCCTTAACAGTCTCCCTTACTTCACTAAGAAGTGACCAGATGCTACGCACATTTTTAGAGCAAATGGTCTGTACTAATTTCTGATGTGCCAAAGTTCTTTCAGCATGTCGTATGGTTTTAATATTGGATCTGTATTTGTTTTTAATTTTCCTCGCAATTGCAGATAATTCTTCTGTAGAGCCAATCTCTTTCTTGCTAATCCGCAACTCCCTTCTCAAGTCCCTCTTAGCATCTCTAATCTTCTTGTTGAACGGGAGTATCCCACCCTCTGATCTAATCATACTCCGAGTAGGGGCCGATTCCTGAGTGCTAGAAAAACATTGATCCAATTTTCTATTGACTCAGTAGACATGCCTTTGAAATTAGGTAAGTAAGGCCATTTTTCAAACTCAAGTGCTTCTGTAGCCTGATTTATATTCTTGACATACCACCTTATGCTTGAGCCTACTTTATTTACGTTTACTGTACCTATATTGCTCTTCTCTGGTGCTCTTTGTGGGATATTTAATGCACACCGGAGTGCAGAATGGTCACTCCATTTGTTCGAAGTGACTATCATATCATCAACATCCAGCAGCATTTTTGGCCACATAAATATATAATCAAGTGTACTACAGGAAGACGCATTAGACCAAGTATGTTTCCCGGGATGGTCACTGGCAGTATAACCATTCAGCATTTCCAAGTCCCATTCATCAAGCAATTGGCACCATCGCGGCCCCTCAGCATCACTTTTAGAATGAGTCAATAAACGTTTCTCTCTTTAGGATTTTGTGGATGTATCCCTCCCTCACCAGGCATGCGACAGTTAAAATCACCCACTACGATTACCGCAATGTTTCCAGATATGGCTGACCAGGAGGCCAATAGCTTGTGAAGGGCTTCTTGCAGTGACTCACTTATCAAGGCATGAGGAGGATTATATACATTTATCAGCAAAACATTTTCCCCTTTTCTCTTGGGACCGTACTCGACCTCCACTCCCAACAGATTAGTATCTTGATTGCAGAATATCTGCCTCGAAGTCAAAAAGCTAGCCACCCCTATCAGCAGCCCTCCAAATGGTCTACCTTACTCACCCCTTTTAGCAAAGGATTGATTGATAGTTCACATAGCCATCCAATAGCTAAGTGTCCATCGCCCAGGTCCCTTGAAGACATATTAGGCTATGTTTTACAACTAAGTTTACTGATCCCTCCGAGGACAATAGGTGTGCAAATCCTCTACAGTTCCAGGATAATAATAAAACATTTCAGTGTTTGGGTAACACCTCAGGTAGAGATTCCGCTAGCCATTTTAGAAAAAGGTGGACGTCCCCAACTTCTACTTTCTTTCCCTTGGGTGCGATGGAACACACCACTGAATTAACTGGCCCACCTGTTTCCGCATATTCGGAACTGGGGTCAATTTCATCCAGCTCCGCATCGATCTCAACATCCACTGCCCACAACTCGTCTCGATATTTCCTGATCATCTGTGCAGTGGATATAAACTTACAATGCAGAGCGGAGACACAAGGGTTCAGGCCCTTCAGTGGCTCCACAAACTGAAAGTCATCAGACTTCGGAACACGTAATTCTGGGACTGAGTATAGTCGGGTCAGAAACTCAGATCATGGCAGCCATCTGCGTTCGCCATTTTTATACAGATTCTTGATCAGACAGATCCTATTTGCTGAGATGTCTGTCCCGAACGAGGCCTGCAGGGGTTGGGACGACTTAATCGGGCTCCTAGGTTCTTTCCTCCACCAAATGGTCTTCATTCTTACGTCGTTCCCACCCTTCTGCCTGCTCCTTCAATTCATCAGCGGTCGGTATCCATCCTTCCTCTGTCCTCAGGTCCTCCCTAGCTGGTCGTTCCATCTCTACCGGCTGGTCTTTGCTCTTATCTTGGTCAGTTATCAACCAGCTGGACAGACAGCCACCTCCCGAGCTAATCTTTTTCTTTGCTCTGGCTGCCCTTTTTTTTGCCTTTCTTTGAACGACCACCAATGTTAGCTCTATCTCCCTCAGAGGGGCCAGGTTTTTCCTGTTCTTTTGCACCTTCTTTTCCAATTTACGTTGCTTACGCGAGAAAAAGACCACTGTGCTCTGATCCATGATTACAGAGGCTTCTTTATCTGGTATAGTATTTATCTCCTCAGCCATAGCAATGGCTTCAGATAAATTGATTACCGCCTCCACTTCCTCGTTATTTTCATATGCCCGAGCCGTGGTCAATGAGTTAGTATTTGCTAGAATTCGCCCTATCATTTGGAGCAATATTTTTAGGGCAAATTGAAGAGAGGCCACAGAAGATTGAATCTCTGCTAATTCATTTGCCACAGGGAACGGAGAGGAAAGGTCTCCTCCCTCCGAGTCTGGCGCGCGTCCTCCATTGAGACCATTACCATATTTGGGGAAGCAGACAATCTGCTCATCGGAACCAAATGACCCAGAGCACTGACTGGTGAGGTTGAGGTATTAATACCCTGTGTCAGTCATTAGTCTCCAGATAGCCTGGGGATCTGTGGGGTCATCCCTCGCTGAATGCTCAGGCAGAGTTCTAGTAAAGAGTTGTTGTCAATATCGTCGAAGTTAGTAGAACTCATGGGATCCCCCCCTCCAGCTCCTGGGAGCACAGGTTCCTCAATAATCGTAGAATTCATTTCTGGTATAGGGAGGGGGGGGAGAAACCAGTGATTGCCCCTTGGCCAGGAAGGATGGGCTTTTTAGGATGATTCTTATTGTTTTCCTTTGGACTTCCCATCTCTTCACTCCACGAGGCATCTTCCTCCAGTTGTTTCTTCGTCTTGCATAGGTTATATTTGCTTTGTGTCCGCTTTTTCCCTGGAGGCATTTTGAGTTGATAGCTTGATCAGTGCAGAGATAAAAGTTAGATTATGCTCGCCGTCTATCCTAGGTGCTCGTGAGAATAGGGAGTGAATGACTCCAACGCACCCCAAACTGGGCTTTAAAAGCGCCCTTGCACTCGACACTGTCACTCTGGCCCTGGTGGCAAACCTGATCCAGTCTCCCAGGTAAGCTAATAGGCCCCACACAGCACAAGATTGTATACCTTGGGTTCAGGCCGTAGGTCCACTGGACAGGACCACAAGGAGCCCACAGCTGACCTAGGAAGAACAGGGGGCTGTAGGACAGGCAATATAGGGTGGATGGAAGTTGCTGCAGGAGAGTTCCAGGCGAGTCCCTCCCTCTGTCGGGCTCGCCACACTCCACTCGCCACACAGCAACTGAAATTTCAGGCAAGCTGCAGTGCCCAGAGATGGGAGCAGGGCTGCAGTCGGAACCGCGTCACACCAGTGACCAACGCTGGGTATTCCAGCAGACACACGTCGGGAGCGGCCCACTGTCAACAGCGGTCCAAGCTCCGCAGCTCACCACCACAACTCGCTCTCCAGAGTCCACAGAATGAGCAGCCCCTGAACACCGCTACACAGGTCCACGGGCCCACACATCAATGGAGACAACGCAGTCGGCACGATCCTGCGATCCCGAGCTCCTCCGTGCTAGCACAGTCTCCAGCACTCCGAGCCTCATCACTTTTGAGTAAAGCACCTGGGAACCAACAAGACAGGGTGTACAGTCAAGCCGCACTGCAGCAGAGTAACGCTAGCAGCCCGTTCCGACTGAAGGCAACAATCCCAATACCACCACTCTTACTGCCCGATCTTCGCTGATGGATAGCAACATTTCGGAGGGAGCCCCCTTCACTTTACCGGAGCCTACCCTAGTGTTGACAACGGACTCCTTTCTTTCGGGCTGGGGTGCTACTCTGGAGGCCTATGCGATACATGGAGCATGGTCCAGGACGGAAGCCCTCCTCCATATCAATCTGCACGAGCTCAGGGCAAGGCCTTTTTGCCCTTAATCAGGGACAAGTCGGTACTGGTCAGGATGGACAATTCTACTACAATGTTTTACCTGAACAAGCAGGGTGGCACCCGTTCCGCCCCCCCCCCCCTCCTCTTCATGGAGGCGGTATCAATCTGGGAAGGAAGGAGTTTGGATTTCAGCAGTCCACCTCCCGGGGGACAGCAATGCAGAAGCGGACCAGCTGAGCCGCCTGTGGTTCAACACCTACGAGTGGGAGTTGTACACTGACTCCTTGTTGCCCCTGTTGCAGTGTTGGGGGTTTGTTGACCTGGATTTGTTTGTATCCTTTCTGAATTCCAAGTCCCCCCAGTTTGCGTCATGGGCAGGACTGGCTCGAGGGTCTCGGGAATATGCTTTCTGGATCTGTTGGCACGGTCGCAGGTGTTATGCGTTCCCACCCACCCCTCTGCTCCAACGGATCCTCCACAAGTTTCGGGCTTTGGTGGGTTGCAGCCTCATCCTGATTGCCCTCCACTGGCTTTCACGACCCTGGTTTTCAGATCTTCTGCACTTGTGCTCCCAAGGTCCTGTCCACCACCTGATCTCCAGCAGGGGATTCCTGATGCAGCAGGGCAGGGAGATGGACTATTCCGACCCGCCAAGCTGTTGCTGGCGGCCTGCTTCCTGACCAACTGAGGCTTCAGGATGCTCATTTTTCAGATGACAAATGGGACATCATTCAGCAGTCTAGGAGGCCATCGACTCGGTCCCAGTATGAGAGTAAATGGACTAGGTTTTGCAATTGGGCCTATGACAAGGTTATGGACCCCGTCACCTGTCCTCTGAATGACGTACTAGCTTTTTCAGCACACCTGGCTTGTTCTGAAGTTCAGGTGGATGCGTGCTGCACTTATTTGCAGCCATTGGGGCTTACATGAATTTCCCTGTGCATGTTTTCTGCAGCCAACCCTGTGGTTAAGGCCCACCTTAAAAGGTTGTCTAGGTTTTTTCTGCCAGGGCGTAGGCCACACCCAGTCTGGAACATCGATGTGGTTCTGGCAACTTTGCAGCGCTAGCCTTTCAGCCGATGGCCTCTCTGGACATCCACTTGGTTACACTAACGACAGTTTTACTGGTGGCTCTCACCTTTGTGTGCAGGGTTACTGAGCTGCAGGTGTTGTCCTCGGGTGAGCCCTTCACCACGTTTAACAGCAAGGTAATCTTGCGCACTCACCAAAACGTCTTGCCCAAGGTGGTCTCTCCATTTCATATGAATCAAGAGATCTGACTGCTGGTGTTCTTCCCGAACCCACAGTCGGAGGCAGAGAGGGCCCTGCATTCCTTGGACCTCAAGAGAGTCCTCAAGTGTTCTCTCTTGGACTAAAACCTTCAGGAAGTCTGAGGCATTGTTTGTGACATTTTGGGGCTCCTCCCCGGGGCTCAGGCTTCTAAGGCTTCCATCGCTGTTGGATCGTTCAGGCCATCTAGGGGGCATGCACGGCCATGGGCAAACCTATTCCTGAGGGGATTCATGCCCATGCGGTCAGAGCCTTCTGTAAGCACTACTCACTAGACACCAGCTCCAGGTGTGATGCAGAGTTTGGTCAGGCAGTTCTGAAGAACCTTTTTACGTCGTCCTAGATATGAGGCAGGTTATCACAGCTCCACCCTATTTTCTTGTTCGGTGGAATCACCCACAAGGATGGATGAAAGGGGACGGGACATATGAGTAATTAAAGTTACTCACGAAGTGACTAGAGTACTCGTAGTCCATAGGCCCCTTTCTTTCATGCGTCCCACCCACCTTCCCCCGCTAGTATGCCAAGGGCTAATATGTACTAAGAGTAGCCAGGTATCTACGGATCCAATGTGTTCAAAGGGGACTGAGGTGAGGCGCCAGAGGGTGGGGCCTTGTCGGGGTGTTTCCACACCCGAGGTGGCGCCCTGTGCGCTATACTAAATTTAAAGGGGAATCTCAATTTTTCACTGCTAAAGGTTCCGGTACCGTACCCCTGTTGGGGACACCCGCAAGGTTGGAGGAAAGGGTACTATGAACTACGAGTACTCTATTCACTAATTACTCCCCCCTTCTCAACGTGCCCCTGTGCCTACCAATAAAGTTGACTCCCACTCTCAACATGATGCCACATTGCTGGGGTTAAACTCTACACCCTCAACCTCATGCAACCGGCTTAGCAGCTTGGCTCCTGATGTCATAGAATTTGGAAGCCTCAGTTTACCTGATGGGTGCATGGAAATGGTGAGGGACGCACATAAGCCTAGTACTAGACACTGCTAATTTAATAAGTGTGAAAGATTTCTCATGGGGGGTTAGAAATCCCTATTTATTTTTCGCCATCTCATATTTTGCATTATCCGTTGCATTTACTGGATTCAGGGCTGGTCTTTCATTCATTAAATTTGCATTTAGTGCCACTGTCTGCATACACAACATCTCAAAACAAGGTCTCCTGGTTTCCAGTTGTTAAAGCATTCATGGAAGGAGTAAAACAATTACGTCAGCCAGTTGCTTACCCAGCACCAGGTTGGGATTAAAATGGCTGTCCACTCAATAGTGTCAACCATCCTGTGTCAAGAAAACCCTATTTGCGTCCCTTACACTAGAAACTAAAAAATAAGGCAGCACTCTGCTGGTCCCAGGAGAATGACTCCATTCTCCTAGGTTATGGTTCCTGGTTTGTTAAAACAACACCCACATCTTAAAACAGTCTTGTGCCTCGCATGTTGTCAGGTGGAATTACTCCCTTCTCTGCTAAAGTTCCACACAATTCTTTTATTCCTTTTCTGGATGGGCCAGGAGAATGTCTTCCTTTTCCTGGTGTTTGGTCTCGCGTAACCCGTGGGAATGATGCCCTTGCCCAGGCCTTCTTGGACCTTACTTCCAATCCGGATTACCAGGAGAATGACGCCCTTCTCCTGGTATTTTATCAGTTCCTTACAACCAGTGAGAATTGCTCCCTTCCACTTGTCTTTGTATCCCTTTGGCTTCACACCTATAACACCCTATTCTAAGTTTTAGGAGGGTACATGACCCTGGCTTCTCTTGTTCTTTGGTTGCGCCCACTTGGTTAACTTCCCTGCCAAGTGCTGCCACAAGGAAGATGACGCGTATCCCTTTCTTGCTTTGGGTCTCAGACCCTGGTTTTTCCTCTTCTTTGAACTGGCCCACTTGGTTTACTTCCCTGCCAAGTACTGCCACAAGGGAGATGATTTGTATTTTGTTTATGGTTCCTGACCCTCCTTTGGCTGTCAGTGGGCTTATCTCCCCCGCTGTCGTGCGGCACTCTCCCTTTCAAGTCCCCTTTATGGTGGTTGGGGTCCTCTACCCTTCCCTGGTGGTCAACTGGCTTTGTTCCACCACTGTGGTGAGGAGAAGGTTTGTAGGCTTCCTGCCCCGGCCATACCATCCAAGCGTTATGATTGCCAAGGGGCCTAGGGACAATTGCTTGCACCCTATTAGTGAGCAGCCCCGTTTCCCCTCTGGGTCTCCTGTGCCACCCTTTACCTTGTCAGGGTCATTGGCATGTCGCTGGGGCTACCTTGGATGGTGGGCATTTGTTCAGCTTCTCTGGCATCTTGCTTTTCCTTCAGCTGTACAACAGCGTTCCCTGCTGCCGTCTGCATTCCTTCCTCCTCTCGATGATGCTGTGCACAGGCCCGCTCACGCAGACCTTCTGATTGTTGGATGCAGCGGGCTGCCAGCGTCCTTGGGGCTCTCTCTCTTCGGATCTGCGAAGCAGGTTTGAATCTCCCACATTCGGTGCAGCTGTCCAAGATGAAGTTTAGTCCATTGTCGATCTTTATACAATGTTGCCACCAGTGTCTGGGCCCATCTCTTTCACGGGTTCCATCTTCATTGCTCCGCGGGGCCAACTCGTCCAAGTACTTGGATTCCCTAGGTTCCTGTAGGTCTCCATCTCAGTATGCCTTATAACAGTACATAGGTCCACTGTCTATAAAAAGGTTAACAGAGGAAGGAGCAGCTTGAGTATGTGGGGGTGTGATGTTCTCATAAGGGATGTACCCTAGATGTTTGTCCTTATCCCTAGAGGGGGAGTCCCTCTGCATGAGATCCTCCCACATTATACCACCCCCAGGGGAACTACCGGTTAGCAGCTTGGCCTCATGCAAAAAGGCTCCCCCTCAGGGAGAAGTGATGACATGTAGTGAATCGTTGCATTGTCTTGAGGAGAGTTGCCTCATTGACAAATAATTTGTCGGTTTCTCCAGAGGCTGAACTCATGCCAAGCAAGCTGTATCCCATTGGTTTCTTTGATTTTCAGAGGGCTACAATTTGACTTTTACGGAAGTGCCCCAAGCCAACTTTCTCTTTCCACGAGTAATAAAACAAATTCATCTCTGTTGTGGTGTTCCCCTCCTGTGCATTATACAGTCTGTGATGTGGCCTTCCTTGCACACATCTACCAAATGCAATTCCCTGGATTTCATGGTGGGTGCGGATTCCTGGTCTCATTGCTCTGTGCTTCAGCATTTCCTCATTTGCCCACTACTGCAATTCTTAAATTGCATTGGGAGTCTTTAACAAGATGAGGTATCTGTGGGAGGAATGTTAGAAGAAAAAGTGACTTACCTACTTACTTTCATTACAGTCCTTTAAGGAAAAGTCTTTTGCAGATGTCAAATCTTTCCTCCCACAGATTCCTTATCGACACTTGTTAGGGAGAATTCTCTGTTTAGGCTGAATTTCCTAACCTAGTGTGTCCCCCAGCAGCTTTGCTGGATTTCTGAAGTTTGTTTTTTTCTCCTGCCAAGAGTGAAACTCTTTTTCTCCCAGGACATGTTTTGTGGTGTTCTTTTGAATGTTAATGTGTTTCATGGGCTATGGGGTCTTTTACTCCATAGGGTCTCATATGTTTTTTCGATGTGTGTTACACCGCACCCTCCGTGCAGTAACACCGGGGTGTCATAGTGACCCCCCACCATAGACTCCACACCCTGGGACTGACTACTGTCGCCCAGGGCATGTAAATTCACCATTGGCTTTACTAGTCCCAAATTACTAACAGAACCAGTACAAACCATCATATTGTGGACGTACTGGTAGGGGCAATTCGATTGCCCCTGGATCTGTTATTGGAAGGGGCACTGTCCCGTCCCCCCTCGTCGAGTTTTGGCTGGTGGCAGTGGATACTACTTTTTATATTCAACCGCAAATATATCTCTTTGGGATTTTCCCATTGTTCGAGGCTGATACTTTTTAACATAGCCTCTAACATACCGCCGGTTTATTTAATATTAATTCACAGGTTGGTATTTTGTGCCAGAACTCGGTTTTAAAATGGCGTTTGTGTTCGTCTTTGTAACTCCAAACCAAAGGTCGAGCCTTTTGTTCCACTTTTTGGCGGGCTTCTCCACAGAAGCCTCCAAAAGTGGTGTCACTCTGTCTGGGTACCACTGGGGGTGTGGGAGGGGGTTTAGGCACCCTGGACTGAGTTACCTTGGTAACTCAAGTCGCACTCTTGTGTGATTGGCCCAAGTGGTGAGCCGGCCGGCTCACCACTTAGCATGTTTGATTGATAGCTAGGCTGAGTGAATGGGGGTGTGCTGCATAAAAGCAGGGCTTTTGGGTCTGGAACTTCAGAAGTCGCCACAGGACCTGAAAATCCGACGAGGGAGAAGCTGAGCTGACCTGCTACAACAACACCACCGGTGGAGCCCTGCTGAACCGACTCGCCACTTCCCAACGACAGAGGAGATCTCCCGGCTGGAGAGTCTTCTTCCCCTGACTGGTGGGCACAACCAGTTTACCTTCCTTTCTCGCATCCCAGGACATCTTGTGGTCGAATTGCCCATGCCAAGCACCCCGGCAACCGGATAGCCACTTACCACTGGACCGCAAATAAAAGAACTGCTCCTTTTAATTGAGAACTCCGCGGCTGGTTTCTTCCCTGGCAGTGCAACAGACCCCTGCTTTCCTCTCCGACGAGATCCTCTCTTCCTCCGTACGAAGCACCGACTTGCACCCGCTGCCAGGAACAACTGCCCCCGCTGGAGCGTTCTCACCATTTTAAGGTACCGTGTCCGCCAGGCCTCCCTTTCTAAAGATTGCTACAAGGTAACAATAATCCCTTAACCTTCTGGACTGGGCTGGCCGCCTTGACCATCTAACTGGTCCCTTTCTTTTTGGTCCATCTCTTTCTGAACTTTTTGCGAGACTTTTGGGCACTTTCAACCGTGTGACCTTGGACACATTTCATCCGGAGCCTCTTAAAGTGGGTCCGGCCTTTTTTGACTTTGACTTTACGGTTTTAACCTGCCTTCTTCTCCCAGTGTGTTCTTCCGAAAGTGTTGGGATCTGTTTCTATCTTTGCTCTGCCTTTCTCTCCCTTTTAAATCGATTGATTAGAGTGCCATCTTCGTTAAGCGCTCACCGCTGTCTGAAATTAAGTGTTGCTTTAATTAAGACTTGTCTAATCATCGTTGAAGGGAGTGTACATCTTTTAGTGACCGTGTTTTTGAACTGCTTGATATTAGTGCCAGTGTGTTTTACTAGATGTGTTTTTAAATAAATAATTATATCTCTTTTACACCAAGCTCTGGTCAGTGTTTGCTTGTTCTACTGTGTTCTTTTGACCTATAGTGAATACTCTGTATACTGCCTAACTCTTCTTGAGAGAAGTCTGACTGCTCAGCCACAGCTACCAGGTAAATCTGGGTGGTACAGACTGCTACCAATTGGGTTTACTGCCAACCACCTGTAGTCTTAAATCTTTTGCAGTGGTCCCAGAGGGAACTGCACAGGTTTCTGCCTAACAACACTCCCATCCTATGCTGCTCTGTGATTACTTGTCGCCTGTGACTATTTTCCTGTTCCTTGGCCTCTGAGTATATGAACATTTGTTTAACTGAGATCATGGGACTCATGTAGCTCTCTATACGTTGTATGTCGTCTCCAGTGCCATCAATGGCAGGCTGGAATGGGATGCAGAGCCTCAACACTCCCCCCTGGTCTAAGCCTGTGAGCTAATTTCACAGGATTAGGAATCTACGGGAGAAAGGACTTGGTCTGAATGAACATTACCACAAACATTACCAGAGATAACTTGTTCTCTCCCACAGACCCTATTCCGGCCATCTTAAACATTCGAAAAGTGCAGTGGTGATACCCTTCAATGTTATAGCTGTAGGTTTATGAATGTAATGCATAATTGACAGAGTAGGGGCAAAGTGCTTTATTTTAGTGTATGTATCTAACTGGATAATTCTTAAGTAAATCATTGGCCTGGCATTGATGGTCAGCTTTATTCTAGTTTGGGTCATGGAATAGCTATTCTGCTTTCCATGAAAGTAACATCTTAGACTCATCAGTTCTTGTGGTTACTTTGTATCAAGCTGTCACCTATTCAATGTGGTTCCAATTGTAAATTTTAGTGGCAGGTTTTTTTTTTAAAGAAACTGGGTGACATTTCAATGTTAATATGAAAACTATTTTTTTCACAGCAGAATCCCAAGCACCTTCAGTTACCTCAGGGGGGAGAACATCTTCTCCTGTTCCTTCCACGGTATCAATGGGTCCAGAAAAGCAAACCTCTACCCCACAGGACAGAAAAGTTCCTGTACCAATTGGCACAGAGCGCTCTGCACGGATCAGGCAAACTGGAACATCAACGCCATCTGCTATTGGGAGTAACCTGGCGACTCCAGTTGGACATAGCGGTATCTGGTCTTTTGAAGGGATGGGTGGTGGCCAAGGTATGGAGCAGTATCTGACAAATGGTAACTATTTCTCCGTTTTTTGGTTCTTCAAAAGTCAAATCTGCCATGCATGTGATAATTCCTGATTGTAACAGTAATGCTTGTTTTGAAAATCAAGCCTAGTTACTTGAATAACCAAAATATTGCTCATTAATTAGTTACAAATGTTTACTCTTAGCAGAAGCAGACCTTGCTTCAGTACTTTAATACGCTACTTGGCAAGAAAACAAGGTTGATTTTCGAGTTCCTGCAATTTAAATATAAGATGAAAGCGACTGAAATTTGTAGATATAATGCTCTGAGGGAACTTTTTGATGAGCTTTTTTTCGCCATTGAATGCTGCAATGCACGCTTGACCTGCAATTTTACTTCTTTCCAAGACCATGTCTTTGTCTGCATCCACCTTGTATAAATTGGTTAGACCTTCTGCATCTCAGTTAACATCACAATGTAGTAGAGGGAAATGTGATTTGGACCTGAGTTGCACATTGTTAGATATTGAATGGAACTGCATATGTACAGGTCCAGTTAAATAGAAAGTGGATTTAGATTTGAGGTATACAGAACAAAGAATTAACCTTTATCTATACTTGTCTCCATGGAAGATGAGATCGAGCAAGTTGTGTAATGTGGACATTTTTTTGGAACTGTAATAGAGAGGTGGGCAGCACGCTACATATGTTCTGGTTAAGTGGTAAGATACAACTATTCTGGGATGGTATTGTTCAGAGAATGGAATAGTTATGGATTTATCTATACCGAGACATCCACTTGTTGGTGTGCTAGGTTTAATTCCGTTAAGCATTGGACTGTCTACAAGCAAAAGGTTCTGGGCATATAGATCCCTTCTTCTAGCTAAGAAGCAAATTCTGAAATTTTTGAAAAGTGACACTTCCCATAATATTGATGATTGGTTGCAGAGTTTGTCCCTTCTGTCTAGGAGAGAGACAATATCCTTTAACGCGAACGACCAGCTTGACAAATATGAGAGTATTTGGGGTGCATTTAATGATCTTTATGCCTAGTTATTTATTCGCATTCTATGGGTCTTACTTTCTCTTGATTTTGTAATTTTACTCTTTTATTTTATTGATTTCTTTCGCTTTCTATTATTTTTACTGTTTTTTTTTGTTCACCTTGGCTTCTGTCCTGTTACTCTTTTAAAGATTAGACTAGTAGGTTGTATTTGAATAAGTATCACTTTGTACATGTCATGATCTCTGCTTCCAAAAGATCAGGACTTGCCCGACTCCCTTGGAAGCAGACCCATAACCCCGGTTCCGAGTGCCAGCCAGTCCCAATTGGGACCTTTTGGACCCTGTCCTGGCGCCAGTGGCACCAGGCTCATAAAGATGCCCAGTCCCAGCGCTGGAAGCGCCGGGCTCATAATGCTTGGGTGGACTTACCTGCAGCAGACCATGCTGCTTACTTACCTGCCAGTTGAACCCCTGATCCTCTTCTGTTTGGGACTACTTTTCCTGTTGGGTGGGGCAGGAGCCACTCCCTAGGTTCAGAACACTGGAACTCTTCTGGAAAGCAGGAACTCTTTTCTTACCTAGGCGTGGCTGTGGAGGGAGACACCTAAGCACTACAGGAGGCTATTTAAACCAAACCCGATGGATGAATCTTGCTTTGCGTTATTCTGCATTCTCTGCAGCAGAACGCTCATCGTGTCTTCTGCTTCTGATCCTGGGCCTAAGGGAACAAAGGCTTACCATCCTGGAATCCAGTCTTCAGCAGCACATGTAAAGACAAAGAAAGAACAGGTTAGCACTACGGTCTTCAGTGGCAGCGCATCTCTTACCTGGTCCATCGGCTGTCACCAACGCCTCGCGCTGCATTCCGGCATCTGAAAGACAAAGGCTTTACCTACTCTTCGCATGCTCCGGAGGTCTTCGCACTGCATTCCGGCATCTGAAAGACAAAAGCTTACCAGCTCTTCGCACGCTCCGGAGGCCTTCGGCGCTGCATCCCGCATCTGAAAGACAAAAGAAGGTGCGTTTAAAGACATTGGGCAACTTTATTACTCACGTGCCATTACTCCTTCCCACGCCGAATCCAGTGGGTATTCCAGCACCCTTCAGCTTCTCTAAAGCTCCGAACTTGTACCTGCAAGATAAAAGGGACAGTTAGTGCGCATCGTGAAGCAGGCTACAAGCGCTTACTTACGTGCTTCCAGGCGCTTCTATTCCTCACGGAGGGTTCGATCCTCAACTCTCATCAGCCCGCCATCCGCCATCGCCGGAACCCTGCAAAACAAGAGATATCATTACAAAAGACTTTAAAGACATTTGAAGTGCCCAGAACTTACCATTCGTGCAGTTAACGACGGACAGCAGTCCTCTGAGGTCAAGAGGCCTGCACCCTTATCCAGTGAAGAAACTGGTTACGGCACCCTGCCCCGAGGCAGATGGAGAGCTCGGCGTTCACTTACCTAAGGTGAGGGCGTTAACCTCTGGGGTTCTACAGGAGAAGAGAAAGGGAAGAGGAGAGAGGCACCCAATAAACCCAGTTCATTAATCCCATATTTTCTATCTGCAGACATCTTACTCTTCGAGTCAGACATACAGTGCACAGAGGTCCAGCCCAAAGAGCCAACCGTGTGTTACACATCACCTTTGAAGATACGGCATTCACCCAGTCAAGACCGGCGCCTCTGCGGGAATCAGGTGAGCGTTACAGAACGCAAAGCCTACCGCAAAACTCCCACCCAGGCGCTATGGAAACCTCGGATACCGACCAGCTAGCCCAGTTACTTGGGGAACTAAGAGTAGAAGTGCATGCAGCCCGTCAGGAAACGAATGCTCTAAGAAGGGAACTGATTATTTCCAAGGAGCGAACAGACGATCTCGCTAGACAATTGCTACAGTCACAAGCCGGACAAACTCCGTTACCCGCATCAGGGGCAAATCTTCCTTCAACATCCTCTACGAACCCAGTGCAGATCAACCTACCTGGGAATGTACCTCTGGCTCCGCCCGAACGATTTTCTGGTGACCCAAAGAGGTTTGCAGTATTTATTAATCAGTGCCGGTTGCACTTCTTATGCCGGCCAGCAACCTTTCCAACTGATCAAGCTAAGGTAGCTTTCGTGCTTTCGTACCTTAGTGGCAATGCGGCAGACTGGTCGATCCCTCTAGTTAATCAAGATGATCCGGTTCTCCATGATTTTCAAGCTTTTCAGCTAGGTATGGAAAAACTGTTTGCAAGACATTCACTGGGGCAGGCCTTGGACAATGAGCTCCTTTCATTGCAACAGGGTAATCAAGACCTTTTGGCTTATATTGCGTCTTTCAACAGACTGATAGTGGAAACTCGATGGCCTGAGGACAAAAGGATTACGCTGTTTTATAAAGGTCTACGTGGAGAGCTCAAAGATGTGTTAGCCCAAGTAGTGAATCCCCCGCAAGACTGTTCGGACTATATTGACTTAGTCGTTCAAATTGACCACAGACTGCAGAACAGGAAGGCCGATCGTTCCAAGTTTGATGCTAGAGTATTTTCCAAACCACCAACTCCTACCAAAGGAGTAGACTCCGGGGAACCCATGCAAATAGGGGGCCTGAAAGGACCACTAACACAAAAGGAGCGGGAAAGGAGAAAACAGCTGCAATTATGCCTCTATTGCGGAAACTCGGGGCACTTTCTTCGAGACTGTCCGGTGAAACCAGCCAAGAAGGCAGTAGGAGCTGCAGTTACCAGGGTCACAAACTCTGAGCAGGGAAACGACCTCGCCCGACAAGAATAGAGGTCCTCTTGCCGAGCGTTAAAACCAGTTCCGTGACCTCGCATTTCGTGATACCTATGGTCCTCATTAGCCCTGAACATCCGGATCGATTACATGCGATTGAAGCTTACGTCGACAGCGGTGCCATCGGCAATTATGTGGATCATGAAATGGTTTTGAGGATGAATCTGACTCTTTGTCCAAAGGCTGTAAAGGACGTCATTACTACGGTGGATGGTACGGAGATAGCCTCCGGACCAGTAACGCATACCACCCAAGAAGTGACGCTAGTAAGTCAAGATGGACACCATGAGAAGATCGTGTTCGATGTGATCAAGGCCCCTCAGTTCCAGATTATTCTAAGAATTCCTTGGTTAGAGAAGCACAATCCTCAGATCGATTGGCGAGCAAAAACGGTTCAGTTTCCAGAATGTGTCTCTACTTGTCACCCTCGACCTGGTGTTGCACTGGCAGCAATTTCCTCGGAGGCTCCCCAGTTACCTCCTGAATACCTAGAATTCCAAGATGTTTTCCGGAAGGATCAGGCTAACTCTCTACCTCCTCATAGGTCTTATGACTGCCAGATAGACCTGATACCTGGATCTACTCCTCCTTGTAGTAGAATTTATGCCCTCACCGAGCCTGAGAATCTTCACCTCCGACAATACCTGGATCAATACCTAGCAAATGGGTTTATTCGTCCTTCCAAGTCCCCTGCTTCCTCAGCTTTGTTCTTCGTTCCAAAAAAAGAAGGGGACCTTAGAACTTGTATAGATTATCGCGCCCTGAACCAGATCACCATTAAGAATAGATATCCGTTACCTTTGATCCCTGAACTCCTGGACCAAGTCAGAAAAGCTTGCATATATACAAAGCTGGATCTTAGAGGAGCCTACCACTTGGTACAAGTAAAAGAGGGCGATGAATGGAAGACGGCCTTCCGCACCAAGTATGGGCTATTTGAATATCAGGTCATGCCCTTCGGACTTTGCAATGCCCCGGCCGCCTTTCAATATTTTATGAACGATGTCCTCAGAGAGCTCATAGATGTGTGTGTTGTTGTTTACATTGACGACATCCTCGTTTATTCTTCATCGGAAACTGAACATCGGAAACATGTGAAAATGGTCCTCGAGAGATTGCGTCAACACAAACTTTTCGCTAAATTGGAAAAATGCGTTTTCAACGTGACTGAAGTTGAATTCTTGGGATTCATATTATCACCTAGCGGAGTGCGTATGGATTCAAAGAAGGTCGATGCAATTCTCAAATGGCCATCGCCATCCTCCGTAAAAGGTGTTCAAAGTATGTTAGGCTTCGCTAACTTTTACCGCAGGTTTATCCCCGAATTCTCTCGAATAGCCCAGCCCATCACCGCCTTGTTAAAGAAAAACAAACGTTTTGAATGGTCTACCGAGGCGGAACAAGCTTTCCAGAATTTGAAGACTAGATTTATCTCTGCACCGATCTTAAAACATCCTCGCCCAGAACTCCCCTACATCATTGAAACTGATGCTTTGAGCCTTGCCATGGGGGCAGTTCTATCACAAAAGGACCCAGTAACCAATCAGTTGCATCCCGTGGCATTTTGGTCCCGCAAATTCTCGCCTTCTGAAATCAATTACACTATTACTGATAAGGAACTTCTAGCTATCAAGTGCGCCTTTAAGGCTTGGCGGCATTATCTTCTGGGGGCCCGACACACCGTTACTGTGATTACAGATCACCGAAACCTGCAATATTTGAAAACCGCAAAAGCTCAATCCTCTAGGCAACTCAGTTGGGCACTATTCTTTGTCGAGTTTGACTTCATAATTACCTATCGACCTGGTACAAAAAACGGTAAAGCTGATGCCCTTTCTCGGATGGGAGTGGAAGAACATTTGATCAATCCTAAACCTGTACCTATCATTCCAGAACAAAGAATTCTAGGTGTAATCGCCACACAATCCATAGAGGAAGTTAAGGATAAAGCCAGGCTACTGGTAACTCCAGCAGACATACAGAATTGGCATCTGCAGGGAAAGGACTTTACGGTGAAGGACAACCTATTATATTTCCAAGAACGGTTATACCTGCCCAGCACAGATTTACAGAAAAAGGTAATCTCTTGTTATCACGATTCTTTAATGGAAGGGCATCCCGGTATGACCAAGACCTCGGAAAAGATCAAGTGCTACTTCTGGTGGCCGTCTTGGAAAAAAAATATCAGAGACTTTATAATGTCCTGTGGAGTATGCGCCCAAAACAAGAGTCAAAAGGAAAAACCAGCCGGCCTCTTACGCCCTATTGACATCCCGCCTCGCCCTTGGCATACGCTTTCTATGGACTTCATCACCGATCTACCTCCATGCTCCGGATACAATACGATCCTAGTAATCGTGGACCTATTCTCCAAGATGGCGCATTTCATTCCACTCAAAGGCTTACCAACAGCAGCAACTCTGGCCCGAGAATTTCTCGAAAACATCGTCCGACTGCACGGTTTTCCTTCAGTTCTAATTTCGGATCGAGGTAGTCAATTTATTTCTCATTTTTGGCGAAGTTGCTGTCGGTCGGCTCAAATTGATGTGAGACTTTCGACCAGCCACCACCCTCAAACCGACGGACAAACCGAGAGGACCAATCAAACTCTGGAACAGTATTTGCGCTGCATGCTACAACAAACTGAAAAAACTTGGAAAGATATCCTTTGGATAGCCGAATATGCCTACAATAACTCTGTCCACTCGGGAACTGGGAAGACCCCGTTTTTTCTTTTATACGGTAGTCACCCTCGAACCTCGGAGTTGGATCCACTCCAAGATCTTGGAACACCAGCAGTAGACCACCTGCATTCTACAATCACCCAAGCCTTTAAGGAAGCCGTTTCTCACCTTCAAAGGGCTAAAGAACAATACAAGAAAGGAGCAGACCAACATCGGAAGGAAGCCCCCCAATATCAAGTAGGAGATCAAGTCTGGTTATCCACCAAATATCTACCTCTAAAAGGACCACGCACATTCAACCCAAGATACCTTGGTCCCTATTCCATCACTACCATAGTAAATCCAGTAGCGGTCAAGTTGGACTTGCCCCCTCACATGAAGATACATCCGGTCTTCCACGTCTCTCTATTAAAACCCGTGCAACCTCAAACCCGACTAACTACATCTCCAAAACCTATCTAGTTGATGGAGAACTCGAGTTTGAAGTCAAAAGCATCCTGGATTCCAAGATCTCCAAATCTAAACTATTTTACCTGATTGACTGGAAAGGCTACGGTCCCCAAGAAAGATCCTGGGAACCTGCAGAATATGTCCACGCGCCTCGTCTAATCAAAAGATTTCATCGAACATTTCCTAACAAGCCCAAACCCCCGGAGAAGCCCGGTTTGGGAAGGGCCTTGAGGGGGGGTGCTGTCATGATCTCTGCTTCCAAAAGATCAGGACTTGCCCGACTCCCTTGGAAGCAGACCCATAACCCCGGTTCCGAGTGCCAGCCAGTCCCAATTGGGACCTTTTGGACCCTGTCCTGGCGCCAGTGGCACCAGGCTCATAAAGATGCCCAGTCCCAGCGCTGGAAGCGCCGGGCTCATAATGCTTGGGTGGACTTACCTGCAGCAGACCATGCTGCTTACTTACCTGCCAGTTGAACCCCTGATCCTCTTCTGTTTGGGACTACTTTTCCTGTTGGGTGGGGGCAGGAGCCACTCCCTAGGTTCAGAACACTGGAACTCTTCTGGAAAGCAGGAACTCTTTTCTTACCTAGGCGTGGCTGTGGAGGGAGACACCTAAGCACTACAGGAGGCTATTTAAACCACACCCGATGGATGAATCTTGCTTTGCGTTATTCTGCATTCTCTGCAGCAGAACGCTCATCGTGTCTTCTGCTTCTGATCCTGGGCCTAAGGGAACAAAGGCTTACCATCCTGGAATCCAGTCTTCAGCAGCACCTGTAAAGACGAAGAAAGAACAGGTTAGCACTACGGTCTTCAGTGGCTGCGCATCTCTTACCTGGTCCATCGGCTGTCACCAACGCCTCGCGCTGCATTCCGGCATCTGAAAGACAAAGGCTTACCTACTCTTAGCATGCTCCGGAGGTCTTCGCACTGCATTCCGGCATCTGAAAGACAAAAGCTTACCAGCTCTTCGCATGCTCCGGAGGCCTTCGGCGCTGCATCCCGCATCTGAAAGACAAAAGAAGGTGCGTTTAAAGACATTGGGCAAATTTATTACTCACGTGCCATTACTCCTTCCCACGCCGAATCCAGTGGGTATTCAGGCACCCTTCAGCTTCTCTAAAGCTCCGAACTTGTACCTGCAAGATAAAAGGAACAGTTAGTGCGCATCGTGAAGCAGGCTACAAGCGCTTACTTACGTGCTTCCAGGCGCTTCTATTCCTCACGCGGGTTCGATCCTCAACTCTCATCAGCCCGCCATCCGCCATCGCCGGAACCCTGCAAAACAAGAGATATCATTACAAAAGACTTTTAAGACATTTGAAGTGCCCAGAACTTACCGTTCGTGCAGTTAACGACGGACAGCAGTCCTCTGAGGTCAAGAGGCCTGCACCCTTATCCAGTGAAGAAACTGGTTACGGCACCCTGCCCCGAGGCAGATGGAGAGCTTGGCGTTCACTTACCTAAGGTGAGGGCGTTAACCTTTGGGGTTCTACAGGAGAAGAGAAAGGGAAGAGGAGAGAGGCACCCAATAAACCCAGTTCATTAATCCCATATTTTCTATCTGCAGACATCTTACTCTTCGAGTCAGACATACAGTGCACAGAGGTCCAGCCCAAAGAGCCAACCGTGTGTTACACATCACATTTGAAGATACGGCATTCACCCAGTCAAGACCGGCGCCTCTGCGGGAATCAGGTGAGCGTTACAGTACATTTGTATCATTGTATTAAGTCTTATTGTTTCTCCAGCATGGGGTCTGGCATGGATTCAAATGCTCATGAATATTCCCCGTCGTCAGGCTGAGAATCCTCAGTAAAGAAAAAATCAGTTTCATTTCTGAACTGTCTTTCACCTAACAACCAATCACTGAGCTCTGGGTCATACTGTCCCCAGCCAATGTCTGCCCTCCACCTAAGCCCCTCCTCTGGCAGCCATCTTCAGATTTTTACTGCATGTTCAAGTGTTGGGGGGAGTCATGTTTAGCTCTCGAGCTTTAACTGCGTTTTTGCACTTTTTGGAAGCGTATTACTCTATTTTCCGGTCAATCTAGCCTTGTGCTCCATTGATCAACCTTCCGATTAACGGGTACCCGTTATTCAGATTCGTAAGCACCTTTCAAGGGCGGATTTCGTCGGGTTTCTTCGTGGAGGCTTCCATACATTTCTCAGGCCTACGCCGTCTGGACCATGTCAGAGGAAAAGGATTGAACGTACTGTTCAGGATTTGTTCCAGCTGCTGCTTGTGGAATGTCTTTTCGGACTACAAGCATTCCGAGTGCCTCTACTGCCTGTACCCGACGTACAAGGAGGAGGATTGTGCGTTTTGCCAGGAGATAGCCCATCGCACGATGAAGGATCGGCACAGGTGGCTGAACGAGTGGCTACAGGCCAAGGCCCCTGCTCTGGGTGGGTCCTAGCAGCACGCCTCTCCCAGCTCCAAGAAGTCTGAGCGGGCTTCTAAGACCTTTGAGGGCAACTCTCCCGCGGGGGTCCAACATAAGGCTAAGCACTGCGAGTCCACTGCCAACAGGTGCGCCATTACGACAGGCTCCTTGGTGGCCAGGGCGCGATCAATGTCTCCAGCCTCCGTCACCAGTCAACGCTCAGGATCTTCAGCCAAGAGGAAGTCTGATCATCCGGGCAAACTTAAGGAGAAGCCCAAGCCCGTCCTGCCGGAGAAGGCCAAGGGGATCCAAGCTCAGACCTGAACCCTAAGGAGAAGGCCATGCAGGAGAAGGCTCCGTCCCTGACCGTGAAGGCCCAGGTACACCCGGCGAAGGCCCAGCCTTCCATCGAGGGGGTGGTGGCGTCGCTTGCAAAGGCTGCCGAGACAGCTTTGCAGGGCGCATCCCGAAAAAGAGGTTGTCCCTTCCTCCCAGGAGGAAGGCTGCGTTCTGGCCCATAGAGAAAGTCCCAGAGAAGAAAATGCTGTTCATCTCCCCAAAGGCCTTCCCCTCTGGAGACGAAGAAGGGTGGGGGTATGCTGGCCCTCCAGTGTACGGATGTCTCCTCTGAGGAGGAGCTCACCATTCTGCAAACCATCCCGGAGGAGCAAAACGTAGGAAGCCGGCCCTACGGCCAGCGCGCCGACGAAATCGACGGCGAGGACACCGTCGAGGAAGAGCAGCAAGGCGACGAGGGCCTGGGCTCCCAGCCGGTACCCCAGCGGCCTATTCCGCCTACACCTCAGCTGCCACCCCCACCTCAGCTACCTCCTAGAGGCCTCTTGGACATTCTATCGGCACTGCATATGCTGGTCTCTCAGATAGACAAGGATGCCTATGGGGCCGGTGGCCCGACCCTTGGCGACAGCCAACCCCCTGGCATCGGGGGAACCTCCGACCAAGAACAAGAGAGTTCACCCTCTACCCCCACCTCCTTGCCACCCTTCTGCCCCGTCCCTGACCTTTGTCGACTAAACCAATGCATCAAATTCCAAAAATTCTGGATGGTCACTCTACAGCACGGAATAGGGGGGACTTACTTTTGTCGCTGGACTTGGAGGATGCATACTTCCACATCCCCATTCACAAGGGGCACCGCAAGTTCCTGCGTTTCATGCTTCAAGGGAAGCACTACCAATTCAAGGCCCTTCCCTTCGGATTGAAGTCGGCACCAAGGGTCTTCACCAAGTGCCTGGCGCCAGTGATGGCGCAGCTGCGACTGCGGGGGGTTCACGTCTACCCTTAGCTGGACGACTGGCTCACCTGGGCCAGTTTGAAGGAGCTCGCCGTCGACCACACGACGAGAACCGTTCGCTTTCTCACGCTTCTGGGGTTCTCGGTGAACTATGCAAAGTCCTGCTTGACTCCATCGCAGGACGCGCTGTTTCTGGGATCCCGACTCAGCACAGTGTCGTCTCTGTCAGAGGAAAGGATAGCAGCCATCTTGGGAAAGGTACGACGACTGTTGGCCCTGAAGGTCGCCACAGTGAGGTCCATCAAGTCTCTGCTCGGCATGATGTTGTCCTGCATCTACCTCATCCGACTATGTAGGCTACGGATGCATCCACTACAGGAGTTCCTCAACGCCTGCTGGATACAAGTGTTGGGAAGTTTCCAGGACAAGATCACACTCGAAGAGAGCTTCCGTCGAGCGATTCAGTGGTGGGGAGTTTTCTGTCCGGAGGCACGGATTTCCAGACCCCACTGCACCAGGAGACGGTCACGGCGGACGCCTCCCTGGAGAGATGGGGAGCTCACACAGGAAGTCTTCCGCAAGAGGCCTGTGGCTACCGGAGGAGAAATCATTGCACATTAATCTGTTGGAGCTGCGTGCTGTGTTTTGGGCCCTTACTTCGTTCCTTCCGTCCCTGAAGGGCAAGGTGGCGCGGGTCTTCACAGACAACACCACCACAATGTTCTACATCAGGAAGCAGGGGGGGCACCAGATCCCTGGTGCTCTCCAAGGAAGCGCAGGACCTGTGGCACTTGGCCGTCGCATCTGGCAGGAGTGAAGAACACAGTCGCCGACTCTCTCAGCAGGGAGCTGCACTCTTGCCACAAGTGGGAATTTCGTCAGGACCAAGTTTATTGCCTGTTTCCGCAGATGAAGCAATCCCCAGATCGATCCATTTGCGACGGCGAGGAACACCAAGAGCCGGAGGTTCGACAGCAGGTTTCCCCAGCAGGGGAGCATGGGGGACGCATTCTCATTCCCCTGGGACGGCCAGTTTCTGTATGTGTTCCCTCCGTTGCTGTTGCTGCTCTGACAAATTGCTTGATTCCTTGGGCAAGAAGATTTTTGCCAATTTGGTGCTGCAATTGCGTCAGGCTAACGCAGAGCTCATTCTGGCGGCGTGAAGAATATGAAATTGTGGAGAGATTTGGCTGACTTAAAGGAGTTCATTCCTGTTGACAGGCTAGAAGACTTTAAAGGCGGCTTGTCAGACGCCAGGATGTTGGCGCAGGATATGCTGGAGGCTGGTTGGTATGTTGACACCTCGGCTCGTAGCCTCATGCTGGGGGTGGACACCTCTCGTCAGGCTTGGCTTCATGCATTGAAGTTTTCGAAAGGAGGTCCAAGATAAAGTTCTGGACCTGTCTTTTGATGGCAAAGAGTTGTTTCATTCTTCAACGGATGATGAGCTCACCAGGACTAAAGCGAGCATGCAAACTGCCAAGTCTTTGTCGCTGCTCGTGAAGGCCACAGTCAAAGCTCAGGTATCTGGGTCCCTATCTCGATCCTCTTCAGGCTTCAGGGGGTTCCAAGACCACATGTCGCACAGGACTGATCCTCCGCTGGGTAACTCACGCCGGAGGCAGCAACGTGGCCGGTTTATCTCTCGGTCGTCGGTCTCCTCTTCAGGGACAGGCTGCCGAAAAGTCTGCCAAATTATATTTTTTGCCACTCGCTCGAGGCTCCGGTGGGAGGACGAATCTCGTCTCATTTGGAGGCGTGGCAAACCATCACTGATGACCGGTGGGTTTTGTCCATCGCTCTGACGGGCTTCCGCTTGCCCCTACCCCTTCCCGTTAATCCTCCCTTTCAGCAATCGGGGACACCCTCCCTCAGAGCCGAGGTCCAGAAGCTTCTGTTTATGGTGCCAAAAAGCTAACAAGGCTGGCCTGCGCACCATTCTAGACCTTTCCCAGTTCAACCTTTGCCTCCCCCAAGAGAAATTCAAGATGATTACCCCCTGCCAAATAAAGTCCTCTCTTCAGAAGGGCAACTGGCTCAGCATTGTGGCCCTTCAGGATGCTTATATGCATATCCTGATTTGGAGCACGCATCGGAAATATCTGCGGTTCTCCTTGGGAGAGGAGCACTCGAGTGCTCCCTTTTGATCTTAGCTCGGCGCTGCGTGTCTTCACGAAGATGTCGGTCATCGCAGCCTTTTTAAGGCTACATGGTATTCATGTGTATCCATACTTGGACGACTGCGTTCTGCACAGACCTTGTCCGGTGAAAGCCTCGAGCAATCTTCAGTCTCTCCTTCAGCTCCTGTTCAGTCTTGGGCTGTCGGTGAACTGACAGAAATCCTCGATCGACTGCAGAGTGTGCTTGACGGTGGACAGGATGGTGGCTCTGTTAACCACGTGTCAAGTCTTCATTCAGTCAGAAAGCCTGTCCACCTGGTGGTTCCAGAGGCTTCTTGTCCTCATGGCCTTGTGCGTTCTTGCTCTTCCCCTTGCGCGTTCGTGCTCTTCGCCTTGCGCGTCTCAAGATGCCACTTACGTAGTTGGCTCTTCTGAGCTCCTGGCTTCAGGCAGTGGACCCGGACACCAAAATGGTTCCAGTTCTACCTTGCATGATGACAGATCTCCTATGGTTGTGGTCTTCCAGCAATCTGTTGGTGGGTGCGCCTTTTCAGGAGCCCTCCCCTCAGGTGACCGTTACGACAGACTCCTCCCTTATCGGGTGGGGTGCAACAATGGCTCATCCTCAGATTTTTGACCTATGGTCGTCACAGGACTGACAATTTCACATAAATTATCTGGCGCTTCTGGCGCACAAAGCTTTCAAGCCAGGGATTGTGAACAAAGTGGTCCGCATCTGCACGGACAAAGCAGTATCCATGTTTTGCATCAACAAGCAAGGGGGTACCTGGTCACCTCCCCTTGTAGATCTAGCCATTCAGATTTGGGAATGGGCCATTCAGCATAGTGTTTGGCTGTTGGCGGTACACATTTCGGGCCAGATGAATGTAACAGATTCTCTGTCGGCGAGCGGTGGTCATCTACGAGTGGGAGCTGAAGACAGAGATCCTCTCCGACCTTCTCCATGATGGGGTCTGGCATGGATTCACATGCTCATGAATATTCCCCATCGTCCGGCTGGGAATCCTCAGTAAAGAAACTCATTTTCAGTTTTGTTTCTGAACTGTCTTTCTACTAATAACCAATCACTGGTCTCTGGTGTCATACTGCCCCCAGCCAATGACTGCCCTCTACCTAAGCCCCTCCTCTGGCAGCCATCTTCAGATTCTTACTGCACGCTCAAGTGTTGGGAGTCCTCGTGCTGTAGCTCTCGAGCTTTTACTGTGTATTGCGTTTTTTCGAAGAGTTTACTCTTATTTGTTCGGTCAATTCGAGCCTCAAGCTCCCCCGATTCTACTTCCGATCAACGGGGACCCGTTTCAGAATTTTCCTTTGAGGTTGTTCCGGTGATGGGGGCCCAACAAAAGGCAAAGCACAGCGAGTCTGTGGGCACTGGGAGCGCCGTTGGGTCGGGCTCCTCGGCTGCCAGGCAGGCCGCAATGTCACTGACGCCATCATCCACGAGCCAACGCTCTGGCTCGGGGAATAGGAAGTTTGAGAACCCGGGTAAGCTTCAGGAGAAGCCCCAGTCGATCCGATGGAGAAAGCCAAGGGGGGGGCGAGGTGGTGACCCTCCCCCTAAGGTGAAGGCCTCAGAAGTGCCCAAGGTCGTGAAGGCCCTGATTCACCCAGTGAAGGCCTCAATTGAAGGAGTCGTGGCGGCCCTTGCGAAGCCTGTGGAGGCTACCCCAGTGGAGATGACTTCCGGGCCTAAAGTTTCCCTGCCACCCCGCAGGGAATCATCTTTTCAGCCTATCGAGAAGACCCCCGTGAAACCCCGGGACGAGAAAGAGGGGGGGCACGGTAGCCATAACGGACACAGATGCCACCTCCGAGGATGAGCTGGCTGGTGTCAAAGCTATCTTGGACAAGAAGTTTGAGGCCTACAGGAGGGATCCCGATGAGGCAGACATGGAGCGCAACGGTGGAGCCGACGAGGAGCCGTGGAGGAAACTGAGGATCCCGCACCCCAGATGTCGCTCCCGTCGCATCCGATGCCCACGCCACAGGACAATTCAGGAGCAATCTTGATGGCTTTGCAGACCCTGTGTACGGAGATGAGGACAAGGTTGCCCTTACCCCCAGCGGACAATCGAGCAACGCCTGGACCGTCGAGGAGCCCTCCGTGCAAGCGGAGGCGTATCCAGCCTCCCCATCCTTTCCAGCCTTCACCTCCATCCCCTCCAGTGAGGGATGAGACGGGAACGGAGACGGTGAGGATCGGGACGGACGACGATGGTGGTGAAGATGGGATGGATCTCCCTTCACCCCCCTGCCCGGGCCTCCCTACTTCCCCCACTCCCCCGACGAAATTGGCTCCTTTCAAGCCATGATCGGCAGGGCATCAGAGCTCTTCCAGCTATGCCCCGAAGAGCAGAAGAGGGCAGGTTTCCTCTACCAACGACGGGAGGCCAAGAGGAAGACCGTCCTCTCAGTCCCGTTACTGGACAACATCTGGGACGAAGGACTGTCCCTGCTGAAGAACCCGTCCACGGCCCCTGCGAAAAGGGACCGGTACGAGAAGAAGTACAGGGTCCCAGATTCCGCTCCTATGTGCCTCAGAGCACAGCCGTCTGCGAATTCGGTCGTCTCAGTGGCGGCCAAGAAGGAATCAGCAGGGGCTACGGCATCAACTTCCACTTACCCACCGGACGGCGATTGGAAGAAGCTGGATGCCATGGGACGACAGGTCATCTCGTCGGCAGCGACGACCATCAAGGCGGCCAACGCCCTTGCGATCGTGGCACGCTATGACATGGAGCTGTGGTTCAAGATCACTCCCCTCCTGGACTTCCTCCTAGATGACTAGAGGGAGGAAGCCCTTGAAATCCTGCAGGAAGGCGAGGTGCCGTTGAACCACGCCATCACGGTGGCCACGGACATCTCTGACAGCGGCTTTCAGACCTCCGGAGGCAGGCAAATCCCAGGTCGCCTACAAAGGATTCGGCAGCAGTTCATCGTCGTACCGCCTAGCTGCCCGTTCTTGTTGCAGTAAGCCTACATAGGCCGCAGCAATACCGGTGGATACGGTCGTCGTCGCCAAGGAGCCCAGGGTGGCAAGGCCTTGGCGAAACAGGATTGAACTGGCCGTGACGTCGGGCCCCCACCTAAGCACCCCATTGGGAGGCCGGCTGGTGAACTTCGTCGGCGTGTGGGAATTCATCTCCACCGACCGTTGGGTACTGGATGCCCTGGCCCACGGGCACACTGGCGTTTCAAAGAAAGTGCCCCGATTTGCCTCCTGTGGCCAGGAAAGAAAACCACGTTCCACAGCTGCTTCTGGAGGTACGAGCCATGCTGAGAAAGGGTACGATAGAACTCGTCCCAAAGAGGCTCCAGAGTATACTCACGGTACTTCCTCGTCCGAAAGAAGACCGTCGGCTAGCGACCCATCCTGGACCTTCGGCGCCTCAACATATACATCAAAGCCCAGAAGTTCTGGATGGTTACCCTTCAGCACGTGCTGGGCCGGATGGTTACCCTTCAGCACGTGCTGGGACAGCTGGAGGGAGGCGACTTCCTATCGACGCTGGACTTGGAGGATGCTTACTTTCACATCCCCATACACAAAGGACATTGAAAGTTCCTACGTTTCGTGGTCCAAGTGCGCTACTACCAGTTCAAGACCCTGCACTTCGGGTTGAAGTCGGCCCCAAGGGTCTTTACAAAGTTCCTGGCTCTGGTGGCGGCACGGCTGCGCCTGCAGGGGATCCACGTTTACCCCTACCTGGACGATTGGCTCATCTGGGCAAAGTCGAGAGAACTCGCCGTCGACCACACAGTGAAGACCGTCCGCCTGCTCACGGAACTGGGATTCTCGATCAACTTTGCGAAGCCCCACTTGGTACCATCGCAGGACACCCTGTTCCTGGGAGCCAGACTCGACACAGTGGCGCGGTTGGCTTCACCGTCGGAGGAGAGGACGAAGTCCATCCTGGGTAAGGTTCAGCAGATGTTCACCATGGAAGTGGCCAGGGTGAGGTCCATCAAGTCCCTGCTCGGCATGAGGTCATCTTGCATCTACCTCGTGCGCCTGTGCAGGCTGCGTATGCGACCACTGCAGGAGTTCCTCGCCGCCCGTTGGATGCAAATGGCGGGGAGCTTCGAAGACCAGATCTCACTCAACGAGACTTTACGTCAAGCGATCCGGTGGTCGGGCACCGTGCACATCTCGCGGCGGGCATGGACTTCCAGACCCCAACGCACCAGGAAACAGTGACGACAGACGCCTCTCTGGAGGGATGGGGAGCGCACACCGGAAATCTCCACGCAAGAGGCCTTTGGCTCCCGGAGGAGAGGTCCCAGCACATCAATGTCCTGGAACTCCAGGCCGTGTTCTGGGCCCTCAGGTCTTTCCTTCCGTCCCTCAAGGGTAAGTGGTGCGGATCTTCATCGACAACACCACCATGATGTTCTACATCCGGAAGCAGGGGGGGCACAGATCCCCAGCCCTATCCAGAGAAGCGCAGGATCTGTGGCACTGGGCCGTCGCCCAGGGAATGTTCCTGGTACCTTTTCATCTGGTAGGAATGAAAAACACTGTCACCGACTGGCTCAGCAGGTAGCTGCGCTCTTGCCACGAGTGGGAGCTTCGGCAGGATCAAGTGGATCTCCTATTCCGATGATGGGGCAGTCCCCAGATCGACTAGTTCGTGACGGCAGCACACACCAAGTGCCAGTGGTTCATCAGCAGGTTTCCCCAGCCGGGGAGCATGGGCGATGCTTTCTCCTTCCCCTGGGACGGCCTGTTCCTGTAAGCGTTCCCACCTTTGCCGTTGATTCTGCGACTCATCAGTCAAATCAGACCATCCCGCTTCAGGATGATCCTCGTCGCACCGGCGTGGGCGAGGCAAATATGGTTCCCAGACCTTCTTGACTTGTCAGCGTCCCTCTAGTCAAACTGCCGACGGACGTGGATCTTCTCGCCAGGGAAGGAGGCGTCATCCTACATCACGACCCGGGATCCTGGGATCACTGCAAGGCAGAATTCTGTGCAGTACCCTTAGGGACCACTAGACAAGATTAAGACTACAAGTGGTAGTCCAATTTCACCTTTGGTACAAGCCTGTACTACACAGAAAAGGTGGTAGCAGTGGCTGAGTAGCCAGACTTATCTCAAGAGCAAATGAGCAGTAGTAGAGATTACACAAAGGACTAAAATTACTGTGACTCAAGCAAACACTGACTCAAGGTTTCTGGTTAAAAAGTAAAAGTACATCTATTTTTAGACCATCTGTTCACAAAACACTTCACTTCTATTATATTAAAACCACACTTTAAATGCACAACACACAACCAATTCCCCTTGTGCAGAACAATTCAAGGTAAGTACCTTTGGATTTGACAGACAGGTGTTGTGAAACAAAGACGTTACCGGGGGTTGTTACGTGATCACTTTTTTTACAGTAATGACAGTTCGGTCTTACGAAAGAAAAGCTTACCCGCGAGAAGAAATGTGACCGTAGTCAAACACACATTAATTAACACAAGAAAATTGGGGATAAAAATCATGGGCAATACTTTTGTCAAGGCAGATAGAATCAAAAGACACTTTCTAAAACGTAGATAAAAGTCAATAGGTCTGCGCCAGTGTCAAGTGGGACAGGGCCCTGTTGTCGAGGATCACAAGGTTAGAACAGTTCACGATTCGAGATTGCCAGGAGTACTTAGATATTGTCAAAAGGGAAGCGAAAGTTATTTGTATTTATTTGTATTTATTGAAATTATATATCCCTTTAATCCAAAGTGCTTTACATAAGAACAGGCAAAATACAACAAGATGGTAATTGAATCATAACACGAAAACAGTGTAAAGAACAATTTACAACATTGTAGGGGTGAGGAGGGGGTAGGGAGGGGCAGGGTGAGGAAGGGAAGGAAGGAGTTAGCGGGGGTAGAAGCGGGAGAAGAGGGACTCTAAGAGTGAATGAGGAGTGGAAAGAGTAGGATTATATGAGAGCAGGGGTTGGGGAGGGTGAGGGAGAAGGACGAGAAGAAACGAAGGGTGCTAGGGAGGTGAATGAAAGAGGTAAGATTTGAGAGACGAGTGAAAGGAAGAGAAAGAGGGGGAAGAGCGGATGTGAAGGGGAGGCGGTTCCAGTGGAAGGGGGCAAGGAATTGGAAAGAACGGAAACGGGAGGGGGCACAGGCAGGTGGAGGAGGAAGAAAAGATTAGCAGAACAGAGAGAACTAGAAGGGGTATAGAAAGTTAAAAGGGAGGAGAGATAAGGGGGGGGCAAGACCATAGAGGGATTTGAAGACAAGGGAGAGGAATTTGAGATGGGAGTGAAATGAGGTGAAGTTATAAGAGGGAAGGAAGACCAGGGCAAGCCTTGGGTGAGGAGAAAGGTTTCACCCCAATTCCTCAAAGCTGGACACAATACCTTATTCGTATGAAGAAAAGCTGGTGCTACGGCAGTTGTTCCTGCAGACTCGCGGTTCCTGGAGCTTCAGTCGTGGGGACAAGAAGGACGACGTCTGGAGCGATCTGCACTACCCAGGGATGAGGCCAGCAGCAGCGAAGCAACAGTGAATAAAAGGTGCGCTCCTTTAAAACAGGAGAGGCTCTTCAGATGACTATCTGGACCACTACAGCTGTGTGCAGCGATTTCGACCAAGAAGAGGATCCTCTGACTGTGCAAGGTGAGCTAGTTGATCCCACCAGGCTCAAGGGAAGGGGAAGAAGACTCCGGACTGGATCTTCTCTTGTCGCTGAAGGGTAGATAGCTCAGGACTGCAGCAGGGCTTCACCGGGACTCGAGAGTTGCAGCAGCCGTCTTCTTCTCCGTTTCTCTTCGGTTCTTTGCAGTTCCAGTGGCGACTCGGACTTCCAGCCCAAGAGTCCTGCCTTTTATACCAAAATCCCCCATTCACACAGCCTGGCTATCAATCACTCAGTAGGGGAGTTGTCCGGCCCGGACAACCACCTCAGCCAATCGACACAAAGTGCAACTTGGGTCTCCAAGGAGACCCTGTGCAGGGGGTGACTAAACCCCTCCCTCACATTCAGCCCACCTAGACACCCAGACGCCAAAGGAGGGCTTCTGGACAGAAGCCCGCCAAAGGTCGGCTAACAAAGAAGGCAAACCTGGTTTGCAGCGCAAAGTAAAACACAAGAAGGACTTTAACAAAAAGAAATGGCGATAAAACCCAACCGGAGCCAAAATAAAAAGTATTTGGTCAAGCGGGTTTAAATTTGAGGCTAATATAATAGCCTAAAACAGTACCACGTTTATATAGTATAATCGCGGTAGAAAAGTTAGGGTAGATACCACTGCCACCAGCCAAGTCTTGGTGTTAAGAGAGCAAAATGAAGCTCAGTGAGGCACAGACAAAAAGGGGTAGGAATTAACCCTTCCCAATACTCCATGTAAGATGGGGTGTATTGGGTCTGCAGTTTAAATGACTACATAAAGTAAATGGCAACTTTACCTGTTTCTGGGGGCAAAAAATAGAGTCAGTGGGAAGTCTCAATGACAACCCTGTGTCACTGCACTGAAGGTGCTGTGTAACACGCACAAAAAGTGGGGCTCATGGAGTGGTGTAGCTCCAGAGCCCAAGATCACACAAACAGCAGAAATACACGTGGCAAAACACATGTAAGAGTGGGAAAAAGGCTCACACTCTTATCAGGTGGAATAAAATAAACCCCAGAAATCCAGCAAAGCTGCTGAGGGACTCGCTATGTGAGGGTAATTAGCCATAAATGAGAATTCTCCTTAACAATCGCTGAACCTGCAGACCTGGCTCCTGCAGCACTAGAGTTCGGAGGTTACGATATCCCGGCAGACTGCAAGGAGGTACTTGCAAAGGCCAGGGCGTCCTCGACTCTAAAGTGCTATGGACATAAGTGGGAGAGGTTCTCTGTCTGGTGCCGTGCACAGAAGATCAACCCTCTACGGATTACGGCACCTCAAGTGCTGCCGTACTTGCTGTCGCTGGCTAAAGTGGGGCTGGCACATGCCTCCATCAAGATCCACCTGGCGGCTATCTCCCGCTACAACAGAACTCTGGGGCGGTTGTCGCTGTGGTCTCACCGCCTGGTAAAGGAGTTCATGAAAGGACTGTGCCTCTCGTTCCCGCCGGTGAAGGCTCCGGCCCCAGCGTGGGAGCTCAACTTGGTGCTGACCAGGCTCATGGGTCCCCCATTTGAGCCCCTGCATTCGGCACCGCTGAAGTTCCTGTTGTGGAAGACCGTTTCTTGTGGCCATCCCCTCCGCACGACAAGTCGGAGAGATCCAGACCCTCTCCTGTAAATCTTCATAAATGACATTCCACGAGACAAGGGTAGTGCTGGGGACGCACCCCTCCTTCATGCCCAAGGTGCCGTCGGACTTCCATCTCAACGAGCCCTTGGTGTTACCTGTTTTCTTCCCGTCGCCTTCGTCGCCGGCTGAGAGGACTTTGCACTCGCTGGATGTGGTTAGAGCGCTGAAGTTCTAAGTCGACCGCACAAAGAGTTTTCGGAAGACATCACAGCTGTTTGTGAACTTTGGACCTGTGAACCAAGGGAAGGCCCTCTCGAAGGCTTCCGTTTCCAGATGGCTCTCCGGCTGCATCATGCACTGTCACCGGTTGGTAAACCGACCGAGAGCCTGTTCAACCAGAGCGATCCCTGCAACTACGGCGTTTCTGTCTGGTGTGCCCCTGCTAGACATCTGCAGGGCTGCTACGTGGAGGTCAACTCACACCTTCACGAGATTCTACTGCGTCGACCAGGATTCCAGGGAGGAGTCCAGAGTCGGCCAGGGAGTGCTGCGCAACCTGTTCCATTGAAGGTGAGCCGGGTGATTAGGTAAGAGATGCTTAATGTTGAGTTGTTGAAATTCTTAATGTTGAGCCTTGCCACCTCCTGTGGTTGTGCATGTGTGTACTGCTATGTATTCTTGTATTCATGAGCATGTGAATCCATGCCAGACCCCATGCTGGAGAAGGAACAAGTTACTTACCTGTAACTGTTGTTCTCCAGCATGGGTCTGGCATGGATTCACATGCGAACCCTCCCTCCAACCCCTCTGCGGCTCTTCTCTTGGTCCTACTGCCACTTTACGTTCTACCAAATCTGAAGATGGATGCCAGAGGAGGGGCTTAGGTAGAGGGCAGGCATTGGCTTGGGACAGTATGACCCAGAGACCAGCGATTGGTTATTAGTAGAAAGACAGTTCAGAAACTAAACAAACTGATTTTTTATTTACCGAGGATTCCCAGCCTGTGACTCCATGCAAGACCCATGCTGGAGAACAACAGTTACACGTAAGTAACTTGTTCCTTTTTCACCATTGGGGCACTCCAGTAGTGGACCTCTTTGCAACCTCATCAAACAGGAAACTTCCTCTTTATGAACGGGCTCGGAGCCTCTTCCCTGGGGGATGCTATTGAGATTCTGTGGCACAATATGAGGGCCTACGCTTTCCCATCTCTTCCTCTGATTCACCGGGCGCTATGCAAGCTCAGGAACACGTCAAATTGCACTCTCCTGTTCATATCCTTGTGGTGGCCAGCCAGATTCTGGTTTTTGGAGCTTCAGCATCTGTTAGTCTGCTCACCGATCAGGCTTCCGCTGATTGCCAACCTGCTTCACCGGAGCGATCAGCAGATGTGGCACCCCTCCCCACAATCACTTAGCTTGGCGGCCTGGTGCCTGAGTTCAAATCTTTAGAAAGATTCAATTTGTCAGCAGATAATATGCGTATCATCCAGGCGGCTAGAAAACCTTCAACCAGGTCTCAGTATAGGAGCAAATGGCTCAGTTTCTGTAACTGGTGTTTAGCAAAAAAGCTGGACCCCAGAGAAGCTGCCATCTACACAGTGCTGTCCTTCATTTCTCATCTGGCAGCTTCGGGCATGCATGTCTTGTCTTGCAGGACTAATTTGTCGGCTATTGCCACTTACCTGTCTTCGGACTCTTGCTCTTTTTCTTTGACAAACCCTGTCATTAAAAGGCACTTTGCAGGTCTATTGCATCTGTATCCACCTGTGCGTAACCCACATCCAAAGTGGGATCTGAATGTGGTTCTTACTGCTTTATGCCATAAACCCTTTGAGCCCATGTCTACAGTGAATTTGAAATTCCTTTCATGGAAAATGTCTTTTCTGATTGCGGTGACTTCGGCAAGGCGTGTAAGCGAGCTTCAGGCTTTGTCGGTAGAACATCCATTCCTCACCTTTCACAAGGAAGGATAAGGTTGTCCTTCGGACCAATCCTTCTTTCCTTTCAAAGCTGATATCCGATTTTCATCTGAACCAGTCTATTTCCTTACCAGTTTTCTTTCCAGAACCGGCCTCCAATGCTGAGAGGGTACTGCATAATTTGGATGTAAGGCGAACTCTTGAGTTTTATTTGAACAGAACATCTAATCTTCAGAGCTCTTCCCAGCTCTTTGTGACCTTCGGTGACCCGAAAGGTGTATACCATTCAGGGCCTTCAGTCTCCGAAGGGAATTCATGCCCATCTTGTGCGGGGCAAGGCAGCTGCCATTGCCTTCCAAAAATATGTTCCCTGGGAAACCATTGCCAAAGCAGCTACGTGGGCTTCCCCATCAGCTTTTGTGAAACATTACTGCTTAGACCTGAGCTCTGGGGCTGATGCTCAGTTCGGGCAGGCTGTTCTCAAAAACCTCTTTCAGTAAAGAAGTTCCATCCACCCCTTATCCTGTAAGGGGTGCTTGGTATTCTCCCAAAGGTATGGAGGAAAGGGGACGGGACGTAGGAGTATAACAAAGTTTCTCACCGTAGTGACTACCTTACTCATAGTCCATAGTCACCGAGTCGCCTGTTATGAGATGCTTGAGCTTTCAATATACTAATTACTTCTGATAAGGATAATCGTTTTTTTCTCTGCAACTATGCTTTTGGTATTTGTTGCATAGAAGTGGAAAATGGCACAGGGCAGTAATATGTCTTGGTAGATCCGACTAGAGGGTGGTATGTCAATTTCCTGTCTCACTCAGATCAGCATCTTTTAATCACCTTGAAACAAGTCTGTAAAGTGTCTTGCTGTCATTTAAATCGTATGTTCTCCAAACTCGAGCCAAGTATCAAAAACCCAGCCCTGCTTAGCTTTCTCACACATTACTCAGTAGTTGCGCCTTCTTTAAAATACTTTGTGGGATTCTGGGTGCTCAATCTTGCAAGCCTTGTCTAAGGCTTCCTGGACCCTCTTACGCTCAAACAAACCCTTGTTTTTCCTTGATTTTCTGCTGTTTAATGAGCTCAGTTGTAGTTCTAAAAGGCCTCATTTTTTTGCTTACATTTCTCTGAAGGCAGTTAACGACCTCATAAGGGGGTGTTTCTACCTACCAACTTCACTTCTCTTTAGAATGCTTCGTGAATAAGGGATACCCATTTTAAATGTGTCATGTTCAAACAGAATTCCTTTTTTTTTGTGGTGTGTGTTACCCCATTTTATAGGACCCCTAAACCTTTTGGTTTTCCCCCTTTTGATTTTTAAGATGTTTGTGACTTTATGCGCTTAGGGAGGCTTCTACTGAAGAGCATCAGCTTAGTCTGAGCTGTGTAGAAGCTGTCCTAGGACTCTGTGCTGCTGGCTGGCTGCTCAGTTTTGCCCTTCTAAGCATCAGCTTTGAATGTTCTGGTTCCTATGCCTCCCTTATGCCTTGTCTGTCCTTTGCTCTCTGCTCCTGGTTGATGGATCATCCGCCTGCAAAGGATAAATGTTCTTCTTTTGGATTATCTGGGTCATTGGCCTGGGATGGAATTACCTGGTAACCAGACCCTGTAACTCATCCTTCAAAAGGAGCCTTTTACCCACTGGGTTGTTAAACCATTCCTGAGCCAAGTCCTCTGAACCTGTCACCATGAGTACTTTGTCGTGGGTTCTGGGATGGCGAGTTATTGCGATTACCCATCAGGCCCCCCCTGGGTTACTCAGTGGAGGAGTCGAGAGTTGGACAAGCTGTCCTTCTGCATCTATTCACCCGAGATGAGATTGATCCTGAAGGTGAGACTTTCTTCCTCTTCCCGGTTTGGCATTGTATACATAGATGTGTATGTATTTACTGCTGTGTAATCTATTCAAACAGCATGTGAATTTATGAGCAATCAAATGCTGGAGAAGGAATACATTTCTTACCTGTAACTCCTGTTCTCCAGCATTGGTCTCTTTCATAGATTTATATGCATCCCCCGCCTACTGTACATAGGCTCATCTTGACTCGTTTTGGCACATTCATGTGTGTTATGCAAATCTGAAGATGGACTCCAGGGGAGTAGCTATGGGATGTGCATCCTATTGACTATGGGGTAAATTACCCAAAGCCGCACTAAGAGCACACTAAAGTGATTGTAGTTCATTTCAAGTGCAGCTGATTTAATGTTAGCAAGGATTCCCAGCCTGACCACTGGGAATAATCAAACAGCATTTGAATCTATGAAAGATTCCAATGACGGAGAACAGGAGTTACAGGTAACGAACATGTTCCTCATCTGTGTGTAACGTTCTGCTACAATGAATTGCAGGGCTGTGTGAACACCAACACTGAAGCAAGATCTGGTTACTGGTGCATATCAGCAACCCATGTTGTTTTGTGCAAAGTATGCGTATGTAACCCTGCGTAGCATCCTTCAGTTAGCCTACTACTCTGACACCATACAGGTCTAAAATAGCCCTAGCACCTCTCTTCCTGAATACACAAAACATGCACCCCAAAAACAAACCGCTCATTACATCTCTTGAGTTAATCACTTAATCTTCCCGCCACAACCCTACAGTAACCAGCATACTGATGACTGTCTCCAGCTTGCTGAGCACAAGCACCCTGCAAAACCCTAATAAACACCCACACAGAGGCAGCAGTGACTTCGCCTCATACAGATGCTCTGTTTCTTTTGCCACCCACAACCTTATTTTGGTCCGAGGTCCTGTCCTCTTTACTACATACTTTTGGGATGCCGTTGCTGTAGCAAAGGTCCTTAGCTGTAGGTCTATATTTAACATTTGGACCTATTTGCTTTTCATGAATGATTAACAAACTTTTTTCGCCTAGTGAGACTTTATCACGGGCCTCACTAAGGGTGCATATGTGTGTAATGTGCACACTGAGAGACCTTGCCAGTGATTTGTAAATAAAGCGCATACCTGCTCATTGACATAACCCTTATTTCGTTTTTCAAAATGAGTTCCACAGCTTAATGTGACTGTGTGAAAAGAAACCAATGGAGAAATATGACATTAACGGACAATACAAACGGGGTTTTTGACTTGTGTTATCAGCAATAACGTAGCTGCACCATACCGCAGCATCAAATCAACTTTGTTCCAACTCGCTAATATTCTCGATATCTTTAAAGACTCCTTTCCTTTGTGAGAACCTTCCTTTCTAACAGATAAATTCCTCCCACAAATTCCTCATCTTTTAAAGTTCATGGCGGAGCGGGGCATGGAGATTTCAAACTTATAACAAAAATTTCAAGACAAACCATGAGTGATTAGATCATTAACCCACCCAGACCACCCACTACCCCAGATCGGAAACACTGATTGCACATTTAGCACCGTTCTTCCCTTTTGATGCAGATTTTCTGGAGTTTTGCCTGGCAACCTCATGCATTGTACACCCCCCTTTCCAGTAACATACAGACATCTACATCTGAGACCCATTTGCTATACTTGGGGCTTTCAGGTTTACCCCACCTAAAGGCAATATTTCTCTGAATTAGGATGACCACGGTAGACAATGTTTTTTTGAAGTGATTAATGGAGTTCTCCCCCCAAATCCCCAACAGCAGTAATTTGAGTTCATGTGGTATGTCTGCCCCCATAGTTATTGCCAATGTATCAATGGTCTTGGACCAGAATCGTGCGGTCCTAGGGCATTCCCACAGTATATGAAAAAATGTCCCTTCCAGAACGTGAAAATGCAGGCAGTGTATGAGAGCCGCCCTGCTACATCTAAAACTCAACTTACGGGAGTAGTACTTCCTATGTAGGATCTTACGTTGGAACAGTCAGAAACTGGTTGAGATTGCGACATCTTATGGGAACATTAGAGCTTCGACCCAGTCCTCTGGTTCTATGAGGCCTAAGTCTGTTTCCCACTCAGTCTTGAGGTTGGATAACTCATGGGTTTTGAAAGATATTTTTAATTTGATGTAGTGTGGTGGTGTGTCTGGTAGTAATCCGTTCGCCCAACAAATTAGCTTCCAAGGGGAAGCACACTGGCACCTGCTGGGAGTCTCTGAACTGTGCCTTCAAGGCATGAGTGACTTGGACTTATGATATCTGACAGCTGGTGCTTGCGTTGGCGATCCATGAAGGGGATAAGCATCCATCCACCCATCGCATCTCCCAGGGTCAAGATTGCACAGCTGCCTTGAATGTACCATTCTTATTGATTTCGGTAGATTTCCTGTTGTGCCATAGTGGTTGTGCCAGCGGCATATTTTCCCATCCGAGACTTCGGATCACATCTTTCCAAATCTTAACAGTGTGTTGTGTCATGCAAGGAAGAGCAGTTTCCACCTCCCCCTGTACAAAACCTGTATTGGCGCTATTCCTGTCATTCAAGCCCTTTCGGCTTTCAAATGGGGCAGGCAAGGACCTACCTTGCCATTACCTACCTTAACAGTTACTAACTGGCTAGCCCAGTAATAATGTGGAATATTGGTGTGTCCGATGCCCCCCTCACATATTGAGCGCTGTAATGTGGTTAGCGAAATTCTTGGAGGTGCAAATGGGTCATAGCTCCCTAGTCTCACGCTCCAAAGGGAAAGATCTGTCGATCATTCCAATAACCCTAACCTCAGCGACAGGGGACTCATAGAGGAGCTTTACCCAATTAAGAAAATATTCTCTCAAGCCCATCCGTGCCATTATGTCCCAAAAGCACCCCATAGGACTGAGTCGAGTGCTTTCTCTAAATCAACTGAGAGGAGTGCTAATGGTTCCTGCGTGGTTGCCGCCTGATCAGTCGCCAAATGCAGACATCTGATGTTCATGCAAGTAAATTTCCTAGGTTAGAAACCACATTGGTCAGGATGTACTAATGATTATATCACTTTTAGTAGTCGATTGGCAAGGACCCCTCAAAGTATCTTAGTTTCCATGTTGATGAGGGAAATGGGCCTATAATAGGCACATAAGTTAGGCGGTTTGCCCTCATTTGGGATTATCACCATGCTAGCCTGCCGCAGGTAGAATACTATTTTCTTTACTGCGGAGGAACAGTTTAAACAAATGTGGAACGGTCTGATCGCCCAGTTTTTTCCACAGCTTTATTGGGAGCCCATTAGGGCCTGAGGCTTTCCCAGAATGAAACTGCAAAATCACAACCGTCAGTTCCTCTTCTGAGATCTCCCACTCAAGATTTTGTTTTCGGCATAAAGTCATGGGCAAGTGATGCCATCCAGGGGCTCGGGAGTCAAGCACTGTTCCATGCCCAGCGAAGTCCGATTTAGGTTCTCATAATCTGCAAAGGGCTCTGCGATTTCCCCCCAAGATCAATCCACCCTGTCCTTCCATCAGTACCCTAACATGCCTAGGTTCTTCATCCCTCTTTTCCAACCATGCAAGCATCCTCCCGGCCTTATCCCCAATTTCATAGATACAACCTTGTTTGTCCCAATGGGCCTGTTTCGCGTTATCCAATGCAACGTTCCGGAGTACCACCCTTGCCACGAGAAGCAATCTGTGCAATGCTGGGGAATTGGATCTAAGAAATTCCTCCTTGTATCTTACAGCCTCTGTCACTGCCTCCACTATGTTTTTTTATAATTTTGGGTTGCGCCAAGATTAGTGATATTAATTCCCGGCTGTGAAGGGCGGCTGTTGTGAGTCACAGGCTGTTTGGAGTCGTGGCTAGTAGGATCTGCTGCCCGTTATTCAGCTACCGTACTAGGGCCGGTAAGCCATAAACCCAAAAGCGTGGAAGCTTGCCTTCTTTTTGACGGCATGGAGTGGGGCGCTCAGAAAAAAGTGACTTTTTTTAATTTTATTGGTTTTTTCAAACCTTTAAAATGACAACATATATACATGCAGCATAAAAAAAAACATACAATGATCAGTTAAGAACTTTCGAGCGGAGTCCTCATACACTATTATCCGGCATGTCTTGCAATTCCAGATTTTGCAGACATATTCACTCTATTGGGGTCCTCATCAGGCAGTTTTCAATTGACTCCAAGAGACGTGTTAGCGGGAGTATCAATTTGAAATCTGTTCCTTGGTGCATCTGTTTCCACCAGTCATCTGCGCATAAGGATGGGTGATTTACACCCATGAACCCAAATTAATCGTTCTTTCGGATCTTAGCTTAGTGCAGAATAGCACTAAGTGTTTGAGAGATTCATTGGCTTGCAGGCAAAATCTACATTCAGGTTTTAGATGCTCGTTGCTCTTCCATAAACGGAGGCGATCGATGGTTTTGAACAAGTTTAGTCTGAACAACAAGAACATCCTTCGTGCTTGCAGATCAGGAAACAGTGTAATATAGTGCTGCTGAGTGTGATAGGCACGTATCTCTAGTGGCGCATCACGCATTAATTTGGCCGCAGATCTCTCAGTACATGTTTGTTCCCAGTCAGCGCGCCAGATTTTAAGTTTTGCCGCATCCGGGTTTTCGTGGAGCATATCAACTTTAATATCGTAATTCTGTAATAACACTTCACATCTGTTCAACCACATTGAAATGACGTTAGAATTACTAGCTGAAATGTCATAGAAGATGTCAAATTGAGGGATTTGCGCCCGAGTACATGTTTTGCAATTTAAATTTAGCAGGCTCCAACTAATCCTGGCATGGATCGATATTAACGATAATTCATATCTTATGCATGCGGTCTTCATGCCTGTTTGGGAGGGCTAGTACTTTCGACCAAAAGCAGTTTTCTAGTGAGTCCAAAGTTTCGTAGGAGCATCCAAGGGCATTTTCTGCCCCATATGTCAACACAGGGATTACTTTTTGATGGTAAAAGGCTAAGACAGGTTTTATCGAGAATTTACCGTATCTTTTGTGGATAATGAATGCCTGGCTTGCAAGTTGTTTGCATTTCCTTTTTATATCCGCCTGTCAAGGTCCATCGTTTATTGATGAACTTATAAGCATTCCCAGATATTTAACACTAGAGGATATTTGCAGGGATTCTTGGCCTACAGTCCAGTTTGAGGTGCGTCTGTGCGCCACCCAACCGCCGTTTAGGTTTCGTAGAACCAATATTTCACATTTGTTTGTGTTGATCGATAAATGATTGGATGTAACATACTGTTGAACGTTTAATTTTCTTTGTAACCCAATGGGCGTTACATCCAAGATGATCAAGTCGTCAGCATAGAGAAGCCAACTTAAATGTGATTTGGCCACTTTCGGCGGGAATGATTTTGTTGCAGCTATTGATTCGCCTATGTCTGATATAAAAAGGCCGAATAGTGCTGCGGCTAGTGGGCACCCCTGTTTCACTCCTTTAGAGGTGTTAATCGTTTTGGATAGTAGCCCAGTTTGATCCAGTCTTACTCGAATTGAGGTGATCTTGTGGAGTTTTTATTGCAGCCAGTAGATCTAACGGGCATCCCCAATGCTCCAATTTTTCCCACAGGATCGTTCTGTCGATAGTGTCGAATGCATATGAAAAGTCTATGAAGGCTAAATAGACCTTCGTATTCGATTTTATCGCTTCCATTTTGATGATGTTTAACAAAAGTAAATTCAGCCAACAACCCACCTGCTTTACAAAACCTGACTGGCGATTGTCCACATGGGTCGATGTTAGAGACCAAGCTAAGAGTTTTTGTTGTAACATAGTGGCGTAGATCTTGCCTAGGACGTCCAACAGAGCAATTGGTCGATAATTTTTCAGGTTTGCTCTATCGCCTTTTTTGAATACAGGTACAATGATCGGGTCTTCCAGGATTTCGGAGTCTTGCCAGTTGTATTTATTCGCTTAAACAACGTTTCACAGATCTCAGACCATAACTCTGGATGTAGTTTAATAGTAAAGTTTGTCAGGCCGTCTGGGCCAGGTGCACGCAAGTTTTTTGCTTTCTTAATGATGCACACTATATCCTCTTTCGAGTAGGACAAGGCCCACGGTTTGGACATTTTTTTTACAGGGCCGTCAATTGACCCCGTTTCTTTATATAAACCTTCAAAATGAGTTATCCAGTCCAGTTCAGACACCATACAAGCTTGTAAGGCTTTTTGTGGGGCATGCAGATTGTTGATTAGCTTCCAAAAGTCTCTTGTGTTTTAATTTTTTAGAACCATCAACATCTGTTCTGCATCGTTTTGAGACATCACGTGCTTGTGAGCTTTTAACCAATTTTTGTATCTTTGCTTGACCGCCTTTATGTCGCGCTTACACGATAGAACATTTGAGTTTTTCAGCCTTCTGATTTCTCGGCGCATCCAGCGCTTGGGATTCAACAGTTCCAGGTCAAAGCAATGTTGGCGTTCAAAGGCCATGTGCTTGAGCCCCGTTTTCTTAATTTTAAATCGTGTCAAGAGATGGTCATATTCAACATTTGGGCTAAGATTACAGTATTGGTTTACTAGATGTTCCAAGTCATGCGTGTCTAGTTTTAACCTCACTCTATTGGATTCCATTTGTATTTTATAGGACCATAATTCCAGATCTTGCTCCGAAGTAGTTATGAATTCCGTTACTAACATGTTATGGTCGCTTTCGGTTTTTTTAATAATTTTCAGCTATCTTATCCGTGGATGTAAAGCTTCAGACACAAACATGTAGTCAATAGTTGACGACAAACCATCACGATGCCACGTACAGGCCGGAGGCATGTCATCACAGGTGTTTCCATTTAATAATTGTACATTGCGTATAGACATCTCTTCGGACCATGAATTGGCCAAAGCTGTATTTTTCCGCAGCAGATGGTTTAAATAGATCAATATTTAGGTCACCACAGATGATTATGTTCGGCCAACCAGACATTTCCAACAGTTGGTCAAGTATTTCCATAGTTTGATCAATAAAATCCTGTTACCCGCACTTCTATGGTGCCAGTACAGGTTTATTACACTTAACTGTTCAGTCGGCTTATTTACTTGATCATGCTTTCTCATAGAGGTTACCTGGATGAAAGGGGAGTGATTAATTGAACTCACAATCCTCCAACCCAAGGCTTTTCTAACCATGGTGGCCATACCCGACATTGGGTGTCCTGTTAATGATTTTAAAGCAGGGTTTAAGGCCACCTCAAATTTATTAACGACTGGGATTTCACTTAACCAAGTCTCTTGGAGACATGCAATATCTAACGAGTCAATCCAGTTTGATCTAAACAAATGTGAAAAGCCTCGAGTATTCCAGGAAGCCAATCTACACACATTTTTGGATGTGTCAGCCTGGCATTATTGATGATTTTTCCCACACAAGGCTGCAGGCAACCATTGTCACTCGTGCTGTCCTCTGCTTGAACTATGAGATTTATCATTCGCTACACTAGGGGCGTCGGGACCAACGTTACCATGCATGGTAATTCGTATGCTGTCTTTTTGTCGCTTCGTCTCCAAGACATTCGATGGCAACTCATAGCAGGCTTTTTCCAGTTGTTGCTGGGTGTTTTCCACCAAGTGTTCTGTCTAATTCTACCGGTTCCTTAGGTCTTATCGTACTCACAGCAGATTCCTTAGGTAGTGCTTTAGCACTGCGTGACTCATCGTCTCCACGGAAAACTTTATAAGATGTTTCAGTAAATTTGAAGACGTCAAATCCTAAGGAGAACAAGGCGATGTTAGCATCCAGTATTGTTGATGCAATTATGGGTGATGAAACATGTAGCACCACTTTGTCATTCCGTTTTTCATCATAAAACTCCACAATCTTCAAGTCATTTGAACCTGTAGTACGTAAGGCTGGCACAAGGTGTAAAAGCCTAATCGTGTTACTTCGATTCAATATTAAGTTGTCACAGCATTCTAATCTTTCAATGACAAGTTTGTAGGTGGAGGACATCGAGCTCGAACTACGCGACAATGTAGGCTGAGGTATCCAAAGGTCATTCAGAAGAGTCTTTAAATTTTGTTTAGGTCGTTCATAAATGTCTATCCTTCCACTGGTTAGGGTTCTTACGGACTCGCTATGCGGCATTGCAGCCTCCGGCTTGACGGGGACATGTGAGTTACGCCAAGTGTTTTCAAGGGAGACGATCCATGACTCCATGGTACAGTGCATCCTTTTTTCCTGTAGAGTTATAAACACCGGGCTGTCCGACGGTTTCAATAGCGCTTGGTTGCCATCCTTTTCGACAATGATTTGACAGGTTCTTCTGGGTGTAGACAATTTATCTTGAGTCATTTGCATGATGCACTTTGTGCCAATACTTACGTTTGAGGTCAATGTACCTGTTTTTCCTACGTGGGGCTCAATTATGGCGCTCTTTTCCATTACATCAATGTTAATTTGAGCGTCTTTCACCGCATCCCTCAGAATAGGGTCAACCTCCACGTCAGGATTTTCGTCTGCCACCTCGTCATAAGTAGATAAATTCAGCAGCTCACTAGGTAGTTCATGCTCCAGCTCTACCACAATCGCTGCATCAGGCGTTAAGGAAGTTTCTGTAGCGGGCAGTGCTTTGTGCATTTTGACATTTGTTGAGGAGACTGCCTTTAGGCATTTGTTAATGTTACTTGCCACATTCTGGACCACATTTATATTACGCAGAAATTTCCTGGCCCCCTGTAGTGTCTTATTTTTCAATCCCTTTTGATTTTTAGATTTCTTCATTTGTTTTAATGAACATTTAGATGGGGGCTTGGGTATCAGTGCATTTGTTTGTAGCACCCCATTAAAGATTGGATAAACGGTTACTGGGTCCACTGCAGGTCGTGTAGACAAAGTAGCATTGATATCTTCTGGACACAAGTTTCCCTTTGAGGAGGACGGTACCTGGGAATCATGTAATGCGTGATTTGCGTTCCCCGTCGCCTGTTCAAATGCAGTATGAAATGAAATGTCTACCATAGGATCTTCAGAGGGTGCAATCAATGTTTTCATAATTTCTGGATGGTGCATAGGCACATTCCCAGTTTTGGATGTTAGGCTTGGCGTGATTGCCGCACTTGGAGTTAAAGGTGTCACGAGAGTTTTTGGGGGAAGACCATTCGGGCCAGACAGTCCAGCGTGCCCAACATCATGAGCTTTAGTCGCTTCTTGAAGTTCTTGAGGATTTTGCTCTTTTTCACTTGAACCATAATCATTTAAGGGCTTGTAACACCGATTGGAAGACGAATCTTCTATTATGAGGGTGTTTTGATGTTTTTGAAGGTTTGGCATAGACCCATTATGTTTGAATAACGCGAGAGCCTCTCTCGCTACCTCGTCAATAGTTTTTTATCAGTTGTCATTTTTCCTTTGCTCGTTTATCAAGCTAAGGGATCCGTCCAATCTTTTAATTCCCTCATGTTGTTCATTGTAAGACCGCTCACATACTTGTTAGATCTGAATCAATTTTGAATGCATTAGCGCCACGACTGTTGTTAGACCTTTAGTTGCTTCGTGTATAGTTTCATACAGTTTCATAAACGGGGCCGTAGAGATCGCCATCGATGAGATTATTAGGGTTTGTAGCTCAGCAGGTGGAGTAAGATGGATCCCTGCGGCGCTAGGCACTTGGGCTTGAGAATAATTTGTCGTTGTGGAATTTTCTCTAATGTGACGTATTTTAGGGTATGGACGCTCCATCATTGAGGAGTCTTGAGAGTCATCGGACGAACATCCATTGTTGGTGGGCAACTGTGAGGTGTGAGTAAGAGGCATATGGACGTTATTAGAATACTTTTGTAGGGTTGTCAACCTTTTCTGAGAGGTTAGCACAGAGTCAAATATGTCATGTTTATATTGTCCATTTGGAGTTTGATTGTTTGTTTTAGAACGTTTATAACTCACTTTTGTCCATATGTCTTCATTAGAACCGCTTAGTTGAGAAATTTGCCTTTTCATAGGGTGTTTGTCTAATTTCATCGGGGATGAAAAGGAACCTTTATTGACCCTCTCAAGACATTCTTTATTCATTGACACTAAGTTTTCCAAAACCTTGTTCACAACACTCAGGGAATTTCTCCTATTGGCAGTAGGTGGTGCACTCATGCCTGGTTGCGATGTAAACACAGGTCTATCAGGTTGAGTGTTCTGTTGGCGCGGGGCAGGCGCCTGACCTATACACAGAGCTAAAGGGTTCCCAGTGGGCAGGCACGTCATCAAGAGGAGACACACAGTACACACTCCGTGTCGTGTAAAAAGGAGAGCTGGCTCTTATAGGTTCAAGCTGGATGGGGCTATTAGTGACTTGCAGCGGACCAGGCAAGTCGGCGGACATCAGGGATGCCCCGTCTCCCCAGCCGTCCATTTCACATACACTCGTGCCGTCATGCGCACAGCCAGTCCCATCGGGAGCGCACACACTCCCAGGCGCCGCGTCCGGACCATCCTCCAGAATGGAACCGGCAACGTCCTCGGCAGCGTCCTCACGGGCATCGTCTGAGTCACGACTGGGCGCCCTCCCCAAGGCGCCGCCCCCACCCTCGCCGATCGTTGCGCACAACAGCGAATTCGTCCAAAGATCAGCGTCAGGTGAGTCCATTGGTTTAACGCTGGAATTTTTAACGGATCTGTGTTTCTTTCCCTCACAACCAGTGACAGCAATAGATAGCAGTTCAACTTGGGGAGTGGCTTGGAGTGTAGTGTTAATATTCGCACATCCAACAGGCATATTAGCATGTTGGCGTGGGCATACCGTACCGTAAGTTTCAAAAACAGGCATCACACCGTCAGAAATGGGTGCACAGTTTTTAAGTATACGTGTAGTGTCCGTAGAGTTAGAAAGTTCAGCAGAAACAATTACGTGCTCGCCAGTGGCTGAGTCTGAGTTTGATGTGCATGAGAAGTAACGACTTACTTTGTTAGTAGGAGGGCGTTGATCTAATGCACTGGAGGCGACTTCACTTACAGCCTCACGTCAATTTTTGTGCCCTAGTCTTTAAGGCAGATGGAATGGCGTCCGACATCGTTGAGAGGCTCCTGCTCCCCAACTCGCTAAACAGCAGGAGTCGCAGCCTTTCTCTCCTCAGGGCTTAACGCCGCTAGGGCGGTGGAGGCGGCCACTTATAGTCAGCTGCTCAAGTCTCAGCTGAAAATGTTAAAGGCACGCGCACCTCCTCACTCATGGTAGCGTAGATTCTCTTGAACAGATAGATAACGTCTCTGTTTCTTCGTGAAACGGGTTCCTCTGTGTCCCCTGCTGCGAAACATGGTTACTGGGAGAGGGGGGAGACGGACCCTGGATGCCCCTTTAAGCCAGTCAGGCGTGCCTCTCCCTAACTTAAATTGGACTGTTATGTCAATTCAAAAATAGATTTTCTTCATTGAGTGACATAATTATCAATACCATTGATAGCCACTTTAAGGGTGTATTGGGGGAACACAAAACTGAAAGGGTTCATTATTTCATTGACCAAAAGTAACCGTCAACACAATGGACCTGTTCCCATTATGCCTTCACCTAAGACTGTAGGTGGTTTGTGTAGTTCCAAGTTGGGCGGCCGCGTGCTCTACGTGACCGATGGGCAAAAGCAACAAGACAAACACCACTGGGAGTAAATGCAATTCCCACTGGTGCAAATGCAGCACCCTTTCGCCCAACCCCATCAGGCCCAAACTTGATTAAAGTGGGAGGGGGGGGGACAACTGGGCATCTGAGGCAGTTCAACCATGATGTCCTAACCAGGGGAGGGGGAGGAAAAGGAGGACCCTTCTTTGCAATGGTCAATGTGCCCAAACTTGCTCCTAATGAGTTCGACAACCAAGAAGCCCTGAAGAGTAAATGTATTTTCTTTATTCGTCACACCAAGGGCTATCTCTCGATCATTAGAAATGACATTGTCATATGCTCTAGGGGCGCTATTCCTAACATAGGGTTTGACTTTATTAAAGTGTCTTTGCTATCCCCGGAATTGGAAGATGGTCTTTTGTCAGTTGACTTTAGATCATATCCCCCGGTGGGGACCTCAAATGGACTAAGATCTGGTGAATTTCTCAGTGCTCTGTTCATTGTCCCAGATCAGCTACCCTTGAGAAATAGTGGGAGAGCTGCCAACCCTGTAAAACATGGTTGCCCTGATGTAGACCTAGACAAGCAGGACTGACTGGGGGCGAGGCTGCCAATTCTCGAGCGCCCAGTAAGGATTAAAAATTGCTCTTGTGTAATGTGGCAGGGGTGAGCCGACTGCTGGCTGACTTTGATTGATGTGCGTTTATTAGAGATCATCAGATTGTCGCTCTACAGGAAACTTGAGGCTTTTGAACCTGTTAGTATCCAGGGCTACCAGTCTTTCCATGTTGCAGTTTCAAAGGCGCCTCGAAGTAGACCCAGTGGCGGGCTATAGTTTGGGTTGATGTCACTTCTGGTTGGAGGTTGTTGATTCTGGTTCACCGGATTTACAATTATTGAAGATATTGATATTGATATTCATTTCTATTGCGCTCGTACACAAGTGTTTCAGAGCGCGACAAGGGAAGGGAGGAGAACAGGGGAGAACTAAACAGCGATCTTACTAGGCCCAGTGACATTGAGAACGCGCAAGTGCATGGGAGAGGGGCAGGGGAAAAGTGCATGGAAGCAGAGGAGAAACAGATAAATAACAATAAATAAATAATAAAGGCAACAAACAGTGGTAGTGCAGCCAGCAATTTGCAAGTGCTAGGTTTAAGGCAGCAGACAGGGTAGGTCTGATAAGTGCAGGAAGAAAAAGGGGGGGGGCTGTATGGGTACAGATACAGACCCCAGTGCAAGGGGTGGCCCGGAAGCAGTGCGGGAGGATGGCAGGGTGAGCAGGTACCTGGGTCCGGAGGACAGAGGGTGGCAATGTGCGTGATGCCAAGAGAGAACAGATCAGCAGGGGAGAGGGGGAGCGAAGACAGAAGAAAAGAGGAAGGTCTTGAGCTGCTTCCGGAACCGGAGATGGTTCTCCTCAAGTTTTAGAGTGGCAGGGTGTTGGGGAGAATTCTCTGTTTAGGCTGCATTTCCTAAACTAGTGAGTCCCTCAGCAGCTTTGCTGGATTTCTGAAGTTTGTTTTTTTCTCCTGCCAAGAGTGGGACTCTTTTTCTCCCACTCTTGGACATGATTTATGGTGTTCCTTTGACTGTTAATGTGTTTTATGGGCTATGGGGTCCTTTACTCCATAGGGTCTCATGTGTTTTTACTATGTGTGTGACACAGCACCCTCCGTGCAGTGACACAGGGGTGTCATAGTGACACCCCACCATAGACTCCATACCCTGGGACTGACTACTGTCTCCCAGGGCATGTAAAGTCACCATTGGCTTTACTAGTCCCAAATTATGAACAGAAACCAGTACAAACCATCATATTGTGGACGTACTGGTCGGGGCAATTCGATTGCCCCGGGGTCTGTTAGTCGAGGGGGCACGTCTCCGTCCCCCCTGATCGAGTTTTGGCTGGTGGCAGTGGATACTACTTTTTATATTCGACCGCGAATATATCCCTATGGGATTTTCCCATTGTTCGAGGCTACCAACTTTAATTATTTAATTCTCATAGCCTCGAACATACCGCCGGTTTATTTATTTAATATTAATTCTCCGGTTGGTATTTTTTGCCAGGACTCGATTCTAAAATGGCGTTTGTGTTCTCTTCTGTGACTCCAACCCAAGTCGAGCCCTTTGTTCCACTTTTGGCGGGCTTCTCCACAGAAGCCGCCAAAAGTGGTGCCACTCTGTCTGGGTACCACAGGGGGTGTGGGAGGGGGTTTAGGCACCCTGGACTGAGTTACCTTGGTAACTCAAGTCGCACTCTTGTGTGATTGGCCCAAGTGGTGAGCCGGCCGGCTCACCACTTAGCATGTTTGATTGACAGCTGGGCTGAGTGAATGGGGGTGTGCTGCATAAAAGCAGGGCTTTGGGGACTGGAACTTCAGAAGTCGCCACAGGACCTGAGAATCTGACGAGGGAGAAGCTGAGCCGACCTGCTACGACGACACCACCGGTGGAGCCCTGCGGAACCGACTCACCACTTCGCAACGACAGAGAAGATCTCCCTGCTGGAGAGTCTTCTTCCCCTGGCTGGTGGGCACAACCAGTTTACCTTCTTTTTTTTCGCATCCCAGGACGTCTTGTGGTCGAATTGCCCGTGCCAAGCACCCTGGCAACCGGATAGCCACTTACCACTGGACCGCAAACTAAAGGACCGCTCCTTTTAACTGAGAACTCTGTGGCTGGTTTCTTCCCTGGCAGTGCAACGGACTCCTGTCTTCCTCCCCGACGAGATTCTCTCTTCCCCCGGACGAAGCACTGACTTGCATCCGCTGCCAGGAACAACTGCCCCCGCTCGAGTATTCTCACCACTTTATGGTACAGTGTCCGCCAGGCCTCCCTTTCTAAAGATTGCTACAAGGTAATAATAATCCCTTAAACTTCTGGACTGGGCTGGCCGCCTTGACCATCTAACTGGTCCCTTTCTTTTGGTCCAACTCTTTCTGAACCTTTTCGAGACTTTTGTGCACTTTTCAACCATGTGACCTTGGACACATTTCGTTCTGATCCTCTTAAAGTGGATCCGGCCTTCTGAACTCTAACTTCACAGTTTGACTCTGCCTTCCTCTCTTGTTGTGTTCTTGTGAAAGTGTTGGGATCTGTTTCAATTTATACTCTGCTTTTCTCTCCCTTTTAAAACGAATTATTGGAGTGCCATCTACGTTAAGCGCTCACCTCTGTCTGAAAATAAGTGGGGCTTTACTTAAGACTTGTATAATATTCTTTTAAGGGAGTGTATATCTTTTAGTGACCGTGTTTTTGAACTGCTTAATATTAGTGCCTGTGTGTTTTACTAGATGTGGTTTTTAAATAAATAATTATATCTCTTTTACACCAGGCTCTGGTCAGTGTTTGCTTGTTCTACTGTGTTCTTTTGACCTATTGTGAATACGCAGTATACTATACTGCCTAACTTTTCTTGAGGGAAGTCTGACTGCTCAGCCACAGCTACCAAGTGAATCTGTGTGGTACAGACTGCTACCAAGTGGGTTTACTGCCAAACACCTGTAGTCGTATATCTTTTGCAGTGGTCCCAGAGGGAACTGCACAGGTTTCTGCCTAACACAGGGAGGCTATTCCAGAGGGAGGCCCCAGCCGAAGACCGAGATCTACCCCAGCTCGTTTCTTTGAAAAACGACTGACCCTGAGGGAGTTGGAGGTAGAGGAGCAAAGAGCTCGAGAGGGGAGGTATTTGCGGAGGGATAGCTGAAGGTATTTTGGACCCATGCCCCAGAAAGCCTTGTGGACAATGCAGAGGGTTTTGAATTTAATCCTTGCATCCACTGAGAGCCAATGGAGAGATTTCAGAGCTGGAGAGATACGATCTTAGGGCTTGAGGCCAAGGACAAATCTTGCAGTCCTGTTCTGGATTAGTTGCAGAGGGCGGAGAGTAGAGGCGGGTAGATTTAGAAAGAGGCTTTTACAATAGTCCAAGCTAGAGAGAACCAGATACCATGAGCTTCTGGGGGGAAGGAGAGGAAAGGCGTAGTACCTCTGAGGAGGTACAGTAGGAAATGTGACCTCAGAGATGTGGGCGGAGAAGGAAAGGGTGGAGTCAAAGATGACCCTGAGGTTCTTAGCCTCGCAGGTGGGGGTAGGAGGAGGGCCAAGGGAGCCCAGCTAGAGAGTGAGGGGAAAGGATGGTGAAGGTGTGCCGATGAGGATCTCCGTCTTGCTGGCATTCAGGCAAAGATCATTGGCGGCACACCAATCTTGAATGGCAGTTAGGCAATCAGAGATGAGAGAGGGAGAGGAGGTGGCAGAGGGCAGCCTGAAAATGAGTTGTCGTCAGCGTAGCACTGGAAATTTGAGCAGAAAGTGACAATGCAGTGGGCGAGAGTTGCCAGGTATTCATTGAAAAGCCAGGGCGAGAGGTTAGACACCTGGGGAACACCACAGGTAGAGAGGAATATAGATGAAAGGAAGGAGCCAAGTTGGACCTGGGAGGGACAATCTGAGAGGAAAGAGGTCAGCTAGGCCAGAGCCTGATCAGTGATAGCAGGTTTTCACAGAGACGGTTGAGCAGGATGGTATGGTGGACCGTGTCGAAGGCAGAAGAGAGATCGAGGCGGATGAGGACAGAGGGAATGTTAGAGTCAAGGTTGGAGAGCAGATCTTCACGGATGTTCAGGAGAGCAGTTTCTGTGCTTCTTGCAGCTCTGAACCCAGACTGGTGGTCATGGAGACAGCCAACAGAATTGGAATGAAGGTTAAGCTGAGAGATGGCCAACTTTTCCAGGAGTTTGCCCAGAAAGCGAGTAATGGAAATTGGGCGATAGTTAGCAGGACAAGAAGGATCAACTGTGGGTTTCTTGAGAAGAGGATGCACAAGGGAGTGCTTCAGAGGGGAGGGGACGGGAGGGGAGGGGGAGGGAAGGGGAAGGATCCTGAGGCTAAGGAGTGGTTGCAAAAATCAGCAAGGTCCGGAGCGAGGGTGTCTGTGGTCCTTGATGGTTTTGGAGGAACAGGGATGAACTTGTTTTGACAAGGCTTTCATAGATCGGACTGGTCTAGCGACCTCGTCAGGGGAGAAAAGAGGAAAGGATGAGAAGGATGGTGGGGGGTGGCTAAAGGAGGGTCAGCAAGCACAGATGGACGGTGGACAGGATGTCCTGGGTTTTTTAAATGAAGTGAGAGGCAAGGGCATTGCAAAGAGCCTGGGAGGCAAGAGGAGGGGTAGAGACGGCAGCAGGGTTGGCCAGCTCCTTGCAGATTTTAAAGAGTTCGGCCGAGTTGTTAGATGCCTTAGAGACACAAGCTTGAATGTGGACTCTTCTTGGTGAGGACAGAGAGTCGGTATTGCCTTTGTAGCAGGCGACAGGTCAGTTTGTCAGAGGATGAACAGGAAGTCCTCCATTTCCTCTCAGCCGCCCTACACTTAAGTTTCTAGGTCAGAGTCATATCAGGAATTGCACTTGGCTTTGGACTTCAAACGGATCCTCATGACAGGGGCAAGAGCATCAAGTGTATCAGAAATTGAAGAGTGGAGCAGAGACAGGGCTCTGTCAGGATGTGAGGCAGCCAAAGGTGGAGGGGGGGGGGAGGGGAGAAAGTGGCGGCAAAAGCCTCAACTGACACACGCTTCATGGGCCGAATGTCCGAGAAGGTAGGTGGCAGTGTAGGGGTAGGCTTGGCTTGAGGGGAAGAGAGGGAGAGATGAGAGGAGAGGAGGGAGTGATCGCTCCAGGAGAGAGGAGTGGTCAGAGGGATGGAGAGGGGGAGGTCAGAGGAAATCAAGACATCGAGTGTGTGCCCTGCAGAGTGAGTCGGGCCAGAGGGGAGGATGGACAGGGAGAAGGAGTCGCAGAGGTCACAGAAGAGTACAGAGGAGGAGCATGGAGAGTCTAAATGTATATTGAGGTCACCGAGGGGGAGGAGTTGAGTGGTAGAGGCCAGGAGGGAGGAGGAGAGGTCTGCCCACTCAGAGAGAAATGAGATGATTTGACCAGGATGCCTGTAGATGGTAACTACAGTAAGAGAATGGGTAAGCGAGAGAGAAAGCCTACAGACAAGGCATTCAAAAGAGGAGTAGGTCTGAGTGGGAATGATGGGGGCAGAAATCCACTCAGGAAAGATCAGGCCTATCCCCCCACCGGACCGGGAGGATCTGGGTACTGAGAGGATCTTGTAGCCATCAGGGAGGAGAATGTCAAAGCTCGTGACAGAGCTGGCCGTGAACCATGTCTCAGTAAGACCAAGGACATCAAGGTCTAGTTCTTCGAGGAGGTGGCAGATGTCAGAGGAGTGTTTGACAGCAGAGCGAGAGTTAAGAGTGGCAATATGAAGAAGGTTGCCAGCCTTAATGACCTTCCGGGGAGGGGTGCAGATCAGAGGTACGCCCTGCGTAGGAGAAAGAGCCCTAGGAGGGGCAGAGGAGGAGGCGAGAGAGGGCAAGGTAGCCAAGGGGGGAGGGGAGGGGACAGCAGGAGATGAGAGGAAATTGATGAGGCGAGGGAAGCGCCTATCAAAGAGGAGGAGATTGGCCTGAGGGCCTTGGACCATCACAGTGCCATTTAGGTAGACATTAATGATGATTTATGACTTAATATGGATGGCTGAGGACAATATGGTATGTCTGTTTAATTTGCATAACAGACCTTCGCAGGGATTGATGACTTTGACTTGTCTCCAGAAATTAGCTGAGGCCATGAGCCCGTCCTTGCAATGCCATCATTGTATTGTTGTGGTGGGGGATTTTAATCTCCAGTTAGAACCCCATAATGATTTTATCGGTCTCTGGGATGATAAAGATGAGGCTTGGGATATTCCATCTCTTATTGCCACCTCTCCTTGCCGTGTGCATCATCTTGCTTTAGAGTCGGTGTGCATTTAGTTCAAACTGAATTTAAGGGCCTGTAACGGCCACTTTGAAAGTGACCAGCCTGGAAAAAAAACGTTGTGGTGTTATTTAGAGCTTCCTGATCGACTATACATTAATATCAGGAAATTATTGGGCCAGGATTGGTGATATTTCAATCTGTGATAGACCAGAGAGTGACCAATACCCCCTTGTAGCAGAAATCATGGGACACGTCGGGGGGAGGATGGGATTAAGGAGCATCATGTTGACCAGCTGATGGTATTAACTCGAAAGGGGGTTAGATGGGTTAACTTGTTGAAACGGGGCTCGAATGCACACATATATGCCTCCATTTTGAGTATATAACTGTAATCTGTGATATAGATTCCAATGATAACACGGTACTGTGTGAATTTGAGTAACTCAAAAAGAATTTAGCTCCCCTTGTGTGTAGTAAAGAATAATTCCTTGTCTAAGGCATGTTGGTACGATAATGCCTGTCACAGTGCCAAAAGTGAGATTGTGTCTGGTATAAATAGTCCATTGGGATCGATAAATCTGTCCTACTAGCACTAAGATTAAAATATAAAAAGCTAATTGGGAGTAAAAGGAGAGAGTTTGTGATTGAACAATGGGACAGGCTACATGGTGCCCTGCAAGCAAGGTATACTTGTTCCTTGTGGAAGTTGGTTAACGACAAGGAGTTGAATGGGGATAGAGACTCGCAATGAACATTGGTGAGCTTGAATGGCAAACACATTTCTCAAATCTTTACCAAGATGAAATCCAAACCTGCCCCTAGTTTGGCAGTTTACAGACCATTAACCCCAGCTAGCTTTTTATTCTTTGTTGGTGAAGAGGCAGATGCACATAATACCCTAAAAACCACAAGGCGACAGGCCCTGACTTGATTCCTGTAGACCTCTTTAAGTTTGATGTAGTGATATGGTCTCGGATGCTGTGTGGGCTGTTCAATGTTATTTTGCGTAGCGGTGAGATACCAGCTTTCTGGCGCAGGGCGACATTCCTACCCATCTACAAAAAGGGTGGTAAAGACTCCCCAGCCAACTATTGCCCCATTTACCTTTTGAGCGGTGTTGGTAAGCTCTTTGGGAAACGTATCCTTAAACTTCTCCAGGAGGGGGCAGACCGGGAAGAAGTTGTTAGTTACCTTCAGGCTGGGTTTGGGCCATATAGAGGTACAAAGGATCACTGTTTCATCCTTTTTTTTAAATCATTGTTAAATATACCATCTTAAAGAAAATGTACCACTATGTGGTCTTCCTGGACCTAAAAACGACTTTTGAAACCTTCTCAAGAGAGCTATTTTGGAACTTTCTGTTTAAGCGTGCTGCACCGACCAATTTGGTGGCCATCATGTTGTCTTTATACTCAACCAATAAAACGACTGCTATATAGTTGGTGGGGGGTGAGCAGACCCAGACATTTGGGGTAAATGTTGGAGTAAGGCAGGGCTGTACCCTGGCACCCATTCTTTTTATTTTTATTTTTAAAAGTATTGGTTAAAATATAGATGGTTACATTGCATAACACCCAGAGAATATAGCATTATAAAATTCACCTGCAATGTTCAGCATTACCCTCTGCATTAAGCCGTTCAAACAGTACAGATAAGCATAACATTACAAACAAATACCCACTGCATTTCCATTTGAAACCTATGATGCTAAACAGTTTTAGTTTCTCAATAAGTCCTGTGTGTGCCATAAGCGGTCCGTGTCGGCCGCATCAATATAGGGGCCCCCAGGCCATATCGTGTGACATACTTGTAAGCAAAATCAGGGAAAGTAAACTGTGTCCAATAGGGGGGATATTCATGGTGGTTTGTCATCCAAAGGGTAGGAAACGGAATCTATGAGGGCTTTCCAGGCTTCAAAGTTAAGTGTTGCATCTCCACCATGGGCTTATATCGCTCCATTCCATGCAATTGTCTCAGCTTTGCACCAATGCACAAATTCTCTAAACCATACTCTGAGTTGTGGGTCCTTCTTTGACTTCCTTGTCATAGCTAGGCATCTCTTAGTTATTATGCAAGCAAAGTCCATGTATTTGGTGACGCACTTATGCTTGGTCGTGCTGGGGTGTATATACCTAATAGACATTCAAGTGTATTCAAATTATATCTTTTTATCCCAGTGTCTTTGCAAGTCTTTCTAACTCGGGACCAGAAGCGCTGTACCACAACGCATGTCCACAACATATGCATATGGTGGGCGTTATTCTGTCGGCGCCTGGGGCAAGTGGAAGGTGCAGCCTCCTTGAATTTATCAACTCTGGAGGGTATCATGTATGGTCGATGTAGCACATTAACTTGTATGAGCCTGAATCTGGCATTGCGAGATATATTTTTAACAAAGCTCACCGCGAGTGTCCACTGTCTGATTTTCTAGGCCGAAGACAGCCTCCCAGCGCATCTTCCAACTTCATGGATTTAACATTAGCTCCCTCTAGCAAGGACTTATTTAATCTAGACACATGTCTCCAACCATCTTCCAGTGAATACATTAACGTCAGAAAGCATTTACTTGGGGCTCGGCGGGCTATTCACTACAATTTCGCTTGCCAGCCTTCACCACTCTCATGTACCTCAAGAATTGTCCCTTGGGTAATCCTTCCTTTTGGGTTAGACTAGTCAAAGCTCTGAATGTTCCGTTATCATACATGTCGCCCCAAGTGGTTATACCTACTCGTTCCCAACATCGAGTTTCTTTTAATTCGTCCGAGTTGCCGCATGTGATTGCAAGGATTGGAGCATGCATTGGGGAGAGTAAGGATGTTGAAGTCGGAGTAGCTTTAATGTTCTAACCCAAATCCCCCTACCCATGCTTAGTGTCAAAAATTGGGGTTCCTTCCAGTCTTTTGGTAGCCATATGACCTCTGAGACAAGCAGGTTTCACCATTGTGCTGAGTAGCTCACGTTCAGATGGAGGTTCGTATGACAGCCATTTCGTAATAAAGCTTAACTGAGCAGCGAAATAGTAGAGCTGCAGGGGTGGGAATTGAACTCCTCCCTCCTGATCCCCAGCAGGGGCTTCCTGACGCAGGAGGGCGGGGCAGTGGAGCACCCAGACCCGGCCAGACTGGCCCTGGCGGTCTGGTTCCTGACCAACTGATACTGGAGCATGCAGAATTTTCGGATGGCAACTGGGGCATCATACAGGAGGCTGTCTACTCGATCCCAGCATAAGAGCAAGTGGACTAGGTTTTGCCACTTGGCTCGTGACAAGGGCCTGGACTCTGTCACCTGCACCCTGGATGACGTGGTGGTGTTCTCTGTGCATCTGGCTCGTTCTTGCATTCAGGTCAAGGGTCCCCCTCTGAATAGTCCATTGTCACTTTTGCATCTAGGGCACCGACCGTCATTGGAGCAGGTGACATATAGGCTTGATGTAGAATTTTAAGTTGAATGAGCTTAAACCTGGAGTTAATTGCTACTTTCCTAGAGTATAGGCACATAGCCCACCACCTCTTGTCCCCCAAGTCTAGGCCAATATCTGCCTCCCACTGCGCCCTACATCCAAATGCTTCCTTTGGAGATAAGCTTAGTGCCATCTGGTAGATTCCTGTGACTACCCTCTGTACATTCGTTGCATTGGCCAGGTACTTCAAAAGGGGCAGGACCTGAGGCTCATATGGAAAGGTTGGCAACCAGGTCCGAAATGCCTTTCGAATCCTAATAAACTGAAATGCCAACCCAAATGCGCCTCCTAGTGTAGCACTAACTTGCTCCCAGGACTCAAACTGTCCATTAGCGTAGAAATCAAACAGATTTACACTGAAACAATACCATTCCCTCTTAATCCTACCATTGCATGTCGGTGCCAAACATTGAGTATCCCAGACAACTTCTTCAGGGCTATACGGGAGGGACACTTGCATTCTCTGACACAGCCTTCACCATACATGGACTGTACACACTGCAGGGTCAAATGGACACCTATCATTAATGTGCTTAGAAATCAGGGTGCTCTGTAACGAAATACGGGTAGGCAGTCCTCCTCTCTATCCTGACGTGCGCGAAGAACTGGGACCCTGGCATCCAGTACATCACGAACGACACCTGTGCAGCAAGATAATACAACTCCAGATCAGGTACATTTAGACCACTTTGCTCCCATGTCCTGGTAAGCACTTCCCATTTGATTCTGGGTATCTTCGGGCTCCTCATGAATTCTATCATAAGCGACCTAGTTCTGCAAAGAAATTGGTCCCCCAGCCATAGTGGGATATTAAGAAATAAATATAATAATTCGGGTACAAAGACTATTTTTATTATTGCAATTTTACCCATAGGGCAAATGAGAAGCGAAGACCACCGGTCCATTTTGCTCCGGAGCGTTTACCGATAAGACCCATAATAAATATCTTTAAGCAATTTGGAGTGACTTCTGCTCACTCATGTACCCAAATACTTTGTCGAAATTTGTTCCCAATGGTACCTGATGGCTGCTGAGTGCCCTCATTCAGAGGAAACAGGATCAACTTGGACCAATTGACCCGCAGCCCTCATATTGCACCAAATGCCTCAATCTCTTTGGAAAGTGGCTGCAACTTACTGCCTGGGTTCTTGACATGAAGGATGATGTTGTCCACATAGAGTGAAATCCGCTCCCGAGCCCCTCCCAAGGCGAGACCCCCAATGCCTATGAGCCGCCTGCAGGTGTGCTGCCAGTGGCTCCATAGCGATTGCAAAAAAAAGTGGGGACAATGGGCACCCCTGCCGCGTCCTTCGCCCCAACTCAAACGCTGCTGAGTACTTGCCAAAAGCCCAATACTCATTCGCTCTCAAATACAAGATCTTAACACAATGCAGGTAGTGCTTCGGAATCCCAAACCTCTCGCTGGTCGGAAACATATAATGCCACGCGACAGTCGAACGCGACAGTCGAACGCCTTCTCCATGTCTAAAAGCACCCCAATCACCTGCACCGAGGGATCTGTCTGGGCCAGCACCGCAAATAGTCACTGCAGATTAAAAGCTCTGAATTGGCCCAGGATAAAACCAGCCTGATCTGAATGAACAATGGAGGCGAGCTAGGAGAGCAGTCTATCAGCCACAATTTTGGAGAAGATTTTCATATCCATATTGATGAGAGGTATCAGCCTCTAGGAGCCACAGTCCAATGAGCCCTGATTGTAGGCCCTCCTGCCATACCTGGAGCAGATATTCCTTCAAAGAATTCTGCGGTGATCCCATCCGAACTGGGGCCTTAGCGGTCTGGAGATCGTTGATCGTTTTCAGAATGTCCTCTACTGTAATGGGAGCGCCCAAAACTGTTTTAGCCTGCACATCTAGCTCCTCCAGCGCAGCTTCCCCACGAAAGACTACAATATACCCAGCTCCGCCCTACCCCTAGCTGCATACAAGTTCTTGTAGAAGTCCCGGAACTCAGTAACAATTAAATCGGAATCCGAAATCATTGTGCCATCCGCTCGCCTAATTGCCGGGATGTCTGTTTGACCTCTCGCGCCCCTCACCAGCCCAGCTATGTACCTGCCAGGTCTCCCCTCCTCTCCATACCTATGCGCCAATCAAGGGGACGCAAGAAAACGCACCTCCCTGTCCGCCTCTACTCTGAATCGATCAAGAGCACCTCAGACCGCCACCAGGGAGGGGCTGCACCCCACCCCGGACTGCAAATGTTTTAGTCCAGCCTCCTCCGTATTGCCTTGAGCACCCCACTTTCAATTGAAATGCAGCGTCCTCAAGTACCCCTTGAATGCCTCCCAGATGATCCCGGTTGAGGCCACCAATCCCCCATTACAAGCAAAAAAGGATCTTATAATCTCTTACACTTCACTCTGATGCACCACATCTAGCAGTGCTTGGCTTTTTAATTGCCAGTGGGGGCCATAACCACCGTCAGAATCTTTACCTGAAACTGCCACAGAATCGGGGAATGGTCTGACAATGTTCTCTGGAGCATAATGCAGCTGTATGTACTATGAAGCGGGCTAGGCCACCATCAGAATACAATCAATGCGGGACCTTATGTCATGTACAGAGTAAAAAGAATAATCCCCCTCATCTGGATACAATGTTCTCCACAAATCCACCGACCAATGTCTGCTAGTCCTCCCTCTATTGCTCCAGTGGCCGAAGACAGTGGCCTCGAGCCGACAGTGGATATATCCCATTCTGAATGCCGAATTGTGTTGAAGTCCTCAGCTACAATTAATAAAGTATGCAAGTGTGGTAAGCACATCGCCCAGAGGGAGTCATAGAAACCCAGATCATCCACATTTGTGCTGTACACATTGACCAAGGTGACTGTTACGAGCTAGAGTCCCGATACTATAACAAACCTACCATCGGGATTACATTCTTGTTGCAGCGGCCTAAACCCCAATGATTTATGAACAGTAATTGCCACACCACATGCTTGCCACACCACGTGCATATGTAGAGTAAGTAGTATAAAAGCATGCATCTGCTCAGGACCTTGCCAGCCCCTCATTCATCTTCCCTTTCAAGTGCATTTCCTGAAGAAACAGGATCTTGGCCCGTTTACTCCCCATAAGCCACAATCTTTCACATTTTAGCATGGTTGTTAAGCCCTCTTGCGTTCCAGCTGAGAAGGGTGCAGCGCTCACATGGCGGTACCCTACGCATCACCAGACATTGTGGGAGGAAGGATAGCTCGGGGGCAATGCGTTTTTCTTGTAAGCAAGACAACGCTGCGCAACACAGTTTCAAATCTCGATCCTGTGCTTAGAAACCACTCACTGGTATCAAGCGTGTTATAAATCAATAAAATAAATAATCAATAAACCTTAGACCCGCCCACCACAACCAAACATAGCCCAGCAGTGAATCTTTATAGTCCACACGTTTTTCAGAGCAACGTGAACCATTTTTTAACATAACCCATAGATCATAACATCCTCTAGCATACACCCACCCCCTCCCACACCACCCTCTGAACCCTGCACTCCCTTCCCCCACCTCAACATGGTCCAGGCCCCTCCATACACCCAATTGGCAGTGATGCCCCCGGCCACAACACCCCCCAATTTACCAATACTCCCCACCAGGGCGCCTACATGGGTGCACTGGACTCTGCGACATTGTCAGTCCCACCTCCGAGAGCTACCTCCGTAAAGGAGGAGGAGGAGGAGGCCCATGCATACCAGGATAAACAGCAACAGACCCAATTAGTTACATACCCAAACGAGAGTAATGACATCGTGAGTGCCTTCCCAAATACCACATTTTGATAAAATGTCTCAAGCTTAGTCACCCATAGAATTGTTCTATCAACAACACACCTGTAGCCAAACATTACCAGGAAATCGCATCATTGCAAATTTGCCCACACCCTGGCCCCTTTCCCCTCAGCCCCTTAGGCAGGGACTACACAAAGGTTTATAACTTCAGCAGGATCAGTGACAAAAAAGGTCTTGTTATCATGAATAACACGCAATTTGGAGGGGTACAGCATAGTATATTGAATCCCCTTTTCCCTCAGCAAGCGCTTCGCCACCAGGAACGAGAATCGTGCCTGCTGCACGGACGGGGTAAAATCTTGGTAGAACCACACTCTGGATTCCTTATAGTACAAGTCCCCAAGCTCTTCAGCCCTGCATAGAATAGAATCACGGTCACGATAGTTCAGTAGTCTGCAATGACTGGGCGCGGATTCCGACTCAGTCTGGGCTTCTGCACGGACACATAGTGGGCCTGCTCAATCAAGAATTTGGAGGAGAGCGCAGTGTCGCATAGGACCTCCTTAAGAAAGGGTTCCATGAGCTTCTCCATATTTTGCGATGGCACCACCTCTGGAATCCCAACCACTCTTATGTTATTTTGGCAAGATCTCGCTTCCAGGTCTTCATTCTTGCCCCGGATTTCTTTCACCTCCTGCCGACATCCTCGAATAGCCTGAGTAACCTCACTACTCGTATCTTCCAGCACGCCACCTCTCTGCTTGGCTTTGTAAAGGCGACTGCTCTCCTTTTCAATCCGCTCTTGCATACTGTCCATCTTGTACTCCATACTATCCAACTTAGTGTTCACTGATGCAAAGCTGCTGTTCATTTCCGCCAGTATTAAGCTCGGGTCTGAGGCCTGACTTGCGGATCCTCCAGGCGCAGCTGGAGCTGAACAAGCCAACACTTGCTCCTCTGACCCATTCGATCATGACAAGGCCATAGTGCCTTTTATACAAAGCTAAACCTTCCTTCTGCGTAAACTGCAGGTGACCCTGCTTCTTGTTCCCTTTAGCCATCCACTAGCTGCTCACTCATTTCTCTCTAATTGTGCTAGTCTCCTCTGCACTGCCCAATCTGGTGGGCCCTCTGCAAGGTGGTAGCAGGGGGGATTCACCAGGGCCACGTGGCCCAAAGCACCAACTGTCAAGGACCCTCACTCTGCAGCCACTAGCTCTACTAACACCAGCGGTCCAGCCGACCCCTACTGCCCAGTACTGTATGGAAGGTGTACTGTCTACTCACTACAACAGGAGGGGAAGGGCCTCTCCACTCGCCCGACAACCCACTCCATCAACCAGCAGCTTTTGCACGAAGGACAGTCCAGAGTCAACTGTATTCCCTGCCTATGTCTCCAAGAGCAGATCCCCTCGGAGAGGAGTGCAGACCAGAGTGTCTCCCAGCAGCAGCGTGGGCCAAAAACGGCAGCGCTCCAGCACTCCCCACATGAGTCTTCAGGGGTCAACCCCCACAGTGCAGCAGGACCATCCCGTCCGACCTTGCAACGGTGTGTGGGCCGGCCTCCCTCCAGAGTAGCCGTGTGTGTCCCTCTTGGCCCAGTCCTCTCCTCACCACTGATGTAATGGCACTTAATCCACTGGGATCTTCCGCCGCCTCCTAGTAGTTCGCCTCTGGCTTGGGAGCGCCAGCGTTACAGCAAGGCTCTCTTCTGCTGCCACCGGCGGAATCGCCTGCTTCACTCCCGGCAATGCAGCTCCCACCTGGGGGGCCAAACCAGCAGATCAGGAACGCGCTCCTGGTGCCAGCACCGCCTCAAGACCCAGAAGAGCTGTAACGTTGATGTGCTCTCCAGAGTGGCAATCAGCTGTTGTCTCGCCACTCTCACTACTTCCAGAGCGGCTGCTCCACACCTCGTTGGCAGCTGCCGACGGGGTGGGGAGGTGCGCCCACGCCACAGCCTCCCGGGTCCACGGACCCAGTACCCTCGCACTCCACCGGTGGCAACCCCAGTCCTCCCCTCACCCACTACACCGCTGCCAACAGAGCCTGCCACACGACAGGGAGGCCTGGCCCACCTCCGTGCGCAGTGCTGTCGGCTTAGAGTCGCCCCTCCTCACCCCACTACTGGACTCCCAGCTCGCCCGGTGAGATCTCATCGAGGATAGACTAGGGAACACTCCAGCCTTGACCATCAGAGTCCCGCTACAGGCAGCCGCACTCCCCACTGTGCAGGAATCGCACTGTTAGGGAGAATTCTCTGTTTAGGCTGCATTTCCTAACCTAGTGAGTCCCCCCGCAGCTTTGCTGGATTTTTGGGGTTTATTTTTTTCTCCTACCAAGAGTGAGACTCTTTCACCCTCACTCTTGGGCATGACTTGAGAGTGTTTCTGTGACTTGCTATGTGCTTATGGGCTATGGGGTATTTTTTCCCCATATGCTATCATTGGTTTTTGAATGTGTGTTACACAGCACCCTCAGTGCAGTAACACAGGGGTGTCATAGAGACCCCCAAACATAGACTCCACACCCTGGGACTGACTACTGTCTCCCTGGGTCTGTAAAGTCACCATTGACTTTACTAGTCTTCACTTACGAACTTAACCAGTACAAACCATCATACTGTGGAAGTACTGGTAGGGGCAATTAGATTTCCCCTGGGTTTGTTGTCGAGAGGGTACTGTCCCGTCCCCCCTTGCCGAGTTTCTGGCTGGTGGCAGTGGATACCACGGAAATATTCCACCGGAATATTTCCCAATGGGATTTCCCATTGATTTTAATGCACCACTTTTTGGTGCAATGTTAAAGATACCGCCGGTTTATTTATTTAATATAAATTCACCGGTTGGGATTTTTTGCCAGAACTCGCCGCCAAAATGGCGTCTAGGTTCACTTCAGTAACCCTAAACCCGAGTCGAGCCTTTGTTCCACTTTTGGCGGGCTTCTGCACAGAAGCCCTCCAAAGTGGTGCCATTCTGTCTGGGTACCACAGGGGGTGTGGGAGGGGGTTTAGGCACCCTGGGCTGAGTTGCCTTGCCAACTCAAGTCGCACTCTGGTGTGATTGGCCCAAGTGGTGAGCCACCCCGCTCACCACTTAGCATGTTTGAGTGACAGCTAGGCTGTATGAATGGGGGTTTGCTGCATAAAAGCAGGGTTTTTGGGACTGGTTCTTCAGAAGTCGCCACCGGACCTAAGAAGCCGAAGAGGGAGAAGCCGAGCCGACCTGCCAAGACGACACCACCGGTGGAGCCCTGCGGAACAGTCTCTCCACTTTTTCCCAATGACAGAGGAGATCTCCCGCCAGAGAGTCTTCTTCCCTTGACTGGTGGGGACAACCAGTTTCTGCCTTCTTTTCGCCGCCCTGAAGCATCTCGTGGCCGCCTTGCCTGTGCCAAGCACCCCGGCAACCGGGATACCACTTTTTACCTCAACCCCGAAAGAGGGGTAACATCCTTTTAACCGGAAAAACTCCACGGCTGGTTTCTTCCCTGGTAGTGCAACGACCTTCAGCTTTCCTCCACGACGAGATCTTCTCCTCCTCTGGACGACGCCGCGACTTGCACCCACTACCAGGAACAACTGCCCCCGCTGGAAGATCCTTTCCATTTTAAAGGTACTGTGTTCCGCCCGGGTTCCCTTGCCACTGATTGTACGGGGTAGATTTAGCTCTCGGCTCTCGACCCAGGGTAAGCCTGGGACACCCTAACTAAACTTTTCTTAACTGGGAAAAACCTTTTCTACTCACCTGTAAAGACTTGTGACATTGTGTGATCTTGGGCATCTTTTTGCCTGGCTTTCCCTAGAGTGGGCCTGGCAACCGAACTTCCTTGCTCCTCAATAGACTGCCTTCCTACACTCACTGTGAACCTCTGAAAAGTGTTTTGCCTTGCTGTTTTCACTTCGTTTGCCTTTTCCCTCCCTTTTTAACTAACTTGTTGGAGTGCCATCTAACGTTAAGCGCTCACCTCTGTTTGGAAATAAGTGGTGTTAACTTAGACTTGTCCAACAAATAACTAGGGATGTACATATGAGTAATAGTGACTGTGTTTTGACTTACTTACCTTTTCTGTGCTAGTGTAATTTATGAGTGTGTCTTTTAAATAAATAAGTATATACTTTTACACCTAGCTCTGGTCAGTGTTTGCTTGTACTGTTGTGCCTCTGTACCTATTATGTGTGCTCTGTATACTGCCTAACTCTTCTTGAGGGAAGTCTGACTGCTCAGCCACAGCTACCAGGTAAACCTGGGTGGTACAGACTGCTACCAAGTGAGTTTACTGCTAAACACCTGTAGTCTTAAATCTTTTGCAGTGGTCCCAGAGGGAACTGCACAGGTTTCTGTCTAACACGCACTTCTGGGCCAAAGCAGACCTGGGCCGCATTCTCTTGGACTCAGCAAGCAGAGACCACCTTGGTCGTAAGCTCTCGAGCGCCTCCAAGAACATTAGAATTTAAATTTCGAGGGGATTGGATCCTCCGACGTATTCCATATCTATGACAGTAATCACCACAGCCGTGCTGCTTACAGTCATAGATATGGAATACTTCGTCTGAACATCCCATCGAAAGAACGTTACCAGGTAAGAGAGTAACTTGTTCTTCTTTTTTTTTAAAGTAGTGTTTCATGAGGGTGTTTCTAAGCTGATGAACATAAAATGCACATCCTTGAACACCAGCGTAACAGGCAAGTTACTTTGTGTCACGTGGTGCAAGAGGTTCTATCCAACTTTTTTGTACAGTGTTTTTTGTACCACGTCCCTTGCCCTGCAAAATACTCAAGACATTTCCAATGAGCTAAAAAGGAGATAGTAGTAAATGGTACATAACATGTCTGCATGAACATGCATGTAATTCACTAATTGGTTATTTTGGTTTGCCAGATAAAGTTTCTGACTGGTGTCACACAGGTATGGGAAATCACGTTATCCACCGGCCGATGTCTGATCCTGGTGTCTTTTCGCAACATCAAGCAATGGAGAGAGAGAATTCTGCGATCGTACATCCTTCCAATGCATTCCATCAACATGTCCCAGCAGGCTACATGGACTTTCCTAAAGTTGGGGTAATAATCTTACTGTTTTCTCAGAAATAACCTTGTGTACCTTAGTAGCTTTGGATCAAATTGTATTCTACTTTTATACAGGCTTAAGAAAAAGAATCTCATACTAACTTTGATAATATGCTACACTAAAAATTATACTGTTTTTGTGTGTGTGAATGGTTTGGATACATCAGTGTTTGCATGTGCTCCCTCCCGTTCTCTGTTCCATGTATTGGAACCATTTTACTTGGTTCAGCAGCCATATGTTGTGATTCTATGCACATTTTGCTTGATTGGTTAAACATTCTAAAACTGCCATGCTGTTCATTACTTCTTTGTCGTCCTAGCCCTTAACTTTGAAGGGAGTATCCCTCATTAGACAACCCATTTGTTTGGCAATTTTCTATTGAAAATGGGCTGTGCCAAGCACTTCTTTGTCTGGTGTTAACACTGTAAACTGCAGTTCACATCGTTCTGTGCAGATTAACATTTTATTACAGGCACTATGCACCTTGGCATGTATGGGTTATCCTTTTCTAAACGTCCTGGCATGGCATTCATGGGGGTTGGGGCATGTAGGTCTCAATGCAGTAACAGGCGCTGGCACAGAAGCATTTCTTACTCCATGGATCACAAGGCATACGCGAGTAGTCAAGTTCGCCTGACCAAACTACACCACTGTCCCGTGTATTGCAGCATGCAAGTTTACAGTGCTGTCCACTGACATTACTTTTAGGGGATTTTCAACAAGTCTTCTGGCAAGGGTTTAGGAAAATCTGGAGATTATATGCAGGGTGTCTCCTAAATTATTCCGAACTCTGGACATTGGTTGCTGTCAGAGCAGTCCAGGCTTTTCTCTCAGGAGGGATCATGGGTGGCTGTAAGGTACAGCTAGCATACATAATCATACATTAAAGTAATGCTTGCAAAGAATATTACCAGGGATTAAAATGCGGATTTCATGAACAAAGAGTAGTCATTATGGGAGGGAAAAAAGGGCACGGGCTATGGCCCTGCTTCCCTCGAATTGCTGCCTGAGTCAAAGAAGTTGGTGCCCATTTATTGCTAAACATAAATAACATCTGGCAGGATATTGTATAGTGTGCTGCTGATCCTCTGGGTTTGCTGCTTGGCTGTTGACATGTATGGCCCTATCTGATCAGTTGCTCTTATAATGTTTTTACTATGTCACAACTAGTATTGCATTTTCACCTTTCTCAGGGGAGTATATGGATCATGTGCAATAATAAAAGTTGAAATACGTATTGATAAATTTGATGGCCACAATGGTTCAGAAGATAGCTCAGTGTGTTACGCATTTTTTGCAGAGAACTGTATTCATAATGTCCCTAATCATAATACCAAATTCTGGTGCAAAGCGAGGGGGGGGGGGTGTGTGTGTGTGTGTGTGTGTGTGTGTGTGTGTGTGTGTGTGTGTGTGTGATATAATAGAAGCTTCTACTGTTGTGCTATGGAACAATCCTGTATGCACCAGATTTAAAACTATCATAGCATCCGTAAGGGTGCAGATCTAGAGCTCACTTCCCCCAAGCACTGGTTGAAAACCTGGGTCGGCACCCATAATGAATAGCTTACATTGTTAGGCCAGGGAAGTGATTAGGGAGCCAATTTATTTCTCTATTTCTCTCTCTCTCTCTCTCTCTCTATCATGTCCCTTGGGATTCCCTCCCTAGCCGAGGAGTCCATAATCCCAGGTTAGTGCTACTTATCGGTAACCCCTACTGTCTACCACTTATTTTTTAGGCTACGAATGAGCTCCTTAAACAATGCCTCTCTAAATTTCCTCATGGACTACCTGTCTGTATTCTAACCGGATGTTAGTGCTCTATAGGGAATTAGGGTTGTGCCTTGCACTTACTCTGTTGGATTCAGGCTGTTTCTCTTATGCCCACTGTGACAAATCCCTAGATGTTGTCACTTCTCCCCAGGGGGAACCTCTTCCCCTGAGGCCAGGGAGGTGAGGCTGCTACCTAATAGTCCCCCTGGTGGTGGTGCACAGTGGGAGGATCTCATGGCGAGAGACTTCCTCCTCCTCCCCCCCTCTCGGGACAAGGACAAACATCCAGGGAGAACGCAGTATATTCCCCTCCCAAAACACCCCTCCTAACCCTACACATATTGTGCATCCCAGTACCATACCCAGTCACCCCATGTACATGGGTAGAGCCAGTGACCTAATGACTGGGACGAAAAAGAATCCAAAGTAGACACTGCAGACTGGTTGTTCTAGTACTGAGACAGGGAGTAGGTGCAGAGCCGTGAAGATCACGACAAGATCCAAGAGTGAGCGTGTTAATAGTTACCCAACAACAAATGAGGATCTGGGAATGAAAACCAAAGTAGTACGGCAGAATTGGTTGAATCCAGCCGAAGGAGGCATCAGCTGTAAAGTATATCCAGCGTGGTCGATTCGAATCCTGTCCGGTAGCTGATGCAGAATGGAGGACACAAGTCTTCCTGGAGGGCTTTGCCGGAGCGATGCTGCGTCAACTGCTCAGGAGAAGGTAAGCTGAGCAGCCCGAGAACAGGAGACGGCGGACGACCACAGATGCCGCCGACTAGAGCCTGGTGAAGCAGAGAGGCTGAGTCCAGCCCCAGGAAGCCCTGGCAAGGTACCGAGTCGCAAAGCAAGGTAATGGGGGAAATTTGAGGGTTTGGGGGCACGGGAACAGTCACCAGGCAGGCGAAGCTACTTACTTCACGGCCTAGTAGCAAACAGTCGGCTGCAGGCTCACCGGAGGGGCATAAAGGTGCTAAGGTGGCACGTGAGACGTACAACAAGTACCGGAAACCCCAACAAGCAGATAAGAAGGGTCTGGGGCCCTAACATTTACACAGAGGCAAGTCATCTTCCTCGTGGCAGTACTTGGCAGGAGAGTAACCCCAGTCTGCCAAATCATCAGAGCAGAGAAATACGGGTCTGGTACCTGCAACCAAACCAGGGGAAAGATACAAGTCATCTTACTTGTGGCCACACTTGGCAGGAGAGTGAACCAAGTGGACCGAATTCAAAAAGTGGAGCAGCCTAGGTCTGGGGACCCTAGTTTTATGTGTTGCTGAGAATTCTATAGGTGGTTCAAAGAGACCTGGGGAAGAGAATCATTCCCTATGGACAGTAGACTGTGAAATCCAAGATACCAGGGCCAGGGAGTCATTCTCCTGGTAACATTGCACTTGAGAAAAACATTGCACTAGTGAAAAGCCAAAGCCAAGAGAATGGATTCATTCTCTTGGCTAAAATGGAAACCGACCACAGAGTCCTCAACCAGGGGAAGGGGTGTCATTCCCCCTGGCATGTGTGGTGAACTTTCAGATACCAAGTGTTAGAACATTGGAGTATAATTTTGAGTACATTTTAACCAGGAGAAGTGAGGCATTCTTCCTGGAGATAACCATTGGAACTTAATAGTATTTTGGTGAACACTTTTGGCCAGGGGAAGGGAATCATTTCCCCTGGTTACAAAATGTTCAACCAGAACCGTGCTGCCTCATCCAGGAAAAGGGAGTCATTCTGCTGGGCAAAAAACATTGACGCAACCTTCTAGTTTAGTTAGAAGAGTAAGGGACAGAGTTAGTTTTGCCACATGACAGTGGACTGTTTAAGTTACAAGGACATTCTGATAGACCCCTTTGAACTTACACAGGGAATCCCCTCATAGAGATAGGGAAAGTTAGGTTTAATCTTTATTTTCTTGCTAAATAACTCTATAGCAACCACTATGCCACCTGTGTCAGTCTTGTCCATCCACACCCTTAGACCATACTCGCCACTACCTTTTTACCTTTACTGTCTTTTTTGCCTCCACCTGAGATGCTTCATTCCTCCTTGCTCTCGTCTCCACCCTTTGATGTTATTCTTTTTTCCACTCCCTTTCCCTACTCCTCCTCTGTTCCACTACTTCCCTCCTCTACCCTACTACTCTTGTCCTACTGCTGCTGCTACTACTACTACTTGCCTCCACTCACTACTACACAAACACCCTCCTTTTACTCTGTACCATTTACTTCACAGACACTCCTTACTTTACTCACTTGCCATCTAAACACTCCCACTGCAGTACCCTTGCATTTACTAAACCAATGCCTCACCTTTTCAGCTAATAGTCTCTACTCGCCACTGCTGGAGTCAAGAGCATACAAACAATAATGCTGGCATTGGGGAGGTGCAGGGGGGCGGGGGCTACAGACTTGCTTGGACAAGGATTGCTTTGTGGCAGGTCTCCCCTTAGCCCTTTTGACAAGGCCAGGGTCCTAGTCTTGTCAGAGTGTATATTTAGAGACCGACAAAGGGAGAGATGCACAGTATAAACCCAGTAACATACCATAATGAATGCAGAACACATTAAGTAAATAGTAGTGGAAAGAGAGAAATACTGTAGAGCATTTCCAATGTTTGTTTTTGTAGGTTTTGTAACAGTGTACATGGAAAAAGAAACATATGCTCAGAGCAGGAAGTAAGCCTTCTGTGCGGCAATAGGGTGCAATGGTATTTTCATTTTCATTTTATAGCAGTTTACATTAGTACGTATGTGGATTGGTTGATGCTCTTCAATGCATCACCAGCATTAGACCTTTCATAGATTCACATGATATGAATATTCCCTGTCGTTAGCCTGAGAATCCTCGGTAACGGGGAGCAGTTTAATTTTACACTGAAAGCTTCAGTCACTTCAGTGCTCTTTTGTCATTGTGCCTAATACTGCCCACAGCCAATGTAACAGGCCTTAGCTCCACCCTTGGAGGACATCTTCAGATTTTTACTGCACGTTTCTTGTTGGGAGTCCTCTATATCTGTCTCCCAGTGCCAAGGAGTTGTACTCTGCATTGTCTGGCCCATGCACGGTCCTCACGCACATGGAAAAAACAGTCTTCAAAAACAAACATTTGGGCCTACCACAATATCTGAAGTAAAGAGGAAAAGTATTTCCAGGGCAGGCACCCGATGCAGCCTAAACATTTCTTCATAGAAGATCTACATGACAAATGTTTCGACCCTCATCACATCATTGAGGAGTGTGAAATGTCCGCCCTTCTCCAATAGAACCCTGAGGCACTGTTATCGTAAACTGGTTGCGTAGGTCGGTGATGCACGGGCGTGGGCCTTTGATTCTGCATCCATATGGAGTCATGCTTCTCTGAGGCAGGGTTGGTCTACCCAGCGAACCACCTCTAGTAAGAGGTCAAGGTCGCACAACGTCCCACCAAAAAGCAGGAAAGGGTAGCATGGAGCACCTTCTGCAAGTTCCCAGTCAGAGGCAACAAAGACGCAGGCCACGACATTGGAGAAACCTCCTACCTCGTCCATGCCACATGCAGATGTTGGGCTAGTTTCTGGATCTTCTTTGGGGAAAAAGGCATACATCTTGGTCGGCGGCACCTAAATCGCTGACAACAGAACGACGGCCAAGACCTCATCAGCGACATCTTCAACAAACAAGAAGACTTCATCAACCACACTGTCGACGGCTAAAAAGATCGTTTACTACGACGAAATCCTCTTGGTCCACTTCAAAGTCCTCGTCGACGACGGTAGCATTACCACCTGTAGAAGCAAGTGCCATCGCGTGTACATCATCGTCCACGACACCCAAACCCACGTTTACCATCAGATAATCTTCGACAACAGCAGAAACTGCATCTATCTTGCTGCCACCACTTAAAGCATCAGCATTGTTGTTGCTGCCACGCCCAGCTAACCCTCGTACTCTGGGAACCAACCCAGAACTGGCTTTTCAACCATCATGCATGATTGAGGGAGTACCTGACAAACCACTTTGTTTCCTCAGAAGGGGGCTACACCCAGGTGCCAGACATGCCTCCACCTACATCAGTGCCAGTTCAAGGGCAATCATGCCAGGAGGCTCCAAATCCAGTGGGCACTCAGTGCCCTAGTGACGTCTCTATGGATATCCTGGACTCCCTGAAGGCTCTTGTCTCTGAGATTCATCACAGTTTGCCAGCTACACCCACAATCTAACCACACCAGTTGTTCAGGGTCCTTCAAGAAGGGCCCAATGGTTTTTCAGCTGCTTCTCATCTCACGAAAGATGAAGAGCATTTGCAAAGGCTGCTACAATTAACAGACACAGACTCTGAGCACAACCCGGATGACCAACAATAATCTGTCCACATAACAGATAAATCTGACGAATTCGACGATATAATCCCAACTCATGGCAAACCAGAAGAAGCCCGCACCAGGGATTCTCCGCCAGGCGAGATTGGGTCCTTTCACGCCTTGATGGGTAGGGCCACCAAGATGTTCGGTTTAAAGCCAGATGAGCAAAAGAAGGATAGCCTTCTTTACCAATGGTGTGTGCAGCACAGGAAGTCCATCCTGGCAATACCCCTCCTAGACGACATTTGGGATGATGGTCATCCCTCACAAAAAGGTGAGGTTTGAAAAAAGTTAGAGGGTCCCGGACTCAGCGCCTACTTGCCTGCGGACACAACAAACGCCAGACTTCTTGGTTTTCGTAGCTGCACACAAGCTATCCGCAAATCCGTCTTCTTCCTGCTCTCTCCCACCTGTTAAAAAGGGTAAGTTCCTTGATTCTTTCGGAAACTGAATTATTACTCTAGCTGCCACTACCATCAAGGCGACCAATACCATGGCCATTCCTGGAAGATATGAACGACAATTGTAGTTTAAACTTGTACCCATTCTGGAGTTCCTTCCAGAAGATGAAAGGCAGGAGGCAGTAGATCTACTCCACGAAGGTAAAGCAGAACCCGACCACACCATCTTTGTCTCAGTAGGCATCGCAGATACTAGGTTTCAGCAAATTGGAAATGGGGTTGTCCTGTGTTGACAAGGATGGTTAAAGGCAACCAACTTCCGTTCTGCAGTCCAAACTAAAGTTGTCTATCTGCCTTTCAATGGAGTGGAGCTCTTTGGTAAAAAAGTGGATGAAACCTTCCAAACCATCAAGACAGATACAGACACGGCACGCTCCCTGGGAAGGAAAGTCTCTCTTCTCCAGGACTTGGCAGGAATACAGCCCCCACCTGCCTGTCGCTGTCCTACAAAGATCTGGCCTACACCTCACCGGACCCTTACAGGCAAAAATCCAATCCTACTTCGGAGACCAATGCCGGCGGCTCTGCTCAGTCCATGGGCCAGTCGTCCAAGCTGCCCTGACATGTCCGAGGCTGTGCCCTCCAACTTCAGTATCCCAGTGGGAGGAAGACTGTCAGAATTTGTCCAAGAGTGGAAAAACATCACCACCGATGAATGGGTGCGATCCATCATCCAGCAGGGCCATAGGATGGAATTTGTCAAGACACCACCTATCATCCCCCCACTCAAGAAGACAACCATAGGCCATCATCATCTTCAGTGGGGAAGTCCAGTCTTTGCTTGCCAAGGGAGCCATACAAAGAGTTCCTCTCACACACAGCAAGGTTGAAGAGTCTACTCCTTATACTTCCTAGTAAGAATAAGGTCTGGGTGTTGGAGACCTATTTTAGATCTCAGATTGCTGAGCAAATATCTAAAAGCTCAGACGTTCCTTGTGGTCACTTTACAACAGGTGCTGTCGCAACTGCAACTCAACGATTTCCTGACCTCTGTAGACGTAGAGGACGCCTACTTTCACATCCCTATTCATTGGACACACCGCCGTTAACTGCGTTTTGTTGTAGCAGGCCAACATTACCAGTTCAAAGCCCTACCTTTTGGACTGCGGCAAGCACTGTGAGTGTTCACGAAATGCCTTGCGCCAGTGGTAACGCACCTCTGTCAAGAGGGCACACATGTGTACCCGTATCTTTGACTGGCTAGTGAAGGCAACATCTTACACCAAGGCAGCTCACAGCACTGCTCAAACGATCCGCTGTCTCCAGTCACTGAGGTTTTCCATAAACTTCTGTAAGGAACTCATGGTGGCAACAGGTAAGACAGGCACACATGATCACAGTTCAAGTGGGTTAATTAAACTGTATAAATGAGTGAGAAAAATGCCTAATCTAAACCAAAATCTAAGACCATCAAATAATAATAAGGCAGTCCTAGTGGCGTCTTGTCAAATAAAAAGGGGCTATACTAAAAAGAAACTATTGCCAAACCTTACCGCTAAGATACAAAATAGTGTGGGATAATGTTCACCAGAAAAGGAAGTTTTCACAAATGATAAGTCAGGATGGTTTATCTGGGGTATCCCTTCCCCATGTTTTCTAGCACGGGACACGGTGGAACTTAAGCACTGCACACTTCTCCAGCACAAGCATATAGTTTGTTTCCAAATTATCAGGGCCTTCTGTGGCTAAGTCTCTTTTAGACCAAGTCTCTTGCCTCAGAGGGCCTGATGTATTAGAACCAACAAAAACAAAAGTACCTTTCTGTAATTGTCTCGTCAGTGATTTCCCTTCACCCTTGGATCCCCCTCAACCAGGCTCCGATCCTTCTTGTACCATGGGCCTCCCTCAATCGGGTTCACTATGGTCCTTTGTTCAAATTTTTCAGCAGCTTGTACAATTCACTGTGGATATCTCTCAGCCGGGTTCACATTTGCCAGTTTCGCACAGTTCACCTTGCTTTATCACGATGCAGGATTCATTTCCCTTAGTTTTCCTCTTGGCATCCCTCCTTCGGATTCACGTAGCCATTCTAACACATTTCACTTATTTGTAATACTTTGCAGGATTCACTTCCCTTAACTTTTTCTATCCCCCAGTCAGGCTTTCCCTTGAGCCCCCAGTCAGGCTTTCCACATTTATTTTTCATACAGTGTTTCCCTCAGCCGGGCGCACACGCCTGTTTCACAATGTCAGTACTTTAGTGATGGGTTAAGGACTGTCGATTGTACAAAGGGTTTTGGCTCGACCCTTGTATGACCACCTTAACTGTATTCTGGCCTTTCCTACGACCTCTTGTTACTTAAATGTTCACAACAAAAGGGGACCAGCCACAGTCTTTCGAATGGATGCCGCTTTGGCGTCGGACCACTCTGCAGCTGGTATTTTCTTTAGCTTTAAAAGTTCACTTAGCACACAAGTTCTTTGTTCATAATAAGTTGCTGTTTGCAACCTTTGCTCAACACTGTCTGGTTTACTCCCGGTTCTCCCTCCGTCTCACCGGCTGTGCTGACCTCCTTGGCGTTTCTTGTCTCTGGCGTCAAAGATGGTACCACATAATAAAAAGCACCTCCCCGCCGCGGTTATCAGTGCGGGAGGGTCCTCTGCACCGTAGACATCTGTTACAGCACAGGTCAGCTGTAGTTCCCAGTCTTATGATTATTTTCACCGAGGCTTCGCAGGTTTGGGTCGAAAAGGGTAAGGGCACTTCCCTCCTTGTTGTCCTTTGCGGTCTCGCTGTCCTTCTTCTATGTTTGAATTGCCTTCCGGGAATAGCTGCTTCCTGGTGCGTTTGTCCTTGATCAAAATGTGCTCTTGTTCTCCACCTTGTATCCCTGTGGGGAAGGGAAAGGGCTGTCGGGTGTGTGTAGTTATTGTCAATTGCCTGACCCTTGTGTTTTCACATGTCGGGAAAACGGCTCTGGTGTTAATCCGTTGTCTTTAACGGGGTAAGAAAGTGTTGGCGTTGGAAAGTGTGGGGGGTGGAGATAGAGTTTCTAAGTATCCTACTGGGTAGGATGGGGGAAAGGTGTCATAAGGAAGGGGGTGGTTGTTGGATTCGGAAAGGTGAGCTTTGCAGGGTTTGTGAAATGAAAAGGGGGGGATTGTGGGAACGGTAGTGTTTTTTCAAAGTAGACTGGGAATTTGGGAACTAATAATCAGAGGGATGTGGAGAAGAATGACTAGGAGTACTCGGGTAGATAAGAGGAAGACAGGGATTAGTTCCTAATCAGTTTACCAGATGGGGAGGGGTTGTTGGTTTTGGGTAAGGGAGATTCAGTGGGTGGTAGGGAGGTAGATTTGGAACATCCTACAAAAGCTTCTGGGACTTCGTCCTCCTCACCTTCTTGCCCGGTATAAAACTGCATCTCGCATGGGAAATTCCCCCGAGCATAACCCCTGGCTCCTCTACCCAGGTGATGATCCCTTGCTCGTCCACCCCCAGGTTTGGGATCGGAGAGCGCCAGCCCTCCCCCGGCCACCTGAATAAGGGATTCTCAGGGTCTATATGGGAGAATACTCCCATGTGTCTCATACTACCCAAAATCCTGTCTCATTCCCTCGCAACAGGCGCTGTACCTGGGTGTAAATCTAGACACCATATCTTGCAAAGCCACCCCATAAAAAGAAAAGGCACCTCTGGGTCGCCATCAGTATCTGTTCACAGCTACAAGTACTTGCTGGGCGTGATGTCCTCCTGCATCCCTCTGATACCTCACTGAAGGCACTGCATGCGTACCCCGCAGGAATTCCTGAACGCCCACTGGAAATGGGTCTCTGGGTTGTGACAAGACCAGATTGAACCACAGTTTCAGAGTGCCGCTAGACTGGTGGTTCGTCAAAGCTCATCTAGTGCAGGGCGGCCCCTTTCAGCTCCCTCTTCATCAAGTCACTGTCGGCACGGACGCTTCCCTAGAATGCTTGGGTGCACATTCTCACAACCTGCATGCCAGGGGACTTCGGACAAAAGAGGAGACAGCTATGCATATCAGTCTCTTGGAGCTGCGTGCCGTTTATTGGGCGCTAAAGTCATTCCATCCAAGAGTCACAATAGAGATAGCACCACTACGATGTTCTACATTCGCAAGCAGGGTGGGGTACAAGTCTCCCGCCTTGTTGCCGGAGGCACAATTCCTATGGCACTGGGTGCTGAAACAGCACATGTTCCCTTTCACCTCCTGGGTCTGCAGAATACCAGGGCGGATTTCCTCAGCAGGGAGCTTCACTCTTGTCACAAGTGGGAGTTGCAGGAAAATCGGCTCCTGTAGGTTTTCTGCTTATGGGGAACCCCGGACAAAGACCGATTTGCCACCTACCAGAACAAACGGAGCACAGCTTTTGGCAGCAGATTTCCCCTTCCCGAGAGCTGCAGGGATGCTTTCTCATTCCCGTTGACGGGGCATCCCTCCTCCAATTCCACTGGTGGCTCAGGTACCAAGTGTCTTCAGACAACATCAGTGCAAACAACATCAGTGCATACTGATATTGGTGACCCTGGCATGGCCGAGGGAGTACTGATTACTCCAATCTCCTAGAACTCTCCTCCGCCACCCCAATGAGACTTTACCCTCACAATCTGCTTTCCAGGAACAAAGGAGACATTCTCCACCACGATCCATCCTCCCTCAATCTGATGGCTTGGCTCCTGTGTTCGTAGAATTCTGCGCTATCACGCTACCTCAAGACTGCAAAGACATTCTAGCACTGGCCTGCACTCCCTCTAGAATTGCTTTTTACAACAGCAAATGGAGACGGTGTAAGATATGGTGCAAATCCAAGAAGCTTGACCCTTTCGCCATTCAACTAGCAGCCTTCTGCCTTACTTGTTGTCTTTAGCACAGTCTGGCTTGGCTCACTCTTCCATTAAGGTATATTTAGCAGCTATCTCAAGGTATACCCGTTCTCCGGCCACACCTTCACTTTGGTCCCAAGAACTGATCAAGGAGTTCCTCAAAGATCTCTTTTGTTCATTCCCTCTAATCAAGCAGCCAGCACCGGCTTGGGAACCAAACATAGTCCTCTCCATCCAAATGAAGCCACCATTTCAGCCAATGCGCAAAGCTCCAATAAAATTCTTATCCTGGAAAACTGCTTTCCTGATGGCCATCACCTATGCGAGACAGGTAGGCAAAATACAGGCATTTTCCTGCAAAGCACCTTACCCGATGTTCCACAAATCCAAGGTGGTTCTATGTACCAATCCCTCTTTTGTGTCCAAGGTGCCATCCACATTTCAGCTCAATGAGCCTGTTATTCCCAGCGTTCTTTGTATCACTGGGTTCCCCAGTAGAGTGCTCTTTGCACACTTTAGATGTCATGCAAGCTTCCAAATACTATGTACCCTGCACCAAGCCCTTGCAGGCTTCACAGCTTTTTGTTATATTTAGCTCATCTGGAAGCGGAAAGGCGTTGTCAAAACCTCCTATTGCCAGATGGATTTTTCATCCTGCATCTTCTCCTGCCATCAGCAGGTGGGCAGACCTCTCCCTGGCCAGAGCCATGGCTCACTCCACCAGTTCTTCGGTTGCTACTATGGCACTCCACTTCCGGACATCTCCAGAGCAGCAATGTGGAGGTCAGTGCACACCTTCGCAAAGTTCTACTGCGTCAGCAGATTCCGCTGCAGTCTAAAGTCGGCCAGGTGGTAATCCATAACCTGTTTGCGTGAGGTTAGTGTTTCTGTGGTACAGTTTGCTACAAGGAGCTTGCCTCTGCCTGTTTTGGTTATATGGTACTGCTTTGTAATCTATTTGCAGCATGTGAATCTATGAAGGATCCAGTGCTGGAGAATTAATGAGTTACTTCCTTTTACTCCTGTTCTCCAGCATTGATATCTTTCATAGATTCACATGCAACCACCCCACTTACTGTTTTTCTTGGTTCATACTGCCACTTTAAGTGCGCTAGAACAAAATCTGAAGATTGTCTCCAGCCGTAGAGCTAAGGGAGCCTGTTCCATTGGCTGTGGGCAATATGACCCAAAAATATGGCAATAGAGCACTAAAGTGACTGAAGTTTTCAGTTTAAAATGAAACTGCTCTCTTACTGAGGATTCCCAGCATAACTACGGGGAATATTGACAGCATGCGAATCTATGAAAGATACCAATGCTGGAGAACAGGAGTTACAGGGAAGTAATGAATTCCTGTTGCTGGGGAAGCAGTGAGTATTTGCCTCCAGTTGCATGTATCAAGTGGAGCGGAGCTGGGTTTGACTCACCCAACCAATGGGGGTTTTGAATTGGACTTCTTTAAAATTATGTTGATGCTTTTATTTTGATATCTTGATGCAATTAAAATACACATATTGGTTGCATCTTGGAGTGTTGTATGTATGCTTTTTGTGCACTTGGAGCTACACTTACAATTGTGAGGTGGTTTGCTAAGGGGTTCACTGCACTGACTTCCTAGATGGATATAATTTCGAGGGGATTGGGTCCTCCGACGTATTCCATATCTATGACATGTAATCACCACAGCTGTGCTGCTTCGGAAACTTTTTTCGGCGTCTGCGTCGATGACGTCGATGCGCCGTCTTCGAGGACCTCCTCCAACGTCATCCGATGTGATAAGTAGGACGCACGACGCCCGTGGCCTCAGTTCCGTTTTTTCCGCGAACGTGTTGCTTCGTGATTCTCGGTTCACGCCGCGACTCTTTAGAGTTCTGTTCTTCTCGGTTCTTCGAACCTGTTCGTTTTGTGAAAATCCTTTGTGTGAAGATGTCTTCTACTTCGTCTTCGACCCCGCGTCCGGGTTTCAAGAAGTGCGGGGAGTGTGGGTCCAAGATGTCGGTGACGGACTCGCACGACGCCTGCCTCTGGTGCCTCGGGGAGGCCCACGACACGGATGACTGTATCGACTGCCAGTCGCTCACGTCCAAAGCCTTACGCGAACGTAAGAATAAGTTGTCGGTAGGTCGGGTGTCCAAGCCCAGGAAGTCGAAGTCTGCGGGGCTTTCGACGGATGATTCGAGGGGTGACTCTCCGCGTCATCGTCGGAAGTCTCGTGGGTCTCCTTCTAGGAGTCGGTCTCGCCACTCCTCAGCCTCTTCGAGGCATTCTCGGAAGCGCCGACACAGGTCGTCTTCCAGGTCCTCTTCGGAGGACTCTGCCCGGCACGTCGCTTACCCCACCAGCCGTGCGACGCCGGAGGAATGGGCTTCCTTCGGGAAGAAAATGCTGGCGATTCTTGAGTCGCAGGGTACTATGCCGTCCGCGCCCCCGAGTGGGGTCGGTCGTGAGAGGTCGAGAGACACCGCTCGCAAGAGTGGTCGGCACGAGTCACGGGAGAGGTCCCGTTCGGACAAGGAGACTCGTTCTCGACGTACCCGTTCCAGGTCCCGGTCCTCGACGCGTTCGAGACCGCATGCACCTGTGAGGTCTTCGAGGAAGACATCGACGTCTGAGGCGTCGAGGGCATTGACAGGCTTTCTCGAGGCTCCGGCTCCGAGGAAGTCGTCGAAGCCGTTGACGCTCAGGTCGTCGAGGGACACGCTCGGGGCTCCGGCTTCGAGGGCTGTGTCGACGCCGCCGTTGCTGGAGGCGCTGCATCTGACGTCGACGCCGATTTCCTCGACGCCAATCCTCTAGGCACCGATGCCGGTTCTCTCGACGCCAGCGCCGATTCGCTCAACGCCATCGACGCCTTTCGTGTCGGAGGTACCCCGTGGCACGGGAGAACCCCCTAGGAAGGCTCTGGTTAAGAGCAAGCACTCTCGGGTGCCTTCTTTTCGCCACCTGGACTATATTTCAGAGGCGGATGAGGATTCTGATGGCCTGGTTCCTAGTCAGGTTCCAGATGAATATGTCTCGGGCCATAGTCAGTTTGACGATTTGAGACAGTCACTGCATGATGCCAGTGGACTGGACTCCTCTCCGGAGGTGGAGTTTTGTAGGCCTGAGCCTGGCTCTCATGCCGATTCCTCATACCGGCGCCTTATGGCTAGGGTTTCTGAGTACTTGGGATGGTCTGCTCCCCCAGGGGAGTTTGTGAAGGATGATCTCACGGACATCCTTGATGTTGGTCCCCCAACTGATCCGGTACTGCCGTTCCATATGGCTTTACAGAGAAGGGTGGCGGCGGCTTGGACTGCTCCGGAGATTCTCCCGGCAGTGGGCAGATCCTTGTCGCGAAAATACCGTCCAGCCAGTAGCGACCCCTGCTACTTGACCAGGCACCCTACTCCGGAGAGTTTGGTGGTGCAGGCGGCCACGGCGCCGGCAAAGCAGGCGTCGTACCCTACCATCCCTCCTGATAGGGACGACAAACGTTTTGATGGCTGGGCGAAGAAAGTGTTTTCTTCTGGTGGTATGGCGCTTCAGGCGGCCAACTCCATTTGTGCCTTGTCTCGTTTCACACACACTCTGTGGAACTGTGTTGCGTTAGCGGCTGAACATATTCCCGAAGGGGACGAACGGGATGGTTTCCTTGCTATGGTCCAGGATGGTAAGGATGCCATGTGTGAGTCCGTTAAGTCGGGTTTGGACTTAGCTGAATGCGTCAGTAGGTCCATGGCGGCGAGCACCGTGATACGCAGGTTTGCGTGGTTGCGGTTTGCTCCTGATGTGCAGTCTCGGCTCCTCAACATGCCCTTTGACGGTGAACACCTTTTTGGCAGCAAGGCTGACGAGAGCCTTGAGAGGTTGCAGACCTCGAAAACTGCAGCGAAGTCGTTGGGCGCTGCAGTTCGCCAACCTCTGCCTTTTCGTCCTAGGGGACAGCAGTGGAGGGGTGGTTCCTTTCGCTATTACTCGTCCTTCAGTAAAGCGAGAGGAGCTGGCAGTCAAAGAGGCCAACGCAGGGGTACCAGAGGTGGACGACAGGGTACCCGTGGTGCCAAGGCCGCTCGGGCAGTTGCCTCTTTGCCCTCAGGTAACGCCGCAGTCGCTACCACTCAGTCATGAGGCCATGCCCCATGGTTCGCCGGTTGGGGGAAGGCTGGCGCAGCATCTTGTAGAGTGGCAAGCCATTACTTCAGATGTGTGGGTTCTGGAGATCATAACCCACGGCTACTGTCTTCCCTTTCGGCACAGGCCTCGCGACAATCCACCGGGGAACCTCTCTTTGCAGAGTCCGGATCCGCTCCTTGCGCAGGAAATTCAAGTCCTGCTGGAGAAAGGCGCCATAGAATTGGTGCCTGTAGCGGAGAGGAACATGGGGTGGTATTCCCCTTATTTTTTGATTTCGAAGAAATACGGGGGAATAAGACCCATCATGGACTTGCGCGGTTTGAACAAACTCCTCAGGAAGGACAAGTTCAAGATGGTTACTCTCTCTCAAGTCCTCCAGGCCCTTCAGCTTCAGGACTGGTTGGTGTCACTCGACCTCAAGGATGCTTACTTCCATGTGCCGATCCATCCCAAGCACAAGAAGTACCTGAGGTTCGCGGTTGGCGACTCGCACTTTCCGTTTCGGGTCCTGCCGTTCGGATTGACCTCCGCCCCGAGGGTTTTCACCAAGCTCACGGTGGTGGTGGCAGCGCATCTCAGGCAAGGGGGGATTCACGTCTACCCCTACCTGGACGATTGGTTGATCAGGGGGAGCTCTCCCGAGCAAGTCCTGGATCATCTGTCCGTCACCTGCCACTCCCTTCACAGGCTGGGCTTCTCCCTCAATTTAAAGAAGTCCCATTTGACGCCAACACAGCGGCTCCAGTACATCGGAGCAGTGCTCGACACTTCCCTGGGGTAGTGTTTTCCTCCCCAGGTGAGGGCTCTTCACATTCAGCAGATGGTGCACAAGTTTCAGGATGCCCAGACGCTCCCAGCGTTCGAGTTCTTGAGGCTGCTCGGCCTCATGGCATCCTGCATTCTTCTGGTGCCAGAGGCTCGCCTGCGGATGAGATCTTTGCAGTGGGCGCTCCAGACGCAATGGTCGCAGTCCTCCGGCAGGATGTCGGACCCGGTTCAGGTGCCGCCCTCGGTCGCCCGGGACCTTCTGTGGTGGGCCGTCGAAGGCAACTTGATGAAGGGGGCTCCTTTTTGGCTTCCCTGGCCGGAGGTGACGATCGTGACGGATGCATCCCTCACGGGTTGGGGAGCTCCTGCCAACGGGCTGACAGTCAGCGGTCGTTGGTCTCCGTCGGAGTCCAGACTCCATATCAATCTGTTGGAGCTGAGGGCCGTCAGGCTAGCCCTGAAGGCTTTTCTGCCGACTGTGCGAGGAAAGAGTGTCCTGATCCTGACGGACAACACAGTGGCCATGCACTACCTCAACAAAAAGGGGGGGGCAGGGTCACTTCCTCTGTGCAGGGAGGCGATGCAGCTCGAGTTCTGGGCCATCCAGCAGGAAGTTTCGATCTCGGCAGTTCATCTGGCCGGAGACGAAAACGTGACGGCGGACGCTCTGAGCAGGCAGAGCACGATCTCTCACGAGTGGGAGTTGGCTCAGGAGATTCTCCTGGAGATTTTCGCCCTTTGGGGGACCCCTCAAGTGGATCTCTTCGCCTCCAGTGTCAACCGGAAGTGCGAAAGGTTTTGCTCGCTGGAATTTCCTCCAAAAGGAGCCTTGGGAGACGCGTTCGTGGTGGAGTGGTCGTTCCTGCTGCTGTACGCGTTTCCTCCAGTCCCCGTCATTCCGCAAGTGCTGCGGAGGTTACGGAAGTTCGGTTCCGGAGGACGTGGTACCCGGACCTTCTCGACTTGTCCATCTGCCCTTCGCGTCGTCTTCCCTACCGAGACGATCTGCTCTCACGGGAGGGGGGTCAGGTTCTCCATCCAGAGGTCAGATCCCTCAACCTTCACACTTGGCTTCTGAAAGGTTGAGGTATATGGATTGGGACCTCCCTGAAGACGTGATGGAGGTGTTGCTTTCGGCCCGAAGGCCAGCAACAAAGTCTCTGTACCGTTGGCGTAAGTTCTGCGACTGGTGCCGAGTTCAGAATGTGGATCCTTTTGCATGTGACATCCCCATGGTTCTGTCCTTTTTACTTTCTTTGGCCCACAGGGGCTTGCAAGTGGGTACCATTAAAGGTTACCTGGCGGCGCTGTCCATCTTTAAGCGCTCATCTGAAGAGTGTTTTTACTTTAAAATCCCTTTGATTTCACAGTTTCTGGAAGGGCTCACTAATGTGTTCCCTCCGTCACCTTTCCTGGTGCCCGGTTGGGATTTAAACCTTGTTCTTAAGTTTCTTATGGGTGCTCCGTTTGGGCCTTTACATTCTTGCCCTTTGAGGCTGTTAACTCTGAAAACTGTGTTTTTAGTTGCGGTTACTTCCGCTCGCAAAGTGAGTGAGTTACAGGCACTTTCAGTTAAGCCACCCTTCACTGTGTTTCACAAGGACAGGGTTGTCCTTAGAGTTCGTCCTTCTTTTCTTCCGAAGGTAGTGACGGAATTTCATTTGGCCCAGAAGGTTGTTCTTCCGGCATTCTATCCTCCTCCGCATCCTGGTAAGGAAGAGGAGAGGCTCCATAGGCTTGATCCTTGGAGAGCTTTAAGCTTTTATGTTTCACGCATGTCCCGGGTCAGAGTGGACGATCAACTCTTTATTGGTTACGCTGGAAAGCGTTTAGGGCAAGCTGTGACGAAACAGACTTTGTCTCGCTGGATTATTTTGGCCATCTCGGAGTGCTACCGCTTGGCGGGTAAGGACCCACCGGCTGGCTTGCGGGCCCATTCTACCAGGGGTATGGCTGCATCTACTGCCCTGCAGAGGGGTGTTCCTATTCGCAACATCTGTGATGCAGCCACCTGGGCTTCAGTACATACATTTGTACGTCACTATTCCCTTGATTCAATCCGAGCACAGGATCTGGCCTTTGGCAAGGCGGTCCTTTGCTCTGTTATTTGATTGGCTATTCTAAATTTTGATTCTAAATTCTTTCCCTCCTCCTTGCTCTGGTACTGCTTTGGGAGTCTGTCATAAATATGGAATACGTCGGAGGACCCAATCCCCTCGAAGAATAAGTTACTTTCTTACCTGGTAACGTTCTTTCGATGGGATGGTCCGACGACGTATTCCATATCGCTCCCGCCCTGCCTTCCCCGCTGCAGAATTTCTTTTGCGATTGCAGCTTACGTTCCGCAAGACTTTGTGTCTGACTGGCAGTTGACTAATGTCACACGTTCTGGGGGAAAAAACTACAACTGAGGCTACGGGCGTCGTGCGTCCTACTTATCACATCGGATGACGTCAGACGTCGGAGGAGGACCTTGACGACGGCGCATCGACGTCATCGACGCAGGACGCAGACGCCGAAAAAAGTTTCCGAAGCAGCACAGCTGTGGTGATTACATGTCATAGATATGGAATACGTCGTCGGACCAACCCATCGAAAGAACGTTACCAGGTAAGAAAGTAACTTGTTCGTCTTCATGAATCAAGATGTTGAGGAATGGTTTGAAATAATCCCTTCAGCGATTAAATGAGACCCGGTGTGTTTTTTCTTTTTTTGGGGGCATTGGGGGGGAATAAAATAATCTCAATGGTGTCTTTGTTGCAACATATTTATTGAAATGTGCACTACCATTTGGGAAGCCTTTTTTTAATATCTTGCAGTACATTTACATTTTGGTGAGTGTTTTTGTGAAAATGTTAACCTCATAATCTGTAACACCACCTCTGTTCACACCTTTTCACGTAGGACCCAATCGGTGTCCAGTATGAAGAGCTTGAGAGGGCGAGTGAGGGATGGTAGCTTTAGCACTTCAAAAGCATATAAAGGAATACAAATTAAACATAAAATAAAATTTGAAAAGCCAAAGAAATTGTCATCAGTCTAATGTAGTCGCCTGAATTTGATACTGTAAAAACTGTTAGATGGCGAGGGGGTTCAAGACCGGTCAATTAACATGGAGCAGGAATTGTTGTCCTTCGCTGGACTTTTCCCCTTCCGCAATGCAAGCCCTGAAATTAGCTGCAGTCCTGCATTGCTGATGATACCAGTCTTTTTATATTAATTCTGTAGATCTTTAATGAATACAAGAAAGACAAGCCCATTCCCAAAAAGCTTGGCAGAGGTGATATTCTAACCCAGTTCTCACAACTGCTCCTCATTCAGAGGACCATGCTGTATCTTCTTGCCAATCCAACACTGTGTGAGTGAATCCCAAATAAGCACAGATGAGGTTAAACACATCCCCAAACGTCCCCATGCAGCAGTCTCAGGTAAAATCTGTGCAGGGCAAGCATGGTTACTGTCTAGCAGCGCACCGTGGGGGGGGTTGTTACATTTTTCCCGGCATATGTTGTGGAGAATTCTCATAAATGGCTGATTTCCCTTACCTAATGAGTCCCTCAGCAGCTTTGCTGTATTTGTAGGATTTATTTTTTTCACCTGGTAAGAGTGTGAGCCTTTTTCCCACTCTTACATGTGTTTTGCTGTGTGTATTTTTACCATTTGTGTGATCTTGCCCTCTGGAGCCTCACCTACTCCATGAGCATCATTTTTGTGTGTGTTACACAGCACTTTCAGTGCAGTGGCACAGGGTTGGCTTTTAGATTTCCCCCTGACTCAATTTTTCTGGGACTGGCTACTGTCTCCCAGAAACATGTAAAGTTGCCATTAACTTTATGTAGTCTCTTTAAACCACAGACCCAGTACACGCCATTTTACATGGAGTATTGGAAAGGGTTCATTCTTATCCCTTTTTGTCTGTTTCTCTTGGAGCACTGTTTCGCTCCCTTTTCATCAAGACTTGGCTGGTGGCAGTGGTAACTACCCTATTTTTTCTACCGCGGTTATCTTATATAACCATGGTATTGTTTTAGGCTATTATATTAGCCTCGAACATAAACCCGCTTGACCAAATACATTTTATTTTGGCTCTGGCTGGGTTTATTCGCCATTTCATTTTGTTAAAGACTTTCTCGTGTTTTTCTCTGCGCGCCAAACCGGGGTTGATTCCTTGGTTCGCCGTCTTTTCACGGGCTTCTGCACAGAAGCCCTCCTTAAGGTGCCTGAAAGTCTGGGCAGGCAGGATGTGAGGGAGGGGTCTTAGAACCCCTGCCATGGGTTCCCTTGGTAACCCAAGTCGCACTCCTGTTTGATTGGCTGGGTGACTGTCGTTGCCAGGGCAGCCACCCTGCTGTGTGATTGACAGCCAGGCTGTATGAATGGGGGAAAACTGCAAAAAAGCACTGGAACGAAAGAACTAACGAGGAGCTGACAGAAGAGGACCCCTACAACGACTGAACCGCCCGGTGAAGCCCTGCTGCAGGTCCGAATCTTCAGAATCCGACGACAGGGAAGATCCTCCAGGAAACTTCTTCCCTTGAGCTGGTCGGAACCAAACAATTTGCCCAAACTTCAAGCCAGGACCCCTGCTCTGGTCGAATTTCGCTGTACAGAGCTACAGTGGGCCGGATAGCCAGGAAGGTCGGACCCTGCTTGGGTTTTAAGGAGCACACCTTTTATTTGTTGCTTTGCTATGCTGCTGGTTTCTTCCCTGGGTAGTGCAGGACCCTCCAGTCTTCCTACTTCTTGTCAGTCCGACAGTCGCTTCAGGAACCGTGAACCTGCAGGAACTACCAGGAACGTCAGCCTCAGCTACAGCTTCCTCTCAGTTTTAAGGTACTGTGCAAATCCGGTTGTTTGTTTCGTTCAGCCGCGGTGAAAGTGTTTGAAATCTTTCTCCAAACCGAGGTCTTGTCCTTCTCTTCTCTTTGAACTAACCTTTCTACCAACCAACCTCGTCTGGAATCTGTGGCACGAACTTTACCGCGATCTACCCTGAACCGTGTGATCTTGAGCAAACGACTTTTGACCCATTGAATTTGGCCTTAAGCCTTTTTTACATGATTCTATCACTGTAGTTCCTCTTGCTCAATTGGCCTGAGTACTTACCTGTTGGTGTGGTTCCATTTCTATTAACTTTCTTTCCCTCCCTTTTTAAATTGCTTGAGTGCCATTTTGCTCCCAGTTCATTGTGTGAGCTTAACTTGTCTGAAATTTATGGGAAGTGGCGTGGTGTATTAAGAGTGTGATTTTTAAACTGCTTTATAATAGTGTAATGTTATACAACTGAAGAGTAAAATAAATGTATATTCTTTTACTTGAAAACCTTGAGCCAATGTTTGCCTGAATCATAGTAATTGCTGTCCTTTGTGTAACTATTTGATACTGCTCACTTACTCTTGAGATATTTTTGTATTTGTTTTATTTGTAACTCGCTCCATCAGGCCCGGGGGCATTAGGGCGCAGCTTGTACAAAGTTACATATAGAGCATACGTACATAAAAAATGTAAGCAAAGGAGAAAGTACATACATAATATTCAAGGGTATATCAATATACATAATTTACAGAGCAAGTATTCTACATGAGACATAGTGACACAAATATGCAGCAGGTGAGAAGAGTAGGTTGATGCTAGAAGGTTGTGGTATGGAGAGCACGATTCAATGCTGGTTAAAAAGCCAGGCTTTAGTTTTGGACTTGAATGTGTTAAATGATTCCTCAGATCTGATGGAAATGGGGAGAGCATTCCAGAGCTTGGAGGCAAGGACAGGGAAACTTGTGCCCCCCGCTTTTTAAAGTTTGGACCTAGGGATCGATAAGCAGTATGTCTGGGCAGTTCTTTGGGGTCGGATAGCCGCGTGGCGTGATAACCGACTGAAGAGGTACAAGGGGGCCTTGTTGGCCAAACATTTGTGCGTGAGGGCGAGTGATTTCAGTGTAATTCTCTGTTTGACGGGTAGCCACTGTAGGTTGGTTCTGGATTCAGAGATGTGGTGGTTACAAGGGATGTTTAAGGCAGCTCTAATAGCGTTGTTCTGGATGATTTGTAGTTTGTTCAGGTTCTCTTAGCTAGTTCCTAAGTAGAGGGCCTACCATAGTCAATTTTAGCCATAATGAGATTTCTGGCTAGTGTTGACGCTGTTCGGAGTAGTTAGAAATGGCCTGCAGGCAGCAATGAGTTTGCAGGTATATGCAGAAGCTGATCTGACTGCATTTGTTTGACGGGATAAGGATAAGGTAGCGTCAAGGTAAAAACCTAATGTTTTTGTGTCTTTCGAGACTTGGATGGTGTTGCCATCAATGATAAATGACTGGTAGGATGGCTCAAGTTTGCTAAGGCGTTGCGTGGTGCCTAAAATGAGGAGCTCCGTCTTGTCAGCCTTGAGACATAGCTGGTGTTGGGCCATCCAGGCTTGGATGACCAGGTAGATGTCATTCAGGGCCTTGGTGTCAACTATGTAGTCTCCAGTGATGGGAATGAGTATCTGGGTGTCGTCTGCATAGTTTGTGTAGGGGACACCCAGATAGTCCAGTACATCGAAGAGAGGTTTAGTAAAGACATTATAGAGTGTGGGTGACACGCAAGAGCCCCGAGGGACACCACAGTGAATTGGAGAAGGATCTGCAGCTGCGGACTGAGAAAAGACCCCCATAGTTCTATTACTCAGAAAGGATTTGATCCAGGCCGTGGCTTACAGAGAGAAGTGGCCAGCAGAGTGGAGGTGCCTACATAAGATTTGGTGGTTGACCAAATCGAATGCCACAGAGAGGTCAAGGAGGAGTAACCTGGCTAGTTTGCCCTTGTCCTTCAAGACTTCTATTTGTGTTTTAAGATCTATTAGCGCTGTCTCGGTCCGGTGTCTGGGGCGGAATCCTGATTGACTGAGGCCACGTAGATTATTGGATTCCAAGTGCTCTTGGATCTGCAGGTAAGCTGCACGGTCTAAGATTTTTAGCAGGAACGGGACGGTGGTTGCGGGTCTATAGTTGGTGGGTATGTTTGGGTCTAAGGAGGGTTTTTTAAGCAATGGGATCACCCATGCATCCTTCAGGTTGTCGGGTACGATGCCTGTTTTGAATGAGGAGTTGATAAAGGACGTTATGAATGGGGCCAAGTCGTGGGCTGATTCCTTAACGATGGGCGAGGGGCACGGATCACCTTGGCAGTTGGAAGGTTTGATCCTCAAGATGATGATTTACACCTCAGCAATAGTAAGCGGTCAGAAGGCAAAAGGTTTAGCATTAGGCGAGTCGGGGGAGAGAGCCCATACAGGGGTGAGGGGGCGATTGTCCAATTTCAGACTATCAAGTTTGTCTTTAATTTTGGATTGGAGCATGGGGATTTTATTTAATAGGGCTGACTGAATGTTGGCACATCAATTACTATCTTTAATGCAGGTTTCAGGGGGCATTGCTGGAGTTTTAAGCTCTTTTACGATCTTAAAGAGTTCCTTAGTATTCGATTCAGCTTGCAAGATACGGTTATTAAAGGACTCTTTTTTTAGCCGTGATAATGGCGGCTTTGTAGGTGAGAGATGCCAGGAAGAAACTGTCTTTATGCACATCAGAGGGGTGACTTTTCCAGCGATTTTCGGCACAACGTTTAGCTTTACGGAGAATTCTTAGCTGTGGTGTGAACCAGGAGTTAAGGTGTGCCCGTGGTTTAGCCTTCCTGAGTTTGATGGGGGAGATAGTTTATCGCTGTGAGCATACTATTGTTGTAGATGCCTGCTAGGGTGGTAGGGTCATTACAAGAATGAGTGGCAACATTGAGGGAAGGGAGTATCAAAGGGAGAGGTTTCTCCTTGGTTATGTCCCTTTTATTTCTAGTGGGTAGGGCTGGAGCTATCAGTGTCGGTACACGTGGGGAAGCTTCAATGGTAAAGGTGATGATGTGGTGGTCGGACCATAAACAGGGGGTATTGGCAAGGATATTGATATTGCAATTGGAGCCGGCTAGCCAGTCAAGGGTCCTGCCTTTAGTATGAGTAGGCTCTTGAATGTGCATAGTGAAACCAAATTTGGTTAAAGCGTTCTCCAGGTCCAGTGCAGTGTGATCTTTCGGGTCTCCAAGTCCCAGATTGAGGTCACCTAGGATGATGATTTGAGAATTGTTTTTTGTGTTGTCAAAGAGGAGGGTGGATAATTCGCCGACAAAGGGTGGCGCAGGGCCTGTAGATAAGGTGGAGGGTGGATGTTTGATTGGGAGTTAGTGAGAGTTTAACTGATAGTAGTTCAGCTGACTCAAGTTTGGGGATAGTTGACACTCTCAGATCAAGAGTGTTTTTATGGATGATGGCCACCCCACCACCTCTGGCTTGGGCCGTGGTGTGGTCACATCGTATGATACCGTAGTTAGGTGGTAAGGCAAGAGACAGTGAGGGGCCAGATGCGGCATGTAGCCAAGTTTCGGATATGGCAATAAAGTCAAGGTCCGTGGATGTGATGAGGTCTGCAATGTCTAGTGCGTGCGCTGGAAGAGATCTGACGTTGATTAGGGCGCCCTTGATAAGAGGCTGTTTGGCCTTTGTAGCAGCAGGTGTGTTGTTAGTAGATGGGGAGGGTAAGCACAGTGGTGTATGTAGTGTTTTGCTTAGGGATATTACTGCGGGTAGGTCGTATGCGGAATCTGGTGCCTAATCTCTGCTTTCTGAGAGATGGAGAGCACGGTTGATTCGGAGAGGGTTTCCTAGCGAAGTGTTCCAGCCAGAGGGTTGGGTCATTAAGATAGAGGTTGGTGTCGTTATTGATGTACTATGGGCCTATGGTGGTGGTGGGGGGGCTCATTGTAGTGATCACACTAGGCAGAGTCAAGTGGAGGAGGCTAAGGTGATTCAAGGTGTCAGGTGGATAATTGATTATCAGCCGTGGGAGCAGTGTGGGTGTCTGAGTAGTAGTGGCTGCCTGCATGGGCAGTACATAGTACAGTATAAGGATCACCCTAAGGAGCATGGTGATAATACGCAACACCTAGGTGCAGAATAAGTCACGCTGGGCGGCGGGGGGTGTTGACACTTAATTGCTGTAATGGCAGTCCTGAACACAGGTATTAGGCTACCTAAGTTCGAAATATGTAATATAGGCTAAAATCACAAAAAAAACAACCATGAACACAGGCTTAAATGGTAGTAATGTGACAGTCTGGCTGCTCAGCTACTGCTACCACTTTTTCTGTGTAGTACAGGCTTGTACTAAAGGTGAATTTGTACTGTCACTTGTAGTCTTAATTGTGTGTGGTGTTCCCAAGGGTACTGCATAGAATTCTGCCTAACCGCATATTAGTGACTGGAAAAAGGAAATCAACCAAGCAGAGGTCACTCGCCGAGACAAATAGTCTTGTGTATCAGGGCAAAGTGTGCATCGTCCTGTATTACAAATGTCGATGACGGGCACTGTACTGTAGCTGTGAGGAAAACTTTGTTTGCATCTTTGCCATCCACTTCAATACTGATTGTTATGAGAGTCTGACCTGATTTTTGGGAGCAAGGTTCCTAAAAACCTCACTCTCTGTCTTAACTCACTTAATTTTTGCAGCACTGGTCAGTTCTTAAGGGGGCCATGCCTTCCCACTTTATACAAGCACCTTATTTCCGTATGGTAGCCATTTGTGCACTACGGTGCCCAAATTACTGCTCATATTTTTTAACCCATGTCTTTGTCTTTAAGTATCCTCCCAGACAGGGTTAGGATGTGGCCATATATGTGCATCCTCTTTGAAGGCACTGGCCAGAGCCAGGGAAGCAGCCATTTGTGTTTGTGGAACTGATTAAGGCCAGATTTGGGGCTGCAGACAACCCCCATATACATCCTGGACCATGTTGAGCTTATGGCTGTACCCAACTCAAATGTCCATGTTTAGACTGCCGCCCGGAGGTTGAATGGCGCAAGTGCCTCGCATATATCAGGAGCCATTCTTCAAATTGCCACTGGAGCCAAGGTTCCAAAGCATGAGATGCCAGAGAGGGAGGGACACTGGAATACTGCTTCTGAGATAACCATTACCCAAGCCATCTACCGCAAGGAGAAGTTCTGCCTTCTAACAATGCTGGAGACTTTCGACTGGCCTATCTCTCGTGAATTGGCAGTCCTAGCCAGTTCAGAGTACGGCATCACTGAAGGCATTCCCCTGGAGCTCTGAAGAGTTTGGGGCCAGCAGCTGACAGACTGAATATGAAATTGGGACTCGTCCTGTTGATTGGATTCCAAACACTGTGAACCCTACAGTGAATTAGACTCTTTGGACCTGGACATCACTGCTCTCATTCAGGAAGGTGTGTGCTGCTGGAGCTTGAGGGCCTGAGTCGCCTTACCTGCAGACCCTGTGTGGGGGTAACTACATCTGTTTATAGTGCCTGTGCATCCTGTGGGTTCTCCAATGTTGTGGGATCGAAAGCGGGGCCCCCTTCACATTCAGCCCAAGTTCTGACACTCTCTGGAATCGTTAGATCACTGGCAAACCCATCTGTCCATTTTGAAAAATCATAACCCCTTTGCTCCTGTGACCCCTGCACCTCCTTGGCTACAAGCAGTTGTCCCAATGGCTCAGACTGACCTGTGGTCATTTTGTTCTCATCTGGGTGCATGGGGCTAGAATGCATACTGGTTATGAACTCTGTGAGGATTCTGAGGGCATCCTCGCTTCTTTCCCCTACTTGGCCTCGTCTCAGGTGGCCAAAGAAAGGCCACCTCTCTTAGATCCTGGTACTGGGGTTGGAGAAGCGAGGGAGGATCACCTGTATGGAGGGTCCTTGGAGATTGGCGAGAGGATATGCACAGGCGGGACATGGTATCCCCCTTTCCCTTATGTGAATCAACCTCCCCCGGCCTTTATGGTCTATTGCAAACCATCTCCCCTCATTCAACTGACTAGACTATAATACTGGGACTAGGAAGAGGCGCTAAGAGTATTGAACACTAGAAAGTCATTTCACCACTCCAGTACCGAGACGAAGAAGAGGCCTGCAGAGTACTGTAAATGTCAGGCATGTTTCAAGTTAGTCACTAATTGCAACCAGACAGCTACCATTCAGGACTCACACATGCAACCTGTCAAGTGGTTGCAGGTGTATAAAAAGGGAAAATGCCAGCAGCAAGGAGACCAGTGGGAATCCTGTATACGAGGAGGTAGCCTAAATGGGGTACTTACATTTTGCTACTGCCCTATAAATTATAAGGCGTATGTTAATTTTTGTAACATCTATTCCCTGCCTTTTCGGTTGTATTGTAACAAAACTTAACCTTTTTCAATGGGAAATGAATTGCTTGATCATCTCTTGTATTTGTTAATTGTACTTTACAGCAGACCCCCTGATCTCTTTTGTTTAAGCCTTACTGCTCAGCCTCTTTACCAAGTAAGAGTTTGGTTAGACATTTGTGCTAAGCCTCTGCATGTAAACTAAGGTTGGCTGCCCAGACCCCTAAACCAGTAACAGTTCTGAAGAAAATCCCAACAGTAACATATAATGAATGCATAATGTATTGTACCATGTGCAGTGCCCCATTGGTGGATGGTGCTAGCAAAGTTATTCTTCTGGGAAGTGGAAGTACCTCAAGCCTACCGGTAGCTGCAGGACACCAGTTACCACAACCTTTTTTTCCCAGGGGCGGACAAAGAGGAAGACCCAGGAGGCGCCCGACGCAATCAGGGCAGCGGATGAGAACGCGCCAATGGTATCAAAACCAAGGACAGAACCAGGGATACCAGTCTTCATCCTATCCTCCCGTGTAATGACCACACCAGAGTTAAGGCTCCTCGGAAAGGGCTTATTTTTCGTTCTGGCCCAAAGGGCACGACCTTTTGACATCGAGTTAGAACTACAAAAATTCTTCAGGAATTTTTGTCTTGAAACATTTTTTTGAAATGTACTTACCTACGTGCAAAGAGGCTGAACAACAACAACCACGGAGAAAGTCAGACAACACTACAGGTCTAAAGGAACAATCTAAGTTCTATCCTCCACTGGGCTCGACCCCAGGGGATATTATAACTTTTGAGAAGTTGGTCACCTAGACCATAATGGCCGGTTTCAAAAAAGATAATTTTTACAGAGATAACCTTGACAGAGAAGAGAGGACCGCCATGAGAAGTCTGGAAACCGACAGATCGATAACAATCAAGCCCGCAGATAAAGGCGGCGGCATTGTTGTTTGGGACACCGCGGATTATAACATAGAGTGCCTACGATTATTGAGTGATCGAGAAGCTTATTAACCTTTAGAACACAACCCCACAAAGGACCTCCAAGAGGAAATTGCTAGCCTCACTCAACACGCTCTTACGCAAGGTTGGATATGTGAAGACGAAAATATGTTCTTAAACAAGACTAATCCACTTATCCCAGCTTTCTATATCCTCCCTAAAATGCATACAAACTCAGAAAAACCACCCGGAAGGCCGATAGTATCTGCTTGTGGTTCCCTCTTAGAACCGTTGTCTCTTTATACAGACTATTTTCTGAAACCTTTTGTAATCAGAATGCCCTCCTATCTAAAGGATACAACAAACACAATCTACTTGACGAGGTCCTCATTACCACTGATAGCCTCCTCATCACAATGGATGTCGAGGCCCTATATACATCTATACCTCAACAAGAAGGCCTAGAAGCCATTCGTGACATTCTGAACACCAGAGAAGACCCCGACTCGACCCCCACAAACTTCATCTTTGAGTGCACAAGACTGGCGATGGCTGAAAATTTCTTCATTTTCGAGAATCAAATTTACAAGCAAACTAAAGGTGAGAGTATGGGTGCTACTTTCGCCCCGGACATCGCCAATTTATACATGTCCAGATATGAAGAGAATCATGTCTTCACTTCAGAGAACCCTTTCCTTGGAAACATCTCACTTTGGAAGAGGTATATTGACGATGTGATCATCATATGGCAGGGAACACCTCTTGAACTACAACAGTTTCACAGTTGGATTAACTCAAGGAATACTCACATTAAGTTTACAATGCACTGGGACCACCACCAAATAGATTTCCTGGATCTACATATCTACAAGACCGGAGACCGACTAAAGACGGAGTTATTTCGAAAACCCACAGACCGCAACAGTTTGTTGCATTTCCAAAGTTATCACCCGATGGGTTTAAAATACAATTTAACTTATGGGCAATTCTTGCGTATCCGTAGGAATTGTTCAGATCTGGAAAAATTCCACCAACATGCAGAGGGATTAACCGAAGGACTTGCAGAGAGGGGTTACCCAAAAAAGGCAATCAATCAAGCCAAAAAAAGAGCCAGACATACACCCAGAGAAATCTGTTTGGAGAACAAATCGAAAAAAGATTTGGGCAGACTTGTATGTGTCGCCACCTTCGGACCCTTGAGCCAACTGGCATCTGGTAAAAAATCCTGGCACTTTACATCATGTGCCGTGTTTCGCCTTTAAGAAAAATAGGAATTTAAGGGACGCCCTTGTACACACTTTTATAGAGCCACCTCCACAAGTACAGAATACACTTTGGGGCCTACCCCCCTATAGTGGGTCACCATAAATGTGGTCACTGTGGCTTGCACCCTGACCAGACAAAAAAGAAATCTTTCAAACATGAACGAGTGAAGTGGACAATGACAGATTTTACAAACTGTAACACGAAGGGTGTCATATACATAATACAATGCCCTTACAAGCTCATCTATGCGGGTAAAACCATACGTGCCATCAAAATGCGCATTTCTGAGCATCGTTCCTGTATCAGGAACAAGATAGCTGACAAGCCCCTAGTTGAACACTTTGTCAACAAGAACCACAGTGACACTGATCTAAGATGGTTTCTCTTGCAAAAAGTAAAACCAGCCAAACGTGGGGGGATTTGAACAAAACTCTCACCCAATTAGAACAACGATGGGTTCATAGACTCAACACTGTACAGGCTGGGTTAAATGTTTCAGTTGAGTGGAGTCTTTCCTGTAATCATGTATATTACAAGTTCTGACATGAGCAATGGGTTCATAAGTCCGGGTACTATTCACTATGAAAACCTCACAGACTGATTTCTTGATATTGTGCTTAATACTGTGATCATTTTCTTCTTTTTTTGAAAGTGCTGCGTGTATAGCAACTGTTTAGCTAGTAAGTCAATGTATATTCATCCACTTGTGAGACTGTACATCCTTTGTTAAAGTTAATGCGTTTTGGTCACTGAGAAACCATTGTTTCATCTCGTGTCAATGTACCCTGCACTTACATTTCATTTGTCGCCTAATTGTGCCTTGACATGCATTTATGCGCAGTCAGTAGTCTGCATTCTGAATTATGGTGGTGTGTGACGCTGTAGTGGCGTGATCGGTGTTTCATCCGTACTTGGTCTGGAGCTCAACATACTTACAAGTGAGCCCCCCTTTGTTGTCTTTTAGCGTACCTTTTTGAGGGCCGCCTAGCGTTGCTGTTTGGTTGCCATGATAACCGTATGTAAACAATAGTATCTAAATTCACTTTTCAGAAGCGCACTGACACAGAGTACACCTACAATAGATTGCATTGAAATAGTCCGCCCCGGAATGTGTGGATTCCTTGTATTTGTCCACCGCTCGTTCCGGCGCTTTTCCAAAATGGCTGCCGTATAAATACCCGCGGGGTCCTAGCAACAGCGTTACTAACGCTTTGCAGCCAGGCCCCCAAGCTCTCGTCTGACTCAGCAGCAGAGGAGGGCCAGCACTTACATCGCTGCGTAGAGGCTGTGCATTCTGCCACTTGCAGAGGTAACCCCTGCTACCGCGGTCATATTTACTCCGTAAATTCTGCGAGACATGTTGTTTCCAACACTCACACTGAGTTTATTTATTTTTTTCTCTAGCTGTACAAACCGTGGTTGTTCGCTGTGACACCACGCTGGACCTGGTTTTTCGATTTAGATACCTCCATTGAGAGGTAAGACACTCCGCTTTTATGTATTTTTACATGTTTTGCGGATATGATAGCGAGGGAACTTGATTAATCTCCATTCCCCGTTTTTTTCTCCTTTTGTTTTTTCTTCTTTGTTCTGTCTTGTGCGACAGGATTATTTGTTCTGTCTCGTGCGACAGGATTATACAGAGACGAGCCCTTTCGGCGCACTCATCTCTAGCACTTTGCCTGTGAAATTCATTTACTCATAGGTAAGCTGTGTGTTTTTTGATTTTACATTGATCACACAGTATGATTTAGTCAGTTCAAATAATTCTTTGCTCATACTGCTCCCTGACCATAGTCTCCCTTCCCTGCAGCATAGACGTCACTCTAAACAGAACTCCGTACTGATGAAGGCCGTGTTAAAGATGAGGCACACCTAGCCCACCGAAAAACGGCTGAAACACCTGGTGTAGACGCACCACTCCCTTAACCTACAGCAGAGTTATGCTGTTTACACAAGCAGAATGATCTTTGTGTTCTTTACAATGGTTCTACATGTTTTTATAATGTCATTTTGAATATGCACACGATATTATGTGAATCTCTTGATAAATCCTAATTCTCTTTGGGTTTTTGGTACACACACACACTATTTTGGAGTTTATTCCAAAATGTTTTGGTATAGTGTGTGTTGAATGTATTTTGTTTTCTGTTATTCTGTGTCAGCAAACCATTTTGATGTCTTTTTCTGAATTGTTGATTTTTACTCTGATTCACACAGCGTTAATATATAAAAAAGTGAGATTTATCTCTACAATACTATACTGAAGAGCGATTCCTTCGTTGTATATGCAGAGGTCGACTAAACTTTTTGTAGAGCATTCGCGTAGATATGGGCGTTTGGTTTGCCATAGGTGATATTTTCGGGGGGATATTATGTGGGAGTGGGGGTGTCCCCCGCACATTAAAAAATTATGCGGGTTTTGCGGGGGTGTCCCCTGCAGGGTCCATGTGTGAATTTCACTGATATTTTTGCATCCCGATATATTTTTGCGGTGTAATTGACACATGGAACCTTCTGGGAATGGCGGCTCCTGGAGGCCGTCTGTTAAGAAAAACTGTTGTGTATGTATTGCATTATATTAGCACATAACCCATAGTAGAACACATTGGGGTATTGTACAGAAATGAGGGAGGGACAGAGAGCACACCTGGAGTAGAGTGACGTGTATAAAACACAGTAATCTAATGTAACATAACTTGAACGCAGAATGTACATTGGACTAAGTAAAACAAGAAAATGAGTGTTTAGTATCTGGAAAGTACTTAACAAGTGCAATAGCAAGCACCCTGTTCTTCCAGGCCCCTTTTGTGGACATGGACTTTATGGGGTGCTTTTTTGTGTGCTTCAGCGTTTGGTCCGATTTTTACTGGTGTAGCCTCCTGAGCTCTGGGCAAACAAACCTGAGTTGTTGTGGCATGGCATGTGCCTTATAGAAATTCCTTGCTTCCATGGTCAGCAAATGGTTTAGTGGCAATTGCAACAGTGGTACACCAGAATATTGGCTGTACATTTAAGCACACGCTAACAGTTGTCCTGGCATTAGTCACACATGTATGCCATTTATGATGTTGTTTGGCGCCCAACTGGTGGGCATGTCTGGTCAAAGCATGTGGGTAGGACTGAAGCGAGGAATACCTGTGCAGTTATTTTATGCTGATTCTGTCTCATTAAACTGATGTACAGTATCTCTTCAATTTCTTTGATTGTTTTTTTCGTGGGAGTGGGCACATTTCTGTGCGCCCCATTAAGTGCACAGATTGGCTGACTGGTTTTATTTTACGAGGGAAGGGTGGCATTGAACTGTGGCCTTGTCGCTCAATGAAGGTCAAGTGTGCCATCCTCCATGGCTACTGTATCTTTGGTAACCCCCTCAAAATGTCCCTGGGAAGTTCAGAGGATGGAATCTGAGTAACCTGCGCATTCCCATCCACGCTCAGCACAGACTGGATTAAAAGAAGCATAAACATTTTTTTTAAACTCGCACTCCTAAAGCCATTCGCACCACTCCTCTGCCTGCTGGTCAAAGGAAAATAGTATGTGGCATTCCAGGAAACAGGAAGGGGAGACTCTTCTGAGGACTCAACTCCTAAAGCAATAACCTTCTCCTTTAGCTCCTCACTATCTTGCATCTGAGGGTGCTGAACAAGTCCCTTTACAAAGACAAGTTCAGGAGAGTCGCCTTAACCCACATCCTCCAGGCCCTCCAGTGCCAAGACTGTTTAGTATCAGTGCACCTACAGGACACCTATTTTCATGTTGCCATTCATACATGGTACAGAAAGTGCCAGAGGTTCATGGTGGAATATCCACTACCAGATCAGGGTTCTCCCCTCCTTATACCTTTTCTTCTGCACTAAGTGTCTTCCTCAAGCTGCCGGGGGTGGTGGACAGTCATCTAAAGAGGGAGAGGATCCATGTTTTTCCCTATATGGATGTTCTCCAGTTCTGGCATCAGAACATCTAAGGCCCACTACACAGCCTTGGCTACCCCCTCAACTTAAAAAACAAGAAAGTCCCACAATGTACCCACCTAACATCGCCAATTCATTGATGCAGCGCTCAATATTTGCTTGTTAAGAGATTTCCTTCGGAAGGACAATGTACTAAACATCCAACAAATGGTAAACATCTTCCAGAGCCAGTCTCTCGTTCTGTCCTTCGCCTTCCTGTGTCTCCTGGGCCTTATGTATCGTCTGGTGCCGGAGGCTCGATTTTACTTGTGGTCGCTCCACTGGCTGCTTCCTTGCCAATGGTCCCATTTCTCTTGAAACCCGATGGACCTGCTTCAGATCTTGACCAGAATATCACAGCACATTCTGTGGTGGTACATCAAAACAAAATCTTGAACAGGGAGACTTTTTGGCAACCTTGGCTACAGACAACGATAATGACAGGCCCCCATAGGGCTGGTGGACTCAACTAAGAGATATCTCACTGAGCAAGCTTTGTTCCCTCAGCAATGAAGCGGCTTCACGTGAATCATCTGGATCTCTGAGCGGTGGAGAAACTCAGCCCACATAATTTACTTTGAAGAGCAGCAAGGAAAAGAGACTATTAAATTACAATGTCATGTGTAACAAACCAACAGCATATTTTGTTTTTAATGTTCCAGCAGCAATCTGGCCCCACCTCTAAGGCGCTAACATTTATAGACTATAACGTGATGACGAAAAGGAAACTGAATCTCAAATGGTAATGTCAGATTGCCTTGAATAATAATATGAATGGCATCTTGTCCCACTTCAGGAGCAGTGTCTCACTAATTCCCTATTACATTTCTCCATTAAACCATCTTCACTTTCAGAAGCACCTGCTGTGCTGTTCACATGCCAGTCTTGAAGTGTCAACTTTTGGCAGTAACCTTAGGGGGCTGCCTGCCGCCTTCATCCTATGCCTGTACATTTCCCCAAGCCTATATTCACATCAGTCTTACATTGTTGTAAGTATCCAGGCCTTGCAGTCCTTTTTCCGAGGTAAGGCCTTCAGGTGAATGTCGGCAATCTACCGTGCCATTCGCCTAATGCAGCACTGCCTTTAATATAATGTAGCATCGGTTCTAATAACCGCAGACTCCTATTAGCGAACCTGTGACCTTAATGGTGCATTCTCATAATATTTATTATGATTGACTCTCTATTTTGTGTCTATGCTGTTGTCATGCCGCGCTATTCCCGGCCCTTCTGGGCTGCTTAAAGGGGCCATTGCGGCGGACATTTTTCTTCCTAAAATGGCCGGTGCGAGCCTATGCAGAACGCAGAGCCGCGGTCTAGTTGTTAAAGCTACACCGGCTGCAGTCATTTATGACATGGAGGAGCCCGCAATCGCGTGTCTCAACGCTCTGTTGCTTTTACCGGTTTGTTTGTGCATTTCTGGCTCAGCAGTCCCTTAGCCCCTGTTCCCTTCTCCCTCCCTTCTGTTTTCCTCCGTTCTTCTGGCTGCTTGCTGTCCTTGGACTCCGTGGTTACCTGTTGCTATCCTGATTCCTTCCCAAACCTGTGCTTGCTGTTCCTGCTGCTTTCTTGTTTTGGACTCGGTATCCCTCGCTGCCTGCTGCATTCGACATCATCATCTACAGGTTTTGTCCACTCTTTGGGGTTTTTCTTGTTTTTGGGCAGTGTCCCCGGCATCAGCCTGCTTGGACTTTTTAGCACTAGCAGGGTGGTGTCAGAGGAAGCTTGCCCCTTTCTTCATGAGACCCGCACAGCAAAGAAGAAAACCAAGATGCCTTCCAAGAAGAAGTCTTCCTCAAAGTCTCCTCAGGTGAACCCTGTCTCTCTTTGTCCACAAAATCTGACAGCTGTAGGAGGAATACTCACAATCCCTAAAACAAAGCCTTAGAATAAAGCAAAAGGGTTTTGGCCTGTACTGAAATAATAAGTTATATCACATAAAAACATGAACCTTTGCTACTGTGGTATTTTGCAACACGATGGTCATGTTTTAGCTAAGTGCATTGTGATGTATGGTGGTGGGTTGAAGCTCATCTGTGCTTGGTTTATGACGCAGCAAGAGTTTTCTCTCCCGTCGGAAAGAAGATAGCAGAGCTAGGTAAGGCTCCCCTGCACTGCCTTTGGGATTTGCCCGTCTAAGATTTATTATGGTGCTTTTGTACAACAAAATAAACAGAATACTAATAATTAGGGTGCTGAAAGACAATACAGTATGGCATTGCAGCTTGCACTGTATGCGCTTATGCAAACTTGGAAAGCAGAAACCTATGTGACTTGGGTAGGCTGAGGAGTTATGCGGATTGACTTTCTAGCTGGAGATAGTCTTTCCAAGTATCACAATAATAAGGATGGGTTGCAATAATGCCTTTAAGGGTCATATAGAACAGGCACTGAACATCTTGACAACTAATGCTACTGTTGGTTTTTGTTAAAAGAAAATAATTACAATGGTGTTTCTTTATTGTGGCATCTTGATGAAAATATATGCTACTGTTTGGGTGCCTCTTGTTCCATTGTACTAAACATACTTTTTAATATTGTGTTTTGGAGGCTTTGTGTTGAGGGCACACCACTTCCATGGAGTTGGTATGGAGTTGTTAACCTTCTACAAAAAACGCCTGTGGACACTCCTTTTTATTTGGGATCCAGTTGCTATCCAGTCTGAACAACTGTGGGAGGATAGGGTTATTGAGGAAAGGGCAGCTTGACGGAATACTGCTTTCGAAGAAGGTTCAAAAGCATGCTGGGACAAATGAGAACAAATAATAAACAATTAACAAGTACTGCATAGATCCACCAGCACTTGTTTGTGGTGTTTATTTATCGCAAACCAAAACCACCAATGTACATAAAACACAATGACTAAAAACAGTAAACCCTAAATGCCACAGGTGGTAAAATTAATGATTTACTGAGTGCAACGAAAGTGTCAACGATGGCGTGAATTGAATCGTGTCACCCAGTTGATGAGCTCACACCAGGCTCAAACCTTGGTTCCCATTCTAACCAGGGTACACCGGTTATGTGTCCTACCCCACAGCCATCTATGCCATGGTGTGAGAGGGGTGTCTGAAAGCCTATGTACTTGAAAGGACACCAGGCCAGCTCATGAAGGTGTCTTCCCACCCCTGTTCAATGGCAAGAAGCTACCTAGTGCAGAAATGGTAAATATCTTCTCCAAATGCTGTGCACAACAAGTGTCAAGGATGCATTGGGGACTAAAGTTGTGTTGAGAGGTATGGGCGATATGTATAAACTTCTCTGACAGATACTGTATGAAAGGTAGCAACTACACAGAATCTGATGACTGAATTGGATATAGTTGATTGTGTAGGGTGATCAGTGGCCGTGTAGCAGTGATCCGATGACTTTCCTTGCTAGCGGCATGGGTATTTGTTCAAGATGTCCAAGTTGTGCTATTGCAGAAGCCCTTTCATGGTGCAAATGTATTTAGTACCAAATGGAAGAATCTTTGAAAAATTCAAGGTATCTAGAGCTATTACAAAATATCAAGGTTTGTCCGCTCATTCTGCCTCTTCTTTTCCTACCTCTAGTGTGTTTTCATCACAGGCCAACACAGCTAGAATCTCTGCAGTTCAGGGTCAGGAGCAGAGGCATTACACTCACCCCTGCAGATGGAAGCATTACCGTCGCAAAATGGCCCCCTCACCTCTGCCTTCCTACAACACAGCTGCCAAACTCCTTTTATTTGGCTTCTTTGGCTCATCTGTCACCAGTTGAAGGCAATCGTGATGTTTTTCTGTAAGAATGGGAGATGACCACCCTGGACTGTTGGGTCTTGCAAATTATTAACCCATTGCTGCTCCCTCCCAATCAAACAAAACCCCTCCTTCAAATCCGTCTTGTTTGCCCATGGCTCCCCCTGACCATCGGTGCCAGAGGATGATTTTCCAACTACTTGTCAATGGTGCTGTGCAATTTGTGCTGTCTTCAGAGGTGGGGTAGGATATAATATTTTCATTCCTTGCCCCGAAGAAAGGTGGTGGGTTCAAACCTAGAGACTTTAATTAAGTTTCTCATGAAAGATTCGTTAAGGATGGTGACCACCTTGCTCAGATGTATCTGGCCAGGAGGAACATAACTGGTTAGGGTGCCTGGAACTACAGGACACTTACTTCCACATTCTTGTACACTACACGCAAAGACGGTTCTTGCATTTTGTGGATAGTTTGTATTGCTGTCCTTAGGTTTGACATTTGTACCTTGATTGTCTAACAAAATGATGGCACTGGCGACAGTCTCTCGCACATTCTCCCATTTCTACCTTGCTCGATATCTTGCTATTGAAGGCAAGGTCAGGAGGATCTCTGAGGATTTGAGGACAACCTCTTGCCTTCATCATTCCCTTTGCTTCTTGCTGAATCCGAGCAATATTTTTTCATTCCTTACAAATGCTTCCAGCTTGTTAGAGCGGTTTTTGGGCACTGGCCTTGGTATGGTATTTTGTCCACAAGAGAGATTTTTTGCCGTCCAAAATACTCTTTTGCACCACTGTTATTGCATGAGTGTTATTCCTCAGATTGAACAACCTCATAGATTTGTGTTTCTTCTTAATGCCCCAAGTGAGGTCTCCGTTATGTGGCAGCCTAGAGGATTGGTTGAAAGTCGATCCTATGTTTTTTTTTTTTTTAGGACCTGAAATGGTGAAAGTCTGTATTCAACCTTGTTGGGGAGATGTGTATCATGTTTATGCTTCATCCCCTCTCCGCGTGAGACCCCCAACACTTTGCTGGACTTCTGGACCTTTTTATTTTAATCCTGAATGAGTGGATCCTTTTTCCACTCATTCATTCTTGTGGGTTTTGTCTTTTGGAACTCTATTATTTGTACTCTACCTGTACTGTGGAGTCTGTCTGCTCCATAGCTCTTAACGGCATCTGTGTTTTACTCCTGCAGCACACAGCTCCTTAAGGGTAGTGTTTCTGGGGACCCTTAGGCTCCTCCTTTAAGATTATTTCTCTGTATCCTTAAGTAACTACAGTTCTTATACTTAGTATCTCTCCCAAACAAAACTCTCTAGTCTTAGAGATTCGCAAACACCACCATCAGTGGAGTGCCAAAGGGATACTTGGTATCCCCCTTCTCTCTGCTCCTGTGAGTTTTTAGTCCCATAGACAATCGCCTAGTTATAACTGGTGGCAGTGGACTTGTTCTACCAACTATTGTGTATTTTGTATACTGCAGCTGTGTCCATAGCCTCGGTAGTTAATGTTAAAGGATATTTATATCGCGCACTATCACCAGCGTAGTAGTCCCCTGGTGCTCTAGCAGATCTGAAAGAAAGGGAGTAGGTTAGGGCGCAGTAGTAGGACAAAGTTTGGTGAAAGAGCAAGGGAGCTTTGATGTGCTATTGGCAGCTTCAGTTCGGTTAACACTGTTTGCTGAGCTTTTTGGTGTGGTATCTGGTCAGAGTCCATTGTGTGCTGTTGTGTAAGGCTCTGTGTCATGTGTTTGTTGTTGCAGTTTGGTGAAGTATGTGCGGGTTGCTGTGGTAGTGCACAATAGGGGCACCCGAGTACCAACTTGGGGCCTCCCTTCTTCTTTCACCATTACTAGCGTGGTTGTTCTTTGTTATACCCCTCCTCCCAGAATGGTAGAAGAAGGGCTGTGTGCGTTTTTTGCCTTTGGCTGGAACCAGTAGGTATCCCCGCCTAGTCTACAGAGTGTCTGGGCAGGCAGGAAGTGGGGGAGTAGTCTTCCACCCCCTTATCCTTTGTCTGCCAGAGTGCCTGAATAGGTGCAGCTACCACAGCGATCTGGCTGTCCTGATTGGACAGCCAAACTCACCTTTCTGTAAAATGCTTAGAGAGATTGTAGAGGAGTGTGTGCTAGAACTGAATAAAAGGTGAGGCTTCTAGAGTGTAAAGCAAGCTGACAACAGGAAACGGAAGTAACCGCAGAAGAAGATGGCCAGACACACCTGCAGACCCTCTGCTAGACCGTGAGGCGACCACTGCTGCCCTGACCCTGTTTTCTTTGCAACAGAGGAGCTCCGAAGAGGATGACTCCTTCCCTTTGGCTGGTGGGAACAACCAGTCCCAAGACTAACTTTGAAACAAGCCATCTCCAGAGGTTCTAGGAGCTTCCAGAGGTGCAGGACCCCAATACCAGAAGACCTGCTGCCCCTTGCATTGTCGTGGACAGACCAAATCCCTCGAAATCTTTGCTGAAGCCGTAAGGACACTCCAGAGATTCGATCCAACTCACCCAGACCCCCTAACCAGAGTGGGGGACCGCAGGAATTGAAGACGATTGACCGGGTGATCCGTGTACTTTGTTGGTGCTGCTGAAAATGCACCAAAACCACAGAGTGAACCAAGAAGTTGCCGAAAGTCATGCTACAGGTCTTCCCTCGAGACTGCTGCTGAGAGATACCGTCCATTGTCCTGCCTTTCGTCACCACACCAAGGAATACGGAGGGCGGGTCCAGAGCTGCCACATTTCGGAGAAGCCAACACAAACACTTTTCTTCAAACCAAAGGTACTGTGGGGAAAAGGTTATTGCTTACCTGATTACAAGAGTCGCTCCAGAGTTTTGGAGTGCATTTAGAGGTGTCCAGGGCACCCCCCTCTTACCTCTGACCCAAGCCGCTGCTGGTGTCCCTTCACAAGTCCGTTTTTAGGTCTCCTTTGTTAGTTGGTAACGTGCTGTTTCAATAAATTTAAACACTGGAAGAAATCTGCAGGAACTCTTCATTATTCGCTATTTGTCAAGACTTCAAACCCTCTCCTAACTGCCTCTAGCCAGGGTGTTGTTTTTGGACTTAAAAGACTAGCCAGGCGAAGAAACCGTCTCTAGAACCTTGAACTAAGCTCATGTTGCTCTAGCCATGTATTTTCCTCCCTTTAAGTGACTTTTTTTTATATGTGTTTGCAGAGTAAATGCATTACTGTATAACCTGTTGAAAACCGCATGAGTGCGCGCTTACTGATAATGCAATAACCTTGTCTTTTTCCTTTGAAACGTTGCTACAAGTGTTCTAGCGTAAACGTCTGAAGTATTTAAAGTGATTCTGGTGTAAATATAATATATTTTGAATGGATTGTGTCCTCCCACATATTCCTCATCTTTGATAAATCCACTTCCAGCTTGCTGGCCTCGGAACATTTTTCACAGTAGAGGGCGTTGCGCTTCGATGTCCCTCGAGTCGGTGTCCCTCGAAGGCCTCCATATTGGCGCCGACGTCACTATAGGTATAAATAGTCTCGCGCAGTGTCCATTGCTCAGTTCCATTTTTCCGCGCTTTGTAAGCCTCGGAGACGCAACGCTCGGTTCGTCAGTAAACTCTTTGAAAACTTAGATTTCCTTGAAATAAATCTTCAATTCTACGATGGCATCTTCGTCCGCTTCATCAACGCCACAATCTGGCTTAAATAAATGTCGGGAGTGTGGAAAAAAGATAGCGTTAACCGATCTTAACAGGATCTGCCTGTGGTGCCTGGGTTCAGAGCACCAGTGTTTCGGAATGTGAGGAGTGTATGTCCAGGACGGCGAAAGCCTTGTAGGGAGCGTAGGGGGAAGCTGGAAAAAAGTAAGACTGTTAAATCCTCTACCCCTTCGAAATTGTCCTTGGCCGAGTCGAGACATTCGTCTCTTCGCCATCGAATAAAACATTCACCCTCAAGATCTCAGTGGTTCTCACCACTCATCTAGATCGAGACATACTAAGAAGAGGCGTCGTAGATCACCTTCATCTTCTAACTCTCCAGAAAGGGTCACCTGCCCTACTAAAAACAGCTCTCCAGCTAAGTGGGGGGAATTTCGCAAACAAATGCTAAGGGTCTTTGAGAACGTGGCCTTGACCCCCTCGGAGATGCCGAGAGGTGATTCCCCGGGTGAAAGACCCGAAAAAAGAAATACGCTGTGAGTCGTCGACCTTGACGAATAAAAATCCTCGAGAGCGTCACGAACCCTGGAGTAAAGACAAGGACCCTTCGCATAAAACTGCATCATCGAAGCCATCGTTGAAGGTGCCTTCGACACACAAGACTGTGTCATTGACGCCGTCATCGACCTTGATGAAAGAGGCCTTCGAAGCCTCATGCCCTGACTGCACCATCGGCACTCGGGGCGTCGAAGACATCGAAAGGGGCGTCAACCATATCGACGTCATTGAGTAGGATTCCGATTCTCTCAACGACATTGAGGCCATACTCGATTATATCGACGCCGTTTGTAAGTTGGTCGAGACCTATGACGTCTACATCGAAACTACAACCCTATCTCAAGCAGTGTCGACAAATTTGGCTCCCTCATCTCTTGAAATGGGTTTTACCCCTTACCCACGCTCTGAATACTTCAGAGCTTTGTCCTCTTTGAAAAAGACTCTGATAATGAGAGGCCTTTTGGCTTACAGACTGCAAGGGTTCCTATTCCAGAGGAGCTAATATCTGAGGAAGTTAGATTAAGAGATCTTCAGGAATCTTTATAAGATGCCAGTGGCATAGATACCTCTCCAGAGGCTGATTTTGCCAGACCAGAACCTGGAGAGCATGCAGAAATGTCTTACAGATGTCTTATGGCAAGAATTATGGAGTGGTCAACACCTGCACCCTCGTTCCAACAAGATGACATTACAGACACCTTAAATAAAGGGCCTCAAGAAGACACTATAGTCCCTTTTCATGCAGCATTACAGAGGAAAATAGCTACAAATTGGGAAACACCGGAGGTTATCCCTGCAGTAAATTAAAAAAACTCTGCAAAATACAGAGTGTCTGCCTCAGATCCTGTATACTTAAGTAAGCATCCAAGCCTAGAGAGCTTAGTAGTGCAGGCTGCGACCTTGTCAAGTAGTAAATCGGCATACCCCACTTTACCACAAGATAGAGACGAGAGACGACAAAAAATGTGATGCCATGTCTAAAAAGATCTTTTCGGCATGCAGCATGGCACTTAAGTCTGTTAACGCCACTTGCACGTTAGCAAGATCCTTTGGGAGTGCGCTTCATCAGCGGCTGACCGTCGCCCAGAAGGGGAGTAATGAGACGCGTTCTTGAATATCAAGGATGGGAAGGATGCGATGTGTGAGTCCCTCCAAACAGGTCTCGACTATGCTGACAGCATCAGCAGAGCCATGACAGCGAGTACCACAATCCGCAGATTTGCGCGGTTGCGGAAATCTGGTTTTGCTCCTGATGTACAAGCCAGACTTCTGAATATGCCCTTTGACAGCACCTCTCTATTTGGCAAGAAAGCGGATTACAGTTTGGAGAAACTGCAAACCTCTAAAGTGGCAGCCAAATCCCTTGGAGCAGCAATTTGTCAAACTCCAAATCGCCCCACAGGTACGTCCTGGAGGAGGAAGCCCTTTCGTTTTTTACTCTGCATTCGGAAAAAGGCAAAGGGCAGCCAGCTCAAAGGGGCCAGAGATGATTCACCCGTGGTGGATGGGGCCAAAGTACCAAGTCCGGATCTGCTGGTGCTGCTTTACCCTCAGCATCTGCGTCAGCCGTTCCTAAACCCCTCTGAAGTCTCTCCACACAAAACGCCAGTAAGGAGGCAGGTTAACTCAACATCTGACAGAAAGGCAGGCTATTATGTCAGATGCTTGGGCATTGGAGACAATTGCCCATGGTTACTGCCTGCCTTTCCTACACACTTCTCAGAGTCATCCACCAGGGAACAAATTTCCAGACCCGCTCCTTATGCAGGAGATCTCAGACCTGCTAGAGAAAGGTGCCATAGAACCGGTACCTGTAGTGGAGAGAAACAAGGGTTGGTACTCCCCCCTACTTCCTAATACCAAAGAAGGACGGAGGATTGAGACCCATCTTGGACTTGCAAGAATTGAACAAATTCCTCAGGAAGGACATGTTCAAGATGGTAACCCTTTCTCAAATCCTTCAGGCCCTCCAGTTTCAGGATTGGTTGGTATCTATGGACCTTCAGGATGCTTACTTTCATGTGCCAATCCATTACAAGCGCAGGAAGTACCTGAGGTTCGCCATTGACAGCTCTCACTATCAATTACGGGTTCTGCCATTTGGGCTGACCTCCGCTCCGAGGGTCTTCCCCAAGTTAATAGCGGTTGTGGCAGAAAGTCTAAGGAGGGAAGGGTTCGACGCCCGTTGGATGCAGGCGACGGGCACCTTCGAAGACAGGGTCCCCCTCAACGAGGTGTTCCGGCGGGCGATTCAGTGGTGGGGCGTTCGAGCACACCTCACGGCGGGCAAGGACTTTCAGACACCGGCGTACCAGGAGACGGTGACGACTGATGCCTCCCTGGAAGGTTGGGGCGCCCACACCGGAGATCTCCACGCAAGAGGCCTCTGGCTCCCGGAGGAGAGGCTCCTGCACATCAACGTCCTGGAACTCCGAGCCATGTTCTGAGCTCTCAAATCGTTCCTCCTGTCGCTCAAGGGCAAGGTCCGTGAAGATCCGCACCACAACACCACGACAATGTTTTACATACGGAAGCAGGGAGGCACCAGATCCCCAGCCCTATCCAAGGAGGCACAGGATCTGTGGCACTGGGCGGTCGCCCAGGGGATGTTCCTGGTTCCCTTCCATCTGGCAGGAGAAAGCAACACCATCGCCGACTCGCTCAGCAGGGAGCTGCGCGCGTGTCACGAGTGGGAACTGCGCCAGGATCAGGTGGATCAACTCTTCCGACGATGGGGCAAACCCCAAATCGACCTGTTCGCAACAGCGACTAACTCGAAGTGCAAGAGTTTCGCCAGCAGGTTTCCCCGGCCTATACCTGTATGCGTTCCCTCCGTTGCCGTTGCTGCTTCGACTCATCAGCCAACTCAAGAGGTCCCGGTGCAGGATGATCCTCGTCGCACCGGCGTGGCCGAGGCAGGTCTGGTTCCCGGACCTTCTGGACTTGTCAACGTCCCCTCCCATCATGCTGTCGGCGGACGCGGACCTTCTCTTCAGAGAAGGAGGCGCCATCTTCCAGCTCGACCCGGCGTCGCTGAACCTGCAGGCTTGGCTCCTGCAGCGCTAGAGTTTGGAGGCTACGATATACCGGCCGATTGCAGAGAGGTTCTTGCAAAGGCCAGGGCGTCCTCGACTCTCAAATGCTACGGTCATAAGTGGAAGAGGTTCTCTATCTGGTGCCGAGCACAGAAGATCAACCCCCTACGTATTACGGCCCCTCAAGTACTGCCGTACCTGCTATCGCTGGCAAAGGCTGGGCTAGCCCATGCCTCCATTAAGATTCATCTGGCGGCGATCTCCAGATATACCAGAACCGCAGGACGGACGTCCCTGTGGTCCCATCGACTGGTAAAAGAGTTTATGAAAGGACTGTTCTGGTTGTTCCCGCCAGTGAAGGCCCCGGCCCCGGAACTTAACGTGGTGCTGACCAGGCTCATGGGGCCCCCATTCGAGCCGATGCACTCCGCACCGATGAAGTTTGTGTCGTGGAAGACTGCATTCCTGGTGGCCATTACCTCCGCACGATGAGTGGGAGAGATCCAGGCCCTATCCTGCAAAGCACCGTACTTGACTTTCCATGCCTCGAGGGTGGTGCTTAAGACGCACCCCTCCTTTATGCCCAAGGTGCCGTCGGACTTCCATCTTAACGAGCCCTTGGTGTTACCTGTTTTCTTCCCGTCTCCTTCGTCGCCAGCCTAGAGCGCTGAAGTTCTACGGGAACAGCACGAAGAGTTTCCGGAGGACATCACAGCTGTTCATGAACTTTGGACCTGTGAATCAAGGGAAGGCTCTCTCAAAGTCTTCTATTTCCAGATGGCTCTCCGGCTGCATCATGCACTGCCACCGGTTGGCTAACCGACCGTTGCCAGGCCGTCCGAGAGCCCATTCAACCAGAGCAATCGCTGCTACTACGGCGTTCTTATCTGGTGTGCCCCTGCTGGACAGCTGCAGGGCTGCTACGTGGAGGTCGACGCACACCTTCACGAGATTCTACTGCGTCGATCGGGATTCCAGGGAGGAGTCCAGGGTCGGCCAAGCAGTGCTGCGCAACCTGTTCGCTTAAAGTGAGCCTGGTGAGGAGGTAAGAGATGCTTAATGTTGAGTTTTTTGTATTGCTTAATGTTGAGCCTTTTGCCACCCCCCGTGGTTGTGCATGTGTGTACTGCTTTTTATTCTTATATTCATGAGCATGTGAATCCATGCCAGACCCCATGCTGGAGAAGGAAAAAGTTACTTACCTGTAACTGTTGTTCTCCAGCATGGGTCTGGCATGGATTCACATGCGAACCCTCCCGCCTACCCCTCTGCGGCTCTTCACTTGGTCATACTGCCTCTTCACGTGCTACCAAATCTGAAGATGGCTGCCAGAGGCGGGCCTTAGGTAGAGGGCAGTCATTGGCTGTGGTCAGTATGACGCAGAGATCAGTGATTGGTTACTACTACGAAAGACAGATCAGAAACGAAACTGATACTGATTTTTTCTTTACCGAGGATTCCCAGCCTGACGACGGGGAATATTCATGAGCATGTGAATCCATGCCAGACCCATGCTGGAGAACAACAGTTACAGGTAAGTAACTTGTTCCTTATCTTGCAAACCTCCACATACAATCTTTCACAAAGATAAGGTAGTTCTTCAAGTGAAGCCTAATTTCCTCCCAAAGGTTGTCTCAGAATTCCATATCACACAAAAAATAACCTTGCGTTCATTTTACCCTCCTCCTCACCCAGGGAAAGAGGAAGCGAGATTGCACAGGCTGGATCCAAGTCGTGCCTTGAGTTTTTACCTTAACAGACTTGCAAGGATTAGACAAGCAGATCAGTTGTTTGTGGGGTATGCAGGGCATACATTAGGCTTACCTATCACGAAACAGACCATCTCAAGATGGATAACACTGACTATCGTAGAGTGCTATAAATTGGCAGGAAAAGATCCTCCTCAACACCTTAGGGCTCATTCAACCAGTGATATTGCAGCCTTGTCAGCTCTCCAAAGAGGAGTTCCAATTAAAGACATATGTGCGGCTGCCACATGGTCCTCCGCACATACTTAAACCAAATTCTACAGTCTAGATTCCTCTACTAGCCAGGAGACTACATTTGGGAAAGCTGTGTTGCACTCTGTGCATCTTTAAAGAAATCATTACATTTTACTCTGCCTCCTATACACATTACTGCTTTGTTAGTCTATCAAAGATAAGGAATGCGTGGGAGGACACAAGCCATTCGAAGAACAAGTTACTTACCAACTGTAACGTTCTTTCGACTGGATGATCCTGCCACGTCTTCCTTATCGCCCCTCCCATCCTTCCCCGCAGTAAAACTTCCCTTGTAGTTGCAGCCTACGCTCCTTCAAGGGTACTAACCATCACATACTAGACAAACACAGCACCTCAAAGCGGATCTGAGCAACGGACGCTGCGCAAGACTATTTATACCTATAGTGACGTCGGCGGCTATACAGAGGCCTTCGAGGGACACCGACTCGAGGGACGTCGACGCGCAGCGCCCTCTACTTGAAAAAATTCCGAGGCCAGCAAGCTGGAAGTGGATTTATCAAAGATAAGGAATATGTGGGAGGAACATCCAGTCGAAAGAATGTTACAGTTGGTAACATTGTTCAGCTATGCAGTGGGCCTTTTGATTTGCCAAGTTTCTGGAGTCTGAAACCAGGAAGATGTAGAGTTCAGCAGCATGGTGCTCCACCAGCATCGGGATAGTGAGTGAATCTGTCTTGTCCTTATGTGTGGTGAGCTGTCTCTATTTATGCTATGATAAAGGGGGAGTATGGGCCGGTTTAGCCTAAGCTTGCCCCTTTGAAAGGTGATTGGGTCAGAGTCTACTCTCTGCCTTGATAGGAGGAGAGAAACAGAGAGTCATCTTTATGGTGTGATTTTTATGAGGCTGAGAATCCACCCCTAGCCCCTGGAACACAAAATCTACTTTTGTCAAAATACATGTTTCCACATGTGCAACCTCTGTAAAAATCACATATACAGATTACATATTTTACCTAGCAGCTGCTCCTCAAATCCCAGTAGCTGTGGGATCTTGTCTCTGCTTTTCACTGATTGTTGCCCTTTTCACTCGGAACACAATGTCCAATATTTAAGCAAATTTCTGCAAGTGTGCGTGTTTAACATGGGCATAAGTGTATAAAGTTTCACAGTTCTAGCGGAAATGCATTTTGCGTAAAATCCTATTTCTTGCCATTTCTGTCCAGAACGTGTCACACAGTTCTGGCACCTCTTCACCCGTGCATCCAGAAAATACATTAACAATGCTGTTATTTTTTATATTTTTCACAATGTTACATAGTAAGTTATGTCTTTTTAACATGTGTCTTTTGTCCTTCTTAAGCAACAAATGGTTGTTTAACTCCACCCCTTCGGTCTCTCCCTGGAAGCCCAGGAGCCATCCCTCATGTTTGCTCCTTGCAGAGGCCATTTACAACTGGCTTCGCACTTTGCATTTCCTGAGCTGGAGCTGGTCATTGTTCCCTTTTGCCTCTGTAAACCAGGTTCTTTCCTACCCTGTAATTAACACCTTTGCGTGATTTTGTGCTGGGGGGAAAGACCTTCCTTCTGTGAGAAACCTGCTATTCTAGTTTGGCAGCTTCAGCCAGGTTTACTTTAATTGTTAACTCTGTTGAATTTTCCTTAGCACAAAAAAACTGGTTGTATGAAATCACAGCTAGAATTCTCATTCAAGATTTTAAACCATGGAATCAAAACAATTACAATATGGGTTACTATCAGTCACAGGCCTCTTGGATTGCAAACATTTTGAGTTTCAGTTTATACATGTTAAAGTTTAATCAGGCAGGCCCCTGACAGCTGTCATCCCAGCAGCCCTCTGCTGCAAAGAGATTTTTGACAGATCCACAGACAGACTGATTTTTGCTGTGGAAATCTCTTTATGTTCACAGCTTTTCAGGACTTTGTAAATTCACAATGATTTCTTAAACTAAGTGAATTGTAGCACCCAGCATGAATTTTGAATATTTGAAGGTGTCTGTACCGGCATTATGAGGTTTCAGCAACAAAGAAAAGATGATTTAAAGCAGTATTTGGGGTTTCATTTAGCAAAGCACTGCTTTTTTCTTCTGCACTCCACTTTCAATTGTTTTGGGGGCCAGTGACACATTCCAGTAGTGAGAGCTCTGTTCCACCACTGACAACATGCATGGCAGATTGGGCAGCCATCTTTTGTGCGTTGAGAAGCGCGATTTTCAGGGATTTTGGTACACACAAGGGTTTTGCTGCCATTTTGCTATTTCTGGCACCATCATAGCAGAGTGATGCTGCATGCAGAGCAAAAGTGGGTCAAAACATCCCACAGGCCTTGGGGAATGTCGGCAGCGATTCTTCTGTATACACTTACTGAAGTTGAGAGCAATTGGACTTGTATTAATGGATGGCATGCCTCACCTCACCTCACCTCAGTCAGGTCTGCATATGCTCGGATAGACAATTCCACTGCTATGCACTAAGTGAACAAGAGGGTTGGTGTATCGTCCACTAAACTATGCAATGATCCCATCCATGCATGTTTGGTTTTGGGCACATGAGAATGAGTTTACATACATAGAAGCACATTTGGCTGGAAAGCAGAACATCTTGGTGTTGGACCTGACCTCAGTCCGGAACTTTATTCATACCAAGGATGTGGTCTGCTCTAGTGATACTGATAGCCATTGGAGCCTTCTTGTTCTGCTGTCATCACCTTAAGCAGTCTACCCATTAGCGCTCTTGACAACAGCCACAGCTCTAATTTAATTTCTCTTTTCCGTGCATCACTGATGGATGCATAGTAAAACTTTTGCCTAGTAACTTTTTGAAATTTTTTCAAAGGGTGTTTGATTCTTTTACAGCCAGTTAAATATATAATATTTTAGATATTTACCCTTTGCCAGTACCACTCATGTAGTCCTTGGGCTTACAATCTTGATAACATTTTGAAACTTGTAGAGAGATAACATCAGATTGCACCCATTTTCTCTTCATGGCTATGCATCTCTGTGGGCAGAGAGCTGTTGTTATCTGTGTTTGCGCGCAAGGTGCTCTAAAGTGCTTACTTCCTTTGATAAAAGATAGGTAGTGCACTAAAAAGGATATAAATCACTAGCGAGGACAAATTGAACCTATTTCATAAAGCAGAGGAAGCATGACTGGGAAACTATAAAAGGATTCAAAGGAAAAGCATGACTGGACCCTCAAGTCATTGATTGGGCTATGGGTTTGTAAATGCAGTCTGGCATTACAGGACACAGGAAGGAAAAGAAGACCGAACACAAAGGAAATAAATCAGCTTAGACAGTAGTCCTAGGTCTCATTCTGGATCTTACACGAAAGATCTGCGATCCCTAGATTACAAACTCGTGCAAATCCGCAAACAAAGGTTTCAGGCTTGAAATAACATCAAATAACAGGGTGTAGAACATTGTTCCTGCTTCGGCCTGTGGATGCATTAAAAAACAATAAAACACAGAGTGAAGATCCTGCAAGCATGTTTCAGGCTGGACACATGAAGCCTGCAAGCCACGCTTCAGCTTGAAAGGAGTGCATTGCAACATGCACTACTAATAAGAAGCAAACTGGGAGGGCGTGGCTACGAGGGCCATGTAGGAGGACGCGATCTAGAGGAGCTCCCGAGATCCTGAAATGATCCTGGCGAAATAGTGCATAACAACGTGCCTATGACTGCTGAAAACACACATGTCGGTGTGTAAACGGTCTGACTGCGCTTGGTGAAATTTTGGAAGGCGTGGGAGAAACGTGGTGGAGTTTTGTGCGAAAAAGATAAGGGGCGCCGGAGACGGAAGACGAAACAAAACGGCCGATCAACGACCGGAACAAAGGAAGGAGCAGGCCGCACGGTGGTCAGGCGATAGGAGCGGACTGTGTGCGCATTTGTAACTTGCGTGGAACGCAGGTCCCCTGGGTCATGTCTAATAGAACAGTGAGACCGAAGGCGAAGCAGCCCACATTGGACGACTTCGCCAAGACGTCCCCTGGTCCGGAAAGTTCCAAGAGCAAGGATAAGTCGCCTGCAGGCGGCATGCCTGTGACGGGTACTAACCAAGAGGTCCTGGCTGCGATTGCGGACTTGAAGGCGGCCTGGGAGTCTAAGCTTGAACTGGTCGTAACTGAGCTGAAAACGGCATTGGACCTTAAGGTCGGTGAGGTGCAGGAGGAGGTGAATTTACTCCGGTAGGACGTCAGGTACCTGGCGGAGCGCACTGAGACCCTCGAGAAAGAGGTGAACCCGAACACCGCGGATTGTGCCTCCCATAAGGCCGAATTGCATGCCCTGGTGCAGAAAGTGGGCAACTTGGAGAACAGGGCAGAGGAGGCGGAAGGACGAGCCCGACGGAATAACATTCGCATCGTGGGCCTGCCAGAAGGATCGGAGGGCCACGATCCCACGAAGTTCATCGAATCTATGCTTTTGCAGGAGATACCCGGAGGAGCCTTATCTCAAGGATTCGCGGTGGAACATGCGCATAGAGCTCTAACAAGGAGGCTGCCGCCGGGAAACCCACCTAGGCCAGTAATTGCCAAAATCCTTAATTACCGGGACCGGGAGAGGATACTAGAACACTTCCGCAAGGGAGGAACGATTACACGAGGAGCGGCAAACATAACGGCCTACCCGGACTATACCCTGACTGTGCAGCGTAGCCGTATGAACTTTGGGACGGTGAAGCGGAGATTGAGAGAGGCGGGCCATAAATACATGTTGCTGTACCCGGCGAAATTGAAAGTTTTTCACAAACACAAGACTTTGTTTTTTGAGACTCCGGAGGACGCCATGGGATGGCTCGACGCGCAGGGAGGTCCCCAGGAGCCTGACGTTCGGACGGGAAGAGGAGATGGAGGAGATAAGTAGTGCACGAGGAGGGCGCTACAAGATGGCACGGAATAGGTCTCTGGGACTTGATTATAGTCATTTGAGCGGCCTTAGGCAGAGAAGGTGAGACTGTTGCACAATATATTATGAGCACTGTGACTATTGCTGTATTTAGGGGAGCCTTGCAGAGCAGATCTCTTTACCCCACTTAGTAACCTTAGTTAAGTGGCCATTAGGGCGACTTCACCCTACTGAGCTCTGGGCATTGGTTGGTGCTTGCAGGGCTTGATATGGGGGTGCCTGAGTTCCATGGATGGAGCTGGGCAGCAGTTGGGGAGTGTGGTGTTGGGGAAGGGATGGGTAGAGGGTGGGGAGGGAAGTGGGGAGTTTGGGGTGTACATAGTTATGGGGAGTTCGAGTTTGTACATGAGGCTACAAGAAAAAGCCAGAGGGCTGTATCTCTATCGCGTGGGCAGGTGGGATTTGCTGCACGGAAGGGGGGGGGATACTTATGAGCTATGGGGGATCTTAAGATCGTAACGTGGAATGTCAGGGGACTCAAGAGGAACAAGGTCATGATGTATTTGAAAAGACAGAAGATTGATATTGCACTGTTGCAGGAGATGCATCTGACTCGGGAAAAGTTGTAACTGGTGGGGAAGAAGTGGAGAGGTATTGTAGTGTGTTCTCCGTATTCTGCCTACGCTAGGGGAGTGTTGGTCTGGGTGGCACCGCACGTTCCGCTCCAACTTACACAAGAGGTGGTGGATACAGAGGATGGTCATATTGAAGGCACTGGTGGAGAATAAAGAGGTGTGCATTGTAAATACGTATGCCCCCAATCAAAACACGGCGGCATATTTTAGGACTCTGTGTACCAACCTGGGTACGTGTGTGGGTGGGGCGGTTATTTGGGGAGGGATTTTAATTGTGTGCTGAACCCCAGGGTATACAGATCTGATGATAAGATTGATAGGCCCACCCCAGCGGCCAGGGCATTGCTGACACTGCTCGACGACTTCGGGCTGGCAGATGTTTGGAGGCTGAAACATCCTAATGAGGAACAGTATTCGCATTACTCAGCCCCGCAACAACTGCATACGAGACTTGATTATTTTTTTGCCACACCAGATGTGGTGGTAGAGACCACCCAAATAGAATACAAAGCGAGGGTCCTGTCGGACCACTCGCCTCTGGTCCTGGGATGGCAGTACTGCCGCCCCAGAGCGCGGATACCGACGTGAGGCGCTCAAGGATCCGGTCTTCAAAGAGGATATCAGGGACGAAATCATACATTATTTCGAAGAGAACGCTGGCAGTGTGGATTCGGCGGGCACGCTCTGGGAAGCCTTTAATGTGGTATTGCTGGGTGCTGCCATTGCTAAATCAAAGGGCCTGCAGGTTGGGGTCCTAACGGAGTTAGGAGACGCTGAGGATGAACTGGAACGGAAACTCAATAGGGGAGGGGGGAAATGCGGAGCCAGTACTTAAACTACAGCAGCGGTGTGTGGAACTTTGGGAAAGGCTCTGCAACCTTAACTATAAGAAGTATGTTGAGAGGCAGCATGCAGGTGGGGATAAAACGGGCCGTCTCTTGGCGTGGCTATACAAGAGTGAAACCCCTAGGCCCCCGAATAGGACGATAACCAGAGAGGATGGAGAGGTAGCGAACACCCAAGAAGGAGTCAATGAGGCATTCTTAGATTATTACAGGGCACTATATGAGGACAAAGGTGGGGGCAGCCGAGAGGAGATGAGGGAAACTTTAAGAGATATGGGATTACCTCAGATTAGTTCCGAAGAAAGAGAGGAGCTGGATGCACCGATTACTTTGGAGGAATTGGAGGAGGTGGTGAGGCAGTTGCCCACCAGTAAGACCCCGGGTGCGGACGGACTTCCTAGGAAATTTTATAAAGCACCCCCTCACCATGCTAGAAATGCTTAAGGAATCATTTGAGGTGGGCCGGTTGCTGGAATCGCTTAGAGAAGCGATAATAATACCACTCCCTAAACCCAACAAACCAGGGCATAGCTGCGGCTCCTATAGGCCCTCGTCAATGCTGAACCAGGACGGCAAGATATTGACGGCGGTCCTGGCTAATAGATTGCGGAGAGTTATTAGTAAATTGATACATCCGGACCAAACAGGTAATGTCCCCAACAGGAATATAACCCACAACCATAGGCGACTCCACCGGGTGATTGAATGGGGGAGCAAGAGCGAGGGTGAAATGGTGGTTGTGTCCTTAGATGCAGTCAAAGCTTTCGACTCAGTCAGGTGGTCGTGGTTGCTGGAGGCCCTGAAGGAATACGGGATGGGGCCGGGCTATGTTAGGTGGGCGGAGTTGCTGTACAATGAGCCGCTAGCTAGGGTACGTACAGGAGCGGTGACATCCGAGAGGTGGCAACTTAGCAGAGGCACCAGACAAGGGTGCCCCTGGTCCCCGATGTTATATATTCTGGCCCTGGAGCCCCTGGCAGTCTACCTTCGGCAACAATATGACATGATAGGCATTGAGGTCGGGGGAGAGAAACACCTAATATCCCTGTATGCTGACGATTTGCTATTATATTTGAAATATCCGGAGGAAAATCTTCAATATATTCTGGAGGTAATGGAAAGGTATGCAGAGCTGTCTGGCATAGCGGTGAACCCCCAAAAATCGAACATATTCCCATTGGGTAGCTACAGAGGAACCCTTACCGAGCGGTTGCCAGTGTTGCCGATTCCATGGGCGGTTGGTTCCTTCCGCTACCTCGGAATACATGTGTATCACACGGTAGAGGAGGAACATTTGCATAACACCGAGGTGGCTGTGGGAAAAATCCGTATAAGCATGAAGTTTTGGGAGAAGTTGCCGTTGGCGATGATGGGGCGGGGGGCGATGCTCAAAATGGTGGTCCTGCCTAGGCTCTTACTTTTTTTCAGCAATATTCCGTATATGATACCTAAGAGGTTTTTTGCCAAGCTGAATAGTATGTGCAGAGACTTCCTATGGCATGGCACCCGGTATAGAGTGGCGCTTTGGAAGTTGCAGAATTTCTATGAAAGCGGGGGTATTAAGCTGCCTAATTTTGAGGCCTATTATGTAGCTGGTCAGTTGCAATATGTGGTCAAATGGCTCTCTGATGAGGTAACTCCCGAATTTAGGCTGTTTGGACAGGACTGCACTCCGTTCTACCTGAAGGAAATTATTTGGTTGCCTAGCGCAGAAATGAAGGAGCGCCCGGGAATGATATTGCTGGGGTGGAAGATGTGGCGTAGAGTATGTCGAATGATGGACGACCCGTACCCGTGTTCCCCGCAGGTGCTGCTCGTTGCTTTGGCAGGGGAAGACAAACAACTAAGGATGATAATCAGGACCTACTGTGAGTCGGTCAGGCTGGTTACATTGGGGGATGTCTGGCAAGAGGGGGCCATTAGGGATTTTGAAGGACTAGGGGAAGAGGCGGGCTTGCATAGGGGCCAGTATGTCACATACCTAAGGCTGGTGCAGAAAATTCATAAAATCTGGCCTGAGACTGTATTGGAGGAGGAACCAGACGCCACTATGGGGACAATATACAACATATCAGAAGGGGGGCATGAGATCTCTAGATTGTATGAGATGGTGATGACCCGGTTTGGGAAGGAATTGACGCATTTGAGGTTGGATTGGGAAACAGAGGTGGGAGCACAGATGGAAGATGGGATGTGGGAGCGTGCTATGGGATACCACAAGAAGGTGTCAAGAAATGCTAGATTACAACAAATACAGTTGTATATAATGCACAGAGCTTACATGACCCCGATGAGATTATCGAAGTTTGTAAATGCGGGACGACAAGCGTGCCCAAAATGCGATAAGGAAAATGCTGATATGACACACCTGTTTTGGTCTTGCCCAGTGATTGAGAGTTTCTGGGGAGAAGTGGTGCAAAAACTAGCAGACAAAGGGGTCACGCTCATTATAGATACGGCCTGGGCCTGCCTGTTGGGAGGGTTTCCCAGACCACGGAAACTTAAACATGTTGGGAAATTGAAGGACTTGGCATATGTGCTCGCAAAACGAAGGATTGCCATGGGATGGAAGCAGTGCCATAAGCCACGGGTGGAGGTATGGTGGCGGGAATTGCAGAAATGGGTGGAAGCTGAAATGGTGGTATGGCAGGAGGCATGTAGCATGTGTGGGGAAGTGAGTACCCTGCTGGCATGGAGAGTATTAATAGCAGGACTGTCTCAGAAGGTGGTGATACCCTGCCACACGCAGCAGATACGGAATGAGAAGGACAAACAAGCTCTTGAGGGGGGAGGGATTGGGGGAGCAGTGGTCTGGACTAATTGATGTTCATGTGATTGTTGCTAAAAGCGCTGCCAGTTTGGTTTGTATTGTTTGTTTGTTTTAAAAAATAAAAAAGAAGCAAACTGATAAGCAAACGAACAGCCAAATGATCAAGACCTGCAAACAGGTTGGCTCCTAGTGACAAATGTCAAGGAGGATCGTCACTTGCTATAACAATGAGCTCTGCAGCCATGTAGAACTCCATGTACTGAACATCCCTTTGCATGGTTTGAGCGAAAGCAGGGATTATTGCTGATTATGAGCTGGAGATCGTTTTATTATGGTTGGAAATTGAGAAAAACCAGCAGTCTTGCACAGTGCTGCAGACGTGTCCAACTAAACCTTCTGGGATCTTGCAGGGGATGCAGGACTACAAGGAACATAATGCACCATTCAGGCTATTTAAGATCAAGAGCTGGACAACAGAATAGAGTTGAATCCAGATTTAACCCTGTAGGTGTATAGACCATTGGCAGGATGCTTGTATATTACAAGCGCATAAAAAGCTACTACGAATACACAGGGACCTCAGGAGGACTTCCTGGTGGCAACATTACAGGACTGTGACAACAGCCAAATATATTTTCCTAAAGATTATTTTTTGTATAATTTTTTAGGGTTAGCTTTAAGGTGGTCAAATCAGTCACTAGATTTAATGTTCTCCATTTGCAGTTTTTTGTATGATTTACGTTATTTTAATGTTTTTCAGAAAACGTGGAGCTTGGCACCCCTTCCTCTTAGATTTGTGTGCAGTTAAGTCAGAGACTTAAGATACATTAGCTCAGGGTAGTTCATTAAAGGTGTTGGTGAAAGTGTATCTAAATTCTACATGTACCCTTTTGCCTATATGCACACACAAAAAGTGCTAGTCCTGATTGGGTAGCTTTGCGTTACTTCCTGGGGTCAAGAAAACATTCACATGAAATGCAGGCCTCATGAAATCCACTGAACCACTAGCATAGTAATGTACTTTTATTGGAAGGTCGAGTTCTATTTTTATGGTACTCAACCATGTGGTCGTGAGTTTCTTCTGAAATGTTTGTATGCACTAATTGCACCATCTGCGGTTGCCTTCTAGAAGGAAGCAGTACACCAGGTTAATACCAATTCTGTGCAAGTCTTGCAGTCTGCCATTTAAGCCTGTTGGTGAAGGTGGTCTGCGGCAGGGGCACTTGGAGCAGCTGTGAGGTGGGTGTGCATTGAGAGCCAAGGAGTTTGCCTCTCTATGGGGCACACTGCTTCTGCTTTCTCAGATAAGTGATCACTGACAATTGGTAACTGAGACTGGTTAGTAGTTGGCACAAGAAAATGTTTCTCTGTTGCCTCGAACTAGTGTGGTACAATAAAGAGCTCACGTTACAACAGTCAGTATTTCAAAATTCTGCATATCTGACCCCCCAATGTCAACACTGTAACTTGCTCGATGAGTATTTTGGCTACACAATCCAAGGATGCATGGGATTATCCAATTTTGTAAATGTCACTTTTTATTATATTGATAATCGGAAAAATGGTTTTCTATCGATGTAGGTACATTTGGAGTTTATAGGCTTTAACCCAAGAATGTGGCATGTGTCGTAGCCTACGATCTGGTGTTGAGGAAGAGCAGCATTGCGAGGAGGTTAGAAAATGAATATATTGCCCTAAAAGAGTTGTTTAATTGCTTTCTGGTGGTGGGGTATGGTGCTGGGAGAGGCTGAAGCTCAGGGTGGGGCCAGAGCGGTGAAGAAGGATGTTTCCATGGAGAGTGAAGTCTTGCTTGACACAGCCACTGGCAGCAGTCTAGGAGGCACCCATCAGACACTGAGAGAGGCACTGAGTGACAATCTTGGCTGCCTAGGCTCCAAACTCAACAGCTTCAGCAGCAAAACCTGAATGTTTTTACTGCAAATTTTTTACAGATGTATTTGTTTTCCTGCCAAATGTGGGGTCGGGGGAGAACTTCTGCATTCCATATTGCCTTAACCAAAAACCCTGCATTTGTCAGTAAAATGTTCATCCAAAAATCGACGGTAAAGAAATCACTGCAGTAAAAAATGACGTACTCACCGGACCAACAACTACAAGTTCATTGTGATGACCCAGAGCGGAGGCTATCTGAGTTTTAAATGGAAGTTCTGCACTGCAGAGAGAATATAACACATTTGAGGAAGCGGTCAGAACAATGCAACGTTGATGCAGACTTGCATATATGGGATTTTATTTTGTGCATTCCTGACGGGACAGATCCGAAGTGAGAGTCTGGGAGCATAGGTGGTTGCATTGGTGCCTGTGGTTTCCCTGGCTTTTGCGGCCACAAAGCATCCAGCCTGTCCTCTGAGGGGCAAATGAGTCAACCAAAGTGGAGCTTCAAAATAGATATGCAAGTTGTTGCTCTTCAAGTATAGTTTGGCTGGAGACGGCAGACTCCTAGCTCATATATATTCCTGAATGGCCCTTCTGAACTATTTTCATGAGTATATAAGGGGCCAACAGAGGGCAGCAGCCTTTAGCCCCTTCTGCTCGACTCTACCACCTCTTTTGTCTATAAGACACAGATCCTTATTGAATGGCTGCATTGTAGGGGTACAAAGGATTGACTATGCACTGTTAATTATTTTAATTTAATTCGACATCTGTTTGTGGCAGACCATATTCATTATGACATCCTGCACTATTTAGTGCTCCCTTTGTTTAAGAAGTCAAATCACTCATTAACAATCCAACCCTATCCCAGACCTCGGCTGATTGTCCATTTTGCGTGTGAGCATTTATGCTAATCCACAGCCTAGCTTTTAAGACTAATTCGAACTCTAATATGAACAAACAAGCTATTGCAACCTCTAAGCATGTCACCCAAATGTTTCAACGCCCCCATATTAGCCTTGCCTGGTGGTATTTCAAGTGTGAGGAATCTTGTACTCTCTGCGATCTGTGTGAAATGTTGTTCCGCCGTGTCTAGCAGGAGTGATGGGGCCCCTAGGGGACCCTCGCGTATGGAAACAAGGCACAATCACCACGCACAAACTAATACGCCAGACACGAGGTTCAATTCCCAAAATCAAGGGTTTATTGCAAAGCAAATAGTCTCAGTCGGCCGACTGAGTCACGTCCCGCAACGTGTGTCACCCAGACCTCGTGGACGCAAGAGAGCTAGCATTCTACATCAGTTACATATATACAAAATGATCATCTTATTATCAGTAGTGACACATTCAAAACCGCCCATATTGTATCTTTCTTTGCAATGGTTTCGATGATTGACAATTATGACGAATATGACACCCTACAGACATTTACTCAGCAACAGTTTGCAATTTGCGAAGGTGCAGACACCATTCTTTGTTTTAGGGAACATAATGCTCTTGTTCTTACAAGCAAGCTGCGTGCAGAGGAGAGACATATTCCAGGCCTCACTATCTTCTAGTTTCTATTTGTGGGCTAGAGGTCCGCTAGATCTACAGGGGCTCAGTGCAAAAGAGCATAATTCAAGCCATTAATTGTTCATTTCTACCGTTTCTGCCTCTCCAGCGAGACTAGCTGGCACCTGCGTAGTGATTAAATGCCTTGTTGCTTACTTCCAAGGACTTGTGAGGGAGGAGACCGGGGCATTGCTGTCTGGGCTGCGTTTCAACATGTAACTTGTGGCCTTGCTCTATGCATGAGCAAGAACGAAATAGAATTCACTTACAGCAAAGCAGTTTGAACAGAAAAGCAAGAAAGCAAAAGTTACTCAAAATGTCGAATTCTATTCCTACAAAATGGACGCTTTCTGGTTATGCTCATGAGTCTGTACCAATAATGCTGAGCATATGATGCGGTTGGTTTTCGGCCATCAAAATATAATGCCCATGTTATGGGAGGGTAATTTCTAGACTCACAGGAGGAGAATATTAAACATTCTTAACATTGCTGATGATGTTTCTTTGTGTAACCAGGATGTTTCAATACAAAAACAATATTATCCCATCAAGTTCGTGGGTCAAGTTAATTTATCTTAGGTTGAGTAGATAAACCAAAGTTACTCATCCTGCAGGCCTGGCAGGATTTTTCAGGTTTTTCTAGGCCTGCAGTCTAGATGTCTGAGGAAGCTTCACATGTGCCCATTTAAATACTGGGTCAGTACTCTTAAGGTTGTTTTGTGAAGTGTTTTGTGATGAATCTAGTGAGCTCATCACCGTCACCATGGTATTTGGCCAGGGGAAGGCAGCCGCTGCCTGATCCTGACACTTGGGCGGTATTATGTGGGCGGATCCCATGGGAGGGCACTCGTATCAGGGGGCATTGGTATACTTTTAACTCATGATTCACCTATTCTCCCTGAAGCATTGATGGCATATTGCAAATTAGAGCAAACCAATGTCGCTGCTATGCAATCTATTATTGACTTCAAGACCCATAGTGCCTGTGGTACTGGGACTGTGAGTTAGTATTGAAGGTGATATAGAACAGAATGTGCAGTCTAGTTGTATAGTAAAACACCTGAGCGGAACATTCAAACCCAAGAATGAGCTACAGCTGGAGAGAGACGTGGAAGTAGAGGCAGAAGCAGTCTGGAGTTCTGAGATTGCCGCTGAAGGAAGAGCGCCAGCTGAAGCCGACACATATTGCAGAGTGCGCGCAGCAGTAAGTGGCATTGTTGACGGCAATGGGAAGGGGGAGCCCAGCTGAAAGGGAGACATGCTCCCAACCCGATTTGTGTTGCTTAGGTTTGTGGGTGGACGTTGAAGCCCATTAGAGCTGGCAGAGCTCTGGAGAAGAGCTGTGTAGACCGCTGAAGTTATGCTGGTGATGGAGTGGGCAGAATGGCTGCTGCAGCAGCAGAAAGTAAAGCGGAGACGCCAAAGAAGGCCAGTGAGTTGGCCTGAAGTTAAAGGTGACCCCGGGGCACTTCAAGCAGGACATTTTGCAGTAATATATAATTTTGGATACTGTACAAATAAAGTAGAGAGGTGACAAGGGTGTAATTCCCCTTATATGGGATACTAGCCTTGGGAAACCTGTAATCCACATTGCCGTCAGCCAAGGGTCTATCAAGAAGCAGTCAAGAGGCAACATGGGCACAATTCTCCTTCCTTGAGTTTCCATTTTGGGGAAACCTGTCACCCACATTGTCAAGAGACTATAAAAAGAGGCAGCCATTGTTAAGCCCTCCTGAAAGGAGAAACTGGTGTAGAGAACCGTGGAACAAACATTGCCACTAACACTAAATGTACGTGTAGGAGTTTTCTTCCTTGCAGGCGAGTACACCTGGAAAGGAATCCATAGTATTTAATCCTGGCAGACGAGTATACCAGGAAAGAAGATGATCTGAAGAAGTGTGGTTGTGGCAAAAAGGTTTGGTGGAAAGAACTTGTTAACTCTACTGTCATTTTGACAAACTGTTGCATCGCCAAAGTTAGTTGCTGTGCTAGCCTGACAAAGGTATTCCATTGGAAGAAGTGTGATATGCATATAATTGCTTTGCATTCTAAGGAAAACAATTTCCTCGGTTTATGAACTTGTGTTTTGCGAGGGAGACATTTGCTTTACTAAGAAGGATACTGTGGAAGACAAGTGCTTTGATTTTTTAACAAGTGTTTGTGAAATAGATTTACTTTATCAAGTGGAAGAACGCGTTGGAGGGAAAAAGACATGTTGTGTTGAACTGATCAGAACTTTGCTGAATCAGACCTTTACCAAGGGTATTCCTGAATTGATCCAGGGGAAGGGAGCCCAACCCTTGTCACAAGGAGTACTTTCTAAAGCCCATATTTGTTCACTTTTACACTGTTTTGGTGAACTGAAGACAGCCAAATAGTCCTTCTATATTTTTGTTGTATGTATTGTGTGAGGCTCAGAGACATATTGGACACTAGGTCATCTTTCTTTAGTTTTAGTTTGCTAGGTAGGGACATCCTTGTTGGGATAGGGAAAGATAAGCGTTTATCTCAACCCTTTTTATTTTAATAGATTACAAACGTTGACAAAACTATACATTTATGTCTGTCTCACATTGCTGACTCCTCAGTTTGCAGATGCAATAATCCATTCTTGGGCTCACAAGTTTAGAGACCATTACAATCTCTCTTGGGGTCACTAATCACTGTTAATGTTATTGCTAAGGTGCTCTTTTTCAAGAGTAGATTGTTTGCTTCTTAAGGGACATGCATATTGCATTGTCTATTGGTTTTCTTGAGAACCAGCATGTCTTTTTTTTTTTGTTTAACTTAATTTGTATTGGCATTTATTAGAAACAACACAGTTAAAGCACTGTTAACCAAAATGATGTTCAATTGTGTTGAGTTCAAGTTCCCCCCTCCCTCCAACCCGCCCCTAAAACCAAAATAAACAAATGTGATATGGCCTCTCAGCTGTGCAACATACTGAGTCTCACCAATTTACCCATCCCAATTTAGAACACCAATATCTAACTCACAATGTGCCATTTCCACAAAAATCCCCCTCCTCCCATACACCCCTGTCCAAACTTAATGTAAGGGTTAAAGCTCATCTGTGTATTGCTGGGCACCGCTATTAAGTCTCTGGCGCTTATTTTGGGAAACTTGAGTTCAGCATGTTGGCTCCCCCAAACTTTCAAACATCACTTGTGTACGTTCACCTGCGTACTACCGTCTGAGGTTCTGCTCCCCACCAGTATGAGTGCATACCACTCCTGTGTGAATACTTCCAGTTTATCATTAACGATCAGTCAACGGTCCATCGCCATCATGGCCTGCACTTTTCTTTCCCAGATTTCATTTGAAGGGAGGTTTTCATTCTTCCAGGCTTGGACAATGGCCAGGCGGCCCGTTCGAAGCATTGCATCCCACATTCTGGGAAGTCTATGTTAATTTCTATCCTTTGCAGGAATCCCCAGAAGCATCTGCAATGGGTCCAGTCCTAGCTGAATCACAGTAATTTCTTGCATCCAGCTCAAAACTTCCTTCCAAAACACCTTAACTTTGGGGCAGTGCCACCACATATGTGAAAGGGAGCCCACCACCCTGCAACTCCTGGGACAGAGAGGCGAAGATCCCGGGAGCATCCTAGAAAACTTCAAGGGGTCTCTGTGCCATCCCATCTACATTTTGTAATTGGGTTCCATCGTGGAGGTAAACAGATTACCCTGAAACGTGACCTTATATATTTTCGCCCACTGCTCCTCTGATAACACCTCCCCTACTAGGTTTACCAAGTAACTCTGAAACACTTGTCTCCCTAGCAATATCGACAAGTTCATGGCTTTATATAATTTGGGATAGGATACCCTTTGTAGAGGGTGGCACGTCTAAAGCTCTCTCAAAGATGGTAAGGTCCCTTGCCAAGGAGCGCTCCCATTTCGGGTCAGTGAGTATACCCTTCACCCGTGTATATTCGAAGACCGATATTGTGTCTTTCCCCAATACCTCCCAAATCGACTCCATATCTAGGAATGTGGCATTTTTGAATAGTTGACCTACCCTCTCAAGGCCCAAACAGATCGGACCATTGCTGTACATGTCTCAGACCCAGACTCCCAAAGCTAAATGGGGAACCCCACACTGAGCACAGCTGTGAAGGCCATGTTGAAAAAACTTGGTTTGATCTCCTGTCGTGCCAGACTGACCATAGTACCCCCAACGTGGGGTGGGAGCTCAGCCGCTCTGGTATTGCCCTCAGGGCGGGCCAAAGATAATCTATTGTCTTTCAGATATGCCCATTGGGTTTTGTGTCATCCCTCATGTGGTCCCTTTGGATACTTAATTGGGCAGCTTCGTAGTATAGTCTGATGTCCAGGAAACCAAACCCGCCCTTGTCTTTTGGAAGTCTAAGGATAGTCATTTTCACCCTCGGGGATCTTGTTATTCCAAATAAATTTGCGGATATCACCCAGTACGTTCTGGAAGAACCTCTCTGGAAATTGACACACGATTGAGGAAAATAAATGTAGTAGATAAGGCAGTACATTCATTTTAATTGAGGTCCTACGGCATACCAGGTTAAGGTCAAGGGGGTCCACCTCTTCAGGTCTTCTTTAAACTGTGGCAGGAGGGGGTCGTAGTTGACCCATACCATCCTTCTCAAATCTAGTTATCTGGATTCCTCAGGTCTAATAAAGGGCTCAGTGTTTGGATAGGCATGTTACACAATTTCTGTACATTCGTTTTGAGGCCAGACAGGAGGCCATAGCTCGCTATTTGTCCCATTAGCGCCGGGAGTGATTGGGGTATATTAATAAAATAACACAGAATATCATCTGCAAAGAGTGATAACTTGCATTCGATCTCAGTCTGAAATTCCCTGTATGCGTTGGTTTTCCTGTATCATCACCGACAGAGCTTCCATGGCCAAGGCATATAACGGGGGGTGGGGGGTGCATCCCTGTCTCGTGCCCCTTGTCAAATTGAAGACCTCCGAAGGACCTCTGTTTATTTGGACCCACTTGACCCAATTGAAGGCTTTCTCTGAATCTAGGGAGATCAAGCAGGCCCCTTGGTTCTCCTTTTGGAAGCTATGGATTTTTTAATTCATTTTATTATTTTATTACGTTTTGCAAATAAAATTAAACATATGTAATCATTGCTCGTATTTTTGGCATCTCTTAGGTTCCCTTTCCCCGCCCCCACGCCCCCTACAGCACCCTCCCTATCCCCAACTTTAAACAGTAACTGTGTCACAAGGTCCTTTTCCTTTTGGAGTTACAAGTTCTTTAGGTCAGATTGTCTTTAATGATGGTATACGTTGCCGGTCATCGGGCGCTTTGTCTTTCTCAGCTCTTCCATGCCTGTTTTCTCGTCATGTAATATGTTTCATGGGGGTTTGTTGTCTGGTGAGGTGAATAATCCTTGTACTAGTGCATTCCATGTTGTAATATTTGTGGAACTTTCTCGCCTTCCTCTTCCTAGTGCTTCGTGCCATACTGCTGTTTCTGCCATTGTCCACCTTTTCAAATCTTTCCACCATGTTTCCACGTTTGGACCTTCTTTGGCCTTCCACATCATTGCTATTCGTCGTTTGGCTAGTGCCCATGCCAGGTCTATCATCTTTTTCATTTTTCTTTTTTGATTTGGATATTTGTATAGACCTAAGAGGCGCGCTTCAGTTGTCCAGTCTTGGCCCTTTATCCCGTTCATACGTAGGCGCTGTTCTATTTCCCGCCAGTATGTAGGGATTGCTGAGCAGAGCCAGAACATATGTCCCATGTCTGCTTTCTCCTCGCCGCATTTCGAGCAGCTCTGTTGTTACCGCTCCTGGGAAGTTTGATATCTTTCTCGGGGTCAGATATGCTCTGTGGAGTATATAGAATTGCAGTGGTTTTAGTCTGGCATTTCTGGATATCTTCTTGGGGTATAGTTTCGCTTTGTTCCATTCTTTCTCTGTGACTTCTCTTCCTATTTCTGCTTTCTTTTCTTTGAATGAATCTTTGGGTACTTCTTCCAAGAGTGTTTGATATAACCCAGATACTATATGTCCTACTCCTGAGGCATCATACAGCAGGCCTAACATAGGGTTCTCATTTTGTAAGACCGTCTGGGAATCCCATCTAGTCTTTAGCTGTCTGGTGAGTCTTGTATAGGTTATGTACTCTTACGTCTCGTCCCCTTTCCTCCATACTGCAGGGGCGTCCCTTCCTCCTGGGTTTGGCTTCGGCCATGTAATTCCACACGTGGATACTTCTTCTCTTCTGTCTTTTTTATCATTCAGGTACTCGGTCCTCAGGCATCACACTCCTCCCCGGCGCATGCCGACTTCTACAGGGTTCAGCAGGTGTCCATCCTTTGACGGGCTTTTCCCAACTAAAGACCCCCACGCCCTCTGCCTACGTTGCCTTGGCCCAGACCACGGCTGGCAAGCTTGTACCGCGTGCAACGCGCTCTCTTCGAGGTCTCTGAAGAACAGACTAGCCAGGTGGAGGGAGCTCTTCCAGAGATTGCCTCCAAAGGACCTAAAGGACTTCATCTATCATCGATCCAAGCCCAAGATAGGGCCACTCTTTTCCAGCGCACCCTGCAAGGGAGACTCCTTCCCAAGGACTCGCCCGCACAGGGGGGACCGTTCAAGTCCTGGTACCAGCACCGAGGCTGAATCCGCTACCGGCCGGCAGGCCGAGGGGTCAGTGGATCCTCCCATTGACAGTGCTGAGGGACCGGGAGGTTCTTTTACTGGGTCTTCACCCGAGGGGCTATGCCCTACTACCAGCAACATTTCCGAGGGGGCGCCTATACGCAGTTCTACTGGCTGATCCGCCGAGGGCCAAACGCCTACCGGGCCTCGGCCTGAGGAACAGGGTAAGCCCCATGATCCACACTCAAGAGTCCTGGACGGGGTGGGGCCCAGTAAGCCGAGCAACACGACGCAGGCACGTGGAGGGCAGCTCGACAAAATGGGCACCGTACCAGACATTCCAGACATCCGGCCGATGCCGCTCCACGGCAGGCAGCAGGCGAAGGAAGGTGTGTCAAGTTGGGACTGGTGTCAACCAGGTATGTGGCCTACAGCTTACCCTTCCTTCGTGCAAGAAAGCTTCCCGCTGCATCTGTACCGGCAGGGCAGGCAACGGCTCCAGCAGCCGCTCGTTACCCCGTCAATATCGCCTACCACCACTCCGGCATGCGAGGGCAGGTTCTTTGAAAGGTTCCTCTGGCTCATGAAATCTCCTCGGATGGGGGTCATCCTCAGGGACGCCATCAGGGACATGCTCCTGCCAATGGCTCTGGCGCTGCAGGCCCCGGTACAGGCACCTCTGGCCCCTGTTCAGCCTCAACAGCCCGCTCTGTTCCCCCAAACGATTGTACAATGGTTCTGCACCAGCTTCTGCTGCAGCCTCCGGCTCCCGTCTCCACACCTCAGCCCTCTGCTCCCAGCACCCCTCCTCCGCTGCCAGACCAACTGGACCCTCAGGTGGACACAGATGAGGAGGAGGACCCTGACACATCATCTTCAGCCAAGGCCTTCCATGAACGTCTTGCAGTGCTGGCAGAGTAATTGGGCCTTCCTCAACCCAAAGTTGAGCAACCAGCAGAGGGGGTCCTTGGAGAAGTCCTCACGCTACGTCCCGTTTCCAGAATGGGGATCCTGATGCAGAAGGACGTAGTTGCCTTGGCCAAGAAGGGTTGGCTCAAGGCTCACTCGGTCCAGCCTGTGAATAAACGCCTGGACGCCAAGTGCAGGCAGATAGAGGGGGATACACTCTTGCTATCGGCCCACCCTAAGCCACACTCCTCAGTGATCGCTGCAGCATCACTATACTCCAAGCCTCAGTCGTCCTCAGCCTCTGCGGTGTTGCTAGGCAAGAAGGAGAAGATCTTGGAGGCGTACAGAAAGAAGCTGTATCTCAATGCATCCCTGCATCTTCGTCAAGCCAACGCGGATGCCATGCTGGCAGTCGTTAACCAGAAGCTTTGGCGGGAAATTGCGGATTTCCTCCCAGAGCTTCCGGCGCAGAGCCAATCACGATTCAAGGCTGGACTGGCAGAGACCAAGATGGTGGCACAAGACATCATGGAGTCCACTGTGGCCCACATTGACACTTATGGCCGTGCCATCTGCTTTGCCACAGACATGAGAAGAAGGGCCTGGCTCCGTGCTACGAAATTCAACCCGGATGTCCAGGAACGCATCTTGGACTTTCCGTTCGAAGGGGGTGACCTCTTCCACTCCACAACGGATGAGGAGCGGGACAAAAAGAAAAACAGCTCACAAACGGCCAAGTCTTTATCCATCCTTACAAAGACCACGCCCAAAACATACACCCAGTCACAGCAGTGCTCCGACAAGGGGCGTACATACGGAGGGTTCCGCAGCTTACAAGAGCGGCGGTCCAGGTAGCCTGACCGTTCGCCGACTCAGCATCGGCGCAAACAACAAAAAGGGGCTGGGGGTAAGGGCTTTTTCCAGTCTGCCTCCTTCGCAGCACCCTCAGGGGGAAAGAAGGCATGACACGCCCCTCCGGGTCCACGTGGCTCCAGTGTGGGGCAGGCTTGCTCTCCATGCACATTTTTGGCACCAGAATTTCGCTGACCCCTGGATCCCCTTGGTAGTATCCACAGGGTACCACCTCCCTATCCCAGCCTCTCCTCCAACTTCCCCTCCACTCCCACATTTGAGACAGCAACTCTTTTGGCGGAGATCCAGTCGCTCGTCGAGAGCCAGGCAGTGGAGGAAGTCCCAGCCTCCCAGCAAGGATTGGGCTTTTACTCCAGGATTTTCGTCATTCATAAAAAGAACCAGGCGGGCCTGAGATTTGTGCTGGACCTTTCCACCCTCAACCTCTCCCTACCTCTGCAAAAATTCAAGATGGTTACGCCAGCTTTGATAGCGGAGACATTGTGCAAGGGAGACTGGATATTCTCCCTGGATCTGAGGGACGCGTACTTACACGTCCCGATCTGGCAGCCTCGTCGTTCGTTTCTACGATTCAGGATCATGGGCTACCATTTTCAATACAAGGTGCTTCCTTTCGGCCTCAACTCGGCCCCCAGGGTCTCCTCAGGTTGCAGGGCTACCACATTTACCCATACCACGAAGACTGGCTCGTCAGGGCGACATCTCCGGAAGCGGTGCTACACACTTCCCATGCTCTTATGAACACACTGCACGAGCTGGGTTTTTCACTCAACCTCAAGAAGTCGCAGCTGCAGTGTACGCAGAGTCTGACCTTCTTGGGCCTGATTTGGGACACGTACTTCGAGAAAAAATTTCCCTCGGAGGACAAGATCACGGCCATAAAGAGGGTCACGGCACACTTCCTCAGCAGAGATATGACCTCAGCCTGGTGGTACCAACACCTATTGGGTCTCATGGCAGCAGTCCTCTTGGCCGTCCCCCACACAAGACTCAGGATGAGGAAGATACAGCTGCACTTTGCAGCATCTTGGAACCGGGAACGAGGCTCTCTGTCAGAGATTATCAACGTTCCTCTGTTGCTTCACCCAAGCCTCACATGGTGGTCCAGGGACTGCAACCTGCGGAAGGGCAAGCCTTTCCGGCAACCTACCCTACAGGTCACCATCACCACAGACTCCTCTCTCTTGGGGGTTGGGGGGGGGGGGTCACCCTGGACAACCACTGCGTCCATGGCACCTGGACCCGACCGGAGCAGGAGTACCACATCAATTGGCTGGAACTGAAGGCCATCTGGCTGGCGTTCAGAGCCTTCCGTTCCGGTTATCGAGGGCAAGGCCGTCCTCATTCAGACAGACAACTCGACCAGCATGTTCCATGTCAACAAGCGAGGAGGTACCAGATCCCACCCCACGCCTCTCTGTGCAGGCTAGCAGTCAGCATGTGGGAATGGGCCCTGGAGAATAACCTCTACCTCACGCCCGTCCACCTGCCAGGGGAATCCAACCTGGAGGCAGACAGGCTCAGCAGACTGGGAGCGGGCAACTACCAGTGACAGTTGAACGGCCTAGTACTGCAGGAGATCTTCTACAAATGGGGACACCCCCAGGTGGACCTCTTTGCCTCATGGGGCAGCAGGAAGTGCCAGTTGTTCGCCTCCTGGCAGGGTCAGGGCCTGGGCTCCCTGGGCGATGCATTCCAAATCCGGTGGGACGGAATGACAGCATTTCCGCCCACACCGCTGATACACAGGGTGATATGCAAGATCAAGGAGTCTCGCCACCTCAGTATCATTCTAATAGCACCATGGTGGCCAGCCAGGCCATGGTTCTCGGAGCTGCTCAGCCTCTCGGAGAGGCCTCCCATTCGCCTTCCGACGGGCCCAGCCCATCTTCTGGTGCAGTAGCGGGGCATGGTCATCCACCCCGCTCCACAGAAACTAGCCCTCACAGCGTGGTTACTGAAAAGGTCACGCTAGGTCACCTCAGCCTTTCCCAGGTTAATCTGGAGATCATGCAGGGCGCCAGGAGCAAGTCTACCAGGGCCCATTATAAGAGCAAGTGGGCCAGATTCTGGCACTGGGCAGACTCTAAGGGTACCAACCCCCTGGCATATACCCTGGACCACATGCTCTCCTTCTCAGCACACCTCGCCCATTCAGGCGTGCAGGTGGACACTTGCTGCACCTACCTGGCAGCCATTGGGGCTTACAGAAACTCAGAGGAGGAGATCTTTTCCTCTTCCAACCTAATTGTCAAACATTTGACGGGACTTGCCAGGCTCTACCCGCCCTTCAAGAGGCCACACCCCGTGTGGCACCTCAACATAGTCTTGGGTGCCTTGGCGCACAAACCATTTGAACCAATGGCATCCGCGGACCTCAGGCTGGTCACCATTAAGACAGCCTTGTTAGTCGGCCTCACCTCGGCTCGCAGAATCAGCAAAATCCAGGCGCTGGTTGCCTCGGAGCCATATACTACGTTTCACAGGGACAAGGTAGTCCTACGGACACACCCAGCATTCCTACCTAAGGTGCCTTCCTCATTCCATCTGAATGAAGAAATAGTGCTGCCTTTACTTTTTTGCTGAGCCCAAAGAAGAAGCACAAAGAGTTCTGCACTGCCTTGATGTCAGGCATGCCCTGAAATTCTATTTAGACAGGACCAAGGGCTTCCGCAAGTCAGGCGCACTTTTTGTCCCCTTCGGCAGATCAAGAGCAGGGTATTGGGCCTCCAAGGCCTCCATAGCACGCTGGATGGTCTCGGCCATCAAAGAAGCTTACGAGGGACAGCATAAGCCACAGCAGTCCAATATGCATGCCCACGCGGTCAGAGCCAAGGCAACGCCTATCGCTTTCCAGTGGCATGTCCCCTGGCAGGTTATAAGCAGGGCAGCCACATGGGCCACCCCTTTGGCTTTCTGCAAGCACTACTGTTTCGATGCCGGCTCTAGATCAGACGTGTGCTTCGGTCAGGCAAACCTGTTTGCTTAAGGAGGGTCTCCTCTCCACCCTGGGGCTACATTCAGTTGTAATTTCCCATGCAGTATGGAGTAAAGGGGACGGGACGTAAGAGTAATTATAGGTTGCTCCTTGTAGTGACTAACATACTCCTATTCCTTTTCCTCCATACATCCGACCGTCCTCCCTCCTAATAAAACTGGTGTCATTAGGCAATGTTAATCTTTTGTCGAAGCGTCTATGGGGACTGAGGTGTGGCGCCGGAAGGAGGAGTCAGGGCGGCGCATTAAAGGGGAAGAAGGTTTTTTCTGGTGAAAAAGGTTCTGTCTCCCGTCCCTTGGAAGGGACGCCCCTGCTGTATGGAGGAAAGGAGACTAAGAGTATGTTGGTCACTACGGTGAGTAACTTATAATTATTATTGTCCACAGTACATTTCGTGGGTTTCGACCAGATCTTGGAACTCTAGTATTGTCCCTGCATGGGCTAGGTCTCCTGTTGTGATTAGTTCTTAGCTCTCCCAGTAGATTCTGCTTTGCTTGAGATGTTCTTCATTAGTTCCATTCAGGGCTGCCTGTGGTATCTGGAGGGAGTATGGTTTATCTATTTTCAACATTTTCTTTGTCCTGTTCCATATATGTTGCCCTAGCTGTAAGAGCGCTGGAGGTTGTGCAATTCTGTTTTTCCCAGCCACCGTACTTCTTTTAGGAAATATGGAGATACAGTTGCGCCCAACCGGGCATGTTCCACTGTTTCCGTGTCTGCTAGCCAGCTTGCTATGTGTTGTAGCTGGCCTGCTAGGTAGCCTAGTTCAAAGTGTGGGAGGCGCACTCTGCCTTCTGTATAGTCTCTGCAAAATACTTCCATGGCTACTATCTTTCGGCCTTTACCCCATAGGAAGAGATTAAGTCTTTGAAAAATGCTTTTGGTATAAGGTATGGTACATTTATAAAGTGGTATAGTAGTCTGGGGGCGGGCTATCATTTTTACCAACGATATCCGTCCCATCACTGAAAGGTGGAGTTTTCCCAAAACTTTATGGATGCTTCTAGGTCCTTTTTGCCTTTAGTGTGTTGGTATTATGGGTGTCTTCCACGTTCTGGCATATATTTATGCCTAGGTAGCGAAACGTATGTGGGTTCCATTGGATATCAAGCCGCGGAGGCTGGTCTTCTGACCTGCCTACCCATCCTGCTGGGGGAAACAGACAGGATTTATTCTTGTTTATGAAGATTCCTGATAGTTGTGCGAACTTATCTAGCACTTCTTGGTATGTTTCCAGGTTGTCCTCTGGGTGCTTTATATATAACAATATATCGTCTGCATAGAGGGATATGATATGTGTGGTCCCATCTATCTGCAGTCCTGTGTCTATGAATGATTCTTTCATGGAGATCGCTAGGGGTTCTAGTGCCAGGATATACAATCGGGCCGACAGCGGGCTTCCCTGTTTAGTGCCTCTACGGATTGGAAATGGGTCTGAGATATGTTTACCTGTGTGGACTCTTGCTAATGGTTTTGTGTAGAGCATGCATATCCACCTCATGAATTCGTGTCCTATCCCATATTATTCTAGGGTGGCAAACATCCATTCCCACCGCACAGAGTGAATGCTTTGATGGCATCCAGTGGTGCAACCGCGCAGCCTTCTGGTCTAGTGTGTGTTTTATCTATGACTGCCTGAAGTCACTTCAGGTTTGCCGATGTGGCCCTACCCGGCACATATCTTATCTTATCTGGTCTGGTCTGGTCTGGATGGACCAGTGTAGTGATTACTCTTTTGAGCCGTTCTGCCAATACTGCTATGAGGATCTTGGCATCTTGATTCATCAATGCGATTGGCCGATAGGATTCGCATAGTCTCTTGCCTTTGCCTGGTTTTAAGATGGGTAGTATCAGGGCTTGCTGTATCTTGGACGCTATGGATATGGGCTATGGTTTTCCGTGTATATATTGTATGAGCCCTGTCTCCACTTGGTCACTATGGTGGGTTGGTAGTAGCTCAAGTCTAGACCCCAAGACCTTAGCCAGGATCTTAACATCATTATTTAGGATGGAGATGGGTCTATAAGAAGCACACTTCGAGGTATTCTTTCCTTCCTTGTGGATCGCTGTTTTTTTTGCCATCATCATCATGCCGTGGAGGGCCTCACCTTCCAGGCAGGCATTGAAAAGTTTAACTAAATAGGGATGAGGGTTGATCTAAAAAGTGTATAGAATTCCATTGTAAAGCAGTCTTCCCCTGGTGCCGTACCCCCTTTGTACCTTTAATCGCTAGTAAGACCTCCTCCACCGTGATGGGGGTGTCCAGGTCTTCTGCTCTGTTGTACGATAGGCCTGGGAGGCGAAGCCCCACCAGGAATGTATCCATTTGTTCCTCTTGACCCTCCCACTCCAATGTGTACAGTTTGCCATAATACTTTGCAAATTCTTGCACTATGCCCTGTTGGTCCAGCCTCGCAGTCCCTTCTTCTGATTTGATACATCCTATCGCCCTCCTCTTCTTTTCCTCCCTCAATCTCCATGCTAATATCTGCCCTTTCCCATGGTATTTCTGTTTAAAAAAACATGAGCTTTTTCTCTGTTTCTTGAACCAGGATAATATCCAGTTGTGTTTTGTATTGACAGTTTGCTCGATAACACTGGGGACATGTAGTAGCCTCGGTTCCCTCGTGGTTGTAATAGTTCTGTTTTTTGGCGGAGTGATGCTTCCTGTCTCGTCCTCTGATTCTTATTGTGTGATCCTATCCTTATCAGGACCCCGCTTATCCTGCCTTTAAATCCTTCCCACAAGGACTGCAGCCTCACTTCTCCGGTGTCATTAAAAGTAAAATATTCATTGATTGCTTCAAATAGCTCTTGGGTAACTTCCTTGTCTTTTAACAGGAAATCATGGCACCTCCATGTCCCCCTAGGGGGGAGGAGCATCTCCCATCCCCATTTCCACTTTGTCCATGTCATAGTCTGACCAATGAATTGGGGCCACCTGGGAATCTATGACTTGGGCTTTAAGCTGTGAGTACACTAAAATTATGTCAATCTGGGAATAACCATTGTGGACAACCAAGAAGTAGGTAAAAGGCCTTTCCCCTTCTGCTGGGGGAGAGAGTGTGTCCACCACACCAAGGGCAACGTTAATGCTTTTAAAACTGAGCGAGTTCCTCTCACTGCCTCGTACTTTCGATAGACATCCCCAGCGCTTACGATCTTTCTTGGGGTCCAGTACCATATTAAAATCCCCTCCTGTCATTAGCCGGACTTCCACAAAGAGAATCAACTTATCCCTCACCCCCTCCCAGAAATCACACTTTTCTGAATTTGGGGCATAGACTAACCCCAAAGTCATCCGGGTACCATTCTTGCTCCACTTTACAAAGATATAACGGCCATTCCAATCAGCCATGATATCCTCCACTAGAAATCCCAAACGGGCTCAGACCAGCACCGCCATCCCCCTTTTCTTTTTTTTTATATCTGAGGCCATGTGCATTTCCTCCCTTGATCTCGAATGTTTTTTTTTTTTTTTGCTTTGCTGAAATACGATACTAAGAGCAATAGCGCAAAGTTGCTATCATCTGAAACATGACATCCAAACTGTCTGCTACTTCATGATTGTGCAAGGAAAAAGAGACAATTCAACCTTCATTTGTTGAGCAGGATCTAAAGTCTGCTCTTAGGTACTAGTCATCACCCATAAAGCCAGAGCTTCCGCTTTTAAACAAAACGCTAGTGTATAGCCTGCAGGAAATCTAGCTTCCACATGAGATGCAAGCTCTAACTTCGTACATTATAAATGACCCATTATGCTTTAGCTGTCTTAAATATTCGCAAACAGAGGTAATATTTCTTAGATACATTTGTATTGCACCATTTGTCTGGAAAATCAAAAGTAGCTCCTGATAGAAGATTGTATCAAGCTGATCAGTTTCTTCACGGCTACAATAAGGGTCAACATTGCTTCCAGGAAATTATGATCCCTGCCATATCTACCCTCTCTGGGTTTTCATGTGATTTAAGCAACAATTCATCCCTGCCCCACTACAGTAAAGAGTCCGGAGGGAAGGGGCTGTTTGGTGGTGGGCAGGTCGTCTGAATACCTGTGTCCTATCCCCACCTTTCCATCCCGGCAAGCAACATTTTCTAAGGAATAATGCTACTCATACATCCCGTCCCCTTTCCTCCATCCTTGTGGGCGTCCCCCAACATGAGGACGGTACAGGAACCTTTGGCACCTCACCTCAGTCCCTTTTTCCGCACGGATGGTGTCGGACCTGGCAGCCAGCCAGCGCTGAGACTTGTTTAGCTATCTTCTTGCTCCCTATTTGTTTGTTCAATTTTTATTTCACTTCCCTTTGGTGCCTCACCTCCCCGGCGCATGTCAGGAGCAGGAGGAGTTATGAGATGTGCCTCTTGCGACCGCTCGTTCCCGGCCCCGTACCCCCATGCACTCTGTTTTGAGTGTTTGGTGCCCGACCACCACTGGGACTCATGTGCAACCTGCAGCGCTCTCGGTCATAGGGCATTGAAGAACCGTTTGTTGGGGGGAAAGGGGTGTCTTCCACACTTCTCCTCTGCTCCACCTTCTCCGGGGCCTCTCGTCAAGATAAGTTGGGCCCTCTGTTCAGCACGGCTCCACAGCACAGAGACTCCTTCCTCGGTGGTTCCCACGGATCGGGGATCCCCGCATTCAGGTTCTGGCAGGACGGAGGCCTCTAAGGCTACCAGCTCCCTAGCCAAGGGTCCCAGGGACTCTTCCAGGCAGTCCGGGGACAGACCTAAGGGGCTCAGGGGCCCTACCAGTCTGTCCTTGCAAAGACGATCATGTTCATCCTCTTCTACTCCAGGGGGTTAGGGATTGTCTATTGTCATCTCCAAGAGTCGTTCCTCGGCTAGATCCAACAAGGCTACCGGGCACAACTGCAGAGGGTGTCCAACCTACCGGAGCTCGCTCCGAGGCCGTGAGTCAGGGCTTTACGACTACCGGCCTACCAAAGTGATCTCGGAGGTCGACGTCTCTTTGGGTGCAAGACCCAAGCTGCATTCTCTCATTTCTGAGGCCTCTCTTGGCTCAGGGCCTCTGCCCCCATCCTTCGGGAGCTTGGTGCAAGGTTTCACTATGGTGGAGCGGCACGTGGCAGAGCCTACCAGGAAGACAGCCATCTTGAATCTGGCCTGCCATTGCTTTCCCCCATCGAGTGGGCTTAGCAGGAAGATTCCAGCCTCCTTCTTTCTGGAAGCAGCAGTGGATCCTATGGTGCAGGGTTTTGGTTCTCTCAGGGGTATATCTATCCTCACAGCCATACAGCTACACACATTAGGCACATCAGCGCTTTGACCAGGATCAGAAGGCAGGGCCCCTAGGGACCTGGCGGCTAGTGAAGACCACTTCTTCAAACACTTCCTCACCCTCATGTGTTCCCCTCAGAGGAAGGGGCTCCTGATGGACATTGTGAAGGTGCTCATCCCCCAGGGGGCGCGACCCAGGCCCTCTCCCCTGGCAGGTACTCCCGTTCCTCTGGTGCTCCTGGTGCCAGTCACTCCACCAGTTCAGGCCCTATCGGTCGTACTGACCCCTCCAGCACCTCCTGTACCACCAACGCCTCCCCCTCAACAGCCGTCCGACTTGTCTCCGGACCTGGGGGGACCCTTTGGCACCTGTGTCCCAGGGCCCAGATTCCCCTTGGTCTGTTAAGTGGGTGGGGGGTGATGACGAGTGTGACGATGCCCAGGACGATGAGCCCTCGGCATCTGTTAAGTCCTTTCATGACTACATCCAAGTCCTGGTGGAGTTCTTAGGGGTCCCCCAGAAGTCAGGTGTGCTTGCAGAGGTCTCTGGGAAACGCACCACCACCCGGTCTGGCATTCCCCTCCAGAAGGATGTTCTGCAGGTGGCGCAGAGAGTCTGGGAGAAGCCCAGGGCCAAAGCCCAGATGAACAAGAAGTTGGGCAGCTGGTTCAGGCTGACGGACAGGGAGCCAATCCTCCTTGCCTCCCACTTGCAGCCCCATTCCTCTGTGTTGGCTGGAGCCTCCTTATAATTCTAAACTATCGTCTTTGTCTTCTTCCTCCACAGGAGCCAGCTACGGTTGCCGTTCCAAGGAGGACAAAGTCCTTGGGGCAAGCGCTGTTGCTCCATCTCAGTACTGCATCTGCGGCAGGCCAACGTGGTTGCCCTCGTGACTGCAGCTAACCAGAAGCTGTGGCTGGAATTTCTGCACTACCTCCCTTGAGACAAACGAGCCTCCTTCAGGGCAGGTCTGGCAGATGCCTGTTCCATTGTGCAGGACCTCATGGAGACTTCAGTCTCCCACATCGACACAGCCAGCAGAGGGATGTGCCTTGGGGTCGAGATGAGAAGGATGGTGTGGATGAACGCCACAAATTTTTCATCTGACGTGCAGGAGCGGATCCTAGATCCGAGGGCATGGACCTTTTTCATTCGTCCACCAATGACAAATTGATGAAAAAGAAAACCTCCACTCAAACCGCCAAGTCTTTGGCCATCCTGACAAAGCCAGGTCAGAAATCCTTCAATCTCAGGGTAGGACCAAGTTCAAACCCAAAACTTTTTCTGGCTTCTATGGGTTGAGACCGCGGCACCCGAAAGCCTGACTGGTCACCCATCGACAACAGAAGGAAGCAGCAGAGGACGTTGCACAGGTTTTTCCACGCTCTGCCCTTGCCACCAAGAAGCAGTGACTTCAGGGTCAGGGAACACAGCTCGCCTGTGGGGGGCTGTTTGGCTCTGTTCCAGGACACCTGGAAGCGTATTTTCAGAAACCTGTGAATCCTATCTGTACTTTTCACAGGCTTCAGTCTTCCTCTGCCTCTCCCATCCTCTCCTCTTCTGTGTCGGATCGGACCCCGTCTCTTTTTTTTTTACGGGAGGTCCTTTTGCTCTTGGAGATGCAGGCGATAGAACCGGTTCCTCTTGTAGACAGGGGCTTCGGTTACTATTGGAGGATTTTTGCAGTACCCAAGAACATCCAGGCTGGCATGAGGGTAGTCCTGGACCTGTCACTCGAGGGGATTGTGTCCTCCGACGTATTCCACATCTATGACAGTAATCACCACAGCTGCGCTGCTTCGGAAATTTTTTCGGCGTCCTATGTCGATACACTGTCCCTCGAGGGCCTCCGTTGAGCCGACGTTATTATAACGGATGTTATAAGTAGGACGCACAATGCCTCCAGCCTCAGCTCCGTTTTTTCTTTTAGATCACAAGATTTTATTACATAGACTGCGGGACACCGGCGGTTTGGCAAATGAAACTGTCAACTGGGTGAGCTCTTTCCTACAGAGTAGAAGCTCCAGGGTGCACTGGGGCGAGGCCTTCTCAGAAGTAGAGACCATCCTTTGTGGTGTCCCACAAGGAGCTTGCCTGTCGCCCTTGCTTTTTAACATTTATATTGCCCCTCTATGCAGAGAATTGGAGAAGTTGGGCTATTTCTTTACCAATTATGCAGATGATTTCCAGCTGTCAATGGAACTTTCAGGTGACCATCAGGCAGACCAACTTAAACTAAATAAGTTATACAGCGTAATAAAAGATTGGATGACCATAAACTGGCTATGCTTAAATGCAGGAAAGACGGAACTAATGATCTACGGGCCCAATAAACTGAGAGAGGGACTTGCTAAGGCTTTCACTGGCTTCCAGGTGGATGATAGCCTTATTGAAGTCGTTGGCAAAGTAAAAACACTAGGTGTTTATATGGAGGCCTCCTTGGATGCAGGCGCACACGTGGATGCCATAGTAAAAAATACCCACTATCACCTACGAGTATTGCGGCAGGTTGCCCCTCTCATCTCTGAAAACAACCGAGCCAAACTGGTCAGAGCCGTCATCTTGCCACGACTCGACTATTGTAATGCTCTGCTGGGGGGGGCTAGTAGAGAAGATGTACAGCAACTGCAGAAAATCCAGAACGCCTCTGTACGTATAATATACGGTATGAAGAGGCATGAACCCACTTCCAACGCGAGAAGGGAACTACATTGGCTCCCAGTATCAGCTAGGATTTCCTTTAAATTACTGACTTTAGGTCACAAATGCATCTATGGAACTGTTCCTAATTATTTGAAGGATAAAGTCACGATATATCAACCGGCAAGAAATCTGCGCTCTACAACGACTCTAAGTTTGCAGGTGCCAAGGACTAAGAAAGCCCGTGGAAATGGTCGTTCTTTCCCGGTGCTCGTGGCTAAAGCCTGGAATAATCTACCGCTAGGGCTTCGTACAGAGAGCAATCTCCTGGCTTTCCGGAAACTCCTAAAGACAGAACTTTTCATCTAACTTACATCTTTGGTTGTCCTCACTGACCTTTCTGCTTGTGATGGGGCGCTTGGATGCCTTAGGGCTTGTAGCGCTGTAGAAATTCAATAACATAACATAACATAACAAATGTGTTCGCTTCGGAATCTCGGCACGCCTCGGTTCTTCTCCTGTTGAATCGGTTCTTCGTACTTGGTCTTGTGAGACTCATGTCTTCATCTTCTTCTACCCCGAGGACGGGCTTCAAGAAGTGCTGCGACTGCAGTTCCAAGATGTCGCTTACAGACCCGCACAACGTCTCCCTGTGGTGCCTCAGTGAGGACCACACCACTGATGACTGCGATGAATGGCAGTCTTTGACGTCGAAGGCCTTGCGGGAGCGGAAGAAGTTATCTGTAGGTAGGGTTTTCAAACCCTGTAAGTCGAAATCCACTGGGCTTTCGACCGATGATTCGAGGGGCGACTCACCGCGTCAGCGCAAGTCCAGGGGGATCTCGGTCCCGGAGTGGTTGCCGCCATTCCTCTGCCTCTTCTAGGCACTCTCCGAAGCGCCGTCACCATTTGCCTTCCCCGTCCCCGTCCTTGTCCGAGGGCTCCGCCAGACGGCTGGTAGCTTGTCCCAACAAGCATTCATCTCCGGCAGAAAGGGGCGCATTTCGCAAGGAGGTGATGGTGATTTTCGAATCGCAGGGCACCGTTCCGTCCGCGCCTTCGAGAGAAGCCGGCAGGGAATGCGCTAGGGCCACTGCTCGTACGCCTTCGGGCTCGGGTGGTCGGCGAGATCATCGGGAGCCGTCATAGGACAAGGTAGATCGCTCTAGCCATGCCCGCTCTAGCCATGCACGCATTTCGCAAGGAGATGATGGCGATTTTCGAATCGCAGGGCGACGCCCTCGAGACCGTTGGACCCTGTGAAGCCTTATAAGAAGGCATCGATGCAATCAGCGCCATGTCCGTCGAGGGGCTCTCTTGAGGCTCCGCCTCCGAGGAAGTCATCAGCGCTGAGACCGACGAAGGACACGCTCGGGGCTCCGGCCTTGAAACTGTTGTCGAAGCCGTCAGTGCCTCACTCAACGCAGATTCCGTCAACATCTTTTGAGGAGGGTTTATCGGAGGTGCCCCGGAGACCGGTGGAAACCCTGTGGAAGGCCCTGAGTAAATCAGTGAGGCCTGTGTTTGAGCCTTTTTTTGTACCCTCATCCAGGGATTTATTCTAGCCTTTGGATTACATCTCAGAAGTGGATGAAGGGTCAGATGTGGAGGGGTTTGTTCCTCCTGAGGTTCCTGATGACCTGTTATCGGGTCATAGCCAGATGGAAGACCTGCGTCAATCCTTACATGACGCCAGTGGTCTGGACACCTCTCCGGAGGTTGAGTTTGGCAGGCCTGAGCCTGGTACACACGCTGAGTCGTCATACAGGCGTCTCATGTCGAGGGTGACGGAGTACTTGGGGTGGTCTGCTCCACCTGTGGATTTTCTGCAGGATTACCTGACAGATATTTTGGACCAAGGTCCACCCACTGACCCGGTGCTGCCATTTCATATGGCCTTACAAAGAAGGGTGGCGGTGGCTTGGACTGCTCTGGAGAGTCTTCCGGCAGTGAATAAGTCCCTAACAAAAAAATACCGTCCAGCCAGTGGCGACCCCGGCTACTTGTCTTTGCACCTCACTCCGGAGAGTTTGGTGGTGCAGGCGGCTACGGCCCCAGCAAAGCAGGCGGCATACCCTACCATCCCTCCAGATAGGGACGACAAGCGATTTGACGGTTGGGCGAAGAAAGTGTTTTCATCTGGGGGTATGGCTTTAAAGGCAGCCAACTCCGTTTGTGCCTTGGCAATATTCACTCACACTCTGTGGAATTTTGTTTCTTTGGCTGCTGAACATATTCCCGAAGGGGAGGAACGGGATGGTTTTCTTGCCCTCGTTCAGGATGGTAAGGATGACATGTGTGAATCCGTTCAGTCGGGTCTGGACGTGGCAGACTGTGTCAGCCGGTCCATGACGGCGAGCACCGTGATGCGCAGGTTTGCGTGTTTGCGGAAGTCGGGGTTTGCTCCTGATGTACAGTCGCCTTCTCAACATGCCCTTTGATGGTGACCATCTTTTTGGCAGCAAGGCTGACGAGAGCCTTGAGAGGTTGCAGACCTCCAAAGCTGCAGCGAAGTCGTTGAGCGCTGCAGTACGTCAACCTCTGCCTTTTCGTCCTAGGGGACAGCAATGGAGGGGAGGTTTTTTTTCGTTACTACTTTTCCTTTGGCAGATCGAGGGGTGCTACCAGTCAAAGGGGCCAACGTAGGAGTACCAGAGGTGGAAAACAAGGTACCCGAGTTGCCTCTTTGCCCTCAGGCACTGCCGCAGCCGCTTCAGCTCAAGTCATGAGGCCATGTCCCATGGTTCGCTGGTTGGGGGAAGGCTGGCGCAGCATCTTGTAGAATGGCGTGCCATTACTTCAGATGTGTGGGTTCTGGAGATCATAGCCCACGGCTACTGACCTTTCCGGCAGAGGCCTCACGACAATCCACCGGGGAAGCTCTCTTTGAAGAGTCCGGATCCGCTCCTTGCGCAGGAAATCAAATCCCTGCAGGAGAAAGGCGCCATAGAACTGGTGCCTGTAGCGGAGAGGAACAAGGGATGGTATTTCCCATATTTTTTGATCCCGAAAAAAGATGGGGGATTGAGACCCATCATGGACTTGCGTGGTTTGAACAAGCTCCTCAAGAAGGACAAGTTCAAGATAGTTACTCTCTCTCAAGTCCTTCAGGCCCTTCAACTGCGGGACTGGTTGGTGTCTCTCGACCTCAAGGATGCTTACTTTCATGTGCCGATGCATCCCAAGCACAGGAAGTATCTGAGGTTCACGGTTGGCAACTTGCATTTTCAGTTTCGGGTCCTGCCGTTCGGATTGACCTCCACCCCAAGGGTCTTTACCAAGCTAATGGTGGTGGTGGCAGCGTATCTCAGGAAAGGGGGGATTCACATGTACCCCTACCTGGACGATTGGTTGATCAGGGCGCGATCTCCCGAGCAAGTCCTGGATCATCTGTCAGTCACCTGCCACTCCCTTCACAGGCTAGGGTTCTCCCTCAACTTAAAGAAGTCCCACTTGACACCTACCCAGTGGCTCCAGTACATCGGAGCAGTGCTTGACACATCCCCGGGGCAGTGTTCGCCTCCCAGGTGGGGCTCATCACATTCTGCAGATGGTGGACAAGTTTCAACGTGCCCAGAGTCTCCCGGCGTTCGAGTTCTTGAGGTTGCTCGGCCTCATGGCATCCTGCATTCTATTGGTGCCAGAGGCCAGGTTGCGGATGAGATCTCTGTAATGGGCTCTCAAGATGCAGTAGTTGCAGCCCTCCGGCAGGAAGTCAGATCCCGTTCAGGTGCCGCCCTCGGTCGCCCAGGATCCTCACGGGATGGGGAGCTCATGCCAACGAGTTGACAGTCAGCGGTCGTTGGTCTCCATTGGAGTCCAGACTCCATATCAATCTGTTGGAGCTGCGGGCCGTCAGGCTAGCCCTGAAGGCTTTTCTGCCATCTGTGCGGGGGAAAAATGACCCGATTCTGACGGACAATACAGTGGCCATGCACAACCTCAACAAAAAAGGGAGGGGCAGGTTCTCTCCCACTGTGCAGAGAGGTGATGCAGCTCTGTTTCTGGGCCATCCAGCAGGAAATTTCGATCTTGGCAGTTCATCTGGCCGGAGACGAAAATGAGGCGGCGGACGCTCTGAGCAGGCAAAGCACAGTCTCTCACGAGTGGGAGCTGGCTAAGGAGGTTCTCTTGGAGATCTTCGCCCTATCAGGGACCTCACAAGTGGATCTCTTCGCCACCAGTGTCAACCGGAAGTGCGAAAGATTCTGCTCGCTGGAATTTCCTCCAAGAGAAGCCTTAGGCGACGTGTTCGTAGTGGAGTGGTCCTTCCCACTGCTGTAAAGGTTTCCTCCAGTCCCCGTTATTGTGCAAGTGCTGCAGAGGTTACGGAGGTTCGGTTCCCGAATGATCCTAATTGCTCCAGCATGGGCCAGGAGAGCGTGGTACCTGCACCTTCTCGACATGTCCATCTGCCCTCCACGCCGTCTTCCCTACCGAGACGATCTGCCCTCACGGGAGGGGGGTCGGGTTCTCCATCCAAAGGTCAAGTCTCTCAACCTTCATGCTTGGTTTCTGAAAGGTTGAGGTACAAAGATTGGGACCTCCCTGAAGACGTGATAGAGGTGTTGCTTTCGGCCAGAAGGCCAGCAACAAAATCCCTGTACCGTTGCCGTTGGAGAAAGTTCTGCGACTGGGGCAGGGTACAGAATGTGGATCCTTTTCAGTGTTCAATTCCTGTGGTTCTGTGTTTTTTGCTTTCTTTGGCCCACAAGGGCCTGCAATTGAGTACCATTAAAAGTTACCTGGCGGCACTGTCCATATTTAAGCGCTCGTCTGAGGAGTGTTCTTATTTTAAGATTCCTTTGATTTCTTAATTTCTAAAAAGGCTGACAAATGTGTTCCCACCGTCTCCTTTCCAGGTACCGGGATGGGATTTCAACCTAGTTCTGAAATTCCTAATGGGTGCTCCGTTTGAGCCCTTATATTCTTGTCCTTTGAGACTGTTGACCTTTAAAACTGTATTTTTGGTTGCGGTTACTTCGGCTCGCAGAGTGAGTGAGTTGCAGACACTTTCCGCCAAGCCACCTTTCACGGTGTTTCATAAGGACAGGGTTGTCCTTAGGGTTCGTCCTTCTTTTCTTCCGAAGGTTGTGTCGGATTTTCATTTGAGCCAGAAGGTAATTCTTCCGGCGTTCTGTCCTCCTCCGCACCATGGTAAGGAAGAAGAGAGGCTCCAAAGGTTGGATCCTAGGAGAGCTTTGAGCTTCTATCTTTCACGGATGTCCCGGGTCAGAGTGGACGATCAGCTATTTGTGGGATACGCTGGAAGGCGTTTAGGTCAAGCTGTTTCTAAGCAGACCTTGTCCCGATGGATCATCTTGACAATCTCTGAATGCTACCGTCTGGCGAGTAAGGACATTCCAGTAGGCTTACGGGCCCATTCTACTAGGGGTGTGGCTGCCTCCACTGCTCTGCAGAGGGGTGTTCCCATTCGTAATATTTGTGAAGCAGCCATATGGGCCTCTGTCCATACTTTTGTAAAACACTACTCCCTGGATTCTATCCATGGGCAAGATTTGGCCTTTGGTAAAGCGGTCCTCTTTTCTGCAATTTGATTGGGCATTCTAAAATTCTAATTTCTTTTCCCTCCTCCATACGTTGGTACTGCTTTGGGAGTCTGTCATAGATGTGGAATACGTCGGAGGACACAATCCCCTCGAAGAACAAGTTACTTTCAAGCATTTCCAGGAGTAAAGCCAGGTTTAGAAAGAAGTTACTTTCTTACCTGGTAACGTTCTTTCAATGGGATGTTCCTCCGACGTATTTCCCCCATCGCACCCTCCCAGCCTGCACCTCTACAGAATTTCTTATGCGATTGCAGCTTACGTTTCCGCAAGGCTTTCTGTAGTCATACTGGCAGAAGATTGGTGTCACACGTTCTGTGGGAAAAAACTACAACTGCGTCGTCCTTATAACATCCGGTGACGTCGGCTCGACGGAGGCCCTCGAGGGACAGCGTATCGACATCATCGACACAGACGTCGAAAAAATTTCCGAAGCGGCACAGCTGTGGTGATTGCTCCCATAGATGTGGAATACGTCGGAGGAACATCCCATCGAAAGAACGTTACCAGGTAAGAAAGTAACTTCTTTCTAAACCTGGCTTTACTCCTGGAAATGCTTGAAGATGATTACTCCGCGCACATAGCCGAGTCTCGGTGTGCAGGGGACTGGATGTGTTCCCTGGACCTCAAGGATGCGTACCTGCATGTACCCATATATCCACCACATCGGAAGTTTTTGTGGTTCACGATTATGTCGTACCACTTCCAGTACAAAGTGCTGCCCTTCGGCATGAACTCTGCCCTTCGTGTCTTCACAAAGTTGATGAACGCAATGGCAGGCCTTAGATGTGTGGAGGGCTATCATCTTCTGTACCCTTATCTGGATGACTATTTGATGAGGGTGGGGTCACCCAAAGGGGTGGTGCACTCCTACCAGAGATTGGTGGATACCCTTAATCAGCAGGGTTTTTTCGCTCAACCAGAGGAAATTGCAGTTATGCCAATCTCAGGATCTGGTTTTCCTAGGGGCACGTTGGAACACTACCCTTCAGCTGGTGTTCCCCACACCCAAGAGGCTCATGTCCCTACGCAAGGCAGTGGGGCATTTTCTGGCCAACTCGACAACTTCGGCATGGTGTTTCCAACACATTCTGGGCCTGATTGCCTCCTGCGGACCTGGACTTGTTCACATCTCCCCTGAATGCCAAGTGCCCCCAGTTTGCCTCATGGGCAGGTCAAGGTCTGGGTTCAATGGGAGATGTGAGAAACCTGAAGGTGTCTCACTTATTAGGCCCTGGGGATCTGTCATCCTGTGGGTGGACCTGTGCGGGAGGATCACCTGGATGAGGGGTCCTCGGGGAGTCAAAATGTGACTCCGAATGTTGAGACGCGGTACCCCCTTCCACCCATTCTACCCCGTAGGATATTTAGAAGCTCTACCCCTCCCTGCAATTAACACTTTCTTACACGGTGAAAGACAACAGACTGACACCAGAGCCGTTTACCTGACATGTCCAAACACAAGGGTCAGGCAGAGTCAGGCAATTGACAATAACTACACACTCCTGACGGCCCTTTCCCTTCCCCACAGAGATAAAAGGTGGAGCACGAGACCACACTTTGAGCAAGGCAAACTGTACGAGGAGGCAGCTATTCCAGGATGGCAGTTCAAAAGGAGGAGAAAGACGGCGAGAGCTAAAAAGATGACAAGGAGGGGAAGTGCCCTTGCCCTTTTCAACCCAGACCCACGAAGCCTCAGTGTAAGGAATCATAAGACCGGGAACTACACCTAGCGTGTGGTGTAACATGTCAACAGTGCACAGGAGCCTCCCATACTGATAACCTAAGCGGGGAAGAGACGCTTGCTACCGTGGTAACGTCTGTGACTCCAGAGACAAGAAAAGTCAAGCGGTTCATCACAGCCAGTGAGTCGTAGGGAGAGCCGATAGTAAACCGAACTGGGTTGAGCTAAGGTTAAAACAGCAACATGATATTAAAGAACCTGTGAACAAAGACCTGGTGTGTTACTGAACTTTAATAGCATAATGAAAGACCATCTGCAGAGTGGTCCAGCGCCACGTGGACGCTCGTTCGAAAGACTGACTGGTCCCCCGTTGTGAAACTACAGTTACCAGGAGCCCTAGGAGAGCCCCAAGTAAAGAGGTCAAAGTGGACATACAAGGGTCGAATAAAACCCCTTGTACAATGGAAGGTCTTTGACCCGTAGCCAAGAGGAAAGCTGTGAACTGTGGCAAGTGTGAACTCGACGGAGTGATGCCAAGAGAAAGCTAGGGGAAGGGAACCCCCGCTTTCTGATGAGATTGTGAAGTTGCGAAATAAGGCAAGTGTGAACCCGATGGAGAGATGTCGAAAGAAAGCTATGGGAAGTGAATCCCACGTTGTGTTGAAACCAAGTTGAACTGTTGAGTGAGGCAAATGTGAGCCCGGCTGAGGGATGTCTGCGAAGCGGGATGAATCGTAATAACCCTGTTAACATTGTGTTCACAAGAGTGAACCCGGCTGAGGGATGTCCCCAGTTAATGCTGGTTTAAAAAGACATTGAGACTCTTGAAGGGTACAAGTTGCTGATATTTGGAATGAAGGGCTGTAGTGAACCCGACTGAGGGAGGCCCACGTTGCAAGAAGGATTGGAGCCCGGTTGAGGGGGATCCAAGAGTGAATGGAAATCATCCAATGTGAAGATTACTGAAAGGAACTTTTGTTTTGTTGGTTGTGGCACATCAGGTCCTCTGAGGCAAGAGACTTTGTATAAAAGAGACTTGGCCACAGAAGGCCCTGATAATTTGAAAACTAACTGTAAGCTTGTGTTGGCATGCCCAGTAGCGTGCTGTGCTTTAGTCCCACCTTGTCCCGTGCTAGAAAACGTGGGGAAGGGAAACCGCAGCTAAAGCATCTTCGCTTATCATTTTTTTTGGTGAACATTTCTTTCCTTTCTGGCGTTTATTATCCCACACTATTTTGTAATTTAGCAGTAAGGATTGGCAATCGTTTTTTTTTTTTTTTTTTAGTATAGGCTCTTTTTATTTGCCAAGACACCACTAGGACTGCCTTATTTATTATTTGATGGTCATAGTTTGCACCCATCTGAGATTTAGGTTTAGATTACGCGTTTTTCTCACCCATTCATACTGTTTAATAAACACCCTTGCACTGTGACCACTTGTCTGTTTTACTGTTGCCACCATGAGTTTCTTACAGATACGTCTTCCAGTCTAAGACCTCAATGTGGTTCTTGCAGCTTTGCAACACAAGCTTTTCTAGCCAATGGCCTCTGTGGGCATCCGCTTCGTGATGCTAAAAACTAATTTATTGGCGGCTGTCACCTCTGTGCGCAGGGTTAGTGAGCTGCAGGTGTTGTCTTCATCCAAGCCCTTCACGTTTCACAACAACATGGTTATCTTTATCTTACGCAGTCACCCAAGCTTCTTGCCCAATGTGGTCTCTCCGTTACATCTGAATCGAGAGATCTGCCTGCCGGTGTTCATCCCGAGCCCACAGTCCGAGGTAGAGAGGGCCCTACATGCCTTGGCCCTCAAGAGGGGTCTCAAGTTGTATCTCTCGGACAAGATCCTTCAGGAAGTCTGAGCATTGTTTGTGACTTTTGAGAGCTCCCTCCCTGCCCCCCCCCTCCCCCGCTCTCAGGCTTGCATCGCTGTTGGATGGTCCATGCAGTTGTAAAGGCCTACACAGCCATGGTTAAACCTGTGCAGAGCTAAGAACACAAACCGTTGCGTTTGTTAGGCATAAACCTGTGCAGTTCCCTTGGGGACCACTGCAAAAAGTTTAAGACCACAGGAGTAAGCAGTAAACCCAATTAGTAGCAGTCTGCACCACCCAGATTTACCTGGTAGCTGTGGCTGAGCAGTCAGACTTCTCTCAAGAAGAGTTAGGCAGTATATAGAGTATACACAATAGGGCTAAAAATAGAGTAGAACAAGCAAACGCTGACCAAAGCCTTGGTATAAAAGTATAACATTATTTATTTAAAAACACACTTCGAAAAATACACTGGCACTAATATATCAAGCAAGTTCAAACACAGTCATTATAAGTATATACACCTCCCTAATTCATTATTCAACAAGTCTAGGTTAAGACACCACTTATTTAGCAAAACAGAGGTGAGCGCGTAACCGTAGATGGCACTCCAATAATTTGTTTAAAAAGGGAGAGAAAAGGCAGAGTAGAAAAATAACACAGTACCAACACTTTTAAGAAACCACAGCAAGTCAAGAAAGGCAGGGTCTACTGTAGAGCAAAAAGTTCATAGGCCAGGCCCACTCTTAGAGAGAGCCAGGCGGAATGTGCCCAAGATCACACAGTGGAAATGCACTCAGTCTTTGCAGAAAGGTCAAAAAAGAGAGGTTGGATCAGTTCAGAAAGGCAAAGTTAGCAGGTCTGAGGTCAACCCAGTTAGAAAGTCAAGGATTTACGGGACACCTTGGACAAACTGTTGCAAGGGAGACCAGGCGGGACGCAGTACCTGAAATGGTGAGAAAGTTCCAGCGGTGGCAGTTGTTCCTGGCAGCGGGTGCTAGTCGTGGCTTTGTCAAGGGGAAGAGATGATCTCGACGAGGAAGAAAGCTGGAGGTTGTTGCACTGCCAGGGAAGAAACCAGCTGCGGAGTTCCCGATTAAAAGGTACAACCCTTTTATTCACGTAGTGGTGAAGTGTGGCTATCCGGCCGCCGGGGTGCTTGGCACGGGCGATTCAACCACGAGACATTCCAGGAAGGCGAAAAAGGCTAACTTGTTGGTCCCACCAGCTCAAAGGGAAGAAGACTCTACTGGAAGAAGATCTCCTCTGTCGTTGGGGAAGTGGTGAGTTCGTACAGCAGGGCTCCACCGGCGGTGTCGTCGTTGTAGATGGCTCAGCTTCTCCCCTTTTCGTATTCTTTAGGTCCTGTGGCGACTTCTGAAGTTCTGTCCCCAAAGCCCTGCTTTTATGCAGAAAAACCCCCATTCAACAGCCTAGCTGTCACTCAAACATGCTAAGTGGTGAGCTGGGCGGCTCACCACTGGGCCTCACACAAGAGTGCGACTTGAGTTGCCGAGGCAACTCAGTCCAGGGTGCCGAATCCCCCTCCCACACATCCTGTAGACCCCAGACAGAGTGGCACCATTTGGAGGGCGTCTGTGCAGAAGACCGCCAAAAAGTGGAACAAAGGGCTCGACTTGGGTTAGAGTTTCAGAGGCGAACACAAACGCCATTTCAAAACCGAGTCCTGGCAAAAAGACCCAACCGGGGAATAAATATTAAATAAATAACCCAGCGGTATCTTTAACATTGCACCAAAAAGTGGTGCGTTTAAAATCAATGGGAAAATCCCATAGGAAATATTCCGGTGGAATAGTTTGCGTGGTATCCACTGCCACCAGCCAGAAACTCGACAAGGGGCGACTGGACAGTGCCTCCTTGGAAAACAGACCCAGGGGCAATCGAATTACCCCTACCAGTACTTCCACAATATGATGGTTTGTACTGGTTCTGTTCACAATTTGAGACTAGTAAAGCCAGTGGTGACTTTACAGTCCCAGGGTATGGAGTCTATGTTTGGGGGTCACTATGATACCCCTGTGTTACTACACTGAGGGTGCTGTGTAACACACATACCAAAAACACATGAAGCCCTATGGAGTAAAAGACCCCATAGCCCATAAAACATATTTACAGTCAAAGGACATTCTCAAATCATGCCCAAGAGTGGGAGAAAAGAGTCTCACTCTTACCAGGAGAAAAAAATAAACCCCAAAAATCCAGCAAAGCTGCTGGGGGACTCACTAGGTTTGGGAAATTAGCCTTAACAGATAATTCTCCCTAACAGCGTTTCAGAGACATGCTTTTTGGGATGTCCGCAAGGTGGCTCCATGGGCCACTCTGTCTGCCTTCTGTAAGCACTATTTGCTGGACACCAGCTCCAGGCGCAATTCAGAGTTTGGTCAGGCGGTTCTGGGGTAGCTTTTCGCTTCATCCTAGATATGAGCCAGGTTGTCGCAGCTCCGCCCTATGTTCTTGTTAGTTGGAATCACCCAAAAGAATGGAGGAAAGGGGTCGGGATATATGAGTAATTCAAGTTACTCATTGTAGTGACTAGAGTTCTCATAGTCCCCTTTCTTCCATACGTCCCACCCACCCCTGCTAGTATGCCAATGGCTTATATGTAACATGAGTAGTGCTAGTCCCTGCTGCACCCATAGTATCAATTACATCCCGTAGGGTCTCAGTTTGAAGAACTTACAAAGGTGTTTGAGCAAAATTGAGGGTGTCCCATTAGCTGCTTTTGCTTATTCGTAAATACCATTTTAGCGCAGATGTGTGTTGCCCCGGAAAATGTATGGAAAGCTCCAGCTTTAGTTAAGAAACTCATGTTTTGCAAGGATTGGGCAGACACCAAAGTAGAATGAAAACCTACAAACTATATAATAGTTATCTTGTTGCGACAAAGCAGTGGGTCAATTACCAAAATATCTTGAGAAAATCCTGCATCCGTTTTAGAGATTGCAATTTTTTAGATTCCGATTAAATATTTGGACTGGGGAAATTCTCTCCATACGTTCACGGGGATTCCCTCAATTAAGGAGCGTTTGTTGTGTAATGTGGTTGGAGTTACTCGGAATATAGAACATATAATTTTAGAATGTACAGCCATCTATAATGGGAGATGCAGGTTTTTTAGGTAGATTTGTAGATAAACCCGGGTTGGGTTACCACCAAGGATTTCTGGAACCGTGTCGTTGGTGGTCATGAGTTGTCCTTTACCATCGTGATGTTGATATTTCTGGGAAGCATTGGGATAGTACCAATAAAGGATTATTATATGCACAGATTTGCAAGGATTTGTACTGGTTTATGAATCTCTAAGATGGTAGGTTTTATTTAATTTAATTATGTAAAGGGGAATTAGCATACTCTATTTTTAGGTGTGTGAGTAATATATATGTGAATCATGTGGTTTATATGAATTTTAACTAGTTTTACATAATTGTAACAAACAGTTACGTGATTAATGTTGCTGAAATGTAGATTTTATGTTAATGTGTTAATGAAGTTTTTTAATGCAATCTTGATTTTCAATGTAATTTCAAATGTGTTGGATCTAATTATGTATGTAAGGCTAACCTGGTTTAGCTAATTGATGATAACAGAAAAATACCATCAAAGTATAACTTGGTTTCTTCTCTTATTTACGATCTTCGGCCCTATATGGATTGTCCTCTATTAAAAAATGTGTTTTGACCATAGAAGCAGTTCTGTTAAACCAGTGCCTTGCAGCATGCAAAGAACACCAGGGCCATGTTTTATGTAAACTTAAACAAAGCCACTGGCTCTGGGCAATGGATGTGTGCATTCACCATTTAGCTTCCTGCTTTTCTGGAAGCTATAGGTGCACCTATACTTTGCACAAATGGGAACTTTATGACAGTCAATTCAGTATTTTCTGTCCCCAAACATAATTGTGCTACAATTGCATAGTCGATATGCATGGTCTTTGCACCTGGGTCAAGGTCCCGAACAGGGGATGCATACCCTGGAGGTAGTCATCTGGCTGTTTTCTGTATACCTTTTATTGCCAGTCCCTCCCTGCCCCCCCTTCCTTATCTTAAGGGTTGTGCATAAGCTCAGTAGTATCTTATTGTGCTGGATGATTATTGTGCCTTTCAGATGTCCTACCCAGAAATTCTTTTTTAGATTAACCTTTTGGATGTGGCGAAAGAGCACCCATCCCTTCCCTGCATATGTGGTGCAGGCCCAAAAGTGTGATCTCAGGTCTGTCATACTCTGTCTTGGTTAAGGATCCTGGTCCTTAAACTGTTTTTCACAAGAACAAGGTTTTGAAAAGGACTCTCAGATTTCCATGTTAACCAGTAAACACAAATTTCTACTTTTCTTTTTTTGAATAATTACTTGAACAAGGGTGGCTTGCTGCATAATTCGGATGCAAGGAGGACTTCCACTTTTGGCTTGTAGCGCCCATGTTTTTTTCTCTAGTGGACTGATTGTGACATTCAGAAGCTCTAACTTTTAAATATTTCAATTTTATTTGGTATGAGTGTCCCTCTTCCTGAAGCTGTTCACACATATACTGTTAGGACCACTCCACTTCGAAGATGCATTCTAATGTGATCGCAAAATGTCCAAATTGGCCCACTGTGCTTTCTGCAAACTAGCATAGATGTTAGTTGGTCAGTTTGGTCAAGCATTCAATTATTGTAATAGAGCTTACTGTAAATTGACAAACATCTTGTATGCCTGCCTGTGCCATGGCATTCATCTTATGTCTGGGAGTCTTACCAAATCTAGAAAGGAATGAAGGCGAAGGCCTATGGGGATTGTATAGGTATGTACCAGTTGCTTATCAAGATGACTTTTTTTTTCTTAGTCCTTCCACTTTCTTCTCTTCCGTACTTTCAAACCACCCATTCATTTGTTTTGGTCCATCTTGTAGCCTGTGAAAATGAACTGAATATGAAGCCAATCAGAATATGACATGACATGATAGGTTATTTATAACGTGCTTAATACCCAGAGGTTTCTAAGCACGGACCCGGGGATCGAATCTGTGGTGCTCCGTGTTGTCTTGCTTCCAAGGTGAGCATGTTTCCCCTGAGCTATCCTCGCGACAATATACATAAATAGAACAGTTAGACACAAGTCCTTGCCAGACCATATACTTGAAATTTTAAATAAACAAGGAGAAGGTGGTGTCCACTCATGAATAGATGGGCCATGGGAGGGGCATCACAGTGAAGGCACAATTCGCAAGATGGAGGGCATTCATGACTATGCCTTCAGCTCCTACTGGTTCTGATTTCCTGTTGCATTTTTTCGCAGTTCTGGTCGTTGTTTAATTTATTTTTCTCTGATTCCCTCCTGATTTTTCTACTGCTCAGTGCACTCTTTTTCCAGATATGTTTGTCTCTCCTGCTGTCGTCTAATGATTTCTGTCTTTTTACATTCAAGCACCTTACAGATTGGTCATTCTTGTTCCCTTTTTCTGTCCATGTGGCTGCAGTCATCAATAACTTCTCTTTAACGCGTTTTCCCAGCTCAGATCACGCTGCTTAATCCTCTGCTATGTTCGTTTTTTGAACCTTTGTTATCATCCAATCACGCTTTGCCCCGCTTCTCCTCTGCTCGTCTGTAGCTTGAAATTGTTAAGTGACCAAACCTTGACCATATTTTAAACTTGGCGAATGTGGTAGAAATTAGGACTCCGTTCTATTTCGTACAAATGTTTAATTGGTGAAGACCAAGAAGGTTGTCAAATGTAATTTTCTGACATTTGCAATGCCCACTTAGGAAGAGGAGATATTTGATACTTTTTTCTTTCCTTAAGGGCATGCCTTTCTCAGTGTATGGGAATGCAATGATTCCTCCTGTAGCACAAATGGCTGATGGTACTGGAGGTCCTATCTTCAATGGACCTCATGCTGCTGATCCATCCTGGAATTCACTAATCAAGATGGTTTCAAACTCCACAGAGAATAATGGCCCCCAGACAGTAAGTGGCATTTCAAAGAGTTTTAAACCAGATGACGCTTAAGGGATTGGGCCTGCACCAGTGACATTATGTAGATTTGTTTTAGGATTCACAGCACCCATGCATACCCCAACTAAATGTGAACAGGTCAGCATTGTTGTACACTTTCTGCAAAGGAAGACCTCCCTTTTTAACTTTGAATGCTGACCCATGGGCCCTGCTCCTCTGAAGCTGTCCAGATTATTAGATTGTTTTGCTTCACACCTTTTTATTGAAACAGGCATGTGGCAGAAGCATGAATACTGTATTCAAATTTGAAAAGGAAAATTGTATTGCAAATCCCGACACCCCTTACACTCTATATCATTCACGTCTCCTCATTTTATTCACTACTTTTAGATTTGCAAATTAATACAATGTTTTATTCTTGCATGTCCCACCAAACAAGTGTGGCGGCATTCGTTTTAGGTAGCGGGGGGGATAGATCTGGGGAGAACAGAAGAGGGAAAACTGGCATCAAATATTCCTTCTGCAAGCTAAAATGTACTGCAATCTCTCAGGGGTACTGATACTACATCACCTCAGCAGCTCTCTTTATTGGGATCTTGAACATTATTATAACTTCTGTTGTTGTAGTCCTCTAGCCCCAATCCTTGGAGACCTTAAGCCAGGACCTGTACAGCGTCCCTTCATTTCTATACTTTTACTTCCTGGGGGTGGGGGTTGGTCAGAGATCCCCAAAAGACTGAGGTTTCCTGATGTAGCCCTATTCTCCAAGAATTCAACCTCAAAGATGTGGATGGTGGCGACAATGCCCTCTCCTGAAAACCTGAAAATCTTGTGTGGATGGGACGTGGCCTGCAGCAGAATCAGTGAGATGTGATTAGCGCATGTTCAGTTTGAAACCCACTTTATCATGTCCTTCTATTGTGTTTGAGGCTGTACATTAGTACGGTTGTCAATTCAGAGAAATCGAATTGTGATTTAGTGGCGCGGTTCTTGCTGTTGCTGACTTTCATTTTCTTCTTGAAGGTGGTGTGTTGTCTTAAGCAGGCCCACCCCCCACACACAACCTTTGTAGCACCTAACATTAACATGGTGGCAATCTGTTGCTTGGTCCATTTGTGTGTTGCTGAGGTTGCTGTTGGCGTGACTTGTATCGCTGGCGGCAAGGGGGGGGGGGGTTGGATGGGAGTGTTTGGACCGTGATGGAGGCTCAATGCAGTTCTTTGAGGTGTAAGGGTCCTGGGCAGGAGGCGCGTGCTGAAGATATTGCGATTAGGATCCAGGGCTCTGGGAGAAGGCGCTGCTGCTGATCAGCCCTGTATGGTGAATAAGAATCTGCCCTACATTTAGAGTGTCTTTGCAATAGGTAGTTGCGGTAGATGCCCCGAATATTTCAGCACAGTGTTTAATTAATGCTCTTCTCCCTATCCCTGTCTTCGACTGGGGCAGTACTTAAATCTTTGCCAATTTCAGTTGACTTTTGGAGATTCATTAAGTGAGTGGGTAGGGTTTGCTTATTCGGGCCCCTGGAACAGTATTTTTGTCATGGTCTGATTTTCCTCGGTGCTTCTGTAGACCAAAAGTGCAGTGTATTCGGATCAGCATAAGTATCCAAAATCTAAAAAAAGACTATTCAATCACAATCCCCTATCAAAGTTCGCTTTAAAAAAGGCACAAAAGGACATATGGAAAGGGCACAAGTCTTTGGCAGCCAAACCCCCTGCCACTGCGATGCCCATCTTTGGAATTGGCGATTCTGAAATATCATAGTTAAGTGCTTTAATTATGGAAGACTTGTAATACACAAGTGTTGACTGCAGCAAGACCCTCTTTAGCACAGAGATGGAAAGATCCAGAAGGCCCCAGGTTTCCTAGCGTAGTAAGATACAGGGTGGTTTCGCTATGGAAAAATGAACTGCTATGTTCAGATTCCATGCTTAAATTCCACAAAACATGTTCTCTGTTCAGAGTCTTATTCAAATAAAGAAATGTGCTTACCTGGACTTGACCTACTAAAACACACTTCGAAGGGATTGTGTCCTCCGACGTATTCCTTATCTTAGATAGAAATCCTTCAGCTTTGCTGGCCTCGGAAAATTTTTTCGCCAGAGGGCGCTGCGCGTCGATGATCGCCGAGTCGATGACCCTCGACGGCCTCCGTGCCGACGTCGACGTCATCCTGCCTATAAAGGCCGCGCGCAGCGTCCGTTGCTCAGTTCCGTTTTTCCGCGCTTCGTTGTGCCTCGGAACACCGTTGCTCAGTTCTCGTCAAGATAACGTATATAATAACTACTATTTACCTCGATATCGATGGCATCCTCCTCCGACCCGACGACCCCTCGGTCCGGTTTCAAAAAGTGCCGAGACTGCGGGAAGAAAATGTCGTTGACGGACCCTCACAGGGTCTGTTTGTGGTGTCTGGGAATCACGCACCAGAGTTCGGAGTGTGAGGAATGCCTTTCCATGACGGCGAAAGCCTTGAAGGAGCGTAGGGGGAAGCTCGAGAGAGGTAGGTCAACTTTAACTTCCTCGAAAGCTTCTTCGGTAGAGTCGAGACGTTCGTCTCCTCACCATAAAAAACACTCTCGATCTAGATCACGAAGTGGCTCCCACCACTCGTCGACATCGAGACACTCGAAGAAGAGACGTAGGAGATCCCCTTCGTCATCTTCGTCGAGTTCTCCTGAGAGAGTTCATTGCCCCACAAAACGCAGCTCGCAAGCTGAGTGGGAGGAATTCAGGAAAAAGATGCTAAGCGTCTTCGAGAAAGCGGCCTCGTCCCCCTCGAAGACAGCTGAGGGTGATACCCCGGGTAAAAAACCCTAAAAATCTAAACGCCGCGAGTCGCAGTACCCGGCGGAAAAGTCAACCCGAAAGCGCCTCGAGCCATCGGGAGATAAAGCATCATCGACGCCATCGTCGAAAACTCCTTCGAAACAGAGGTCGGCGCCATCGACGCCGTTGTCGAAGGATTCATCGGCGCATCAGTCGATCGAGTCGACGCCGACGTCGACGCCGATATCGACGCCGGTGAAGGAAATAACCACGGCTACTCCACAGCCAACGGTTAGACAAAAGACCTCCGACTCGACGCCGAGAACGTCGACGTCGTTCTCGAGCAGGACTCCGATCCTTTCGAGTTCTTCGAGGCCTAGTACACATTTCTCGACGCTTTTCACGGCGCCTTCGAGTACTTTCACGTCGGTGTCGACGACATCGACGTTTTCAAGGCCTGTGATGATGGCTCCTTCTGCATTGGAAATGGGGTTTATACCATTCCAAAAACCAATGTATCCCCCTTTAACCTCGATTTTTGAGGAAAGGGAGGATTCAGACCAAGATATTGATTTACAGAGGACCACATCACCAGAGCCAGAGACTTTCGCCTCTGAGGAAGGAAGATTAAAAAATCTTCAGGATGCACTTCAGGAAGCTAGTGGCTTGGACACTTCTCCTGAAGCAGAATTTATCAAACCAGACCCAGGAGAACATGCGGAGACTCCATATAGAGCTCTGATGTCTAGAATCATAGAATTTATGGGTTGGTCTGCACCTTCTCCTGCCTTTCAGCAGGATGACCTCACTGACATACTGGACAAGGGCCCACAGGAGGATCCTGTGGTTCCATTTCACTCTGCTCTACAGAGAAGGATTTTGACAAACTGGGAAACGCCAGAAATTATCCCGGCAGTAAATAAAAAACTGTCAACAAAATACAGGGTGGCTAGTTCTGACCCTGAATATTTGTCAAAACACCCTACTCCTGAGAGCTTGGTTGTACAGGCTGCAACCTCATCAGGCAGCACATCTGCATACCCCACTGCTCCGCAGGATAGGGATGACAAAAAGTATGATGCCATGGCTAAGAAGGTTTTTTCTGCCTGTAGCATGGCGTTAAAGTCTATTAACGCGACCTGTACGCTCGCTAGGTTCAGCCACACCCTTTGGGAGTGCGCTTCATCAGCGGCTGACTGCCTCCAAGAAGGAGAGGAAAGGGACGCATTTTTAAACATCATCAGGGATGGTAAAGATGCGATGTGCGAGACCCTACAAACTGGCCTAGATTCTGCTGACAGTATCAGCAGGGCCATGGCGGCAAGTACCACAATCCGCAGGCATGCGTGGTTGAGGAAGTCTGGTTTTGCCTCTGACGTGCAGACCAGGCTTTTGAATATGCCCTTTGACGGTTCTACCCTCTTTGGAAAGAAGGCGGATGACAGTTTGGAGAAACTGCAAACGTCCAAGGCAGCAGCCAAGTCATTGGGAGCTGCTATCCGTCAGAATACCTTTCGTCCTTCGGGATCATCGTGGAGAGGACGGTCCTTTCGTTACTATTCCTCATATGGAAGGGGCAGGGGACGACCGGCTCAAAGAGGCCAAGGAAGATTTACCCGTGGTGGACGGGGTAGGGGAAAGAAAGCCGCACCCGCAGGAGCAGGAGCCACTTTACCTTCGGCAACTGCATCAGCCGCTTCAAAACCACTCTGAGGTCTCCCCTCACAGAACACCAGTAGGGGGCAGGTTAACTCACCATCTGACGGAATGGCAGGCTATTACGTCAGATGCTTGGGCTCTGGAGACAGTGGCCCAAGGTTACTGCCTGCCCTTCCTACATATCCCTCAGAGTCATCCACCGGGGAACAACCCTTTGAAGCTTCCAGATCCGCTCCTCTTGCAGGAGGTTTTAGACCTGCTAGAGAAAGGTGCCATAGAACTGGTACCTGTAGCGGAAAGGAACAAGGGTTGGTACTCCCCCTACTTCATAATACCGAAGAAGGACGGAGGACTGAGACCCATCTTAGACTTACGGGAATTGAACAAATTCCTCCGAAAGGACAAGTTCAAGATGGTGACTCTCTCTCAGATCCTTCAGGCCCTCCAGCTTCAGGACTGGTTGGTATCTCTAGACCTCCAGGACGCTTATTTCCATGTGCCGATCCATCCCAGGCACAGGAGATACCTGAGGTTCGCAATTGGCAGCTCTCATTATCAATTTCGAGTTCTGCCATTTGGGCTAACCTCCGCCCCGAGGGTCTTTACCAAGCTAATGTCGGTTGTGGCTGCAAGTCTAAGGAGGGAAGGGATTCATGTCTACCCTTACCTAGACGATTGGTTGATCAGAGCTGTATCTTCGGAACAGGCTCAGAGACAACTAGATTATGTTTGCCACTTCCTTCACAAGCTGGGCTTCTCCCTCAATTTAAAGAAGTCACAGATGATACCATCACAGAGACTCCAATTCATTGGAGCAGTCCTGGACACTTCCCTGGGAAAAGCCTTGCCACCAGAGGTGAGGGCTCGAGATATTCTGCAGATGGTCATCAGATTTCAGAATGCCCAATATCTCCCAGCCTACGACTTTCTGAGGTTGCTAGGCCTCATGGCATCCTGCATATTCCTCGTGCCGGAGGCTCGCCTGAGAATGAGATCCCTCCAGTGGGCACTGAGAACTCAGTGGTCACAGTTCTCAGGAAGGATGACAGATCTCCTTCGGATCCCGGTCAAAGTAGCCCGAGACCTTCAGTGGTGGGCCTGTCGGGAGAACATCCTGAAAGGAGAAATGTTTTGGCAACCATGGCCGGAGATAACAGTAGTCACGGATGCCTCACTCACGGGGTGGGGAGCTCACGCCAACGACTTGACCATCAGCGGTCGTTGGTCTCCATCGGAGTCCAAACTACATATCAACCTGTTGGAGCTGAGAGCCATCAGACTAGCGCTGAAGGCTTTTCTGCCGTCTGTACGGGGAAGAAACGTCCTAATAATGACGGACAATACAGTGGCCATGCACTACCTCAACAAAAGAGGAGGCGTAGGCTCACTACCACTGTGCAGAGAGGCGATGCAGCTCTGGTTTTGGGCAATTCAGGAAGGAATCTCTCTATCGGCAATTCACCTAGCCGGAGAGAAGAACTTGACAGCGGACGCTCTGAGCAGGCAGAGCACAGTCTCTCACGAGTGGGAGATAGCTCAGGAAGTCCTTCAAGAGATCTTCGCCCTTTGGGGAACCCCTCAAGTGGATCTGTTCGCCACCAGTATCAACAGGAAGTGCGACAGATTTTGCTCAAGGGAATTTCCCCCGAGAGGAGCTCTAGGAGATGCGTTCGTAGTGGACTGGGAGTTCCCACTTCTGTACGCGTTCCCTCCGGTCCCTGTCATTCCTCAAATGATCAGGAGGTTGAGAAGGTTTCGGAAGACCATGATCCTAATTGCCCCGGATTGGGCCAGGAGAACGTGGTACCCGGACCTTCTAGACATGTCCATCTGCCCTCCAATTCGACTGCCATACAGAGAGGATCTTCTCTCGCAGAAGGAAGGTCAGGTTCTCCATCCAGCCATCAAGACCCTCAACCTTCACGCTTGGTGTCTGAAAGGTTGAGGTACAAGGATTGGGACCTTCCGGATGATGTTATGGAGGTGTTGCTTTCGGCCAGAAGGCCGGCAACTAAAACTCTATACCGCTGCCGTTGGAACAAATTTTGCAGCTGGTGCAGAGAAAAGAATATTGAACCCTTTTCTTGTGGTACACCTATGGTGTTGTCATTCTTACTTTACCTGGCTAATTCAGGCCTACAGGTTGGCACAATTAAGGGCTATCTCGCAGCGCTATCAATCTTTAAGCGCACTGCAGAGGAGCCTTCATACTTCAAAATTCCATTGGTAATACAATACCTAAAAGGATTAACTAATGTTTATCCCCCGAAACCTTTTCAAGTTCCCTTATGGGATTTAAACCTAATTTTAAACTTCCTAAAGGGTGCCCCTTTTGAACCACTACACTCTTGTTCATTGAAGCTTCTCACCCTCAAAACTGTTTTGCTAATAGCATTGACATCTGCTAGAAGGGTTAGCGAGTTGCAAGCCTTATCGTGTAAACCTCCACATACAATCTTTTACAAGGACAAAGTTGTTCTTCAGGTGAAGCCTAACTTCCTCCCGAAGGTAGTCTCGGAGTTTCACATCACTCAGAAGATTATATTACCTTCTTTCTACCCTCCTCCTCATCCGGGGAAGGAGGAAGAGAGACTGCACAGGCTGGACCCTAAGCGAGCCTTGAGCTTCTATATCAGCAGATTGGCTAAGATCAGACAAGCAGACCAACTCTTTGTAGGTTATGCAGGACATAGGTTGGGCCTTCCAATAACAAAACAAACCATCTCCAGATGGATTATTTTAGCCATTCTGGAGTGCTACAAATTGGCAGGAAAGGAGCCTCCTCAAAATCTAAGGGCTCATTCTACCAGGGGTATCGCAACATCCTCAGCCCTTCAAAGAGGGGTGCCAATTCGAGATATATGTGCGGCTGCCACATGGTCGTCCGCACATACATTTACCAAATTCTATAGCCTGGATTCCTCCTCTAGTCAAGAAACTAGATTCGGCAAGGCTGTGTTACACTCTGTCCATTCTGGAAGGGTAACATAACTTTTATTACTCCCGCCTCCAGTCACAATACCACTGCTATGGGAGTCTATCTAAGATAAGGAATACGTCGGAGGACACAATCCCTTCGAAGAACTAGTTACTCTTACCTTGTAACGTTCTTTCGATGGGATGTTCCTCCGACGTATTCCTTATCGACCCTCCCATCCATCCCCGCAGTATGACTTCCTGTGGGTTTGCAGCCTATGCTCCTTCAAGGTGATTAGTCTAATCCAAAAACATTACTGGGGACTACAAAACGGAACTGAGCAACGGACGCTGCGCGCGGCCTTTATAGGCAGGATGACGTCGACGTCGGCACGGAGGCCGTCGAGGGTCATCGACTCGGCGATCATCGACGCGCAGCGCCCTCTGGCGAAAAAATTTTCCGAGGCCAGCAAAGCTGAAGGATTTCTATCTAAGATAAGGAATACGTCGGAGGAACATCCCATCGAAAGAACGTTACAAGGTAAGAGTAACTAGTTCTTCTATTTGTAAGCCACAAACCTTAGCACGTGTGTGCATTATATGTTGTTTTTTTGCGTTCAACCTAGACTTTGGATAAGGCACCTATTTGTGTTCACTCTGGTCCTGCACTTGAGAATATCTTGTTGTGTTTGACATCATTTGTTGTTATTGTATCTACATGGTCAAATAAAAGTAAAGTTTTCAAAACAATTTTGGATGACAAAAAGAAAATAGGAGGCAAATTTTGATAATGTAAGCAGCAGTCATTCTATCAAGTCAGGAAGTATTCAAAATAGGAGGATGCATCACAGGGATTTATGTTTGTGTAGCACATTTGGAAGTAGTCACAAAGGTTAGCTCCTGCTCTTTTGAGACGCTCCTTAAATTGGAGGATCAGCATTCTTAGACATTGGTTAATTTGGAAGATCGCTCAAGGTATATTAATGTGTGCATTTTAGACCTTGCTGAATATTCTGTAAATGGGCCTTTGGAAATGGTTTTATAGAGGATATATAATTTGTGTTTCCAGCCTATCGTGTTTTGTCCACTATTGATGTTTCTCTCGGGCCCCAGGGAAGAAACAGCCCACTGGGCCTCATCCATGATGTTTTAAGATCAAACTGCTGTTCTATCAGGATAAAGTTTATTTTCGGTCTGCTGCCCGTAACATGGGGTTAGTGCAATATATTGGAAATATACTGCCCTATTTCACTTATTTTTCATGGGCCATGCAGGAACTTTGCGCAGGACCTTTGCAGGGGATATTACCCGATTAAGATCAAACTTTGGTAACATGCCATTAAATACACCATTGTGGTCAGGTCGCTTTGCGAGTGAACTCTAAAATGGGCAGTAAATATTTCAATGATCTCATACAGACACAGCTATCAATTGAGAAGGGACCATTTGCTGAGTGACCTAAGCTGTTTTGTTTATTTTGTTGCCACTTATGTGTTCTACTTAAAAACAAAGGTGTTTAATTGCATGCTTTGGTTATCTGGGTATTTCCCCCTTAAATTCTGGCATACCAGTGGCCTCGTTGATGGAGTTGCACGCTTTTGCTGCTATTAAACAGTTGGTTTGGTTCTATAATGTTTGTATGCATAGGAGGCTGGAGTTTGAATTGGAACTGATTGAGATCATGGTGGAAGGGTGTTAATGTTTTCTGTGGAAAAGAGATTTGGATGCACTTTATATTGGTTAAGCAAGTTAACCTTTAACATTTTCAGAAAAATGCATAACATTCTAACAGCAGACATTAAAATAAACACTGAAAGAAAAAAGAATTTCCTAATCCAACAAAAACATCAAATAAAAAAACAGATCATTACGGATACTGAAGTGGCAGCAATTTTATATTCGTCTCCCCCTCAAGTCCACGAGAATCCAGAAATACCACCACGGCAATAACGATTGAAGTAAGATTCCCAGACAAGCAGCGATGCCAAAGTAGATCATCTTTCTGAGACCTTGCTCCAATGAATTTATGCAGGTATTTAGTCCATACTTATAGCAAAGCTGGACATTCCAGCAGCAGATGTTGTATTGTTTCTTTAACCATGCAGTTCTTGCAAAACCTGCAAAAGGATTCCGCCTCCGTAGCCAGACCATATCTCAGAAGGGTCTCTCCTCTGATTTTTATAAGATTTAACCTAAATCTCAAAGTATAGAGAACCGCTCTACTGGCATATATAGACAAGTAGGGGGCCCAACAGCCCTGCTTTTTGTGGCCAAAAGCAAGATGACTAACAACAGTGTGTGCATGCAAATCCACAAGTGTTTGCGCCCAGTCAGCCTTTAAGAACAGTGTTTTCACCCTGCCTGGGTTGTCAATCAGATCTTTCTCTGAACTTCCGACCTCCTGCTATGCCAAATGGGTGAGTTCCTTTAATTCAACCAGTGCACCTTTGTTCCTCCCCATCGACACCTCACCAAACATCTCCCAGAGTGACTCTCTTAAAGGAATTAGTGTCTTCCTAAAGAATGAGATATATTGCCACAATGCTCTGGCCTTCAAAGAGACCAGTCCTAATTCATATCTGATGCTTGAATGGGGGACAGATGGGGAGGAGGCGCAGCACTCTTTGGCAAATAAGGGCTTCCAAAGTTAGTTGGTAGTCAATCAGACTAGGGTTATAAATCTCAATCCCATAAATTAATTTTGGGATTGTCTTACTTTTGTAATATTGAATACAAGGTAACGGAGAAAACAGCTGAATTTGGCATCCACTTGTTGCATTTGCGTCGTAAGTTTTACTGCCTTAGAATGAAGCCAAGTCTGAGTTGGAATCAATGATGGTTTGGCTAAAATGAGAAAACCTAAATAGGTGAAGGAATCAATCCTCTCAACTGGTGTTGCTTGCGTGTACCATTTATAAGGTACTGGCCTACGCCTGTTCAAGATTTCCATTACTTTAGTCTTCGTGGGATTCACCTTCAAGGCATTCTCACCGACAAATGTACTAAGGGCTTTCAAAACCCTATGCATGCCAACAGGCGTAGTGTCAAAAATAAGAAAGTCGTCGGCATAACCTGTCCACACCACCTTATTTTGAGCAATCTTAGCCGATGCCAGGGAAGCGGCTTGTAAATGGAGGCCTATATCTGCCTTGCATAGATCATAATGAAAGGGGGCCAAAATGCACCCCTGTCTGATGCCTCTAAATGTATTTATTGGGTGAGATAACTTGCCTTGATAAATAAGGCAAACGTGTATAGGTGATTCCTTATGTAGCCCAATAAGTAGTCTTAGGAACCCCAAAGGAATTCCCTGGTCTACTGAATCAAAGGCTGCGGCCAGATCTATTGTGGCCAAATAGACCGGACAAGACCCCCTTCCCCTTGCCGTCGCCTGTAGGCATTTAACCAACATGCCATTTAAGAGAGTCCCCATGTCCTTCCTAAAGCCTGTCTGCCATTTCGCCAAAAGATGGTTGCTGAAGGCCCAGACCTCCAGATGCTCCAACAGGGACATGGAAAAGATTTTGGAATCCGTATCGAGGATGGCATAGGACGGTTTTGCGGATTATCTCTCTCCCCTCGTTTATAGATGGGGATCATTTGAGCGGTGTCCCAAGTAGGGGGAAATTGTAGAGTACGAGCAATGTCTGTAAATAGATAATGTAATATTTCTGCCCTCAATGGAGGGTTAGTTTTGAAGAGGCGATTTGAGAGACCATTCGGGCCAGGCGCATTGGAATTGCTACATCTAGTTATTACAGCTGTCAAATTAAGGACAGAAAGGTCCAACAGTAGGTCCATCTCATTAACCAAGACATCTCCCCCACTCCCCTTCAGCCCAGGCGGTGGAGATGCATAAAGACCGTCAAAGTGCTCCACCCACTTCGCTTCCCCCACTGCATTAACCAAAGTTCCTACCAGCCCATAGTCTTTACGGACCAACACTGACAGCATAGACTCAGCATCTCTCTGGAGTCATGCCGCCCTTGTATAGCGCAACCAATTCTTATGGCCCTGTTGGATCTGTCTAATTATTTTGTGCTTTAAGCCAGGAATAAGAAGTGCATTCATTAATGATGTATCTTTATAGATTTCCTGACCTCCCTTTTTCTTTTGACCAGATCCACATAGTGTACATGAAGATGGAAATGCCTAGGAATCTGATTTTCCCCCCATTTCCTTGCAATGACTCCCCCATTAAATTGGAGATAAAGGGCTCAAAATGTTCAATCGAGAAGGCTGCCTCCTTGTCATAACTTGCCATAATCAATCTGCAGCCTTCCCAAAAGACCCTTGTTTGCTCTATTGATTACAGACAGAGACCAGTACAATCTGTTGCCCTGCAAGTTGGGTGTAACCTTATGTCCGTCTATGGCCAGTTGCTCAATCGTGTAATCCAACAAATGCAATTCCTCCAGGGAGAAATGGGCAACTAAGAGTGAGTGATCACTAATATCCATCGGCATCACTTCAAAATTCCAAAATCTCTTCATTCCCTCCTCATCCACAAGCATGAAGTCAATTCCATTTGTCCATCTTGGGTGAGTGCAGAATGTCTCCAGAAATGGCTCCATTGAGGGGTGCAAGACCCAAGTTCTTAAAACAGTCTAAACAGGCTCTCCCATTTTTTATTTTTGTGCCCTCCTTAATCTGGCAGGTATGCCGGTGTACAAGGGCCCCCATGCAATCTGAATTTAGGTCTCCTACCACCAGCACTTGACCTTCCGGAGTAACTTATAGCCAGTCCGCCACACAAACCGTTAAGTCCAGAACACGTGCCAGCGGGCCCATACCCATGTGCCAATAGATATTTATCATCAGGATGCTTTGTAAATTGAGTTTGTGTGTAACCAGTATTCCAAACGAAAGGTCCCATGAAGAGGATGTAATGAGAGTAGCAAGACCCCCAAATGGTCGCCCATTCGTGCCCTGCTTGGTGTAATACCATGTATCCATCAAACGCTGGAGCCTTCTTTAGCCATGACTCTTGAAGGTTAATCATTGTATATTGTTTCAGTCGAGATGCCAGCTCCTGCTTGTTATATAGGTGAGCATGTCCTCTAGTATTAAAGCAAGCAACTGAAAATAATCTTGCATTATTGGCTTGGCGACTGGCTATGGGCGTGACGTTGGATAGGCACAAGATTAACTCCAGTGAGACAGCAACAACCAAGTCCAGTTTCTGGATTCCTCTGATGCCATTATTTTCCTTTTCAGGGACAGGACTTGTTCTTCAAGGCTTGGCTCGGGGGATATTGATGGGAGTTTCCCCTTCCCATTCTAAAACATCCACCTAGCCTACCTGTCTGGTTGATAGTTTCAGGACACAATTGACCATGCCATATTTGTATTTGTATTTTATTGTTTATATAGTGCTTTACTCCAAAGCGCTTTACAGTTTAACAACAAGAAAACATCAAACATGGAACATAGAAGCAATAATAATATACATTATATGAATCAAACCAAAAAAACAGCATGTGGATCAATTTGCATTTGAGAAGGAAGAGAAAAGGAGAGGTATGGGAAGGAGAAAATGGAAAGGGAAAATGGAGTAAAGAGAGTAGTAGGGAGGGTGGAGATCATAGGGGGGACGGGGAAAGATAAAGGGACAGGAAGATGGTGTTGGGAGGAGAAAGGAGAGGAGTCAGTGAGAGGGGACTCCTTAGATCCAAGTCATCTAAGACTATCTTTCTTTCAGGACAGTGTCCATAACAAATTATGACTCGAAGAACACCATTACCTGATCCAGTCTGGGAATATATGCAAAGAGAATTCTAGCAATATCATTAGATTTGATGCCTCTCAAAGCCGGGATACCTTGCAGTAGGGATAGCAGAGTTAGTCGATTCAAGGTTATTTGGCAGGTTTCTGGTATGACACTTTCCAATAGGACTGACAATGGTTCATCTTGGAGCTGCGATGGATGGGCTCCAATGGCCAGGGAAAGATTTATCGGACCCAAGGTAAGGTGCTGGGTGTCCATACGAATATCTGTCCTCTTTTGGCCTGCCTGAAAAACCGCAGCCGAGCACTCAGCTGTCCCCTCACTACTTGGAGGGCGAGAGTAAGCGGGTACAACAACTGTTTTTACCAGTAAAGGAGGCATTGTAGAATTCGGCGACGGTGCATGAGCTGTCGGCACCGGCTCTGAGGCGCCCCCTCCCTTTGTTGGTCACTCTGTGGGAGGACAGGCAGTACCTCTCCCATGATCTCCACTGTAGCAACCAAACTCCTGCCTCCATTAACCTGTTTAAGTTGTAATAAGGCTGTTTTTACCGCCTGTTTAGCAAATAAGGAGTTCTCACATTCCTCTGTTTCTTTTTAGCTATGTTTTTTATTTTCTTCTGCACAGGCCCCTTCAGCAGTTTTTTCTTAGTTGGTACCCGCTGCCCACTCAAATAGGGCTATAACCAGAATCTTTAATGGAAGCCTCATCTGACACTTGTTTCTGAATTAGGCTTTACCCAAAAAGTATCTGGCCCCACCCATAACAAAGGGAGAACCCTTGACTGGGTAGCAGACTACAACTGCGCGGGCTCCATCACCGATAACTCCCCTCAACCATGGTCCGGCCACCATCTCCTCTCCTTTACCCTCGAAGCCCTCGAGCTCCATCGCCAACAATGTGCTAGCCTCAGCCATCCCCACAAGAAGTAAAAAAAATATCACTGTGGAAAAACTGATCCTCCATACACTTAACCAACTCCCTGCTTCTTCCAACCCCTACGACCTTGTAGAATACTATAACAAAATCTTGCGCACAGCCTTACACTCCACTGCACCATTAAAACTAAGAAAATGTAAACCGAAAAAGCATCTCAACCATTGGTTCTCTAATCACCTTAAAACTCTTGGATTAGAAAAACGCAAAAAGGAACAAGCCTGGAGACAATCTCCCACAGTCCACAACAAAATATTGCTCACTAAAATAACGTCCAACTACAATAAAGAAGAGCTGTTTATGATCATTAAAGAACTGGAAACACCTGTGCTAACTCCAGACACTTATGTGAAGGACAAACAATGGTGTACCAGAGTCCAAAATGCCCTAAACAATAAAGTCACAGGCCTTCAAACTAAAATTAAAAATAATAGACTCCATAGCCAAACCAACCAACCCCACTAACACGACCCCACGCCCCAACACCCTCTGCCCAACCCCACTCGCTTTAGCTTCTCCAAAGTCTCCACTCTTGAAGTGGAAAAAATCATTCTCAGCCTAAAACCATCTAACTGTCAGGGCGACCTTTGCCCCCCCCCCCCAAATTATTAAAGATGCGGCAAGAGACCTCTCGCCATTCATCACAAGACTCATCAACGCCGCCTTCTCAGGTACAGTCCCCAGCAACCTCAAAGAGTCCTGGGTCCTCCCCCTTCTCAAAAAGCCCTCTCTTGACCCTTCCATTCCCACCAACTACAGACCTATTACCACTGTCTCCTTCCTGCTCAAGATATTAGACAAGACAGCCTACCAACAAATCCAAAAATACCTTGAAATAAACCATCTCCTCGGTATCCGGCAATCAGGCTTCAGACCCCAACACGGGACAGAAACTGCCCTCATCGACCTGAAGGCTCAAATTGACACTCTTAGAGACAATTGGAAAACTGCTTTATTGCTTCTCTTTGACCTCTCTGCAGCATTTGATCTAGTTGATCACAAAATCTTATGCAATCACCTGGATTCAGCTGCCCACTTTTCCCAAGAAGCCATCGGCTGGATCGAGTCATCCTCAGCAACAGATCCATGCATGTCTTCTCCACCACAGCTGCCGCCGACCCCATCCCCATCACATGCAGAGTCCCCCAGGGTTCATGGGTCTCCCCCACACTGTACAACGTGTTCACGAAGCCCCTGTTTGATGATCTAGATGGTCTGGGTATCACCTACACTAATTATGCCGATGATACCCAGATCCTCATCCCGTTGACAGGAGATTACAACCATGATTTGGCCTTGGTGAACAAGGTGTACCTCATCATCCAGGCATGGATGGCATCTCACAGTCTATACCTGAATGATGACAAGACTGAACTCATCATACTTGGTTCCACCGTAAACCTAACCAAATTGGACCACAACTACACCAGCTTCCTTATAGACAGGAACCCGATCAAAGTAGCTAAGGAAGTGAAAACCTTAGGAATATAAATTGACTCCTCCCTCTCCTTCCATAAACAGGTTAGCTCTATGGCATCCTCCATGGCCTACACATGTAAGCTCATAAGAGCAGCCAAACCCTTCTTATCCACCCAGAGCTGCATTACACTAGCCAGAGCCCTGGTATTATCAAAACTGGACTATTGTAATGCCCTCTACGTAGGAGCTAGCAAACAGGTTACTAACAAAATACAGACGCTACAAAACAACGCTCTCAGAGAAGCGCTCAGCATCCCCAAGAGAGAACACATCTCCAACATTAGGAGAGCCCATAACTGGCTCAACACTACAGATATAATCCTGCTCAAAGTAGCCTCACTAACACACAAATGCCTCAACAACGCTGCCCCCCGCTACTTAGTCGATAGAATAAGTAAACACACCTCCAATAGACCTACTAGAACCTCCAACGCTAATCTACTCACAGTTCCCAGGTTCAAACGCACCAAAATGGGTGGCAACAGCTTCCAGGTGAAAGCAGCCCAACATTGGAACTCCCTACCACCCTCTCTAAGGACACCCCAAACCTACACACACTTTAGACACAACTACATACATTGGATAAAGAACAATGACCGCTAATACCATCCAACCCACCTCACCGCTATATACTATGTAAATATGTATACTTGTAAATCCGTAAACTTTTGCCTTTATCGTGACTGCTTCAACCATCTATTATCCCATTGTAATTACTGTAATGCATTGTAATGTGTAACCAAGCTGTAAATAACCTTGTTGCTCCTGCGCCCTCATACCCTCGGGTCTGGTGCGCAATACAAATGAATAAACTAAACTAAACTTCTTGAATAGAGGCATTCCTCGCTTCACAATCCAGAGCAGCTTCCATGGTTCCCCTTTTATCCCCTTGCATTGTCCCTTGGAGCGTACCCCCTTGCCAGATAATCTGCTCCCTTGCCGCAACATGGGTCGGTAGGTCTTCTCTTTCCTCATTCTCTGGTTTGTCAAAGCGAGTATGGTAAGCGAAAGGCTCTGGAGCAGAGTCTGCTTCATTTACTTTCTTCCCGGGTCTTTGACTCCTTCCCAATACTGATGGTTTGTGGTCAGCTAGAAATTCCCTTGCTGCCACGTGCATTTGGCCGTTGTCAAATTTAAAAAGCAAAGATTCCAATAAAGCTGTTTTGCGCTTGGTCTCACACTGCAGGCCCTCGTATAGTGAGACCAGGATGCACAGAACCTGATTAATATCCGTGCATAAATCAACCTTTTCTGCCTGTAAACCCTCTTCCAATCGCCTCAGCTTTGCTGATAGACTCCTTGGGGGAAGCGGATTAGGGGACAGGGCTGGAGACGAGTGCGGAAAAGTCTGTGCCCGAGTTCTGCCCATTGTGGGCGCTGAATACTGAACAGTCCTGAGCATTCCCCAAGCCTGGTGGTGTCTGCCGTAGAAACCTCCTGGTAACTGTTGTTGCTGTTTGTTCTGCTTAGACGTCTCCCTTCAGGCAGCATTCCCCGCCCAGATGCTACATGGGTCGTTGCAGCAACCTGATCTTGCAATGGGCGACTGCCCGTATGGCGCAGGGCCGGAGTAGCTAGTACTGCATCCAGTAGTTTGGTGGTTTCCGATGCCATGCACGACACTGCAGCACTTTGCTCGCACAGGAATGTGTCCTTGCTGGTAGGCTGTAATGATGAGGGCAAGTGATTAGACTGGACTGGACCAAATAGCTATTTCACAGCAGCCGCTATACCTGCCTGTGTAGGGGGCGAAGACTGTTGACAGCTGTTGTGCATTAGTACAATCCAAAGCATTGTGTACAGTACGCAAGTTCAGTCCCTAAAGAGGGATTTGAGGGAGTTGCTGATGAGTTGGGAAAATGAATTACTGTTGCTGGTGGAAACGACGAGATGGATTTTGAGCCCGCTTTTTTTCCCCCTTTTTTCCTTTTCTAATGCTGGCTGCGGAGAAAGAAGTACTACCTGAGATACCGCCAGCTCCGCTGGTGAGGATGGAAGGGGCAGAAGAGCCGCAGCAAGCATTTCTGCATCTGAAATAGGGGTTAGAGGGGAAGCAGCAATTAACTCCCCACTCCATAGTTCGTAGATCATACTCGCTGCTCAATGAAAAGGGAAATCAGTACCTCTCATCGTCATGCAGAAATTGGTGCAGAGATTGGTGCTTTCCGTCTGTTTCTACTGGCTGTGGAAGTAGGGGTGGCCTGTTTCGTTACGCCGGAGCTGCGTGTCTGCCTAAGGCCACCGGACACCAAAAACACACTGCACCGGTGCAAGGGTTATGAAGCAAAAAGGTCTGCCTCCGCAAACCAGCAGCAAGGAAAGACTCCAACCCAATCCCTCGAGTCTGGAAGCTCAGAAACATGCTTGTACTGCTTGCTCACAAACATACTGCCCGCACATATATTTATTAGGCTCGGATTACAAAGGGAAACAACATTCGCCCCTAACTACAACCCCTCATTCCCTTTTACCGAGCCCCAGTTCTGACTCGGATGTGCAGCCTAGCCCATTGTAATACCCTTTCTGAGGGGTAGTCTCTTATTCACTGTTGAGCCGGAACTCCATATAAACGTAATTATCCTATTAATGTCCCCAGTTCACCATTGTGTCTGGTAAGTACATTTCTTCAAGGGGGGGTAAATTGTCCAGTGATTGTAGATCATTTAGGAGAACACCCCCATTGTAGCTCCAGTGTGTTTAAGTCTTCACTCGTACCCTGTTCATGCAATATTGCCTATTCTGCTGCTGCCCATTTGAATGCATCTTGGGACCATTGATTCAGTAGGGGTCCTCTAGGGCATTTCTGCAAAAACTGCTGAATCGTCATCCGACCTGTTTGTTGTTACCTACACTGTTAATTGTATTATATGGACTTACTCTGCCTGGGCAGACTGGTATCGTTCAGAAACTCAAGGGCTCTGAATGACTGTTGTTTTTCTCCCCTTGTTCCCTCCCTCGAGTGCTTTGAAACACTTGCCTTGTATATAGGCACTTTACAAATAAACCTTACCATACCACGAGATGTCAATATCAGTAAGAAGGGCACTATTTTGTTGGTATATTTCATTTTTGTACACTTTTACAACCACCCTCCACACCCCCCCCCCGTTCCCCGGAGTATTCCCAATAAGCAAATCTGAGGTGTACATTCAATCATTGGTTCTAGTTATCACTTCCTGCCAATAACTCTGTATAATTGGATATCCCCAGACCATATGCCAAAAGCCTGCTGATTCCACACTACATCTTGGGCATATATCTGCTATAGCTTTGTTCCTCATATGCAGTTTTTGGGAGGTTATTTAAACCTGATGCACAATATTAAATGGGATCATTTTAAAGCGTGCGTTCCTGGATACCTTGCTGATTTCCAAGCATATTTTGGCCCATGTTTTCTCATCCAGGTCCCCCCTCATGTCTTATTCCCATTTTTCTTTGACTTTTACATGGGGCAGCAACTCGCTATCTTACAGTGCTGCGTATACCTTGTGACTGCATGTTGTTCAGTTCCTATGGTAGACTGGGGTGGTTAGGAGTTCATCTGGGATGGAGTCCTGTTTTCATGCGATGATTGTAGTCAGTCGTACGAAATTCAGAAACTGTCCTCTAGGCATTTTGACATTTTTGTGTCCAGTCTACAAAGTATACTAATGATCTCCCTTAGAACAAGTCCCCCATTGTGTGAAACCCTGTTAGCGCACATCTACTCAAACCCATGTCACCAAGTATTGTCGCTAGCTTGGGATCTGCCCTAAGTGGTGAGTCGGGACTGTACACCTGCCTCAGCTTCAGTTTGCTGCGAGCCCTTTTCCATACTTGTTGAACCACCATTGTGATACTAGTTGTCAGTGACCTCACTGCGTCTCCCCTAAGGGAATTCTATGCCTGTATAATGCTGTGGGCGTTTGCCCAGTAAAAGTCTGTCTGCTCTGTCTTTCCCAAAGTCCCATCTTGCTGTATGCTGTAACTGCAAAGCCCAGTAATATAGCCCAATGTCGGGAAGGGCGAGACCACCGTCCAAATGTCTCCTCTGCAGTGTTTTCAGGATCACCCGGGCTCGTCGTCCTGCCCATAAAAGTTCTGAAAGTTTGCTATCCAATATTCTAAAGATGGGGGGGGTTTGATGAGGTACGTTATGTTTGCAAATATAGTAATCTGGGCAAGATAACCATCTTGCAAATCGCAATTATTTTTCCCCATCAGGGAAACGGTAGGCCTCCTCCAAAATGTAATTCTTTCATCTTAGTTCAAGAGTGCTCTGCCCATGTTGTATTGAAATGTGTTGGCTACTGCATGGTGCACGTCTTTCCCCAGATATCTGAAAGAGTCGGTTCCCACCTCCTGCCCACATTCGGATGCTCACTTTGCGATTTCCCCTTGAGAGTACCCAATGGGAATACCACTGATTTGCCCATATGTATGCAGAATCCCCATAGCTTGCCTATGTAGTTCACATATCGAGCATGTAAAGGATGTGAAGACTCGGAGTATGGACATAGAGAAGGGCATCATCCGCGTATAACGAGATGACATGGTTTTGGCCATCTACTGTGATTCCCATATCCCTAAACATGTCTCTAAAAATGTTTGCCTGGGGCTCTAGTGTCATGGCAAAGAGGATGGGAGATGGGGTCACCCCTGTCAAGTACCCCTCCCCAACTACCATCTAGAAGAAACCCCTCTACTTGTTTTCACCCTCGCCATGGGGCTTTGATACATAAACTAATCAATTTCCTAATGATCGGGCCCAGTCCACACTGTATTAGTACCTGTGTAAGCCATAAACACTTCACTGCATCAAAGGCTGTAATTGCATCTAATGACATGACTCCCAGTTCCTCGCACGCTGCCTCTCCCCTCTCAATGACATGTTGAAGGCACCCCAAATTGTCTTGTTTCTCCACCCTACAAACCTGCATTGGTCGTGCTGGACCAAGTTCAAAATGTGTGCCGCTAATCTATTAGCCAGTACCTTACCCACATTTTCCCAACTACTGATCTGAGTCTCATCTATGCCAATCCTTTCCAGGTATGAGCAACACCACTATTATAGCTTCTCCGATGGATTCCTATCCCTTTTGAAAAGCTGGGTCATAAAGTCATTTCAGTTTGGGGAACAGGAGATTGTCATGATGCCTACCCCCGGGGACCCAGACCAAGTCCAGCAACCCCGGAAGCAGGCATCAAGTTATCCCAAGCAAGCCCAACAACCCCTGCTAGGGGCTATTTGGGTGCAGTCCTGGCGTCTATGGCGCCAGGCTCATATGGAGAGTCAGTCCTGGCGCCATAGGCGCCAGGCTCATAGATTAAAACTTACCTCATGCAGACCATGCTACAAACTTACCTGATGCAGAACATGCTGCAAGAGCTCCAAGCCAAAAGAGGCTTGGAAGGGACTACTTTACCTAGGGACTATTTTTTACTCGGGTGGGGCTGGGGAGGAATACTTACGTGGGACTACTTTGGAGGCTATTTAAACCACGACCGAAGAGCAGCACATGCTTCGTGTTATTCTGCATCCAGCAGCGTAACGCTTACCGTGCCTGCAAGTCTGCATCCATTCTTCTGCCACGCCCGCCTCGAGTCTGGAGCTCCTAGAGAAAGGGAAAAAGAAGGAGAAAAGGTTAGAACAAGAGCAATACCTTTGATCCTTACCTGAATTCCCGATCCATCGCGCCTTCGAGCTGGCAGAAAGAAGTTATTTTATGCGCGCCGCCTCGCCTGCTGCAGCGCCGCGCTGAACTCACCGGCCTTCGCAGCATCTTCACATTCCACCCCATCCTCCTGCATGTTCCCGCCGCACTCCGGCACCTAAGGGGAAGACAAGAACAGCAAGATGAGCCAAGGGAATACATAGAGGCAATATTAGTTACCCCCCATAGACTTACCTGATTTTACCACCGGGGGTATTATTCCTCTTCACGGGTCGGCGCAGCTTCCACTGCATCTTCGCCGAACCCTGGCCCCTAAGGGGAAACAAAAGGACAGCAAGGTGAAACAAAGGGACAAACAAGGGGAAACCTCCTCACCACAATAGACTTACCTGATTTTACCGCCGGAGGCATTATTCCCCGAGACTTCATACTTGCTCTCAGCACCTGAATAAGGGAGAAAGCAACAGGTTACATATTGACATTATTTTATCAAACTGCGTTGGATAATACAAATCCTTACCTGAATATTACCAGTTGCCACGAGGAACTCTTCGCTAGGGTCAAGCTACAACCTGCAAGGAATCGGACAAGAGTGAAAGTCAGACATTTGAACTCTTACGAACTGCATACTTACGGCGTCTTGCCAGGAATCTGAGTCAATATTGTTCTGGAACTTACCAATTCCTTCGAGCCAGTGAAGCAACTGGTTATCTACGCGCCCCTGCGCTCAATGCAGGATGGAGAGCTCATCTTTCCAAACCATCAGGTGAGACTATAAGAGGGGACATCAAAGGTGATCAGTGGGGAGAACAGCGGGAGGGGGGGGTTAACGCTCAACTCCATGGGTGGTTAATTCCCTTTCTCCATTTGCAGAAGAATATTCCTACGGGCCAAGCAAACAAAGCTAGGTGGACCAGTCCAGTCCGTCATCTCGGCACTACGCATCACATTGGTGGAGACCGCAGCTGTCCAGTTCAGGTCGACACCCCTGTGGGAGCCAGGTGAGCGTAACAGATTTGCGTAGGTAGAATAAAATTCTGATCAGAGACAATCCCTGCCTGGAGACTTCCCTGTCTCAGCTCTTATCTCCCTTTCTGTCACTAGCCCTTCCAACTCGTCTGCAGCTGTCGCCGTCCGCTAAAGTAGGTTGGCTTGATCTAACATCATGTCCTCAATATTAGGTGGGCCTCCACTTATATATAAGGCAGTACAGTATTCATGAAAAATCCTGCTAATGCCCTCCTGTGTTGGGACTATATCCCCGTTTGTAGTGATTTGAGCTAAAGGGCACCTTGTTTCTCTTTTCGGAGAAGCCAGGCCAGTAGCCGGCCCGCTTTATCCCCTTCGCAGTGAACCCTTTTAACGTATTGAGTGTAAGAGATGCACCTTGCTGAGGAGATTCCTTTTTATTGTGATTGGTAGTTTAATATTTTACGATCAAATGAAATGTGCACCCTTTTGAGCAGTGTTAGGCAGAATCCTGTGCAGTTCCCTTGTGGAACACTGCAAAAAGATTAAGACTACAGGAGCAGCAGTAAACCCAAGAAGAGTAGGGCAGTATGCAGAGTATACACAATAGGGTCAAAACACAGTAGAGCAAACAAACACTGACCAGAGCTTTGTATACAAAGTATATAGTTATTTATTTAAAACACACTTTAGGCAATACACCAGCACTCTCTATGAAAAGTAATCTAAAACACAGTCAGGTAAGAGTACACACCTCCCTTGATAAGTATCAGACAAGTCAGGGTTAAAGCACAACTATTTGTTAAGACAGAAGTGAGAGCTTAACCTAGATGGCACTCCAATAGTTTAGGTTAAAAAGGGAGAGTAAAGGCAGAACATAAAATAAAACAGTTCCCAACACTTAAGAGTTCAGAGCAAGGGGAGAAAGGCATGTTATACTGTAGAGCCAACGTTCATAGGCCAGGCCCACATTAAATGGAGCCAAGCGAAATGTGCCCAGGATCACACGGTTTAAAGTGCACTGGAAGTCTTTGCAGAGTGTTCAAAAGAGGTTGGGGTGAGTCAAAAGATATAGTTAGAAGGCCTGGAGCCAACCCAGTTTAGAAGCCAAGGATTTAAGCATCACCTTTAGCAGTCTGTAGAAAGGGAGGTCAGGCAGGACACAGTACCTTAAAGAGAAAGGAAGCTCCAGCGGGGGCAGTTGTTCCTGGCAGTGGTTGAGGTTCGTGGTTCCGACCAGGGGAAGAGATCTCGTCGAGGAGGATACATGGAGTCGTTGCACTGCACAGGGATGAAGCCAGCCGCGGAGTTCCCGATTTAAAGGTGCGGTCCTTTTATTCGCGGTCAAAAATGGTGAGTTTGGCTATCCGGCCGCCGGGGTGCTTGGCACGGGCGTTTCGACCAAGTGACATCTTTGGAAGCGAAAAAGGGCGAACTGGTTGGTCCTACCAGCTCAAAGGGAGAAGACTCTCCAGCAGAAGATCTTCTCTTGTCATTGGAAAAGTGGTGAGTTCGTTGCAGCAGGGCTTCACCGGTGGTGTCGTCGGTTGCAGATGGCTCAGCTTCTTCCCTCTTCGGATTCTTAGGTCCTGTGGCGACTTCTGAAGTTCCAGACCCAAAGGCCCTGCTTTTATGCAGAAAAACCCCCATTCATCAGCCTAGCTGTCAATCACACATGCTAAGTGGTGAGCCGGGCGGCTCACCACTGGGCCAATCGGAGTAGAGTACGACTTGGATTACTAAGGCAACGCAGTCCAGGGTGCCAATTCCCCCCACCAACCTTCCTGTGGAACCCAAACAGAGTGGCACCATTTGGAGGGCTTCTGTGGAGAAGCCCGCCAAAATAGTGGAACAAAGGGCTCGACCTTGGTCAGAGTTACAGAGACAGACACAAACGCCATTTTAGAATCGAGTTCTGGCAAAAATACCCAACCGGTGATTTAATATTAAATAAATAAACCAGCGGTATCTTTAACATTGCACCAAAAAGTGGTGCTTTTAAAATCAATGGGAAAATCCCATAGAGAATATTCCGGAGGAATATTTTGCGTGGTAACCACTGCCACCAGCCAGAAATTCGACGAGGGGTGGGAGGGGGGGACAGTGCCCCCTCGAAAACAGACCCACGGGCAATCGAATTACCCCTTACCAGTACTTCCACAATATGATGGTTTGTACTGGTTCTGTTCACAATTTTGGACTAGTAAAGCCAATGGTGACTTTACATGCCCTGGGAGACAGTAGTCAATCCCAGGGTTTGGAGTCTGTTTGGGGGTCACTGTGACACCCCTGTGGTACTGCACTGAGGGTGCTGTGTACCACACATACAGAAAAACAGATGATACCCTATGGAGTAAAAAAGAAACCCCATAGCCCATAAGCACATAACAAGTCAAGGACATACCTCAAATTATGTCTGAGAGTGGGAGTAAAAGAGTCTCACTCTTAGCAGGAGAAAAAAAAAACCCAAAAATCCAGCAAAGCTGCTGGGGGACTCACTAGGTTTGGGAAATTAGCCTCATCAGAGAATTCTCCCTAACAAGCAGTATTAATCGTGTCATGAAAAGAAGGTGCAAGTTGCTTTTTCACTTTTTAAAGAATAATGTTTCTACAAGAAACGCACTACACATGTGTAGAACTTGTGCAATTATGGAAATGGATAAGGAGGTCTGTGTTTAGTAATGTTTACTGGGTTTCTGTATTAGAACCGTGTCTGATCGTTCTTCCTTATTCTGGACTTATTTGAGCTATGGTGTATAACCTCCTGAGTATCTAGCGTTGCAGTATGCAGCACTAGCTGATGTTGCCTTTCATGCAACAATGGAGAACCATGTAATAAGTGATTCTAATGGGTGCCTTCCTCCCGTAGATTCTTCGTGCTTGAATCCTAGCACAGCCAGCTCCAGGTTGGAGCCATTTACACTGCCTTCCTCAGTGCCTTTTTTCCATGTGCCAGACTTAGGAACATTTAGACTTCAGTCGCAGTCAATTGTGCTTTTTTAAAGGTTGACACTGGCCCCTTGATGTCGGCTACAAATCCACACTCCCTGTATCCCTCTTGTTTTGGAAATACCATGATATGGGGGGAGTGAGGGTCCTGTTAGTGATGCCAAAAGCGGTCCGAGAATGGACAGCTAGGTTTTTCATAGCCCGCTCTAAATAGACTACTGAAAAATCTGCTCCAGATACTTCTTCTAAGACTTTCCATTCCGAGCAAGGGACTTAGCAGTCACGCTCCAAGAAGAAGGGCAAGAAACATAAACAGTGGAAGAGACATCACCACTCCAGGATTGAGTCGTCTTCTCAAAAACATTTCTCCTCCTTCCGAAAGCAGCACCGAAGACAACACCATGAGGAGTCTGGCGAAGAGCTTCCACAGTAGCGATAAGCACACAGCCTCCCTTCCCCAACTCCTTAACACAAGGGGTCTGAGGCTGTGCAGATTTCTGTTAGTTTTTTGATCACGCACTGGAGGCTGAGAGTGATCATGTTTGTGGCATTCCTCTGAAAGAGAGTTCTGATAAATGCTGCTGCCACACGTCAAAGAGCTCAGAACTAGACAAGGAGTCAGGAGAGCTGGTTCCCTTGAGGTATACAGTCCTCACACTGTTCAGTGCCTCCTTCTTCCACTTCAGCTGGATCCACCCGGCTTTATTGCCCTTGGCACCAATTACTATGGAGCCAATGTCTTCGGAGCCAATATCTTCAGAGCTAAATGCTCGGGTGTGCCCGACATCTTCTGAGCAGTTTTATGTACTAGATCCTCTGTTACATTAAAAAGAACAGGTCCCCAATTAGGTGAGTTTCCGAGACATAATCTAGGAAGTGCCTTGTAACACAATTCCGGACATCTCACAACCCCGCCACACCCCACTTCACTCTGGTCTACTTTAGTGAGGCTTTGACTGACAAATTTATGGTGACTTGGTCCAGACATACTTCTACAATAGTGGATAAGGACCCAGTGCAAAAGCACAAAGCTTGGCTTGACAACCTCTTCTTTTTGGCATTTTACACCATCCCAGAGGGTTTGGGGATTAATGTAGCCACTATTGCTGCAAATTCTAAAACCTATCTCGCCATTCCTCCTGACAGAGATTAAAAAACAGACTGCTTTAGGGTACAGTCTCTTTAGCACAGAGATCGACTCCTTCTCTCTACTCTTACGCATTTTGTGAGGATGCAGAGGGGATAGGTGTCCATCTGACTTCTGAAATGCAATATTCATTAAAACATTTGGTAGAAGACATAGAGGACACTGCCAGGAATATTCCGGAAGTGGGTTGACTCAACAGACAAAGTTGCAGAATGTGGGCTGAGCCATGGCCTCTTTTGTTTTATTGCAGTGGTAATCTTGGATATAGACTGCAAACTTTATGCAGCATTTGAAGTCAAAATGATTGGAGATGCTATTCAATGGTACTGATGTGTTTGGGACTAAAGCGGATTAAAGCCTACTTTTTTTATTTTTTATTTTTATTTTGTATTTAGTTGAAATGACCTTTTACAAAAACATGTCTCGGGATACATTCTTAAAACAGATCCAACTAAATACATTCTTTAGACAAAGAAATAGAGAACCATTTTAAAAACAGCAATAGCCAAAAAAAAGGACAAAAAAGAGAAAAACAAAACAAACAAAAAAAGAAAAAGGAGAAATTACATATTACCATCAAAAAATATCTTGCATACCACTGATTCCCACATATAAAAACCATTCATTAAAAGGCCAAATGTATAAGATCATTCAACAAAAAAACTTAAAACGGAGAGGCCATTCTTTTAGAAAGGAGTTAATCAACAATATTACAACTAGCAAGGACCTGAACAACAGCGATTGTTAAAGGATTATGGACACCAGCTGTTAAACGGTCCCAAAACATTTCTGGTATATAGTTAGCACTCAGAAAACCAAATCTTGTAAATAGTCGGGCTCTCACTTCACCGGTTCCTTTGCAGTCCATTAAGAGATGTTTCAAAGTTTGGGCTTTCGGATTCAACCAATTTACACACAACTTTACTGCCAAATCCCCTTGGCCTCTTTGAGCCAGGACTTCACCAGTTCTTACAACATTTAAACGGATTCTAAGAAAATCGTTTCTAATTTTCCAGTCCGGAAATTTAACCAAATAGCTGGATACAAAGCCCAGATTCTTTCCTTCGACTATAAACTGATTGGGTCTCTTTTTCGCCTGCATCAAGTCAATTGTCATGATCAAATCCATTTCTGCCAGTTTTATTTTGGCCTTGCAGGGATTATATATCAAAGTTTCCAAATCTGTGCTTGCTTTTGATAGTTCCTCGGTGGCCCATTTTTCCAATTTTCTTAGACTCTCCGAACCGCCCCTCACGGAGTGCTCTCTGAGATCTCCATATAGGGAGTCCTCCTGTGAGGCGGAAATAAGCCTAAAGAGTGACATCAGCTTCCAATCTGCAATGCTTTTTAAACTACTTAGCCCTAGTTCGAATCTGAGAAGGCTCATTGACACCGACATGGAGAGATTGAGGACTTTCTTCCACACCATGCCCTCCCATTTCTGCCAGTCTGTGTGCCACAGGAGGGGTTTAGTTTCAAGCCCATAGAGTAAGACTGGTATGACTTTTGCTTTATAGAAGCGGATCAAAGGCAAAATGGAGAATTTACCATATTTTACTGACATTTTTTTCATCTGGACCACTAATGAGAACATTTTATTTTTCAGATCTTTTTCCACCTTGCAAGTCGCAGTAATCTCTGAAGTCGTACAGGGGAACAATCTAAAAGAACCACATCGTCTGCTTAAGCCAGCCAGTGAACCCTTGTTCTTCCAATCACTGGACTGGCCAATGCACATGGCTTAAAACAATCGCCAGCATCAGACAAGTATAAATTGAAAAACATCGGAGCACCCAAACAACCCTGCCGCCCCCCCTTTTCCACTTTGATCGACTCGGACAGATATACCTCCTTATCAAGATGAATTCTTAGGGTATTGTCTTTATGAAACTCTACCAGCATGGCAAGCTACCCCTCGGGGATACCTCGCGCTCTTAACTTTGCCCAGAGTCTACACCTGCCAACCTGATCAAACGCCCTAGAGAAGTCCACCCAGGCCCCATACAGCAGACCTCCTCCCGTCTTACCCGACTTCTCTGACATGACATTGAGAGCGACCCCATTTACAGCTGTTGAGAGGCCCTTAGGGAAACCGGTCTGATAATTTGAGAGGATCTTATGTTCTTTTGCCCATTTTTCCACTTGGCCTAAGAGTATTTTCATAAAATGTTTCCCTCTATATCTAAAAGGGCAAATGGACGATAATTAATTGGTGATAAACGATTCCGCCCCTACCCCCCCTTAAACAGTTGAATTATTATTGCCGACTTCCATGATGGAGGGAGTGCTTTCTTTGCCAGAATTTCACTGTATAACCACACTAACAGTTTGGCCCAAACAGTTGGATTCTTTTTTAACACTGCATAGGTCAACCCGTTTGGCCCTGCTGCTTTGGAGGATGAGCTCTTCTTAATCATTTCCTCCAAACTCTGTATGTCTAGCGAGAGTTCCCATTTCACACCCTCCATAACAACAAAAGTGGCACTTTTGCTTGAGCTAAATATAAGATCTAGATAGTTCACCCAGTCTTTTTCAGGGACCAGGTTGCAGAGTGAGCTTTTTGAATGACACTCCAATGAGTTAATCACCTTCAAAAAATGACCAGAGTCCTTGTTTGCCAACAGACTGAGCATATGTTCATTATCCTGCTGGAGACGCAAGGCCTTCCTTCCCGCCGACCAATGTTTGTACGACTGACGGAGCGCTTTAGACTTTTTACTCCGTTCAATCAAACTCAAGTTCAACTTTTTTAAACCCCTTATTTCTTGATTCAGTCACTTTTTCCTTGACATCGTGGCTTCATCGAAAGCATGACAGTGAACTTGCGTTTGCCCACCTCCACCCATACTTGGCGGACAGGTGGACCAAATAAATGTATTAAAACTGACTGTATAAGTACTGTTTGCTGTGCCGATCCTCTGCGCATCTCAGGACTTGGAGCCGGAGCGTTTTTGCATCTATCTCATCACTCGTGGATTTCCCTCTGACTGACTGCCGTGCAAGCAGCCCCTGTTTTCACACGGAGGACGTCTTTCTCTGCAGCACCCGACCTGCCTGGTCTAAAGGAAAGCAACAAAGGTGACTGTGTGTGAAGCACGTTGTGCACTTCTAGTCAGCATCCAGGTTGTGCACATCGTGTTTGTGTGTTACCTTCAACCATCCTTGTTGGACACTAATATAGCTCTCCTTTTTTTTGTGTTCCCTTAAAGGACTGTTACACACCTTGACCACGCCCCCCGCCAAGCCCGCCTTGCTTGGCCCATATTATTCCACTTCATAGCGCACCCGCGCGCGCACTCGGCAAGTACTATAAGTACTGTTTTCTGTTCGCGGGTCGTGGGGTCCCGGTCCCAGGTATCATTTCTTTATTTATTTTGCTATTTTTTATTTATTTATATATTCTTTCTCTTCTCTTATTTGTGTGGCGAATTGCATGATTCCTTACACATAAACCACCAGCATGCCGCCCATTCTAGAGACTCAGACAAAATTGATGGAGTCTGGGCGTGCAAGTGCTACGAAAAAAATTCTCCTTCAACCTCGACTCACAAGTCTATTACCATGTGTGGGACGTGCTACTACTCAACATTCACACTCAGTTTCTAATAACATGCAACTGTGTCCAACTGAGGGAATCTTGTCTGAGGTCGAGGGTCATTTTGGCCTCCCGCCCCCAACAACTCAACCTGTTTTTATGGGGCCCAACGCTCGAGATCAACCCTCTGGCCCCAGTACTCCTGACCCTACGCTTATAGCTGCCCCTGATATGCCATCCCGAGAAACCAGCTTGCATGGTGCCCCCACTGATAACACACTAATAGCAGCCTGTGCTGCAGGTGATCTACGATCCACCACAGATCTCTTCCTGGGGGACACCATGCCCCAACCTGTTCAGTGCTCAGTTCTGGCCCAACACAAGCTGAGACACGTTTACACTCATTTGACTATGATTGGGGAAACAGGGGAGGAGGATATTGAATTTATGAACCTCTCCAATCGGACTGAGGAGCGTTCCGAAGATGTTTTCTATGTGTGCTCAAATACCGGTGATTTAATTCAGCTAGAGCAAGATATTAATAGCCATTTTGGTACAAATGGCGAAAATCTATCACCTGTGTTGCCCCATGATAATACGGCAGTGGTTGAATCGATGGCTTCGCCTGTAACACACCCGTCTCGTCCCCCTGAATCAATTGAGGAAGCTGATTCCTACATAGCACCTACCCCGAGGCAACCACGTTTTGATCAGGTTCCCCGAGTCTCTGATTTCTTTCTCAACCCCAATCTCAGAGAGAGATACTCTTTTCCAGAGGCTCCGGCCCTGAACAATACGTTGTCAGCAATGAATACAGCCCTGCTAGCTGTCGCAAAACTGTACAAGGGTTTGGATGCAAAAGTCTCAAAACAGACTTCCTGTCTTGAGCAGCTACTTTCCCTGTACTCAAAAACCATAAAACAAACCAATCCATCGAATCAGATTCAAGAGCTTTTGAGCTCAAAAATTACCTATGCAGTTTGTACACAGACACATGATAATAATTTCACTCCACATACAGGAGGGGCACCAATCCAACCTAAATTGTCTACGATGCCGACAACAGATCAATCTTCTATTACAATCGAAGATATCAACTCCCTTGACAGTACCACTAAGATAACGGCAGGTTCTGCCATGGTACTGTCAACTGGTTATATGAATGCTCCCACGTCCGTGCTTGCCTCTATACCAGAGCCAAATGTTTATGCGGATGCTCCTGCACCTGCTGTAAGCCTTAAGACAAACCAACTCACCTGTCCCCCAATGACAAAGAATATGTTTGAGGTATTTGGCATAACCTCTGCCAAACCCACTACATTACGGTCCACCAAAAGAAGGAAAGTCCAATTCGTCAAGCCCAAAACTCCTGCCACAAAATCAACAGTGGGGAAAAAACGAAAAAATCAGGAGGATTCACCAATTGATCAGTCGAACATCTCTATATCTGATCCTGGCATCATGAACCCTGAGGTGACTCCTATAGTTGTGCCGGTTGTTCCGCACAAACCATTGGACGATCTGGTGCAGATGGTCTAATGCAACAACGAACAGCGAGGCTCTCAGTTAAAAAGCCCTGAAGTAACTCCCCCGGTCTCCTCAATTGTTGCTGCAACAGCACTAGCGGAGTCTGTGTCCCAGTCTCCTGATCCCCAGAGTGCTCCCATGTTGAGGGCGATTCAGTTGCAGGTACAGAAATCCATTGACTTATACCTGAAGTCTCTGCCAAATAAGTCCCCACAGACAATAACACAGGAGCACGGTGACTCCGTGCACCTAATATCCGTGGGTGACCAGACCAAGACCCATGTTCACAACCTGACATTAGACGAGTTCCACAGTCCTATGGCCAACCTGGACAGAGCCCAGATGCTCACGCTGCCCCGCCAAGAGAAGATAGTTTCGCGAAAAACGCGGAGGATCAAATCAGAGCCTCAGTGGAGGCATATTTGAAGCGTAATGCTAGTCCTAATCCTCAGACAAATTTATTACATCCGCCTCAAGCTTCTGTTTTTACTCCTGTCCCCACCTCTAATCAAACTTCAGTTTCTCGACAAGAGCTATGAGAAGAGATCAAAGCTTCTATTGAAGCCTTTATCCACCAATCAAATGAGATGAATCCATCTAAACTGGCAGAAAAAGGGTTTCCTTCGCTTAAACCCCTAATACAGGGACCACAGGCAACTATTGCCACCGACCAAGATAGAAGAGCCCGTTCTCCGGGAAGGCTACCAATACTGTCGAGAGATCGACCTGCACAGATCAAAGCGAAACAAGAACCATCTCACCATCGCTTTGTAATAAAATGTCGAGACGCACCATTTAAATCCTATGACCTGAATCGGTCAAGTATCCTCAACATCTGTGCAGAAGTTCCGGCTCTCTCAGCCATTTCATCATTGGATATCGAACAGATCGAGTTTACAAACCATGCTGACCTGTCTGTTGCCCGCTTATATATTCGATCTTTATTGGTAGCTGAGACCTTGTGGCAGGCCAGAATGGCATTATTTGACCTGGGGTTCATTTTATCACAAGAAACAATGCCTGGTCCTACAACATTACAGGGCCATACGTCACGCATATTTACATCATCCTCCAATGGCTCCCCTCAGCAAGAAGTGACGAATCGAACCAGACATGCATAACTATGCCATGACACGAGGATTTTAACTTTGATTTCTTGGAATACACGAGGTCATAGCCATCTCAATTCTATACCAAACGAGGACCTAAGTGACAGTGACATTGTTGCCCTTCAGAAAACATGGCTTGTCTTGCCACCGATCTGGGACTCGCATACTATCCATTTCACTACCGCAGAAAAAGGTGCTCACGGCAGACCTAAAGGAGGGCTTATACTAGCAGTAAAAAAGACCTGTGGTCTAGAGGCAACCATGTGCAAGGTTCCTTCTGGCTCATTTCAGGTGGTAAAGCTATCTAATACTCATCATAGAATAGCAATTGTTAATATCTACTGGTGTAGTAACACATTAGCCTCTGAAGAGTTTTTTAAGCAATTTGTGGAAATTTTATATGGATTGGCCATTGAAACCGCCTTAACACACATTCTAATATTAGGCGATCTTAATCTACATCTTATCTCAGAAGGGACTTTCCCCTTACCACAAGATGAAATTAAATGGTCATCTATTATGGCTGAGCGCGACTTCTTGATGATAAATGGAAATGTGAGGGGCGACTGCCCCGCCCAGCCGACCTGGCAAAGAGGTGCCCAATGTGCCATAATTGATTATATTTATATTAATGCTAAAAATTTTAACTCCGTCCAAAAATTGGAAGTTCTTAACACGGATCTAAGTGATCATCATAAACTCAGACTGTCATTACAGATTGGCTACACGCAAATGACACAATGGTTTAACACAAATGTAATTGGGGCTGTCGTGAATAATGAGAGAAATAGATTGTCTTGGGACAAAGAAAAATTGAGAACTCTTGATTATAACCTTGAGACCATGTATCGGAGTAATCTTTTGGTTAAAGACTATACAACTACCATGCAGATGTTCACTCGAGTTATTTCAAGCAATGGGCTGAACAAACCGCGGCACACTCATGCCCATGATCTGGAAATAAAATATCGAAAATCTGACCTAAGACGGGAAATTCGATATTTGCGGAAGTTACAAAAAATAAATTTGGCCGAAGAAATAAGAGCAGCCAAACAAAAGTATAAGAAATGGCTCAGAGTAAGAAGAGCCAAGTTGTACGAACTAGAGGGGATAACTATGCTCAAACAATTAGTTGTAAAATCCACAGCTGGTATCTGGGCCCTGCTCAATCGTACATCTGACATTTCACAACACGTAGCCCAAATAAACTCAATTTCATCTGAGACATGGCAGTCGTATTTTCAGAAACTGTATCTCTCTCCCTTTCCTGACATGCAACTAGATCTCAATTTGTCAATGGCAATGAAAGAATTCACGTTTCATATTGACGACATCAAATTATGCATCTTGAAATTGAGCTTGTCTCGGGCAGTAGGCAATAATGCCATGTTAAAAACGCATATTGATGAATGGGCAGGTATCCTCTATCGTATTTTCAATCATGTGTCGAAATCTGGTGTTATTACTGAGACCTGGAAAAAATCCATTATTCTCCCGATTTACAAAAAGGGCAATCACGAGAATCCTAGATCATACAGGCCAATTGCATTACTGGACTGTCCTGGCAAATTATTTGCCAGATTACTTTTGAAACAATTTACCACATGGCTAGAGAAAAGTAATCTGCGAGATCCATTACAAACGGGCTTTCTGCAAGGGATAGGCACTGGTATAAACATCATTACCCTATCAAGCCTTATCCAACGAGCCCATCAAAGAAAACAGCCCCTGTATCTCGCCTTTATCGACTTTCAAACGGCATTTGATGCGATGCCAAGAGAGCTCTTATATAAGAAATTGGTCGATGTTAACTGTCCATGGCACATTCTGAAATGGATAATCCAACCATACACCAATACCACAATTCAAGTGAAACTCACCAACGATGGCTTATTAACTCCTCCAATTGTCACAGCTAGAGGCCTGAAGCAGGGCTGTTTACTAGCCTCAGCCCTGTTTAATTTTTTTGTCTCCGACATTCAGCAAAGCTTTAGTAAAGTGATATCTGACTCTCCTAGGATTATGGGAGTTCAGATCCAATGGCTACTCTATACTGACGATATGGTCCTAATGTCGCACACTCCTAAAGGCTTACGTCAACTATTAGGTGCCCTCGACGTTTATACAAAAGCAAATGGCATAACAATTAACATTCCTAAGACAAATGTCGTCCAATTTGGCACTAAGAAGCAAAGCATATCTCGGCTTCACTGGCCTCTTCAAAATAGTAAGATCACTGTTACTAATGTCTATGTGTATTTGGGTATGGTCATTTCCAACTTGTGTGCCTCTGATCAGTATAACAAAAAAGGGCTTCATAAACTGCAGATGTGCGTTTCACAAGCTAAGATCATTAAAGCGAGATACTGTAAATTCTCTCTTTTACCGATCCTTACGTACTTTAAACAAAAAGTGGTTCCAGTCATTCTATATGGCGCTGAGACCCGATGCATCATGTCATACACCTATTGGGCCACTAGGGAAGGTCGATTTTGGAGACAAATTTTACAGTTACCAACCTCGCAACCGTTGCCACCCGTAAGATATGAGTTGGGGTTAATCTCACTATATGCAATCTATAAGTGGAATCTATGTGCCTTATACTGCAAATGCCTCTTAAATCAAGCCCCAACAGGGATTACCAATATCATATCTACCTATCTACTAAGATCTATGGATACCTTCCCGAAAGCTTGGCGGCAAAAAATCCAATCTGTCCTAGGAAAAGCACAGATAGATCCAGCCTTGTTACTAGAAAATCCAGATAAAGCTAGATCAAAAATCTGGGAGGTTGACTGGATTCACACACGCCTGGCTTGTGTTAACTATAAAAACTTTGAGGTTTTTCCATTTGAACTTAAATGTTATAATACAGTGGCTGATTATATGGTGAGATCTTCTAGCTTAAGTCACCGTAATGGTTTTATGAGATTCAGGCTAAATCTGTGGTTGACCAACGATGTGTTGAATCGCAGGGGCAATGTTAACAGCTATTTGCCCTGCCGATTCTGTGAACAGCATCCAGAAACCCTTCAGCATCTATGCACAGAATGTGACAGACTTATATCAACCCGCTGTACTCACTTTAAACCCTTATTCTTGGCCCAAGAGATCCTGACCTCAAAACACTTATGGGTCCTAGTACTCCATACCAATAGGAAGGCCGTAAGATATGCTGTGGTTAATTACTTGCATCAGCTCAAAATACCAATGTATGCAGAGCCAAAAGTTGTTTGCGATGTATAGCATACTGTACAACGTTCTTGTTTTTTTCTTTTGTATATATTTTATTCATGTAAATTGTTGTGAATTTGTGCATATGTGATTTATCACTTGTTCTTAAAGTTGAAAGGTCTCGATTTTGGTCGCGACCAAATCAACTATTAATAAAAAAAAAATAATAATAAAAAAAAAATTAAAACTGACTGGAGTACAGTTACGCCTTAGTATGAGGTCGGGAGTTTCACTGAGAAGCTTATTCAGGTTCTCCGCATCCCTCTTATATTTTTGGAGACATACTCTCCCTTTCCTACATTCTACCTTCTGCCCTTGCTTACATTGCTCTTCAAAGACAGTTTCTGAAAATGTCAGGGCCAACCTAGAGTGGTCACTACCACCCCTTTTGTCTACGCTCATTGCGACATTCTGGGAAAAAAGGTCAAAAGACAAAAAGAAGTAGTCAATAATTGAACAAAATGTTCCTTGTGATCTTGTCGCGCTGGCTGGGATGTCCCCTGGTAGGGAGCCATTCCCCATTTTCAGTCCCCAGCCATCCAGGAACTCAACCCAGGATCTACCTCTCCCTGAGGGTTTCTTACCAACTGAAGCCTCCCCCTCCTTGGTCGGGTACAAACAATGTGAATTTAAATCCCCCCCCCCCCCCATATGATTTGCGTGCCCCCATACAGGAGCTTGATTTTCTCCAATGAAGCAGCCAACTCCCTTAGAGAACCATCTAGACTTGAACGAGTGGGATTCCACTACATTCACAAAAATCAAATCCGACATAATGACCTGACATTTCAAGGAGGCCGTACAGATTTGAATCCCACCTTCGTTTTTTAAAATTAGAACAGGTTCTTTTACTAAAGAGTTTCTAATTGCCACCAGCAGCCCTCCCGATGGTCTCCCTTTCAGTATTTGGGTTGCACCCTGGGAAATAACTCTGAAACCTTCGATTACAATAGGGTTCACTAACAAAGTTTCTTGTAACATTGATATCCCCCAGGTTGAAAAGGAGATCCCTCATTTTTGATGATGTGAAAGTATTAGGGCCCGCGTGTTCCAACAAATTACTTCTTTTGACTAAAGGTGCTGGGATCCCACCCCCATCTTTATTTATTTTTTTCAACATGTATTTATTGACATTTTAAGGCAAAACATTGAAAATTGTGAACATAGAACAAAGTAGAAAATAAAGTTCCCCCCCTTGCCCCCCCCCCTCCGATCCAGGAACCAGATATTCTAGCTTTCTCTCGCAGCCCGGCACCGATTATGCCGTTGTGATACCTTAGTCCATTCATTGCAAGTCCCAATGACCCTCCCCGCCACCACCCTGTTCTCTTTTTCATAGTTCTGAGTCCTCTTGCTGGGGAATTATACCCAGCAGGGTCATGGCCTTAGGGCACCATAGTCTATTCTTTCCTCCGCCAAGAAATGCTAGCAGGGTGGACCTGTCTGTTGAGAATCTTAGATGCTCTGCCTGTATTGAATGTGAGCCATTCCAAGGATACCATTGATCAAATTTTGGCAATCCACTCGCACTCTTGAGGGGCCATTCTCGATTTCCACTTCCGAGCCAACACCATTATTGCCGACATCATCATTATTACATATATTTTACAGAGGGATTTCGTAGGAATTTCGACCAGGGTCGCATACATGCAGAGGATGTCCAGCCCCTTGCGTTTCCCTCCCACCTTGCCCAGTACCTGTGTAATAGCCTGGCGTATGTATCCCCAATAAGTGTCCAGCTTGGGGCATTCCCACCAGACATGTGCCCAGGTACCCACCCCTCCGCAGTATCTCCAACACATTTGGGATGAATTTGGGTACATTTTGTGCAGCCTAACCGGGGTTAAGTGCCATTGTAACATAAACTTTAGCCAGGCCTCCCGGACCTGTAGCGATCTAGTGATTTTGGGAATCTGGCTCCACAGCCTTTGCCACTCTTGTTCCTCTGTGGACGTGTCCGTATCCGCCTCCCAATTTCTCATATAGGACCTGTTGGGCATGCTTTCCCCTTCCTTGATGTGCCTATAGATGGAGGTCATCAACCCTTTTTCCCCGGTGTGAGTATCTAAGTATTTTTCGAAAGGGGTCAGGGCTCGTGTTCCTGCTGCTTTCATCTCTGGGTGAGATAGCCAATGACGTAGTTGCATGTAACCATATCTATGTCCCTCCCCCAACCCAAAGTCTGATTTGCAATACTCGAAATCTTTAACCTTTCCGCCCTGAAACCTATATCTCACCATTCGGCAGCCCCCCTGAAACCAATCTTCGAAAGTCGAGGTGTCACATCCGGAGGTGAATTTTGGGTTTTCAAATAGTGGCGTATAGGGGGATGGGACCCACCCCCATCTTGAGGAGAACCTGCGACACAATTTCTGGAAGTAATGATATAGGTAGATTGTCTCTATTCAAATCGTTAGCCTGAACTCTAGTCCCAGTGGGATGACCTTCTTGAAGTGTTCCAGACCATTCTGTTGCTCTTGAGGTCCATTTAGAAGAATTCTGTTTCGTCTTCTCCGAATCTATTGGACAGGCATTTAGCACTTGTAATCCCAGGCCCTCTATCTCTTTCGCTGCTTCTTTTATGGCATCTTTGTTAGGCAGAATCCTGTGCAGTTCCCTTGGGGACCACTGCAAGAAGATTAAGACTACAGGAGTAAGCAGTAAACCCAATTGGTAGCAGTCTGTACCACCCAGATTTACCTGGTAGCTGCGGCTGAGCAGTCGGACTTCTCTCAAGAAGAGTAGGGCAGTATACAGAGGATACACAATAGGGCTAAAAACACAGTAGAGCAAGCAAACACTGACCAGAGCTTGGTATCAAAAGTATATAATTATTTATTTAACACACACTCAAGGAAATACACTAGCACTATAAATCAAAGCAAGTTCAAACAGTCAGAAAAGTATACACACCTCCCTTAAGAATTATTAGACATGTCTAAGTCAAAACACCACTATTTGTCAAAACAGATGCGAGCGCGTAACTTAGATGGCACACCAATAATTAAGTAAAAGGGAGAGAAATAGGCAGGTCATGAAAATAAAACAGTTCCCAACACTTGTATAAGACCAAACCAAGTTAGTGAAGGTAGAGTCTACTGTAGAGCCAAAGTTCATAGGCCAGGCCCACTTTAAATGGAGCAAGGTGAAATGTGCCCAAGATCACACAGTTTAGAAATGCATTCAAGTCTTTGTAAAAATGTTCAAAAGAGGTTGGGTCGATTCAGAAGGTAAAGTTAGAAGGTCTGGGGGCCAACCCAGTTGGAAAGCCAAGGATTTAAGGGTCACCTTTAGCAAACCGTAGAAGGGGAGGCCAGGTGGAACACAGTACCTATAAAGGTGAGGAAGCTCTAGAGGTGGCAGTTGTTCCTGGCAGTGGGTGCAGTTCGTGGTTTCGACCAGGGGAAGAGAGGATCTCGTCGAGGAGGAAACTTGGAGTCATTGCACTGCCTAGGGAAGAGACCAGCCGCGGAGTCCGTTGGTTAAAAAGTGCGTTCCTTTTATTCGCGATCACAGTGGTGAAGCTTGGCTAACCGGCAACCGGGGTGCTTGGCACGGGCAATTCGACCAAGAGACGTCCTGGAAGGCGAAATGGCGAACTGGCTGATCCCACCAGCTCAGAGGAAGAAGACTCTTACAGCAGACTATCTTCTCTTGTCGTCGGGAAAGTGGTGAGGTCATTGCAGCAGGGCTCCACCGGTGGTGTTGTTGCAGATGGCTCAGCTTCTCCCCTCTTCGGATTTCTCAGGTCCTGTGGCGACTTCTGAAGTTCCAGACCCAAAAGCCCTGCTTTTATGCAGAAAAACCCCCATTCAACAGCCTAGCTGTCACTCATACATGCTAAGTGGTGAGCCGGGCGGCTCACCACTGGGCCAATCAGAATAGAGTGCGACTTGAGTTGCCGAGGCAACTCAGTCCAGGGTGCCCATTCCCCCACCCACACATCCTGTGGAACCCAGACAGAGTAGCACCAGTTGGAGGGCTTCTGTGGAGAAGCCCGCCAAAAAGTGGAACAAAGGGCCCGACCTTGGTTGGAGTTACAGAGACGGACACAAACGCCCTTTTAGAAAAGAGTTCTGGAAAAAAGACCCAACCGGTGATTTTATATTAAATAAATAAACCGGCGGTATCTTTAACATTGCACCAAAAAGTGGTGCGTTTAAAATCAATGGGAAAATCCCATAGGAAATATTCCGGTGGAATATTTTGCGTGGTAACCACTGCCACCAGCCAGAAACTCGACAAGGGGGGACTGGACAGTGCCCTCTTGGAAACAGACCCAGGGACAATCGAATTAACCCCTTCCAGTACTTCCACAATATGATGGTTTGTACTGGTTCTGTTCACAATTTTGGACTAGTAAAGTCAATGGTGACTTTACATCCCCTGGGAGACAGTAGTCAGTCCCAGGTTATGGAGTCTATGTTTGGGGGTCACTATGACGCCCCTGTGTTACTGCACTGAGGGTGCTGTGTAACACATACACAAAAACGGATGATACCCTATGGAGTAAAAGACCCCATAGCCCATAAGCACACAATAAGTCAAAGACATACCTCAAATCATGCCTAAGAGTGGGAAGAAAAGAGTCTCACTCTTAGCAGGAGAAAAAAACAAACCCCACAAATCCAGCAACGCTGCTGGGGGACTCACTGGGTTTGGGAAATTAGCCTTTTAAGAGAATTCTCCCTAACAGTCTTTGTATTCTCTTGAGGTCAAACCAACTTCTACCAGATATGCATTTCGAATTACAGGGAAGCGGACATATTCAATATCTTCAGATTTTATAAGATATAAACTCTGCGCTTTCTTAAGATAAGACACAATGGGATCGCAAATGGATTATCTGCCTCACCGCTTGCCCCCTGCATAAGTAGGTGCGAGACCTCTTATACGGCCTTCTCCGTCGCATCAGATCTTTTTGTCTCTTCTCGGGCTTTGCACCGTTGTGAGCCATATTCAGGGAACAGTGATTCCCTGGCCCCATTTTGACTTCTTCAACCTTTACACTTTTTTAAATTTTTTTTTTATTTGTTTTTGGTTAGAAAACCTTTACAAAAAAGAATTTAATTTATACTTCTCACATATTAAACACAAATTACATATGTAGATCACAAAATCTAAGATCAATTTTCTTATTTCATTTCCTTGTGCATTTAGCAAAACAATCGCTTATACAATGTGTTTAAAATGCATTCTATTTGATATGTATTGCAACCATATTTACAAAATAAAATAAAATCATGTGACTTTATTAACTAATTTTCCTTTAATGCCAAGTCCCATGAGTTCATTTTCTATAATTTCTAAAAATTTGCCCAGAGCGAGGATTAATGGATAGTGTATACCATTCATAAGTCTTTCCCATAAGAGTATGGTACAGTCAGTAAACTCAATATTAACTAATTTTGCCAGATAAAACGTACGTGGACCTTTAAAATGACCACACTTCAATACTAAATGTTTTAGAGTTTTGTTAGATTCCTTGCATGGTGAAAATCTACATTGCATAGTTTGCATATACTCAGCTTTGCTCGCCCAATGCTGACACCGTTCTTTAGTATGGAATTGATTCAATTTAAAAAGTATGTACAGTCTCCTAATAATCGAGCAAGGAAATAAATGAACATAAGAGTTACAAGGGATTCTTTTCCGCAGAAATTAAGCATATTCTGAATACGTAGAATAACGCTTTATTTGCTCAATTGTTCGAATCCAGTTTTCTTCAAATAGTTTTTTCTTTACAAAAGCTGGACGAGAGCATAAATCGTCAAAAGTAACATTTAGACTATCTAATATCCCATTCATTCGAATTTGAAAACTCTTAATCGTAGCTACTGAGTTGGTTTCCATTGCATGTTGCAGATCTTGATATAAACAATTTTTGGGAGGATTTAAGATCTTCGCGTAATTTGATAATAAACGCCATACCATTCTACATGATAGGGAAATCAAACTTAACTCGTGTCTAATAATGCAATTTGGGGTAGACATTGCAATGTTTAATACATCTTTAAGTAGTCGTCCTTGAATAATATCTAAGTATTCCGATAAGTCAAATGGACACACATCAAGAATATATATCAAAACTGCTTGCACCTTCATTGTTAAGAAGTCGCGCATAGGACTTAATGAGAATTGACAATATCTTTTATAGATGATCTTCATTTGCCTTTTTAGTGGACTTACTTTATTATTCAATCTTTCTTTCCAGATGTTAATTGAGGAATTACTCCTTAATTGATAACCAAGATAACATATCTCAGATTGTATTTGTATTGCAGAGTTGCCCATTTGCCACCTAAATGATTTTAATTTCTTACCAGCGTGTAATATCAGAATATTAGTTTTATTGACATTTGGTACAAGATTCAACTTCAAGGCGTATTTTTCAAAGACATGTAATTTCGCTTGAAGACCAGTTGGCGTAGTATCCGTTATAAGTAAGTCATCAGCGAAAGCCAACCAATGTAATCTTATGGCTCCCAACCTAACTGGATACATTCCTAACTCCTTCCAAATCCGATCATCCAAATCGCAGATGTAAATATTAAAAAGCGAAGCTGCCAAATTGCAGCCTTATTTAAGACCGATCTGAGTTCTAATAGCCTCCGTGATAGCACCATCTCTGCACAATTTTACTTTGTATGCTGTATTTGTGTGAAGCATTATTAACCAATATATTCGTTCAGATGGAAAGCCCAGTTGTATTAATTTAGACCATAGTATATTCCTTATAACACAGTCAAAGGCACATGATAGATGAATACTTGTGATGTAAATCGGTTGAGCGTCTTTCGTCTTTGCACTAGCAATAATTTGGGACATAATTGTAGCATTCAACGTGGTTCCCATTGACTTTCTAAAGCCTGTCTGTGATTTCGCCAATATATTATTGCTGTTGGTAAATTTTTCCAAATCATACAGAAGGAGACTTGCAAAAATCTTTGCGCATGTGTTAATAAGCGATATTGGTCTGTAGTTTTGTGGTTCAAGGGCATTGCCCTTCTTATATATTGGTACTATTATAGATGTGCCCCACTGTTCTGGTATATTGCCAGTTGCAAGTATCGCATCACATTTTATTTTCAATAGTGCTGCCCACATAGTTGGATTGGATTTATACATACAGGAGGGTATAACATCAGGGCTAGGTGCATTGGATTGGGATAGTTTGTTTATAGCCCATATGATGTCTATTTCAGACCATTTCAAAGTATCCCATTTCATAGAGGAATTTAGTAAAGGAGTGTTTGATTTAAATCATGGTGGCATAGCAAATGTATTTGTTATGTATGTGACCCATGTGTTTGCTGGAATTATATTCACATTGGTCTCAGGCTTAGAACAAGCGGGATTAGGTATCAACATCCAAATATACCTGGAATCCTGTCTACATAATTTGCGTACAATTTCACAGTTAAGATTATTCATTTGAGTTTGTTTCAAAATTCTTATTTCATTTTTATATTTTAACAAAATACGATTTATTTCATATTTATTCTGGTCATGGCTGTTAACAATTTTCTGAACAGTATGCAAGTCTTTGTTTTTTTTCCGTTTTAAAAGCTTTATAGCAAGATCAAAATCATGTTTATGATGGGAATTCTTCAAGGGTAATGCACCTTCATCAGTTTGTATAATATTGCTAATTATTCCCGCTGTTACCTCTTCTTTATCAAACACTGAAACACCAGGGTCCCAACATATTGATATTCTCATAAACTCTGTGCTGATCTTCTCTGCTATTTTTTTACATAGCGCCAAATTCCATCTCACAGAAGGTTTAGATCAATTAGTTTCGTATAATGGCAACAAGTGATTAGTTCTATGGTAACCGTGGAGATACGTTAAATCCAATTGAATGGGAGCGTGATCGCTTAATTCAATTGGATGTATCGACACCAGTGGGGCAAGATGTATCAGCTCATTCGAAACTGCAAAATAATCGATCTTAGAGCTATGATTGCCACGTTTCCATGTATGATTGGGACCGTCTATTTGACAGTTCACAAACAATATCTCCCATGTATCAAAGTAGGCAATCCATTTCATTCCCCTGTTCTTAGCTTCCAACTTCCCCAGGTTGGCATTGCAGCTCATCATTGTCTTATTCAAACAACATAGGGAGTTGAAATCGCCTGCTATGATAATCTTGGGTGAAACTGCCATATCATAGATGTGTTCCAAACATAGATCTAAGTCATTGAACATATCATCTAGGGATACTTTCAGTGGATTCCAATAGAGAGATAACAAATATAGGCAATCCTGTACATCATCACCTAGATCTAATTCTATTGCCACTAGTTGTGAAGATAGATCTCGAATATTTTGCATTTCAGCCTATTGCTAATTGCAATTGCAATTCCTCCCATTGGACGACCCAAAACACCCCTACTTGCATGGCTGCGAATTGTGCAATAGTCGTCAAGAATCAAATCACAGAGGCACATTGTTTCCTGTAAGAATATGATGTCTGGTTTATCGTCATTAGCAAAAGAAGCAAGCCAGCTTTGCAGAGCTTGAAAGCCACATGAATTCCATTATATTAATATTAAGCTTGGATGCTTTCTTTGCTAAGCTGAAAATGAAGAATTTTTAAAGGAAGAGATGGAACGCATTAACGGTTCGATCCATGCTAAATTTTGGTTGCCAGCAGTCATAGCAATAATCTGAGATATACAATTTTGTTCTAAGGCCTTTGTTGAGGATTCAGTGGGGATCTCCGTTAATACAGGAATCGGTTTTTGAAGAAACTCTTGAGCATCTCTTGAGAAGGACTGTCAGAGGAAACAGGTAAACTGTCAGGGCGGGGGGGAGAAGGTTTTGTATCAATTATAAATTTCATCTCTCTGATATCCTGCCTTATGGATTCAATGTCAGGACCTAAGGTTCTTAATGTGTTAACCATTTCTGTAGGTAATGGATGTGCTAATCCCTCCTTGGTACCACATAATTTCATGTTCTCATTAGAAAAATGGCATTGAGTTTGCTTAAGATCTATTGTCAATTTATCTAAAGAATTAAGCATTTTCTGGGAACTGACAACACAAGGACAAATCAGCGGGCCAAATGTCTCTTTAGCTAACATAAAGCCTTCGAGACGATTAAGTTTCAGAAGTATTTCATTAGAGGTGGACTTCGTTTCTTGCAATTCAATGTGTGTAAGATCATGTCCTTTATCTAAGAGGTCCAGAATTCTTATAATTACTGGGAATGAATATGGACTTGGAGGTGAGCGAGTATTCAACAAGTCAGTACTCTTTCGTGGGTTTTTGTCTTGTTCGGAAAAGGAAAGTTGAATAGGTTCTGTCGGGAGATTTTCTGAATAATCAGTAGGTATTCGTATTTGTGACGAAAACGTAGGACTGCCGATATGGTCATGCAATAGTTTTGTATCTATTAGTGGAGTTAACACCTCTATGGATTCCTTAATACGTTTATTCAGTGCAAACATTGGGGCTATATCATTTCTCACAGTATCCAAGGTATAATTGTTTTCCACAAAAGAACTGAGCATGACTCCATCAAAGCTACTTGAGGCTAAAGTTGTATTATAAAAAACGTTTTTTCCCTCATCTGAGTTATACTCAGGATTTTGCTTTGAGGGAGTATAACTGATATCCGCTATGCTACCATGAACTTTCTCACCCGCAAATTTCACATCAATAGGTGTCCCATGATAACTCTGTACATCAAGGCTATTGGGTGTAATTGGCCTATCGGCTATCTTATTTATTTATTTATTTATTACATTTATATAGCGCGCAGGCAGCCCAGGGGCATTGTGGCGCTGTTACTTGTAGGGGAACTTAGTTACAGGTACAGGTTGTGCCATGGGTTACAGTAAGGCAAGATCCTGTGTTAAGCGATAAGGAGTATCATACACCATAATACATCAACACCATAGTACATCATACATGTTAGTCATGAAGGTTTAAACATGTGGGGTTGGTTAGGTGAACAAGGTAGTTTTCATGGCTTTGCGGAAAGCAATTAATGAGGGTTCAGCTCGCAGAGAGGTGGGCAGGGTGTTCCAATGTAAAGCAGCAAGGTAGGGGAAGCTGGCGCCACCTGATCTAGCTCTTTTTACCCTGGGTACGGAGAGCATATTGGCATAGGGTGTCCTGGTAGGTCTAGTGGAGGCGGCCGGGTGGATTCTCTGGGATAGGTACGCTGGGGCTGAGAGGTGGATGCATTTGTGGGTGATGCTTAACGCTTTGAATAAAATCCTTTCCTTTATGGGGAGCCAGTGGGATGCTTTTCTGGCAGCAGTGATGTGTTCTCTCTTGGCAGTGCCTTGTGCAGCACGCAGGGCGCTGTTCTAGATTACTTGCAGCTTCTCGAGGTTTTTGTTAGAGGTCCCTAGAAAGAGAACATTACAGTAGTCTAGCCGGGAACCAGTTATGGCTCTGGCTATGTTGGTGCAAGTGTCTTTAGACAGAAACGGCCTGATTGCGTTGAGGAGTTTTGCATGGTAAGCCGCAGAGGAGGCGATTGCATTTACTTGTCTTGTCATGGACAAGTTGGAGTCAAGATAGACCCCTAGTGTTTTTACTGTGTCCAGTACTGGGATTCTGATTGAGTCAATGATAAAGTGACTAAACTGGGCGTCAAGTTTCTTGAGGGTGTCTGGGGAACCTACGAGTAGGAGCTCAGTTTTGTCGGAGTTAAGGCAAAGGCCGTTGATGGCCATCCACATTTGAATTGTGTTATATATGTTGTTGAGAGTTGCGCAGTCAGTGTCATAGTCGCCTGTGAATGTGAGAAGGATCTGAGTGTCGTCGGCGTAGTTGGTGTATGAGAGGCCCATGGCGTCGAGGATGAGGAAGAGGGGGCGGGTAAAGATGTTGTATAGGGTAGGGGAAAGGCAGGAGCCTTGGGGCACACCACATAGCATGATGGTGGGTGACGCAGTGGCTAGGTCAGAGAAGACCTGCATGGTCCTGCCTTGGAGGAAGGAGGTAATCCATGTGGTAGCTTCTTGGGAGAAGTTGGCTGTGGAGGTGAGGTGATGGCAAGGATGTTGTGATCTACAAGATCGAAAGCTGCAGAGAGGTCGAGGAGGAGGAGGAGCAGGACAGGTTTGCCTTGGTCCCTTGCGTCATCCATTTGGCTTTTGAGGTCGAGTAGGGTGGTTTCTGTCCCGTGTCTAGGCCTAAAGCCAGATTGTCTTAGTCCTAGGAGGTTATGCTCTTCGAGGAAATGCTGGACCTGCAGGTAGGCTGCCTTGTCTAGAATCTTGAGGAGGAATGGGACTGTGGTTATGGGGCGGTAGTTGTTAGGGGAGGTGGGGTCAAGTGTCGGTTTTTTTATGAGAGGTCGGACCCATGCTTCCTTGAGGCATGAGGGGACTTTCCCCGTGGTGAAGGAAGCATTGACGAAGGCTGTTAGGAAAGGGGCAAGGGTGTCTGCGCAGTATTTGATGATGGAGGCGGGGCAGGGGTCTCCTTTGCAATTGGATGGTTTGATATTTTTCATGATGTTGATCAGGTCTTTCTTCTGAATTGTTTTGAGTGAGAAGGTAGGGGGGGGCCTCTGTGGCTGAGGAGAGTGGGGGGGTAGGGGGGGTAGGGAGCGCTAGTTTGGTATTGAGAATTTTGGTTTGGAGAGAGCTGATCTTGTTTCGCATGGCTGTTTGGATGTCATCGCACCATGCTTTATCTTTGGTGAAGTTTTGGGGGGTGGGTGTAGGGGTCTCAAGTTCCCTGAATATGGCGAACATTTCCTTGGAGTTTGATTTGGCCTCAGAGATTCTATCTTCAAAGGATTTGGCTTTGGCTTTGATGATGGCTTTCTTATAATCATTTGCAAGGGATTTGAAGTTGAGTTTGTCTTTATCATCACGGGATGATTGCCATTGGGCTAATGCTGCTCGTTTGTCAGTGCGCAATTTGAGGAGGTCTTGGGTGAACCAGGCATTGGTGTGGCTGGTAGGTTTGGTTTTGCGCGGTTTAACTGGGGCGATAGCATTGATTGCTGCCGAGATAGCAGAGTCGTAATTCTTGGCAAGAGTTTCTGGGTCGTTGGAGAAGGGGGGTCTAAAGGCAGGTCCCTGTAGGAAGGGTAAGAGTCTTTCTTTGGTTACTTGGCGGCCACTTCTTGTGAGTGCTGGTGGTAAGGGTTGGGGGAGGGGGGGATGGGGTGGCGTTGGGGATGTTGAAGGTGATGGTGTGGTGGTCGGACCACGGGGTGGGGGTATTGCCTGTGACTGTGAGGGGGCAGTTGTGATGGGCTATCCAGTCTAATGATCTGCCTAGGGCATGAGTGGGGTCTGTGATGGTGTTGGTGAATCCTAGAGTGGCTAGAGCTGCGTCAAGTGATTTGGCAGCAGGGTCTTTGGTGTCATTTAAGCCTAGGTTGATGTCACCGAGGGGAATGGCTTATTTACCTCTGGTGGGGAGCAAGGATCAGTAATTAGTGCTGGTAATGGGTAAGCGGTGCTCCCGCTACATACCAATGCATCAACGTTGAAGACTTGAGCTTCAGCTAAATCCATCAGTCTACCACTGCGAAGACCAGCTGCCATATCACAGATCCAATGACAACTTGCCCGCCAACCCAAGCGGGTAATCTACCTAAGAAAGCACTAGCAGTACGCGTGCACAATTTATGACAAAACTTTTATCCTTGGTGTCAACGCTTGACTTTATAAAAAGGTAAGCTGCCAAAATTGTGGATAAAACACAACAAATTGAAATGATCACCTTGCTGCTAATGAATTAAAAAGCACCCTCTTAAGTATGCCAGCTGGACAGGATCAAAGAGAATATACCTCTGCAGTCTCCTGCTCAGCTGTGTACCACCAGCGCCCAACAACAGCACAACAGCCAGTGGGCTTGATTCCACCGGGTTTAACGCCGCAAGGGTGGATCGAGACTCGTTAAATGTTCCAAATAAGACATGTGATCAGTCACGTGACACAGTGCACCCGCCTCCTCCAGGAAGCAAAGTTCCACACGGCAAGAGCTGAGCTCGCAGTGCTGTATGAAGAAGGGTAGAATGCAGTCAGCAAACAGTTAAACACAATCCTTTCTTGCACAAACGAATACCCATTACCATTACACTTTTACCGGTGTTATATGATGACCTAGCTGTGCGATGGGTACTACCCTTACATCAGGGATGACCCCTGCCTGAGCTATGCCATTTGCATTTATCGTTTTCGGAGCAGCAAGATGTCTATTCAGTAAGAAGATGGGGGTCACTGGGATTGTAAAGTTGATGCTTTCCCGACAGAACTTAGGGCCCAGTGATACCTTTCCCGCTTCCTTCCAATCTGTTTGGAGCCCCACGGTTGCGCTGATCACCCTACCTTCTTCCTGGATGATGACCGTCATTTCGTCGGGATTCTTACCTTTACAAGAGGGGGGAATATCCATATGTCTATCCATTGAAACTGCTCTCTTGGGAGCCGAAACTAAATCGACAGCTTCATTCTCATTTATTAGTTGGACTGTCTTGGTTTTGGGAAGTGATTTCAGGAAGGAGATAGTTTTTGTTTCCATTATTTTTGTTCTTCCTAGGTTTTTAGTTTTCTTCCCTCCTTCCTGGGCACTAACTGCCCCTTTACTTCTCCTCTTCCTTCTGGCCTCTCTTTTCCTTTGTCTCTTTATTTTTCGATAGACACTGCCCTTTCTCTTTATTGGACTGATTTTTCCGCTCTTGGGTTATCTGGGCGCTCTCTTCCTCCAGGTTTGGAGCTGGATCCGAGGTCTCGGCATCGACTGCGTTAGCCATTCGCAGGAATTCTTCTAGAACCGATTCATACAGCGGAGTGTCATTGAGACCGGAGGAATTGCTCTCTTCTTGGCCTTCTCTATTTTCCTCTCGTGACCCACTCGTGCTTGGACTGATTTTTAACAACAGATCATTTATCAAGAGTTTGATATTCCCTTCCTCCAAATGGGGGACACCTGATGAGGGTTTACTTGCGGATTCTAATGCACATAGCATCTTCATAGTCCCGGAAACATAACAGCAGATGCAGTTGCTGCAGTGGTGCCAGTTCTGCAGGGACGTTATTTGGGTGCCTCCACAGGTCTCCAAGAACCTGCGTTCTGGGCATTCATGACAAAAACTTCAGATAGCCTTTTCAGACAGCCGTGCTTGATGGACACCCTGGTCACAGACATTTCTCAGATGGGATGCTCATCTGCAGGATCTTTCAGTGAGCGACCTGTGGGAAGGCCTGGAAAAGTCCTTCCCCATCAACTGGCTGGGGTCCAGGGCAGGCGATCTGGAATTGCAATATTTCTTACATCAATCGGAGGTGTGGCTGTCAATGACCTCATTGACCACACCATCGCCATATAAAAAGACGGGCGATGTGCAGTTGTTCCAGCTGTCCAGGAGGACATGCTCCTTTGGTTTAGGGCGATCGAGAACGAGGTGGATATAACGGCTTCTCACCTCACTGGAATTGCCCGCATCCATGCACTCGGTTGTTGCCCAGAAATTATTAATAGCCCATACTCTGAACAGATTTGCATTACTTGATGCAAAATTACATTGAACAACCTTACCTTACTTCATGCAAGATACATTGTTGTGTTGGACCTATCCACCCTCAACCTCTCCCTCTCTCTTCAGAAATTAAAGATGGTTACACCAGCACTCATTGCGGAGACACTAGACCAGGGAGACTGGATGTGCTCCCTGGATCTGCTGGACACCTATCTACACGTTCTGATTTGGCAGCCACATCGCTCTGTCCTATGCTTCAGAATCATGGGCTGCCATTTCCATACAAGATTCTACCCTTTGGCCTCAACTCAGCCCCCAGGGTATATACCAGACACATGAATACAGTGGCAGCCCTCCTCCGAGCCCAGGGCCACCATGTCTACCCGTACCTGGGCTACAGGGCTCATCAGGGTGAGATCTCAGGAGGGGGTTACCCACACTTCCTCCGTACTTATGAACACACTCCACGACCTGGGGTTTACGATCAACCTCAAGAAGTCTCAGCTGCAGCCCACGCAGAGCCTCACCTTCCTGGGCCTCATCTGGGTTATGAGATCCGAGAGGGTCTTTCCCTCGGAGGACAAGATTACGGCTCTCAAGAGAGCCACTACGTACTTCCTTACCAGAGCAGTGACCTCGGCCTGGTGGTACCAACACTTACTGGGTGTCATGACAGCAGTCCTCCTGGCCGTGCCACACACGAGATTCAGGATGAGGAGGTTACAGCTGCACTTCGCAGCCTCATGGAATCAGGAGACGGGCTCCAAAGCGGAGCGGGTCAGCATACCTCCTTCTCTCCACCTGGACCTCTCATGGTGGTACAGGGACTGCAACCTGCAGACGGGCAAGCCCTCCCTGCAGGTCACCATCACTACAGACTCCTCCCTGGAAGCTGTGGGGGGGCACTCTGGACAGCCACAGCGTCCACAGAGTTTAGACCCGACAGGAGTGGGAGTCACATACCAACAGGCTGGAGCTCAGGGCCATCTGGTTAGCTCTCAGAGCTTTCCTTCCTCTCATTAGAGGCAAGTCCGTCTTTATCCAGACCGACGACTCCACCAGCATGTACTATGTCAACAAGCAGGGGGGGTACCAGGTCCTCTTCGCTGCCTACTGGTCAGCATGTGGGAAAGGGCCTTGGAGAACAACATCTACCTCACGGCTATCCACCTCCCGGGGAGGCCAACTTGGAAGCAGACCGGCTCAGCAGACTGGGAGCGGACAATTACAAATGGCAATTGAACGACCAGGTGCTGCAGGAGGTCTTCATCAAATGGGGCACCCTAAGGCGGATATATTTGCCTCCTGGAAGAACCGGAAGTGCCATCAGTTCGTGCCTTGGCAGGGGCAGGGTCCTAGCTCCCTGGACAACGCATTACAGATTCGGTGGGAAGGCATGACAGCCTATGCCTTTCCTTCCGCACCCCTGGTCCACAAGGTAATCCGCAAGGTAAAGGAAGCTTGTTGCCTCGGCATGATTCGGATAGCTCCATGGTGGCCAGCGAGACCGTGGTTCTCCGAACTGCTTAGCCTCACCGACAGACCACCCATTCACCTTCAACTGGGTCCAGCCCATCTCTTGTCCCAGCAGGGGGGGGGCAGGGTCATCCACCCTGCCCCCACCCTGGCCCTCGCAGCGTGGTTCCTGAGCAGGTCACCCTCAGGCACCTGAGCTTCTCACAGGCTAACCCAGAGATCATTCAGGGTGCCAGGAGCAAGGCTACCAGGAGCCAATACAAGAGTAAATGGACTAGGTTCTGTCATTGGGTAGACTCTAAGGAGATCGACCCCGCCTTACGTGCACACTGGATTACGTACTCTCCTTCTCGGCACACCTGGCACACTCGGGCATACAGGTGGACACATGTCGCACCTATCTAGCAGCCATAGGGGCCTACAGAAATTCGGAGGAGGAAGTCTTCTCGTCTTCCATCCCGATAGTCAAGAAACATCTGGCAGGCTTGTCCACGCCCTACCTGCCCATCAAAAAGCCACACCCCGTGTGGGACCTCAGTGTGGTGTTGGGCGCCTTCACACACACACACACACACCCTTCGAGCCAGTGGCGTCTGCGGACATCGGGCTGGTCACCATTAAGACCGCTTTGTTAGTGGGCCTCACTTCTGCTCGCAGAGTCAGCAAGATCCAGGCTCTGGTTGTCTCAGAACCCTATACTACATTCCACAGGGATGAGGTGGTCCTGCAGACTCACCTGCCGTTCCTACCTAAGGTACCATCCGTTTTCCATTTAAACGAGGAAATAGTCTTAACTATGCTTTTTGCTGACCCCAAGGACGAGTCTCAGAGAGTCTTGCACTGTCTGGATGTCAGGCGCGCTCTGAAATTTTATCTGGACCGGACCAAGAGGTTCCGCAAGTCGGACACACTTTTTGTCACTGTTGGGGGATCCAGGCCCAGGTATCAAGCATCCAAGCTTCTATTGCGCGGTGGATGGTTGCGGCCATCAAAGAGACCAACGAGGGGCAGCACAAGCCACTGCCAGCTAACATGCACAAACCGCGCTGTCAGAGCCAAGGCCACGGCCATTGCATTCCAGCGGCAGGTTCCGTGGCAGGTCATAAGCAGGGTGGTCACCTGGGCCACCCCTTCGGCTTCCTGTAAACATTACTGTTTGTATACTGGCACTAAGTCAGACGCGGCCTTCAGACAGGCGGTTCTAAGGAACTTGTTTGCTTAAGGAGGGTCCCCTCTCCACCCTGGGGCTCCATTTAGTTGTAATCGCCCATGCATTATGGAGGAAAGGGGACGGGATGTAAGAGTATAAGTTGCTCACCGTAGGGACTAATGTACTCTTAGTCCCCTTTCCACCATACGTCCCATCATCCTCCCCCCCTAATAATACTGGTGTCATTAGGCAATGTTAAATATTGTTGACGCGTCTAAGTGGACTGAGGTGTGGCACCGGGGGGGGGGCGGAATCAGGGTAGCGCATGCTCCCAGGGCCGCATGCCTCTAAATTTAGAGGGGAAGAAGGTTTTCTCTGGCGAAAAATGTTCTGTCTCCTGTCCCTAGGAAGGGACGCCCGTGTAGTATTGAGGAAAAGGGACTAACGTACTATGTTACTCACTACGGTGAGTAACTTATAATTTAGTGTTCCTGAGACTCAAATGGGACACAGGGAAACAGAAGATTTCCCTGACTCAGTAGAGAGTCTGGTCCTTTCAATCTTCAGTTGCCCATTTTCTCAGGAGACATCAGCTTGGTGGTTCCAACGTTTGTTGGGGCTCATGGTGCATGTATACTGGCAATGCCTTGACCTAGCCTCAGAATGTGGAAGCGTCAACTGTATCTAGCAAAGTAATGGACTCGGGAATTGGTATCCCAATTAGACCAAGTCTCCATACCTCGGGAATTGACTCCCAGTTCTACAGTGGTGGATTTTAGAGGCAAATTTGATGAAGGGCCCCATTTGTCCAGCCAGAACCTCAGTGATGATTACAACGGACTTGTCATTAGATGGCTGAGGGGCAGACCTAAACAGCTACTCTGTCCACAGATTATGGTCTGCCCAGGACAGGACGTAAGATATACATTTCCTAGAGCTGAGTGCTATACAGCTAGCCCTCAGGGACTTCCTTCCACTGATCAGGAGCAGGGCAGTCCTCATCAAGACTGACATGTACATGTCCACGTGTTAGGGAGAATTCTCTTCTATGGCTAATTTCCCTTACCTATAGAGTCCCCCAGCAGCTTTGCTGGATTTGAGGGGTTTATTTTTTTCTCCTGCTAAGAGTGAGACCCTTTTTTCCCACTCTTAGGCGGATTGCTAGTGTGTGTTTTAGGCTATCTTGTGTGCTTATGGTATATGGGGATTTTCTCACCCTCATAGGAATCATCTTTTTACATGTGTGGTACACAGCACCCTCCATGCCATACCACAGGAGTGTCGCAGCGACCCCCAAACATAGACTCCATACCCTGGGACTGACTACTGTCTCCCAGGGCATGTAAAGTCCCCATTGAGTTTACTAGTCAAATCTTATGAACAAAACCAGTACAACCCATCTTACTATGGAGGTACTGGGAAGGGTTAATAGTTTTTCCCTAGTGTACATTTTCGAGCGGGTACCATAAAGTCACACTCTCAAAAGTTTCTGGCTGGTGGCAGTGGTTACTACCGTAAATATTCACCAGGAATATTTTCTTATGGGATTTTCCTATTGTTCGTGGCTACCACTTTTACTGACAGCCTCTAACATACCGCGGGTTTATTTTAATACTAACTTTACTCCGGTAGGTTTGTATTGCCAGAACTTTGATTTAATTTCTTTCTCGTGTCTTTCTCTATAGTCCTAACCCAGGTCAGGGATCCTTTGTCCGTCCTTTTGGCGGGCTTCTGCACAGAAGCCCTCCTCTCGGCACCACTGAGTCTGGGGTAGACAGGATGTGTGGGAGGGGGAATAGGCACCGTGGAAAGGGTTGCCTACGCAACCCTAGTCGCACTCTGCCCTGATAGGCTGAGGGGTTATCCCGCCAGGAAAGCCACCCCACTGTGTGAGTGACAGCTAGGCTGTATGAATGGTGGTCTTGTTGCATAAAAGCAGGGTCCTGAGGATTGGAGGACGAGACGTCGCCACTGGAACTAAGAAGCCGAAGAGGAGAGAAGCTGAAGACATCTGCAACGACTGAACCACCGGTGAAGCCCTGCTGCAGATCCTCACTACTTTTCTCCGACTCGAAGATCTTCACCTGCAAGAGTCTTCTTCTCTTGAGCTGGTGGGGCCAACCAGTTCGCCAATCGCCTTCCTGGACCTGCCTTGGTCGACTCGCCAGTGCCAAGCACTAGGAGACCGGATAGCCAAGCACCCGTCCACCCGGACCGCGATTTAAAGGAGTGTACCTTTTATTCGTTTGACAGCACCGCGGCTGGTTTCATCCCTGGGCAGTGCAGTAACTCCAACCTTCCTCCACGACGAGAGCCTCTCTTCTCCAGCATGGGGCCTGGCATGGATTCACATGCTCATGAATATTCCCCGTCGTCAGGCTGGGAATCCTCGGAAAAGAAAAAATCAGTATCAGTTTCGTTTCTGATCTGTCTTTCTTAGTAGTAACCAATCACTGGTCTCTGGGTCATACTACCCCCAGCCAATGACTGCCCTCTCCCTAAGCCCCGCTCCTGGCAGCCATCCTCAGATTTTTACCGCACGTTCAAGTGTTGGGAGTCCTCGTGCTACAGCTCTCGAGCTTTTACTGCGTTTTGCGTTTTTTGAAGAGATTTATCTCATTTTTTCGGTCAATCGAGCCTCAAGCTCCACCGTTTCTACTTCCAATCAACAGGGACCCGTCTCGGAATTTCTTCTACGCCCCTCAAGGGTGAAGTTTTCGTCGAGTTACGCTACTTGGAGGATTCCAGAAGTTTCTGAGGCCTACCCTGCAGACATGGCCCAGGATAAAGGAAGCTCGACACCCGGATCCAAGCTGTTTAGGAATTGTCCTGGATGCGGATTACAGAATGTGTTCAAGGAGGACAAGCACTCGAGGTGCCTCTACTGTCTTCATGAAGACAAAACGCACGTGTAGAAGGACTGTGCATTTTGCATGAACATGTCGGATCGGACCATGAGGGATCGTCTGACCCGTCTCGCCAACTGGCTGGAAGGCAAGAGCCCAGCAGGTGAGGAGAAGAAGTCGTCCGAGCGGTCTTCTAAGTCCTGTGAGGGCGCCCCAGCGACGGGGGCCCAACAGAATGCAAAGCACTGCGAGTCCGCATGCACCGGGAACGCCGAACGGTCGGGCTCCTCGGCTGCCAGTCAGAGTGCACCTTCACCGTCGCCATCAACCACGAGCCAACGCTCTGGCTTGGGGACGAGAAAATCCGAGAACCTGACTAAGCTTCTGGAGAGGCCCCGGTCAATCTTGAAGGAACCGGCCAAAGGGGAGCGAGGCGGTGACCCTCCCCCTAAGGTGAAGGCCTCAAGCGAGCCCAAGGTGGAGAAGGCTTTGATTCACCCGGCCAAGGCCTCTATTGACGGAGTCGTTGCGGCCCTGGCAAAGCCTGTGGAGGCTACCCCAGTAGAGGCGACCACGGGGCCCAGAGTTTCCCTGCCTCCGCAGAGGGAATCCTCTTTTAAGCCCATCGAGAAGACCCCGGTGGAAAAAGAGGGGGGGGCGGTGGCCGTTACGGACACAGACACAGCCTCCGCGGAGGAGCTGGTCGAAGTCGAAGAGGGACTCGACAAGAATTTGGAAGAGGCCCGGTCCCACAGGAGGGATACCGACGAGGGGGACGACGAGAGCGAGGGTGGCAGTGACAAGGCTCCCGTGGAGGAGGAGCAAACGTCGCAGCCCGAGCCACAGGACAACTCGGTGACCATTTTTACGGCAATCCAAGCCTTATGCACGGAAATAAGGATGAGATTGCCCCTACCCCCGACGGATGACCCAACTGAACCGGGTCCGTCCGGAAGCCCTCCAAACAAGAGGAGGATGATTCATCCAGCCCCGCCCTTTCAGCCCTCATGGCCCTCTCAGCCTCTATCGCCCGCCCCGGTCCCGAGGGATGACATGGGAACAGATACGGCCACGACGGGGACGGATGATGACGGTGGTGAAGGGACTGACCTCCCGTCGCCGATTCCTCGGGCATACCCATCTGATGAAATTGGCTCCTTCCACGCCATGATTGCCAGGGCGTCAAGCTTTTCCAGCTCTGCCCCGAAGAAAAGAAGGAAGGCTTCCTCTACCAATGGCGCAAGGCCAAGAGGAAGACGGCCCTCGCGGTGCCGTTGCTGGATGACATCTGGGACGAGGGACTTGCTCTCCTGAAGAACCCGTCCACGACGCCTGCCAAGAGGGACCGGTACGAGAAGAAGTACCGGGTCCCCGACGGCGCCCCTTTGTGCCTTAGAGCACAACCGTCCCCGGATTCGGTCGTCTCGGCAGCGGCCAAAAAGAAAGCGGGGGGTCATCGGCTTCAACTTCCCCACGGGACGGCGAGGGAAAGAAACTAGATGCCATGGGACGACAAGTCATCTTGTCTGCGGTGACGACGATTAAGGCGGCCAACGCCCTTGCGATTGTGGCCCGTTACGACAGGGAGTTGTGGTACAAGATGGCCCACCATGTTGGACTTGCTCCCGGACGACAAGAGGGCAGAGGCCCTGACGATCCTACAGGAGGTTGAGGTGGCGTCGGACCACGCCATAACGGTGGCCACGGACATTGCCGACACCGGTTTCCGCCAGTTAGGCAATGGCGTTTCGACAGCGGGGGTGGCTCAAGGCGACGGATTTCCGCCAAGGCGTACAAGCCAAAGTTTTGGACATGCCCTTCGACGGAAACAATCTGTTTGGGAAGACAGTGGATGAGTCCCTTCAGGCCATCAAGGCCGACACAGAGACGGCTCGGGCCTTGGGAGTTCTGCAGCAACGACGGCCGCCCTTTCAGAACTCCGGAGGCAAGCAAGGTGCCTCCAAAGGATTCGGCGGCGGCTCCTCGACATACCGTCAGGCGGCCCGTTGCTCGTCGCAGGAAGCCTATAGGGGACGAGGCAAGTCAGGGGGATCTCGGTGTCGTCGCCAGGGAGGCCAAGGCGGCAAGGTCGCCGCCAAGCAAGACTGAACCGGCCGTTGCGTCGGGCCCCCACCGAAGCACCCCGGTGGGAGTCCGGCTGACTAAGTTTGTCGGCGTGTGGGAGTCCGTCTCCACCGACCGTTGGGTGCTGGATGCCCTGGCCCATGGGCACACTCTGGAATTTCTAAAGAAGTGCCCCCGCGTTCCTCCCGTGGCCAGGAAGGAAAATCACATCCCTCAACTGCTGTTGGGGGTAAGGGCATGCTCAAGAAGGGAGCCATTGAGCTTGTCCCAAAGAGGCTCCAGGGCTCCGGAGTATACTCAAGATACTTGCTCGTCAGAAAGAAGACTGGAGGATGGCGTCTCAACCTGGACTTGCGTCGGCTAAACAAATACATCAAGGCACAGAAGTTCCGGATGGTCACAGTCCAGCACATGCTGGGACAACTGGAGGAAGGCGACTTCCTATCGTCGTCGGATTTGGAGGGTGCGTACTTTCACATCCCCATCCTAAAAGGACACCGAATGTTTCTCAGGTTCGTAGTCCAAGGGCAGCACTACCAGTTCAAGGCCCTCCCATTCGGATTGAAGTTGGCGCCCAGGGTATTCACCAAGTGCCTAGCTCCTGTGGCGGCACGGCTGCGCCTGCAGGGGATCCATGTCTACCCCTACCTGGACGATTGGCGCATCTGAGCAGGAACAAGGGAGCTCGCCGTAGAACACACATCGAAGACCGTCCGGCTGCTCATGGACCTGGGATTCTCCATCAACTTCCCCAAATCCCACCTGGTTCCATCTCAGGTCGCACGGTTTCTGGGAGCCTGGCTCGATACAGTAGCGCAAGTGGCCTCGCTGTCGGAGGAAAGGACGAAGGCCATCCTGGGCAAGGTGCAGCGTCTGCTGGCCACGAACGTGGCCAGAGTGAGGACCATCAAGTCCCTTCTCGGGATGATGTCCTTGTGCATTTATCTGGTGCGCCTGTGCAGGCTTCGGATGCATCCTCTACAGTAGTTCCTCGACGCCCATTGGATACAAGCGGCGGGCCGTTTCGAGGACAAGATCTCGCTCGACGAGGGCTTCCGCCAAGCAATTCGCTGGTGGGGCACCCGCATGAATCCCGCGGCGGGCACAGACTTTCAGACCCCCAGTACACCAGGTGACAACGGATGCCTCCCTGGAGGGGTGGGGAGCACACACCGGAGATCTTCACGCGAGAGGCCTTTGGCTCCCGGAGGAGAGGCCGCTCCACATCAACATACTGGAGCTACGAGCAGTGTTCTGGGCCCTCAGGTCATTCCTCCCGTCCCTCAAGGGCAAGGTGGTGAGGATCTTCACCGACAACACCACTACGATGTTCTACATCAGGAAGCAGGGAGGAACCAGATCCCCAGCCCTATCCAAGGAGGCCCAGGATCTGTGACACTGGGCCGTTGCCCAGGGGATGTTTCTGGTACCCTTCCACCTGGCAGGAATAAAAAAACACCATCACCGACTCACTCAGCAGGGAGCTGTGCTCGTGCCACGAGTGGGAACTATACCAGGTTCAAGTGGATCAACTCTTCCAACTCCAAGTGCCATAGGTTCTCCAGCAGGTTTCCCCCGCCGAGGAGCATGGGCGATGCTTTCTCGTTCCCCTGGGACGGCCTGTTCCTGTATGCGTTCCTCCCCGTTGCCGTTGCTGCTCCGACTCATCAATCAACTCAAGAGGTCCCGGTGCAGGATGATCCTTCTGGACTTGCCAGCGTCCCCACCGATCAAACTGTCGACTGACGCAGATCTTCTCTCCAGAGAAGGAGGCGCCATCCTTCATCACGACCCGGTGTTAGGGAGAATTCTCTGTAAGGCTAATTTCCCAAACCTAGTGAGTCCCCCAGCAGCTTTGCTGGATTTTTTGGGTTTATTTTTTTCTCTCCTGCTAAGAGTGAGACTCTTTTACTCCCACTCTTAGACATGATTTGAGGTGTTCCTTTATCTTTCAACGTGTTTTATGGGCTATGGGGTCTTTTACTCCATAGGGCCTCATGTGTTTTTTATGTGGGTTACACAGCATCCTCCGTGCCTAACCCAGGGGTTCGTAGCGACCCCCCAACATAGACTCCATACCCTGGGACTGACTACTGTCTCCCAGGGCATGTAAAGTCACCATTGGCTTTACTAGTCCCAAATTATGAACAGAAACAGGTACAAACCATCATATTGTGGACGTACTGGTCGGGGCAATTCGATTGCCCCAGGGTCTGTTGTTCGAGGGGGCACGTCTCCGTCCCCCCTGATCGAGTTTTGGCTGGTGGCAGTGGATACTACTTTTTATATTCGACCGCGGATATATCTCTATGGGATTTTCCCATTGTTCGAGGCTACCAAATTTAATTATTTAATTCTTATAGCCTCGAACATACCGCCGGTTTATTTATTTAATATTAATTCACCGGTTGGTATTTTTTGCCAGAACTCTATTCTAAAATGGCGTTTGTGTTCTCTTCTGTGACTCCAACCCAAGTCGAGCCCTTTGTTCCACTTTTTGGCGGGCTTCTCCACAGAAGCCTCCAAAAGTGGTGCCACTCTGTCTGGGTACCACAGGGGGTGTGGGAGGGGGTTTAGGCACCCTGGACTGAGTTACCTTGGTAACTCAAGTCGCACTCTTGTGTGATTGGCCCAAGTGGTGAGCCGGCCGGCTCACCACTTAGCATGTTTGATTGACAGCTAGGCTGAGTGAATGGGGGTGTGCTGCATAAAAGCAGGGCTTTGGGGACTGGAACTTCAGAAGTCGCCACAGGACCTAAGAATCCGAGGGAGAAGCTGAGTCGACCTGCAACGACGACACCACCGGTGGAGCCCCGCTGAACCGTCTCACCACTTTTCCTGACGACAGAGGAGATCTCCAGTCCGGAGAGTCTTCTTCCTTTGACGGGTGGGGATAACCAGTTTTGCCTTTTTCACCTTCCTGGAGCATCTCGTGGCCGCCTTGCCCGTGCCAAGCACCCCGGCAACTAGAATACCACGTTTTGCCACTGCCGCGAAGAGAAGGGTAGTGCCTTTTAACCAGGGAACTCCGCGACTGGTTTCTTCCCTGGCAGTGCAACGACCTTCATCTTTCCTCCACGGCGAGACCTCTTCTTCCTCTGGACGAAACACCGACTTGCACCTGCTGCCAGGAACAACTGCCCCCGCTGGAGCTTCCTTCACACTTAAGGTACTGTGTCCCGCCTGGCTTCCCTTGCGACAGATCGTTCGGGGTGACAGTAAAGCCTCGACTTTCTAACCTGGGCTAGCCCGGGACAACCTAGCTAACTTTTCCTGACTTTAATTTCATCCTTTTTGTGTGAACTATCTACAAGACTCTTTGGGCATAACCCCACTGTGTGAACCTGGACCCCTTCTGCTTGCTATCTCCAAGAGTGGGCCTTGCAATTGACTTCCTTGCTCTCCAGTAGAACTCTGCCTATCCTGCCTTACTGTGGTTCTTTGTAAAAGTATTGAAACTTGTGTGCTTCCTTAACTCTGCCTTTTTCCCTCCCTTTCTTTACAACTTATTAGAGTGTCATCTTATGTTAAGCTCTCACCTCTGTCTGAAAATAAGTGGTGTTTCTCACTAAGACTTGTCTAATAAGTGACTAGGGTTGTATATATGTGATAGTGACTGTGTGCTGAATTTACTTAACTCGTTTTTGCTAGTGTAAATCACAAGTGTGTTTTTAAATAAATAATGATATACTTTTACACCAAAGCTCTGGTCAGTGTTTGTTTGTACTACTGTGTCTCTGTACCTATTGTGTATACTCTGCATACTGCCTAACTCTTCTTGAGGGAAGTCTGACTGCTCAGCCACAGCTACCAAGTGAATCTGTGTGGTACAGACTGCTACCAAGTGGGTTTACTGCCAAACACCTGTAGTCTTAAATCTTATGCAGTGTTCCCTAAGGGAACTGCACAGGTTTCTGCCTAACACCCGGGGTCGCTGAACTTGCAGGCCTGGCTCCTGCAGCACTAGAGTTTGGAGGGTACGATATCCCGGCGGACTGCAAGGAGGTCCTTGCAAAGGCCAGGGAGTCCTCAACTCTCAAGTGCTACGGACACAAGTGGAAGAGGTTCTCTGTCTGGTGCCGTGCACAGAAGATTAACCCTCTACGGATTACGGCCCCTCAAGTGCTACCGTACCTACTGTCGCTGGCCAAAGCGGGACTGGCGCATGCGTCCATCAAGATACACCTGGCAGCAATTTCCCGATACACCAGAACTACAGGACGTCCATCCCTGTGGTCTCATCGCCTGGTGAAGGAATTTATGAAAGGACTGTTCCGATCGTTCCCGCCAGCCTCGGCGTGGGAGCTCAACGTGGTGCTGACCAGGCTCATGGGGGCACCAACAGTGCCGAATTCAGAGGCTCGAATGAAGTTCCTGTCGTGGAAGACAGCATTTCTTGTGGCCATCACCTCCGCACGACGAGTGGGAGAGATCCAGGCCCTATCCTGCAAGCTTCCATACTTGATTTTTCCCGAAACGAGGGTGGTGCTGAGGACGCACCCCTCCTTCATGCCAAGGTGCCGTTGGACTTTCACCCCAACGAGCCCTTGGTGTTACCAATTTTCTTCCCGTCGCCTTCGTCGCCGGCCGAGAGGACTTTGTACTCGCTGGATGTAGCTAGAGCGCTGAAGTTCTATGTGGACCGCACAAAGAGTTTTCGGAAGACTTCACAGCTGTTTGTGAATTTTTGACCTGTAAATCAAGGGAAGGCTCTCTCGAAGGCTTCCATTTCCTGATGGCTCTGCGGCTGCATCATGCACTGCCACCGGTTGGCAAACCGACCGTTGCCCGGCCGTCCGAGAGCCCATTCGACCAGAGCGATCGCTGCTACCACGGCGTTCTTGTCTGGTGTGCCCCTGCTGGACATCTGCAGGGCTGCTACGTGGAGGTCGACGCACACCTTCACGAGATTCTAATGCGTCGACCGGGATTCCAGGGAGGAGTCCAGAATCGGCCAGGCAGTGCTGCACAACCTGTTCGCTTAAGGTGAGCCTGGTGAGGAGGTAAGAGATGTTCATGTAATGCTTAATACTGAGCCTTGCCACCTCCAGTGGTTGTGCATGTGTGTACTGCTATGTATTCTTATATTCATGAGCATGTGAATCCAAGCCAAACCCCATGCTGGAGAAGGAACAAGTTACTTACCTGTAACTGTTGTTCTCCAGCATGGGTCTGGCATGGATTCACATGCGAACCCTCCCTCCTACCCCTCTGCAGCTCTTCACTTGGTCATACTGCCACTTTACGTGCTACCAAATCTGAGGATGGCTGCCAGGGGTGGGGCTTAGGGAGAGGGCAGTCATTGGCTGGGGGCAGTATGACCCAGAGACCAGTGATTGGTTACTACTAAGAAAGACAGATCAGAAACAAAACTGAGACTGATTTTTTCTTATCGAGGATTCCCAGCCTGACGACAGGGAATATTCATGAGCATGTGAATCCATGCCAGAACCATGGTGGAGAACAACAGTTACAGGTAAGTAACTTGTTCCTTCCTCTGCTGGATTTCCCGAACTGCAGGAACTGCCAGGAACTACCGCCACCGCAGGAGCCTCTTCCACTTTTAAGGTACATTGTTCTGCCAGGCCTCCCTTTTCGTTGGGTACTGCTAAAGGTGTTTTAAATCCTTTACTTACCTATTGGGTTGGCCGTCCCTATCATCTAACATTTTCTTTCACCTTCTGCAACCGCCTTTTCGAATCGTTTAACAAAGACTTGACTGCAGCGACAATAACATTTTGCTCCTGGGCACTTTGCCCTGTACCACTGACTCTGGCACAGGCCTATTGACTCTGGCTAAATCTGTTACAACTGCCTTCTCTAGATTGCTTCTCACCTAGAAATGTGTTAGTGCACCTAACTCTTATAAACCACCTTTTTCTTCCCTCTTTTTAAACTTGTGAAGTGCCATTTTGGTTGGTTTTCACCTCAGTATTATACATGCTAAAGTACTGCCTTGCTTAACGTGTTCACAATCTTCTTGGGAAGTGTTGCTGGTGTGTTTAAGAGTATATTCCTGTATAACTTGACCTTTCCCTCCCTCTTGAGAAATTGTTAGAGTGCCATTTCTGCTTGGTTTTCACTGTGTCGTTTTGCTCAGTTTTCACTCTTGCTCAAACTTGTCTACAATTTAAAAAGGGAGTTGTGTATAGTTTTCTTGACTGGTTTAACTTGCCCTTTTCATAGTGACTTGTGTGTGAACATCAGAATGTGTAAAATATATATTCTTTTTGATACAAAACTTTGGTCAGTGTTTCCTTGTTCCATAGCATTGTAGTCCTAATGTGTAAACCCTGAATACTGTTCATCTCCCTCTTGAGATAAGTGTGACTGCTTAACCACAGCTACCAACTAAATCTTTGTGGTACAGACTGATACCAAATGGGATTTATTGCATATACCTGTAGTCTTAATCTTCTGTAGTGCTCCCTAAGGGAACTGCACAGGATTCTGCCTAACATCATGTTCTGTCTGAAAAATCTGCAGGACAAGGCTCCCACCTAACTCCCCCAGCCACCTGCAGACTGGCAATACAATTGGATTGGGCTCTCACCCACAACATTCACCTCTCAGCCATACACCACCTGGGCAAGAAACATTCAGAGGCAGACAGGCTGAGCAGATTGGGGGTGGGGGACTATGTCTGGGAATCCTGTTCCTGCTGTTTGAAGCTTGGGATCACCCAAAGGTGGACCTTTTTGTGTAAAACACAAATGGTCATCAATTTACCTCTTGGATGGGCACAAACAGGCATTCTCTAGTGGACGCGTTACACCTATCATGGAACAGCCGCTGGTGCTATGCGTTTCCGCCAACGCTTCTGATTCAGATGATAATGCGCAAATTCAGAAAATCAATGGGTTGCCTCATGATCGTGGTTCCCCAGTGGTCATCCAGGATATGGTTCTCTGATCCAACTCTTATGACTAGTTAAGGTCCAGCTCCTCTGCCCACCTCAGGAACTCAGCTTCTCGCGCAGTAAGGCTCACCCAGCTCTGGGTGCACTAGCCCTGAGCAATTAACGCTCGGGCATATGGGACATCTGAAAGTAATTTGGAGATGATCCAAAGGGCAAGAAAGGACTCGACCAGGAGCCAATACAAAAGCAACTGGTCACGCATTCTGCTTCTAAGCTAAGGACAACAAAGTGGATCTGATCTCCTGCACGCTGGATCAGGTGCCATCTTTCCCAGCACATCTCCCACAAACGGGTTTAAGTGGACACGTACTGCACATATTTAGCGGCCATCGGAGCCTATAGAAATTGGGAGGCAAAGTTCTTCTCAACGTCTAACTCGGTCATCAAAAGGCACTTGCAAGGTTTATTGAGGCTATACCTGCCCATCAAGCGGCCACACCCAGTGTAAGACCTTAATATTGTTTAGCGGCACTAGTTCATAAGCCCAGTGCAGCTGTTCTAGAACAGTGAGCCTGAAGACCTCTACCTTCCCATCCCTTCCACCAGACAGGGATAGCAAGAGGTTGGGCGTGTGGGTTATGAGGACCTCATGGTGGCAACAAGTAAGACCGATAAAGTGATCACTGTTCAAGGGTGTTTAATGAACAATGAGTTGGGTATGGAGTTTGGAAAAAAGCCTATTCTAATCCTAAATCTAAGATGGGAGCATGGGTCAACCATCAAATGAAAAATAAGGCAGTCCTAGTGGCCTTGTGGCAAATAAAATGGCCTATACTAAGAAACCTATTGCCAAACCTTACAACTAATACATGAAGGGGTGTGGGATATTTCTCAAGAAAAGAAAGAAGTGTTCTCAAGTAGTATGTCAGGATGCAGTAGCCTGGGTCTCCCTTCCCCACGTTTTGAGCACAGGATAAGGTGGTATCTTGGAGCACAGTATAGTCTCTGGCTTCTCCAGCATGAGACAACGGTTCTAATGGCAGCTTTCAGGACCGTCAACGGCCAAAGTTTCGTCTCACTTGAAATGCTTTCCTTCGAGGACCTGAGTTCTTCAACTAACAAAAACAAAAGTTCCTTTAACAAACAAATGAAGTTCAGTTTCCAATGTTCGCTGGTTTATGGGTTCACTCACCCCTGGTTCTCCTTCTTCTGGCCGCTGACCCTTCTCTCGTCTCTTTAGCGGTATTCACGTCACTTGTTTTCTCAATGTCTTTACAAACAGTTCCTAGTGGACATCCTTCTTGTCGGGGTTTAAATCTGTTAACACTCTGTTTCTTGGGACTTTAGACTTTGCCCTTCTTGGAATTTGCTTCCCTGGTTTCCTCTCACTGTGGGGTTTGCTTCCCTTTGTTTAACTTAGTTTGTAGATCAAAGTCTTTCGATTGTACAGGGATTTTGCTTGACCCTCAGTATGACCACTTTAACCTATTCCGCTGGCTCTCCTATGATCTGCTGGCATCTGTAGTTTCACTCTCAGATAGGGATCGACCAGAGTCTCTTTGAGTTAGCACCCATGTGGTGCTGGTTTCCCTCAGCAGCTGGTCTCACCTTAACACTTTACAGTACTTTCACAGTTCCTCGAACTTGGTTCAAAACTTGCCACTTTGCAATTATCAATTAAACACAGCCCAGTTCTTATTGGCTCTCCCCTCGACTCACCGGCTGTGATGAACCGCTTGGCTAACCTCTTCATTGGAGGCAAGGCCGGTGCCACAGTCACGGCAGCTTCCCTCGCTCCTGCATATGGCTTGCACTGTGTACCGTTGACATCTGCTGCAAGATACTTGTGCTGCTGTTCGTGGTCTTGGTCTTTCTTCCTGGAAGGTTCTGCGGTTCTGGGATGAAAAGTTCAAGGTCACTTCTCACCTTGCCACCCTCTTGACGTCTTTCTCCTTCATTTGAACTGCAGCGCCTGATTAGCCGTCTTTGTGCTGTCTGCCGTGCTCGCACTGTGCTACCTGGCTGCACCTTTTATCCCTGTGGAGAAGGGAAAGGGCCATTGGGTGTGTGTGTGATTCTGATCAATTGCCTGACCTTTGTATTGTGACACGTCAGGTCAGGTCAGGCTCTGGTGTTAATGCTTTGTCCTTTCTGTTGTGCGAAAGTGTTCGTGTTGGAACGGGGTTTGGAATGTCTGATGTGAGAGGATGGGGAAAAGGTGTCAAAGGAAGGGGGAGTACGTCGAAGCAGGTGCATTGAGCAGAGAGACCTCAGCCTCCCACTAGTGGTAACTCTGTCAGGCAGTACTAGAGAAGATCTTCTTTCTTTGGGGGATTCCTCAAGTGGACCTCTTCACTTCCAGTGTCAACAGGAAGTGCAAGTTTTTCTGCTCTGGGGAATTTCCTTCGACAGAGAGCTTTTGGAGAAACCCTGACATTCGATTCGACTGTCGACCTCCTTTTTGCGTTCCTGCCGATCCCTCTCATTCCGCTGGTCCTCAGGAGACTGTCTGTTTGGAACCACGCTGGTCATGATCACCCCGGACTGGGTCTGGGGGGAAATCATACCAAAATTACTAATACTAAAATCCTGACCCCCCCCCCTTATTGCACCCAATATTGCGGGGGTTGCGGGGGTATCCCCTGCTTACCATTACGGTAAGCGGCGGATAAGAAAAAGAAAAGGACCCTGCGGTGGCCGCACCGCCCCACTTAAGTGGGAGGAACTGACGCTGCAGGGGTACAAGGAAGTCGGCAGCGCACACAGAAGTGTGCCGCAGTAAAGCTAATTGGGGGGGCTCTGGGGGTTGTGGGTTTGAGGATTACGGGCAAAAGTGATTTATCTGATCACTAGGCCGCGTCGTAATTGTAGTCGGCATTTTCTGCGGCGGAATTACAGGCGGCGCAGTGATCATAGATTCGGCCTAGAGAACATGGTATCCGGAACTTCTGGACATGTCAGTCTGTCCTCCCTGGTGCCTTCCGAGGAGAGTCGACTTGTCCCAGTCGGAGGTGCGGTTCTTCCACCCTAACCTCAGCAGACTGAGCCATCGTGCGTGCCTACTGAGTGGCTGAGATACAAGGAGTGGGACTTGTCCGATGATGTCCTTGATATGCTCCTTTCAGCTCAGAGGCCCACTACTAAATCCATTTATGCCTGCAGGTCGTGTACATTTTCCATTTGGTATTGGGAGAGGTACCTGGATTCTTTTTGTCCTCTGTCCCCTGTGTTTGGATTTTCTGCTTTCCTTGGCCCAAGGGTTACCTCGCCGCTAGTTCTGTGTTCAAGAGGTCCCCAGAATGGGGCTTGTTTTTCCCAGTCCCCACTGTCCGCAGTTCTTGCAGGGTTTGTGTAACCAGTTTCCTCCCACCAATTTGTGCTTCCGCCATGGGATTTGAATTTAGTTTGAACATTCTTTGTGGGTGCTCCGTTTGAGCTCCTTCATTCTGTTCTATTAGATTGCTCACCCTTAAGATGATTTTCCTGGTTGCCTGAGATCCAGGCATTGTCTGTTGTACCTCTTTATTTGTTTATTTACAAAGAGAAAGTGACTTTGAGAGTGAGACCATTCTTTCTGCCAAAGGTATTCCGAGTTCCATCTCTCTCAGAAGATCCATCTTCCTGTGTTTTTCCCCCGCCTCACCGTTCCAAGTTAGAGGAACTATTTCATCAACTGGGCCCGGTACGGGCCCTTGAGTTCCACATTTATGTTACTAGAGAGACTAGAAAAGATTACCCACTTTTTGTTGGTTACGTGGTGCTCCTGCTGGCAGGGCTGTGACCAAACACACCCTGTCCTGGTAAATCATTCTCTGCATCTTAGAATGCTATGATCTGGCTGGGAAGATTGTGCCTGAGGGCCTCGGGGCTCATTCTGCGAGGGTAGTGGGTGCCACCTCTGCCCTACAGAGATGAGTACCTGTCCTGGACTTCTGCCAGCTGCGACGTGGGTATCTTTACACACATTTGCTAACCACTATTGCTTGGATTCCATTGTGGGTCAGGATGCCTGTTTTGGTAGGGCAGTCCACCAGAGTTTCCTTGCTTCTAGCCTCCAGATTATGTACATCTTTGGGAGTCTATCACAGATGAGGAATTTGTGGCAGGAAAGAATCTATTAGACACATACATTACTTGCCTTTCAGTAATGTTCTTTCTGATGGATGTTACTGCCACAGATGCCCCATTGCCCTCCCTACGTTCCCCTCTTGTGGGAAGCTAGTACACCATTGGTTCTATGGTCCCTAAGCGTCAGAGTGCTAGGAAAAAGGGGTGGAACTGAGGTCATGGGGCACGGCGCAGCTGCTTATACTTATTCCACCTGCATTTCCAGCGCTAGGACACATGGAGGCATCAGACGTACTGACGTGTAGCCGCGCAGCGGAAATGTTTCAGAAGAGCAGCTGCGCTGGGATATCGATATCATAGATGAGGAATCTGTGGCGGGAACATCCATCAGAAAAAAACATTACAGAGAGGCAAGTCATTTGTTCTGTAGACTTAAAGATCCTCAAGTTCCATCTCAGCAGGACTAAGTCATTACATAAATCAGAGGCTTTACTGGTGATGTTTGGTGGTACGTCTACGGGGCACCCAAGCTTTCAAAGCGTCAATAGCTAGATGGATGGTGGCTACTATTGCAGAGGCCCACAGGTTGCAGAATAAGCTGTGCCCGTCGAATAATCAAACCCATGCTGTCAGGGCAAAAACATCAGTGGCGTTTCAATGACAAGCACCCTGGCATGTGAGAAGTGAAGTGGCCAGTTGGTCGTCTCCTTTGGCATTTCGCAAACATTGTTTAGACATTGGTGCCAGATCAGATGCAGCGTTTGGCCATGCTGTTTGGAGGAATTTATTTTCTCAATAGGAAATAGCCATGACTCCTCCCAAAGGGCTAAACCTGTTGTAATTGCCCATACAGTATGGAGGAAAGGTGATGGCATGTAGGATTAATTATGAGCTACTCACTGTAGTGTCTAACATGCTCCTAGTCCGTGTTCCCTTTCCTCCAAACGGCCTACATCCCTCCCCACCCACCCCCCAATTAGTCTGGCGAATTCCTCTGGCCTGTGTGTAGAAGGGGGACTGGGGTGAGGTGCTGCATGGCGGGACTAGTGGGTCATGGATACGCCCAGGCAAGCCTTAAATTTAAAAGGGAAAATGTGCTTTTTTGTCAGAAGGAAATGTTTCGCGTCCCTGTGCAGGAACACCCATACAGTATGGAGGAAAGGGAACTATGGACTAGGAGAATGTACGTCACTATGCTGAGTAACTTCATTTATTGTGGGAATATGAAGAGGCGGGGAAAACAAACTTCACTGGGACAGTGTTTTGAGTCTGCATGGATCACATTTACTCACAGGCAGGGGGCAATCAGTCTTTGAGAATAGTTGGTGCAACATGTACAATGGGCACAGCCGTGTCAGTAGGCTACAGTGGACATGGTCAGTGCACCTTGAGGCCATAGCTAGTGGGCCAGTGGAAATGGCCAAAGGGCAGTGAACCCTGAGGTCGCTAAGAGGTTATGGGCGTTGGCCAGTATGCTAGGCCTTCCCTCTTTTAAAATCATTGCTGCAAAATGTACAGTGGCCCCGGCTGAAGTCCATGGCTATTGGGCGCCAAAGAAAATATAGTAAAACAAAAGCATTATTATTCAGTTAGGGTGATCAGATAAATCGCAACATAACCCTTGAAATTGAGCTGCTTTGGGAAGTGATGACCATCTTAACTCGGCGCCCCCTCCAGTGCAAATACCATTAGCACATACTTGATATCGGGGGATTTACCATGGCATAAAAAAATTGCATAGAAAATGGCATAAGACCATCAACGGAGACAGGTGGGGGATGAATAATGCTTTTGTTGTGATAAATCTGATCATCTTAACTCTCTTAACTAATGTTTTTCTCTGAATATATATATATCTTCTTTTGCAAACAATGTAGTGCATCCATACCTGTTGTCTTCGCTCAGTCCCATCAGTTACTACTCTCACTTGTAGATTTGACTAAAGCAGACTTCCAACATGAATTACAGAAGGCGCGTCTGTCAGCTTTTTCGTGCTCTAAAAAACAAATCACACAATCACTTTGTTCACACAACACTTTGCTGAGCAATTTCTTGAAGGACTATTCAGAAAATAGCGACGTAGAGAACTGTGGACGATATTGTATTATCAACGCTGATAGGCATCTTTTCGGGCTTATGCAAAGGAGAGACCACAAATAGGTATGCAGAAAGACAAACCCAGTCTATACTTGCAAACAATATAACACTGGTCATGTGGTTCGGAAACAGATCCATGTTACATCCACTAAGTACCTGTGGAAGATACTGCAGATGGATAACTACTGTAGCAGGTAAATCATTCTTTCGAGGGTTGAAAAGGGGGCCTGGTGACATGTTGAATCTAATTTTTAAAATGGTGTTGCAGCATTTATTAAGCTACTTGTACAAGGCACAAAAACATGTTTTTAATACATAAATTGTAAAACGGGTTCGAAAATGTATATTTTCTGAAAAAATACTTTTTATTTTCTTAGGTGTGGACTGGAACGTGGGCCCCTCACATGAATGGCGTGCACATGAACCAGCTTGGCTGACTGAGATAAGCTAGCTATACTGGACATTCCTACCATTCAAAAGACATCTGAGGGGCAAAAACAGCCAGTTTGCTCCCAAATCATTCTACCAATGTGCTTGACTGAAGTGTGTAGGCTTTATTTGCAGAAGAACTTAACTGACCTTTTTTCTGTGAACATAGTCCCCACCCAACCCATCATACTTCCACTTCAGTTAACTTTTGTTCCCACCGTTCCTCTTTCCCTTATTTTATTTTTAATATATTTTGGACATAATTTTCTGTTGGAGCTGTTCCTTGGCTGGTTGGTTATAGTACTGTAAACTGCTTCTGAGCAAACACAGAAATTTAGCAAAATTATGTAACTTTGATCCTGAAGTTTTAGAATGGCAAATGTACAATTGTTTACATAACAGAAAATGGCTAAGCAGAGAATTTCAATATTTCAGTATAGAGGCTCTACTTTATGTAGACTTAAATTAATGTGAGATATGTATCTTCATATTCAGAAATCTGGATGTTTCCTTCATACATTAAAATATTAATAAGCATATCTTTTGTACTTGCATAATTTTATATTCCTTTGATGTGAAATTTGTGGTGTTGATGGTTGGTCTGTTAGCTCCCTACACGCATAGAGTTGTTCCCTCTACAAAGATGAAGGCTCGTAAGGTCTTGTCTGTAGGTGCTTTTGGGTACAGTTATCTGCAATGGGTATCAAGAGTTGTGTTTTCTTTATACAGGTATTTGACAATATAGGTACATTCCACAAATAATGTACACAAAAGTCTGTTTAGAAGAACTAGAACATTTCGACAGTAGTATACAAAGCATTTCTTGATGAATATTTAACACAACATCCTAAGATCACCAAATTAGTTCAACTGTGCTGTCTAATAATTCAGAATTTCCTAGGGGAAGAAAGTGCCTTTTAATTGAATTATTGTTCATTTTCTTTTTTGAAGTGTGTTTTAGAGTATATCAAATCACCATTGATGTTGCTGATCATTGCATGCACATTAAAGTAGAACATTTAGAGGAACTGTATTGTGTTAGCGGGACTCTCAGCAATCCAACAGAAGGTAGAAGGGCCGTAACATTTCGGAGTACAATCCTTGGGTAATTTCTAAAAAAGCGTTTAAAATTATCCATTATCAAAGCTCCATTGAAAACTGCAGATAATTCAGATTTATATACTATTTAATCAATATTACCCTCCGCTGCGGGTAATGTGGGTTCTTATGAGCCTGCAAGCCCAACTTACGAGACTGAAACAAGTCAAGGGTGCTTAAGGAGGGCTACCGACTCCTGAGAACTTGCCTTGCCCAGCACTTGCAGAAATATAGCTACTAGCACTCGGCTGCGAGTCCTGTTTCTACTCGAGTGCTAGGATTTCTGGGCAAACGAGGAAACAATTGAATTGGGGCCAGAGTGGAGAGAGGAGCCCATTTTCTGTGTATGTCCTGCAGGACTGAAGGTTTGGAAGGAGGAGAGGCACAGGGAAGAGCGAGCAATGCCATCATTGTGCCAGAGAGAGAGGCGCCGCAGGAGCATTGTGCTGGTGAAAGGTCCGAGGGCAGCAGGTAGAGAAAGCTGTCAAGCCGGCGAGGTAGACCTGGGAGCACCCAAGTGGCAAATGGAATATTGAACCACCATAATCCATGGCTACACTGGCGCTTAATTGCCTGGAAGCCTTGAATCCTATTGGCTTTCAGGGTTCCAACATCCACTGGTTTTATTTGCTGCAAGCACATACTTAAAAACTAGGTTTACTATAAAGAATTGTATGATGATCTGAGTGTTAATATTTTGAGCCATTTGTTAACCTGATCCAGGCATGTCTGAGCCTCAGTTTGTTCAGCCTGATCGATAATGTTAAATATATGTGCTCACTGAATACAATTAAGATACAGTAGTAGAGGAAATGTGTGTGTGTGTGTGTGTGTGTGTGGTTACACTTTACCTCGCTCTCATACGCATATAGACTCCTGCTTCACAGCTGTGTTATGCTTTCCAATTGTCATTTTAATTTGTACCTGGCTCATTCTTGGAAGTAAAAATGTGCTTTTACTCCTATTTGGTGAAGATGGATTCATCAATCCTACCTCCTCAAATGAGTAACCAGAAGGACAGCCTGCTTATGTATCTGCACACTGAACACATAGCCATAGAATGAATTATCTGCTTTCTAGGAGTCTGCGTGTGGGGCGTGCACAGGAAGAGGAACAAGCCACCAATGTGGAAAAGGAGAGGATAGTGGTGTAGTGGGGAGGGTTCAGTGTTGTGAAGGTGAAATGGGGGTCCGGAGAGCCCACAAAAGAATAGGGAAAGGGTAGTGAGCAAGTTAAGGATGGAGGCCCTGGAGCAGATTATGGTGTGTGTATGGCTGTGATGGGGGAAGCTGATGGGGTTAGGGGCAGAGCCCCCCCATTGAGAGGTGTGATGGGAGTGGGAGGTGGTATAGAGGGGCAGGGCCCCACAAAGACCAAAAGAGGCATGGGTGGGGGAATGAGTCCAATTGCTCAAATCGATTTCGCAGAGAGGGAAGGTCGGATTCTGTAAATCGGGTTCTGCGGCTCACAAGCTTTGACACACACACACATATCCAAGAACGTCCTACATTTCAGTGGACCTCACATGTTACCAGTGTTTCAATTACTGTTTTGGAATTCAAAATATTTCCATGCTTAGAAATGTTGGAGTAAATGATAGTGGCAATTGGATTTGTAAAAGTCCCAACTGGTGATGGGCAGGCTGAGTGAGGGATTCCCGAAAACAATCAAGCAAAGTGTAAATACCTTTTAATTGATTTCTTCTTTCCAAGGACTCTATATCTTTGATATCCTATCTCCAGCCCTAGCTACTGCGGAAATGTTTTGTCTACCAGCTGGCGCATCACATCTCCACATGAGCGAAGTTAGAATTTGAGATTTTTGATTTATAAACGCACGCACAACGAACTTAATCATATCCTGGCGCAGATGTTAATATTTCATGGTAACGAAGCATAATCATTGCTGAGAACAGGTGATGCAGAAATTAGGGCAGCGCTATGTATTCATCAGACTTACTTAAATAAGTATGTCTTTAGGCCTGCTCTAAATTTCAGCAGTGAGTTTGCCTGTCCTAGGCTCTACAGAAGACTGTTCCATAAACGGTGTCCAAACACTGAAAAACATTGATCACCTCTTGATCTATAATTTGTCCTTGGAATAACAAGATGAGATAGATCTTTAGATCTAAGGGCTCTGGTTGGTTGGTATCGCTTCAGTTTGTTATCAAATAGGCTGATGCCAGCCCATTCAGGCATTTATAAACCAAGCGCCCTATTTTAAATTTGATCCAATCATCCACTGCTAACCAACGCAGTGGTCGGCGGAGATCGGAAATGTGGGTATTTTTGGTTGCACCAAAGACTAGTCTTACACCCACATTTTGAGCCTTTTGGAGGTGATGAATCTGGTTGGCTGCAACTCCGGTCAGAAGTCCGTTGCAGTAGTCTAGATGAGAATTGACTAAAGCCCCAACCACCACGGCATGATCAGTAGTTGGTACATGGGGTAGTGCTTGACGCAGAAGGCGGATGTTATAGAAGACTTATTGGACTCTGAAATCTGAGCTGATATTTCTTAAGAATATTCATTAGGGCGCGAAGATGGATATTAAAAAGAAGTGGAGAGAGTGCTGATCCCCGTGGTACCGCACAACCCTGAAGAAGAATGTCGGAAAGAAAGCCACCAACCTGGACACGTTTTTGTCGGTCAGTGAGAAAAGATGTAAACCATTGTAGCGCACAGGGATCCACCTTAACCAAATTTTGCATGCGATCCAGCAAAATGCTGTGGTCCACCGTGTCAAACGTGGCAGACAAATCAAGCATTACAAGCAGGGAGAGTTTACCTGACTCCCCAGACCGCCATAAATGCCGTCTCTGTCCCATGTAAGGGACAAAAGCCAGATTGTAAAGGGTGAAGGAGGTCCTGGTCCTCAACGTGGTCTTGCCATTGTTTGGTAACCACTTTTTCCAAGGTTTTGCGTGGCCAGGGAAGCCCCGCAATTGGCCGATAATTATTATAGTCCTCTGGGTCTAAACTTACTTTTTTAAATTTGGCACCTTTACATCCTTAAGCCAGACGTGGTGTCAGAGCCTTCCCACCACATGACCTCGCTTTTTTTTCCCTACAGGACAGTAGGCTCCGGGGAATGCCAGTAAGCTAAATTTATTACTGCATCCTGCTGAACTGTGGTAAAGCCTTTAGCTGTAAGCCCTGTTTGAAATGCGAGAGACGGTTTTCTGTTTCTGACTCACACAGGATTCGTCTTTATTGCCTGGGGAGGAACCGGACCTGCAAGGCTCTGGGTTTTGCTAATCCGTGCACCAAAAAGCCCTAAGGGTGATTGCTGCAAAACCTTTCAAACGCATAGAGGAATGCTCGCTTGTCCAAAAAAGACAAAAAGCAGCAACAGGGGTGTGGCTTGGAGCACTACGGATGTGGGCGCTTTCCTAAGAGCCTTCATGGGGTGCTCAGCACGCTGCAGATTTATCCCCTTACAGCGACCCCTGCTGTATTGTTGGGAGGCCGCCTGAACTATTCTGGCACTGTTTGAGCCGAGCGAGGCTTGCTACAACATTCTGAAGCATGGTGATTTTCCGATCCGCCAGAGAAGCGGATCAATAAGCTGCCAGACACAGCATGCTGCCCGGCCACGACGCTGCTGGAACGAAAGGGCAGGTGATGCCGAGCTGATCATAACAAAAGAAATGTGGCAGCCTCATGGCACGTCCACGCCCTTCCAGGCAGAGAGATGGAAGATGTATTTGTTTTTTATTTGTATTTTATTACATTTATAGAGTGCTCTTCACCAGTAGCGCTAGTACAAAATGTTAAACAGTACAATCAAGTTGAACAAAGCAAACCAATTAAAACAGAATGAAGAAGCAAATGGAATTAGATAGTCGGAAGAGCATATAAGAGATGAGCCTTAAGAGTAGCCTAGAAAATTCAAAGAGAAGTAGAAGAGCAGACAAAAAGAGGGATAGTATTACAATTTTTGAGTGCCAGAAGAGCGAAGAACCGGAAACAAGAGAATGCACATGTGGGCCTTGGTCACAGCAAGAAGAAACTGATTCTGGGATCGGTAGGAAAGTAAAATGAGACCAATGAAGAGAGATGAGGAGCAAGACCATGAGTACATTTAAAGACAATCAGAAGAAAATATTAAAGAAGATGATACTCAAAAAAGAGAAGCGAGATGGAATGTAAAGCTGGAGTAAGTGAGGAACTGGGAGACAAAGAAAAAAGAAGACAGACTGAAGAATTATAGAGCGAAGAGAGAGAAGGTGGGCGGCAGGGAGACTGAGGAAAAGAGATGAGCAATAGACCATACAGGAGAAAGCCAGAGAAAAAAGAAGCTTAGCGTGAAAAGAAAGATAAGGTCAAGCTTGACGGATATTAAAGAGAGTGTAACAACCAGAATGAGCAATAGACGAAATATGTAATGAAAAAGAAAGAGAAGGATTGAAAATGCCAACTAAGTTACAAGCGGAAGAGGAAAACAGAAGGGACGAAGATGGCAAGAAAAGAGCAGGCGGGGAAGGGTAAGGAGGTATGGTGGAAGCAGAAAAGAGGAGCACCTCCATCTCGGAGGGATTGAGGTGAAGAAACTGAAAGAACATCCAGTTTTGAACAGCAGAAAGACAGTTAGAAACAGTAGAATGGGGGGCGCTGTTGTGCACAATGCTGATGGCTGCCTGAGAGGAGAGCTCCGGCCCGTAATCCATCCTATGACAAAATAAATCCTTTTCGGGGCCACCTACACGCCGGAAAATACCTGTAAACGGCAGAGGAAGACCTACGGCACCACTCAACCAAAACTCATGCAGTAACGGATATGTGATCCCGAGATATCGTCCGGATAGCTCACGCCGTGGGAACGGCGGTAGCGAACCCGAATCGCAGCTCCACAAGTAAGCCACGACAGCCCAGAGGCGTGGACTTGGCTGCAGGCCGGAGGGGGGAAGGGCCATGCTATGCGCCTGAACACTGGATGTCCTGCCAAGATACTGCAGAGCTGGCGGCCGACAAGTCCTGTTGATGCTCGGTTCCTAGCCCGGGTGTACACCCCCAGAGCGGACCAGACGTGATCCTTGGAAAGCGGTGACTTCCACTGCTTGACGCCGCAGTCTGGTGGATGTGAGCCGCTGCGGCAAGATCCTTGTGTTGCCCCCGTCTGGGCCACACGGCCCTCTGCCTGGGCCGTTGGAGTTCCGCGGGCCGACCCTCAGCCTACACCCGAGACTGCCTGGAGAAGAGCGGGCCCATGGCCTGGGCGGACCTTGCAGGTGCCGGTGCGCCGACTGCTCCCATCAGTCGGATCCTGCGCCTATCGCCTTAAGGTGGGAGCCCACACCACAACTCCTTCATAGGGCGCACTGGCAGCTCCTGTCTGAGCATATCCGCCACACAAAACACCATCGGGCGTGTTGCGGGGGTTCGATCGGGACCTGGAGCGACCTACCCTGGTCTTGCCTTACGCAACTCACTGCTCAAAACCTCACGCTGTAACCCTGGGAACAACCCGAAACAAATGCTTGCAATATTGAGGGAATCGGTGTGCCATTAGCCAGAGCACGCGCCCAGATGACGCCAGCCGCCAGCTCCCACGCCTCGTGCCTCGGGAAGGCAAGTACCCCTCCAGATCCAGCCTATACACTGAACCTGTGCTGAGTCTACAAATCCAATGTCCGGACAGCTTAGCGGTGCAGGGGGACCCGACTGGATCAGCCATAAGTGTTGATGTGCACCTTTTTTGGAGGCCATATGAATACTACTGTCTAACTACAGGATCTCCTGATTTCTGACGCACCCACTGCGCAGCGGACAGGCGGAGTGCGCGCTTTCATTGCCGCTGGCACTGGCTATAATCCTACGCTAGCAGTTACATACCAACCCCGGACCTTGGCAACATATCACAGGTTGGCACCAGTGAGCGAACATTGGGGACATTGAGCTCCAGCGGTCGGCGGAGCATATTTGACAGCCCATACCCAGACACACGGCCAGGCCATTGCAGCGCAGGCTACACAACGACCCTCTCGCCTCTCCTTCACTGCAGCCGAGCCAAACAAGCCCAATTTACACACCAGGAAGGATCGCTTCCAACGCACGGGGGATCACTGCACCCCACGTAAGACTGCTGGACAAAAACACTATAGGAGGCAAAGAGACGTGGGAGAACACAAAACACTCGATCCAATATATGGGCAGCCACGAAAAGAAAGGGACAGGCCCCAAGAAAACCGGCCCAATGGACTCCTTTGCCAGCTCCCAGTCACACGGGTCTACCACAACATCTATTGGGCCAACTGACAGCCAGCCAGAACCCCCGATGGACGAGAGGGTGGACAAACTATTGTCGATGGTCCAGAGTGGCTTCCTTGCGGTCAATAGTGAACTTGACGATATTGGGGCAACAATTAGTTCCCTGAAGGCAAGAGTCGATCAAGAAAGCGCACGCACCACTGAGGCGGAGACCAGGATCAGCGCCAATGAGGACTCGATAACACAACACAGCCGTGACATCGCCCAAATGAAAGGTGATCTTCAGAGAACCCTGAATAAGTGCGAGGATCTCGAATCTCGATCCAGGAGAAATAATATCCGCCTGGTCGGGGTAGCCGAAACCTTTGGCAAGGGATCCATGGAACGCCAAGTGGAAAACCTCCTGAAATCTCTCTTGGGCCCCAACGCTTTCTCCGATCATTTCCTTGTGGAGCGTGCCCATCGCAGCCTGGAGCACCACCCCGCACAATCATTGCCCATCTCCTCAATTATAGAGATAGAGACACTATCCTGAAAATTTCCAGGGAGAAAGGCTCCCCACACTACGAAAATAACAGAATACGCATATACCCGGATTTTTTGACAAATGTGCAAACATTAAGAAGGTCCTACGAACCAGTTAAGGGACAGTTGAGGCTACGCCAGATCCCGTATGCGCTCGTCTTCCCCGCTAAAATGCGGATCCAACATGGAGGCCGAGCACACTTCTTTGAAAATCCTACGGAAGCCATGTTGTATGTTGAGGCCTCTATCCCACTTCCCCGGGGAGCCGGGCGATAAATCAGAACTTACCGCCCCAGCCGGCGGCAGAACCGGAGGACCATGCTGGCTGACAGGCCTTACTCCACACTGCATTGTCATGAAGTTCGGAAACCTGTTGACGGCGAGGTGGCCCTGACCGCCACAAGTTAGAAGTAGGGCCGTGAGCCCCCCGTGGTGATCGGTCACGTGAGTACGGCTCACACCCCCAGGAGATTTCCCAAGTTATGTTTGAAGGGATACATCATCGGGTTGGGGTTGATGATGCGGGTGGGGTTTGGTGGGGAAATCAAGTAAAGGTTCATCCTGGCACTAGGCCAGGACTGTTTAGGGAAGTTATAGAGTTAAAATCAGGGGGCTACTTTCTAGCAAGACGCTCGCATTATTTGAGACAATGGCAATACACCTGGCAAACACATGCCCCAATAAGCAACTATGAGACAGGCTAAAGGAGGCTTAAACATTAGAATACTCTCCTGGAATATTCGTGGGCTCAACAACCCGGTCAAGGCGAGGAAAATCGCAGCATATATCACACACCATGACCCCCATATTCTCCTTATACAGGAAACGCATGCATTGGGGAATGTTAACACCAAATTACTGCCATGCTGGGGCCCTCATAGATACTTTACGGAATACTCGACACAGTCCAGGGGAGTCCTGACTCTTATACATCCCAAGCTATGCTTCAAATACCACTCCAGTAGGATAGACCCACAAGGTAGATATGCGTTGGTGTGGGGGGAGTTGGCGGGGCGCCAGATAATCCTGATCAACACATATGGACCCAATATAGATGACCCACTATTCTATTGTACAATACTAGATATGCTGTCCACATCGGGGGAGGCACAAATAATTTGGGGTGGAGATTTTAATACAATACTTGATCAATCCTTGGATCGTTCCTCAGCCGCCCCTAGGGCCCCGTCCAAATCGGCACTAGCCATCAAACAATTGATGGAACAGATCGACATAATTGATGCATGGCGCACGTTACACCCACATGAGAAGAAATTCACCTTCTATTCGTCCGTCCATGACTCCCACTCGCGCATAGACTACTGGTTCACTAGTTCATCCCTAGCTGGGACGATTACCAATTGCAAAATACATCCCCGCACGCTCTCAGACCACTCACTGATAACACTAGACATTAGCCTGGATGACTCTTCACCTCCTCCACGATCCTCAGAGACCCCCCCATGTCTGTGAGGCACTATGTACTGAAATTGAGGAATTTCTGGAACTTAATGAGGGCTCAGTGAACACCTATGCCACCCTATGCGAAGCGTTCAAAGTCTGGATTCGGGGAACCATACTGGGTAAGTCCACGGGCATGTTGAAATCTGTGAGAAGGGAACTGGGTATAGTTGAAACCAAAATAGACTTGTTACAAATGGAGTATAGCGCCACACTAGATAAGGGAACCCTGTTGAAAATTCACACTACACTTAAGGAATTCAATGAGTTGGCCAACAGGGAAGTTCTATACATGGCTACCCCAGCTAAATCCCGCAGATACGGGGAGAGCAATAAAGCCGGGAAATTTCTGGCCAATATACTTAAAACTGACAGACATCACAACCCGATCGCTAGCATACAGAACTCGGCCGGGATAACGGTCAACAAAGAACAGGACATTAATTCCACCTTTGCAGATTTTTACTCCGCTCTATACTCCAATCATGATGTAAAAACCAAGGAAGACACATTCAGGTACCTAGATGAACTGGACCTCCCTACATTCACCCCTGAAACACGAAACATACTAGATCAACCTGTTACAATCGAAGAATTCACAGCGGCTATTAAGTCTCTATCCGGTGGCCGAGCCCCCGGTTCAGACGGCCTGACTGCGGAACTATACAAAGAATTTCAGAGTGAATTAGCCCCATTATTATTGAAAGTGTGGGAAGGGGCTGTGAGCCGGGGTGTCCTCCCAGATTGGATGCGCGAAGCAATCATCACGGTCCTTTTGAAACCCTGTACACCAGCACACGACATGGCCTCTTATACTCCCCTCTCCCTGATAAATACCAACGCAAAAATCTTCGCCAAGGTATTGGCCACTAGACTCCTGCCGTACATGCCAATCCTGGTCCACCCTCACCAGGCTGGCTTTATACCAACAAGATCTACAGCTCTGAACTTGAGGCAATAATTCAATGAAATGGCACAGATAGATCCAGAGGCAAAGGGGGCCGTAGTGGCCCTGGACGCCGAAAAGGCCTTTGTTTCCGTCTCCTGGACATACCTTTTCCTAGTGCTTGAGAGGTTTGGTCTTGGTCCATACTTTACTAAATGCGTGTGGTTACTATACACCCAAACATCTGCTAAGGTTTTAACCAACAACACCCTGTCCTCTACATTTCAACTACAAAGGGGGACCAGGCAGGGCTGTCCCTTCTCACCTATCCTTTTTGCACTTACCATAGAACTAATGGCGGAATATATCCGCCAGAACCACTCTCACAGGGGTCTCAGGATGACTTGTCCCCACAAATGATATCACTATATGTGGACGATACACTGCTATATGTCCGAAACCCACAGGAAAATGTGCAACACATTATGTCAGACATACACGAGTTCTCGGAATACTCTGGATACAGAATCAATGTCCCAAAGTCCGAAATATTTCTGCTGACCCTTGATACAGGTGACCTCTCCGATATAACAGGGTTCAAACCTGCCCCTACTCAGGTACGATATTTGGGGATCATGGTGGCTAGAGATAGACAATTGTTATACTCACATAATCATGGTGAATTATTGCTTAACCTTACGGCCAAGCTCCAGTTGTCGGCTAGCCTTCCACTATCCCTGTATGGCCGACTGGCACTACTCAAAATGGTGGTTCTCCCTAAACTCTTATATTACTTCAACAACATTCCGATCTGGCCTGGTAAACCCTTTTTCACGAAACTCGAATCACTTGCCTCCTCTTTTATCTGGAATGGGAAGACTGCCAGGCTGGGATGGGCTAAAATGGTGGAACCATACTCACAGGGCGGTATTGCTGCACCTGATTTTGAATTATATTAAATAACTGCACAGGCACAATTCGCGAAACATTGGTTCGACCCCGAGGGCACGGCCCCTCATATCCTCCTTGAAAAAGACGCAGTCCGTCCTAATGACATACGTTACGTCATCCTTGAGCCTACTTACGGAGACGTCTGTCCATTCGACCCGGTATATACTACCACACGTGCCTGGTCCAAATCTACAAGAGGATTAGCCTGGCGACCCCCTATGACCCAGAAATCCCCCTATGGAACTTCTCTAGTATCTCCCCGACGTTTGACAAGGCCCTCCAACGATCCTGGGACCCAAACTCTTTACGATGCGGGGGCACGTTTTGCGAGCTCACAGATTTCATAGGTGCGGTAGGGGGAGGCCAGCCTAAACACTTTCAATTCCATCGTATGAGAGCGGCCTTTGCTGCTAGATGGCCAACCTTCCCATTGGAACCCCAGACACACAAGTGTATTAGAGCTGTAGTGTCCCCAGATGGCCCTGGCAAGGGGGTCTCGATGCTATACACTCTGGTGCAGACTCACTCCCCTTCACGTAACACAGTCAAAGAAACCTGGGAGCGGGACATGGCCACCCAGATCGATGACATTAGATGGGCCCGGTACTGTCAACTCACCAAATCTGTCTCAATGAATTCGGGCTCCGATTGATTCAATTTAAAATCTTGAATCAGCTACATTACTCCCCAGCTAAGCTAGTTTAATTTGTGGAGGGTTGCGCAGGGACATGTCCAAAATGTGGCGCCCCCAATGCTGGGGCATATAATATGTACTGGTCGTGCCCTATTGTGGAATTCTGGCGGGAGGTGGCAGGTCTCCTGGAGGAGATAACGGCGATCCCGGCCACTCTGTCCCCCTTGAAGTATTTATTTGGTGACATTGGAAAAGTGAAGGAAACCACAAGAAGATTATTTAATATTTCATGCATAGTTGCCATACTATGTATCCTTAAATGCTGGAAATATGCTGCTGGACCAACCCGAACCAATTTCCTGAAAGACCTATGCATGGTAGACGATGATGAGGAACTCTTTGTACTGTCAGTCCCGACACATTGCCGCCCCAAAGATATATGGTCACTATTACGCCAATACCTATGTGATTTGATGCCTGACACAGATGTAATGCCTACCTTGTCGCCTTAAACTGTGATGTATGCCTGACTATCATATGTATATCAATACTGGAATTATGCTCATGTCGTATTGCACTATTTATGTGAATTGTCTTGATGTGAAACTGCTCCCTTAATAAACAAAAGTTTTAAAAAAAAAGAAACAGAAGACTGTAAAGTAGCATCAAAGGAAAAGAAAGAAAAGATTTTTAGTGTCATCTGCATAAAGATGAAACAAAAGATTGAAAGATGAGATAAGAGCAGACAGCGGGGCAACATGGAGGGAAAACAGGAGAGGACCAATAACAGAGGAAGACCATAGAGTAGAGGGAGCGGAGACTAAGTGTGTCCAGCCCACGTTACAGAGTAAGACTGTTGAGAGAGATGAGAACAAAACCATTGAAGAACAGAACCAGAAAGACCAAGGGTGGAAAGCGAGGAAATGAGAGAGTGGTCAACAGTATCGAAGGCTGCATAAAGGTCAAGGAGAATAAGGATATAAAAGGTTTTCGAGTGTCGAGCAGCTAGGAGGGCATTGGAGACATGTAAGAGGGCACTCTCTGGAGTGGCAGGGGCGGATTCAAGACTGAAGAGGGTGGAGAAGATCAAAAAGATTAAGGCAAGTAGATACTTGAGCATAGGCAGCATGCTCAAGAGGTTTGAATAGGAATGGGAGATGAGAGATGGGTCGATAATTAGCAGGAACCGACTGGTCCAGAGACAGCTTTTTTTAGAATCCGAAGAGTGAGTGTATGCTTAAAAGAAGCGGGGAAACAGGAATTAGAAAAATAATTCATAAGAGAAGTTAGATATGGCAGAACAAGTGGTTAGATTAATGGAATAAGAGTTGAAAGAAGGGGATCTGAAGGAGAAGCCGTGGGATGAACACTGGCAAGGAGAGCAGAAGTATCCGAATCAGAAAGAAGGAAGATGGAGAATGAGAGAAAGGAGTTACAGCAGAAAAAGGAGTTGAGGCGGCAGGAAGAGGGGAGATTAGCAACTTTAGATGTAAAGTAGTTAGCCAAGTCAGAGGATGAGTGATATGAAAGAAGAGCTGGATCAGGGGGCTTAGCGGAGAGAATAGTGTTTAGAAGTTTAAAAAGACGACAAAGTATAGAGAGATCAGAATAAACGCACTACTTTTCCAGTGCCGCTCAGGTTTCATAGATTGAGTGGAGGGAAATAAGGTCTGGAGTAAGCCAAGGTGTGAAAGCGCAACACCACTCCAGCAATGGATTTGACAGGTATTTTATTAATGATATACAAGTCATAAGCCAGAGACCCCCAACCCTCTCCACAACGTCAATCAACTGACAGTACTCAAAGGATAACATTCTAAATGAGATTGCCGTAACATTCCACATGGATCTAACAATGATGTCATGGCATTCTTCTCACTAAGCATCCTACTAACATTATATACAGTCTCAGTGTAAGCTGAGACATTATCATAACACACCCCCCTCCCTTATCAAAATAAACTATATATACATGGACACATGAATTTAGTAAGCAAAGAAATTGCGAAAAGAATTGGCAACTAGTAAATGACTAACAGTGAACTGACAGTGACCTATGTTATTTTCTCACCTTGGCAACTCGCGATAAATTCCACACTTGTCCACTCTCCAATTTCACAGCACCGTCAAAAACCTGAGCTACTTTAACGGGATCCGAATACAGTGGGTCCCCCTTTCTTGCTATGACAGCTTTTCTTATTCTGATCATGTCTCCTACCTCAACACTCGTTTTCCTCCTGGGAAATTTCTTGTTGATTTTCTCAACCCATCTATTTTTCCGCTCGTCCACCCTTTTTTTTACTTCTTCCACAACTTTATCTGTCTCTCTCGCCCGGCCTAACCAAGCTGGTGACAGTACTGTGTTGCCCTTCCGCCCTCTCATCAACTCGAACGGACTGACTCCAGTCTCAGTGTTGGGAGCCATTCTCAGAGCATACATTCGTTATTTTACAGTCACTTTCCTATCCAGACCCATGGCACTACCTCTCCTGATACCCTCCATAATGCAACGATTGACCCTCTCAATCATTCCGTTGGCCTGAGGATAATATAATGCAGTTTTTGTGTTTAATACCACACTTGTACATGTATTCTTGAAAAATACTTCCCGTGAACTGTGGGCCATTATCCGTCAACATACTTCTGGGTAAACCCTACCTTTCAAACACATCTTCCAGGAATGCCACTATGGACACTCCTGTCACATCCCTCATGATTTTAAACTCCGTCCACCTCGAGAACATGTCCACCAGTGCAACAATAAAGTTACCCCTGCCCCTGCCCATATCTACCGGTCCTAAAATGTCCATTGCCAAATCCTGCCAAACACCTTTGGGACTTTCAACACCCTTCATTGGCTGTGCAACTGCAGATATGTTCTTTCCTGACTTGGTACAATCAATACAACAACCAATTACCCTCTCAACCTCTCGGTTTAGTCCCGGCCATCAGTAATCAGCCTTGATCACCTCCTTAGTCTTATACGTACCAATATGACCTTGGTGTGGCATATCAATGAGCTTTCTCCTCAGACAACTAGGCACAACTAACTTGTCCCATCGATATACCAAACCACCCTTCACGGATAGTTCAAACCTCACCTCCCAGTAGGTCCTTTCATCACTAGATAACCTCTTTTCAGGCCAATCACCTCCAATGAATGACATTATGCGTTTCCACATATCGTTCACAGCAAACGCATTGATCCATTCCTCTTTGTGTATTACACTACCTCCAGTGGTAAACACCATAGCCTCAATTTCATCATGTCCATCGATACCATGTTCATCTTCCACTCTTAACCTTGAAGCATGATCAGCTTGTATGTTGTCCTTCCCTGGAACAACTTCTATGCTAAACTTGTGACATTGTAGTCTCGTGACCCAACACGCAACTCTTCTTGACACTTTGTCCAGTCCCTTACTTTCTAATATAGCCTTCAATGGTTTGTGATCAGTTCTCAATATAAAGTCTTGGCCCCACACAAAGTTTTTCAACTTTTCAATTCCCCAATGACACGCTAATGCCTCTTTTTCCAAAACTGAGTAATTGAGTTCAGCTCCCCTCAACATTCGTGAGGCATGTAATACCACCATCTCCAATCCATCCCTTCCAACCTGAGACATCACCACCCCAATTCCACTCACTCGCATCCACCGCTAGAATAGTCCTTTTTTTAGTGTCGTACATAGCCAAAGGTTTAGCCATGTCAATTTTGGCCTTAATTTCTTGAAATTCTCTTTCACATTCCAAACTCCAATCAAACTCTACCCCTTTTCTCAAAAGTGCCCTCAGTGCAGTAACTTTGTCGGCATAATTCTCTATGAAGCGATGATAGAATTCTATTGTCCCCAAGAATGAGCGTAGTTCTGCCTTATTCCTGGGGATTGCATTTTCTTTATACCATCAACTAGCTCTTTTTGGTTTCAAACCCTCCTCAGATATTTGATGGCCTAAATATTCCACTACCCGAGTGGAAAACACACACTTCTCACCTCTCAAAGTAATGCCTCGGGCCCTGCATATTTCCAACACAGTTGTCACTTTTTTCTTTAGATCATCTTCAGTATTACCACAGATTAATACAACATCCTGAAAACACCACACATTGGCAATACCTTTGAACAATCCATCCATCACCTTTTGGAAAACAGAAGATGCTGAGATTAAACCAAACGGCATGGGTCTAAACTGGTAAATACCATCATATGTAATGAACGCTGTCAATTTGCGTGACTCCACATCTAGATTGATTTGGTGATAGGCACTTGCCAAATCTAACTTAGCAAAATACTTAGCATTGCCAATCCTGCTTAACAGCTCCCCCATGTTGGGTAGAGGATGTCGGTCTGCTACCACACAACGATTTAATTCTCTCAGGTTAATGCACACCCTCAACTCTCCACTTGGCTTTTTAACGACAACTACCGGGGATATCCATTCAACAGCCTTAGCTGGCTCGATGATACCTACTTTCATCAATTTCTCCAACTCTACACTCACCGCATTACGCATGGATAACGGTAATGGTCTAAGTTTAGCCGCTACTGGTTTACTACCATCCTTTAGAGTTATTTTATGAACCATACCTTTGAGGCAACCAACACCTTTATTAAAAACATCAGGATATTCAGCAATTAAACTATTGGGCAACACATCCAGACCATCACGCTCAGATCCCTCCCCTACATTTAAAACTTGTTCTTCGCTATTGGGGTCTAATTTGATGCATAAACCCCTTTGTTCCTTCCATCCCAACAACGTCTCACCATGCTTTGTGACATACAATTTGCCACATGTAACTCGGTCTTTGAACTTAAATCTTGCCATACAACATCCCAAAACCTCAATTTTGCTTCCATTATACCCACCTGGTGTCTTGTCTGACGGACTCAATTCATTCATTCTCCCACCAACCACATTTTCATATACCGCTTTAGACATCAAAGTAATTTTTGAGCACGAATCAGCAAGCATTCTAACCTGACTCCCATTAACCTCAACCCATGCCGAGGGGTGCTCGCACTCATCCATCTCTTTACATTGAACAATATTTACATCACAATTTCAGAGACTTCATATTCCTCTGATGATGGTCCATCAACTTCCTCAATTACCACCGTATTTCTCCCTGTACCAGTGTTATAGTTAGAACAACAAATCTCAAAATGCCCCCATCTCTTACAAATGGTACATTTACTTTTCCTTCCCGGACATATCGGTGATGAAGATAGGTGGCGGGAACTCCTGCACCGAAAACATAAACGTTCATCCTTCTTTTTACCAAGTTTCTGTACAACCTCCCTTTGGGGCAATCTATTGGATATCTGTGACATCTGGGATGCATTGCCATTTTTTCCTTGGATCATATCCCCGGATTTCGGGTTTTTCCCTTTCTGCCTTCTCTGTGTTCTAGTCACATCCCTTTTTCTGTCATTCACTTTCAGAACTTCAACCTGTTGCTCCATTCTGGTACCCTTTGTCCCTAATTTTGCCACACACTGTAAAGTATGTTCAATTCTTTTGGCAATGGCAACCACCTCATCTAGACCGGGATCATCCTTCAGCCAAACTTCCTCCCTAATCTTGTCATTAGAGCAATGCAGCATTAACTGATCTCTAATGTGTTCATCCAGGCTCTCCCCAAACTTCCAGTTCAGGGATAAATGTCGTAGAGCAGTGACATAGTCTTCTACTGATTCACCATCATGTTGTGATCTCATCCCGAAATGATATTGTTCCAACACAGTCCTTATCTTCAATTTTAAATGTTTATCCAGTTTAGCTAGTGCAAGATCAAAATCATTCATGCCTTCCTCAGCATCCAACTCACTAATATTAGGTAAGGTTTCAAAAATCCTCTGCCCTTCATATCCCAATAAGTGCATGAGCATAGACACCTTTCTTTCCACGGACATGCCGTTCCCACATGTGGCTTTCACATAGTGAAGAAAGCCCTTCTTCCATGGTCCCCATTTGATCCTTGGTGGACCCGGCGATGGCAAGAACATCTGTGGGCCCGGTATCCCTGACAAGGCCATAAGTGCACAATACAATCCCTTAAAATACCCTCAACTATTGATGCCGCCCAACCCTGGCTCCTTAGGCAGGCAGTCTTCCAACGTCAATGGTACTGCAGCTCAGCTGAGAGGCACTTTTAAGATGTCTAATGGCCCCTCTCCTTCACTTGGCCACTGTTCACTCCAAAACAAATCTCTCACCTTTATTTGGTCGCTCGCTCTCCAATGTCCCCCTGCTCGTAGGAGAAAGCAACCCGCGCCTCCCTCGCCCTGCGTGCTGCAGCAGAGAAGCGTCCCCGCTTGCACACAGCAGCGGATGGGCTCCGCACCGGAGAGCAAATTCCCCGTCCTCAATGCTGCTAGGACGTACGCGTCTTCAAGACACGTGACTAGACGGCGTTGGGTCCTTTACTCAAAACACGCCGCGCGAGCCCTCCCAAATAAACGTATCCTGGGCTCGCGCCGGCTCCGTTCACCTCCTTGTCCCCAAAAAAAATGCTGCTAGAGAATCCAGCGATGCGGCGCTGCAGAATGCTGCCCCAGCCGATGCCTTTCGAAGCAGGGGGGGGGGCGGCTTCCTCCACAGATGGGGAGACACTCCTGTTCGCTGCTCCTGTTCGCCCGCAGCAGCTTTGCAGAGACAGGCCAACGGGGCGTTTCTCCAGGTACGGGGCTTTGCAGGGAGGAATGGGGTAGCTCCTCCTCAGAACGGCGCCTGGTTGGGGGTCTCAGATCCACGACGTTGCTTTCAATGTCGGATCGATCAGCAGGCATCAGTGTGCTGACATCCCATCCTCGTCGCCATATGTGAAAGCGCAACACCATTCCAGCAATGGATTTGACAGGTATTTTATTAATGATATACAAGTCATAAGCCAGAGACCCCCCAACCCTCTCCACAACGTCAATCAACTGACAGTACTCAAAGGATAACATTCTAAATGAGATTGCCTTAACATTCCACATGGATCTAACAATGATGTCATGGCATTCTTCTCACTAAGCATCCTACTAACATTATATACAGTCTCAGTGTAAGCTGAGACTATATCATAACACAAGGTTGGGGAGATTTGTGAGTAGATGGAAAAGGGCAAGGAGGATGGGCCGAATCAAGTGTAGACAGCAAAGTAGAATGGAGAGCAGTAGTAGCATCAGGAGAGAGAGTTGTCGGTTGCGATAGATGGAAGACGCACTGCAACAAGTAAAGGTACCTTGGCACAGGCCCTTGGAGAGTAGCGTAGGCCTCCCATTGAGCATGCATGGCCTCTCCTCTACCTCCCCGCTGGCACTGGTGCTGCAAGCCTATTGAAGATATATTCATGCTGGGGGTCCTGCCCGACTAACATCCTCTACTAGATCCTATGTGGAACATGGGATCTTCCTATATTAAAGGATAGCCACTGTAAACTGGTGTTAGGCGGAAACCTGTGCAGTTCCCTCTGGGACCACTGTAAAAGATTTCAGACTACAGGTGTTTGGCAGTAAACCCACTTGGTAGCAGTATGTACCACACAGATTCACTTGGTAGCTGTGGCTGAGCAGTCAGACTTCCCTCAAGAAGAGTTAGGCAGTATACAGAGTATTCACAATAGGTCAAGAGAACACAATAGAACAAGTAAACACTGACCAGGGCTTGGTGTAAAAGAGAGAGAATTATTTATTTAAAACCACATCTAGAAAAACACACAGGCACTAATAGTAAGCAATTAAAAAAACATGGTCACTAAAAGATATACACTCCCTTAAAAGAATATTAGATAAGTCTTAAGTAAAGCCCCGCTTATTTTCAGACAGCGGTGAGCGCTTAACGTAGATGGCACTCTAATAGTTAGTTTTAAAAAGGGAGAGAAAAGCAGAGAACAAATTGAAACAGATCCCAACACTTTTACAAGAACATAACAAGAGAGGAAGGCAAAGTAAAACCGTGAATTCAGAGTCAATAGGCCAGATCCGCTTTAAGAGGATCGAAACAAAATGTGTCCAAGGTCATACGGTTGCAGTGCACCAAAGTCTTGTAATGGTTCAAAAAGGAGTTGGACCAAAGAAAGGGACCAGTTAGAGGGTCAAGGCGGCCAGCCCAGTCCAGAAGGTTAAGGAGTTATTATTACCTTGTAGCAATCTTTAGAAAGGGAGGCCTGGCGGACACGGTACCTTAAAGTGGTAAGAACACTCCAGCGGGGGCAGTTGTTCCTGGCGGTGCTTCGTCCGGGGGAAGAGAGGATCTCGTCGTGGAGGAAGACAGGAGTCCGTTGCACTGCCAGGGAAGAAACCAGCCGCAGAGTTTCTCAGGTACAAGGAGCGGTCCGTTGATTTGCGGTTCAGTGGTGAGTGGCTATCCGGCCGCCGGGGTGCTTGGCACGGGCAGTTCAACCACAAACCGGTCTGGGGTGCGAAGAAAGAAAGGTAAACTGGTTGTGCCCACGAGTCAGGGGAAGAAGCCTCTCCAGCCGGGAGATCTTCTCTGTCGTCGGGAAGTGGTGAGTCGGTTCTGCAGGGCTCCACCGGTGGTGTCGTCGTGGTAGGTCAGCTCAGCTTCTCCCTCGTCGGATTCTGAGGTCCTGTGGCGACTTCTGAAGTTCCAGTTCCCAAAGCCCTGCTTTTATGCAGTACACCCCCATTCACTCAGCCTAGCTGTCAATCAAACATGCTAAGTGGTGAGCCGGCTGGCTCACCACTTGGGCCAATCACACAAGAGTGCGACTTGAGTTACCAAGGTAACTTGGTCCAGGGTGCCTAAACCCCCTCCCACATCCCCTGTGGTACCCAGACAGAGTGGCACCACTTTTGGAGGCTTCTGTGGAGAAGCCCGCCAAAAAGTGGAACAAAGGGCTCGACTTGGGTTGGAGTCACAGAAGAGAACACAAACGCCATTTTAGAATCGAGTCTTGGCAAAAAATACCAACCAGCGAATTAATATTAATTTTTTTTTTTTTTATTTATTTTTTTTTAAATAATCCGGCGGTATTTTCGAGGCTATGAGAATTAAATAATTAAAGTTGGTAGCCTCGAACAATGGGAAAATCCCATAGGGAAATATTTGCGGTCGAATATAAAAAGTAATTTCCACTGCCACCAGCCAAAACTCGATCAGGGGGGGACGGGGACGTGCCCCCTCGACTAACAGACCCCGGGGCAATCGAGTTGCCCCGACCAGTACGTCCACAATATGATGGTTTGTACTGGTTTCTGTTAATAATTTGGGACTAGTAAAGCCAATGGTGACTTTACATGCCCTGGGAGACAGTAGTCAGTCCCAGGGTATGGAGTCTATGGTGGGGTGTCACTATGACACCCCTGTGTTACTGCACGGAGGGTGCTGTGTAACACACATAGTAAAAACACATGAGACCCTATGGAGTAAAGGATCACATAGCCCAAAAAACACATTACCAGTCAAAGGAATACTATGTATCATGTCCAAGAGTGGGAGAAAAAGAGTCTCACTCTTGGCACGAGGAAAAAAACAAACTCCAGAAATCCAGCAAAGCTGCTGGGGGACACTCGCTAGGTTAGGAAATTCAGCCTAAAGAGAGAATTCTCCCTAACAACTGGCCATGTAATTTTAGCATCTAGCTCAATCATTTAACCTCTACAAGGACCTGAAGTGAGCTGTATAGTATGGAAACCAAATTGAAGTCCTTCAAGGTTGTAAGACCTGGAACTGCCTATGCATATTCAGACGGTGTCAGCATGATGGCAAAATAACCAACTAATAAAGACGTAGCCACCCTCCTCCAAGCACAGGATGAAGGGAAAAAAGCACAGCCATGATTCATTCGCCAGCAGTTCAAGACGTGCACACTGGCCAATTGGCCATTAAAATGAATCTTCAAAACATCCTGGGGGATGTGAAGAAATAGTTTCAAAACTACATGGGGGAACTCAGAACGAAGGTGGAGAATCTGAATGAAAGAATAGTGGATGCAAAACAAAGAATCCATGACATGTAGAATATCACAACAGAACAAGCAACAGAGATCTCAGAGGATGACCGCATTGGAGCATAAAAATGAACACCTAGATGCCAAGCAGGAAGATATGTTAAATCGAGCCAGACCGAGCAATGTGAGAGTGAGAGGAATTCCATTGAGTATGAAACACAAAGACCTCTCTGTATACGTGCACATTTTATTCCAGTCTCTACTACCTTCCCACAATTTGGCTAACTTAATCCTGTTTTGCAGTAATAATCTTCGAAGGCTGCAACGGAACCTACTCCAGATGTTATTTCTGTGTGCACTTTTTCACACCGAAGCAAGACATAATAACAGCAGTACGTAACCCAACAGAGTCCTGCAACACCTCCACTCAAATCTACCGGGACCTAGCCAAGGCCACAATACAAAAATGAAGGACTCGCAGACCAATTACCCTCACGTTTTGCAAAAGGAGAGAATTCGATATTGCTCTGTCTTTCCGGCCACCCTCCATTTCACACAAACTGGCAGGAAATGGTCCATTGGTTCCCCCAAAGAAGTAGAGGACTTTTTGAATATGAATATAGACCCCCAACCAACAAATACTTCACTATCAGACTCGCTGTGGACCAAAGCCGGAAAAGCCTGTACACCAGGAGGCTGGATGAAACACAAGTGAGACTTGCCTTCACAAGCACCGCCACAGTAGTTGCTAAGTCCCTGGACACCGAACTGAAGCCCTATGCTTCCTCCTCCACACGTCACTGATTTGACTTTTGTACAAGCATGTAGCGGGTATCGTCCTCTGAGATGAGGTTGAAATTCTGCATGTGCTGCCGAAGGGAAGCTTCCATGCTGAGGCTTAGCTCCCATTGGAATTAGCACAGAGCTGTTGGGAACATAGCTATGTTGGTATTTGTTAAACATTGTTGTTTAGTTATTTTAGTGAAGGGTTGGGAAGGGAGGGAAAAGGGTTTCCCGGTTTGGTTTGTTGAGTAAAAACTGGTTGCAGATATTATGATTCGCACAGCCCTTAAAGATAGCTTGTTGGCAATAGCCTCCTGCCCCTCAATTCCCCCATTTGTTGGGATTGACTCCCCGAAAGGAGGATTAACCCCCTAACACAAATAAAGATCCTCACTCTCAATTATCCAGGCCTTCACTCTCCCAATAAATGTAAATCTATTCGCCAAAGGATGGCGTAGACTGATTGCGCGTTTGCCTTTTTACAGGAAACGCAGGTAGCGCCGCAGACGTTCTCAGACTATGTAATAGACTCTTTCCGCTACAGTATTCAGCATCCAGTGGCTTCAAAAGAGTAGACACTGCAATTTTAATAGAAAAGGGAATGGGGGTAGTTGATATGTGGAAATTGAGACATAAGGAAGGAACCGGATTACTCGTACTCCTACCCCCCGGCCCCTGTCACCCACTACTCCAACCTCCATGTTCACTGCGCCCTTTCAAATATCAACCTCTTGCTGACTCTTCTCCCCACCCCCCATAGCGCCATGCATTGAGGAGGTCCTCCTCGGGACAATAGTGTTATCAGACCATGCGCCAATTATAATGGACCTAATAATTAATCAATTGTCACCTCCTAAAAAGCCACCATGGTAGCTTTATGACACTATCGTCAATGACCATGCCCTTTTAGATGACCTTCCAAAGGCAAATAATGATTTTAGCGACAACTCGGATGACTCCATTATCAATGCCACTCTCTGGGACACTATGAAGGCAGTCATTAGAGGAGAGTTAATTGCCCACTCAGCTTTCATGAAACGTAGGACTGTACTCTGGGAACAACTCGAGGGGGGAAGTCCAAATCTGTGAAGCAGCCCATAAAAAGAAATGTTCCCCCAAGTCACAAAGAAACTTAAGAATGGCGCGGAACAAGCTGGAAGCGCCTTTAGCTGACCTAACAGTCCAATCCATCATTAAAACAAAACAATCGTACTATGCGAAAGGCAGTAAGGTGAACCATACATTAGTCAGAACATTTTAAATGAGGAACAATGGGAACATTAGAATAGGGCTGGCAGATATGCGTGGGAAAACTCCATATACTGAACAAGCCAAACTACGGATTATAGAGCGATATTTTGCAGAAACGGTGGTGGCCGCGAGCCACTCCCCGCATGATCAAAGGACTATATAAATTAAGCAAACCTACCCCAGCTCACTAATACCAATAAAGCAATACTGGATATCAAAAGGGTGATAAAGTCCCTTAGAAATAGAGCCCTTGGTCCCGACGGCTATACTTCCCTCTTTTATAAACTATTTAGAGCCCAATTACTTAAACCACTAACTAAACTTTATAATACTTTTATTCAAGCGGTACGCTTAACCACTATGGAAGAATTTGGCACCGTCCAGATTCTTAAACCAAGTAAAGATTTGCAGGACTGCTTCTCATGTAGTCCTATATCTTTACCAAATATTGATGCGAATGTATATATTCCAAAGTGTTGGCCAATAGATTGTCGAAGGTCATGCCATCGTTGGTGGACCCCGATCAGACAGGCTAGGCTTTATCAATGGCAGAACCACAATTGGTAGCATGCGCCATTTCCTTAGCATTTGATAGGGTTGACTGGTCCTTCATGCTTCAACCCCTCCAAGCATTCAACTTTGGCCTGTCATTTCAATAAATGAGACTGGCTAACTATAATACCCCAATGACTAGAATTTGGGTGAACCGTAAACTTTATTGTTAAAAAACACCATACCGATCAAATGTGGAACGAGACCAGGCTGCCCTTTATCCCCACTAATATTTGCACTTATTATGGAGCCATTCGCCAAATGGATCAGGGGCAATCCTAGCATTTCGGGATTCTAGCGCATGGCGAGCAATACAAAATGTCGTCCTATGCTGACGACCTTACTTTGACTCTCACCGACCTGCAAATCTCAGTGAAAGAGGCTATGATGGAATTTGATTCATTTAAATGAATGGTAGGCTTTGCCATCAGTTATCAGAAATCCAAAGCCATTGGCATCTCCTTAATGGAAACCGACTTCTCACACTACACCATCTATGCCTGTTGACCTGGGGAATGGAAGCAATAGAATATCTGGGTCTTGTGGCAAGCCAGAAGAAGGTGTGACAAATCGCAGGTATTCGTCCCTTTTCCCCAAGTGGGAGACTCCCCCTGTGAGGATAGGGAAGTGAGCCTGCTCTGCAAAACCCTCCCTAGAGGTTGAGGCAAGTGGTATCTCACTGGGAGAGACTCCCCCCTTTGGGGACAAGTACTCCTGTTCCTGTGAGGAACTTCCTAAGTCAACTGCCATAGCTGCATATATGGGACTATCTTCTATGAAGAGTAGTGGGGCAACTTTGTTTCGCTAAGACAATGTGAAAAGAAAGATATGTGGGGGAAAAAGGTGAAGATGTCTCTTTAACCAGAGCCATGTTTAACTGTGACGAATCAGAACAGAAGGAGAGAAGTTAAGTGCTATGCGCAGGGGATGCCCCCGTTATCACGCCGTGCGACAGTGGAGTCAAGTCAAGTCACGGAGCCCGTGACTTACAAAGAGCGAGAGAAACGCAGTGGGAGACGTCTGAAGGAAGCAGTACAAGAACGGGCATAGGAGAAGTACCTGGTAGTGGCTTGACTATGCTTGCCGACTAGTGGGCAGGACACACGAGGAACAGCTGCTGAGACTATCGAGACGGAAAGCCTGAAAGGCATCCAATCGCCAGCATCTGTGGAAGACAGGCACCCAATGAGGAACAGAGAGCGGGAACCCGAGCACCCAGAAGAGGGAGAAGCAGTACCCGAGCGTCAGCCGGGCCCTGCAACCCTTTCCCGCACAATGAAAGGTACAGGGTGAATTGGGAATAGCGGGAGGCTGCCGGGGAATCGTTAAATACTTGAAGAAACTCGTCCCAAGCACGAGAACAAAACTATAAAATTGAATGATTGGAAATATAAAAAACAGAGAAAGCAAATCACAAACAACTGCGTCGGGGAAGACCAGTGTCACTGGGAGAGAGACTCCTCCCAGTCCTGAGGACGAGATAGCCTTGAAGAAAGTAGCTTACAAGGGATGTGACCCATGGATGAGGAAGGGCACCTACCCTATATCTGCAGAGTGGAAGGCTGGAGAAAGTGTAACCTAGAAATACATAATGAGAAAGACCAGATAAAGCTCGACAGTGAACAGGATAAAAGAACATATTCTTACATCCCATCCCCTTTCCTCCATACTGTATGGGCGTCCCTTCCATGGGACGGGAGACCGAACCTTTTTCACCAGAGAAAACCTTCCCCTTTAAATTTAGAGGCGCGGCCCAGGGAGCATTCGTTGCCCTGACTCCACCCTCTGGTGCCACACCTCCTTCCCCTTTTCTGCGTCGACGGGAACGGGCCGAATTCACCAGCGCTCCTGGGTTTGGCTTCGACCATGTAATTCCATGCACAGATACTTCTTCTCTTTGTCTTTTTTGTCTTATCTATCATTTAGGTACTCAGTCGTCAGGCATAGTGCTCCTCTCCGGCGCATGCCGACTTCTACAGGGTTCAGCAGGTGTCCATCCTGCAATGGGCTCTTCCCAAATTCAGACCCCCACGCCCTCTGCCTACGTTGCCTTGGCTCAGACCACAGTTGGCAATCATGTTCGGCGTGTGACTTGCTGTCCTCTATGGCGCTGAAGAACAGACTAGCCAGGTGGCGGGAGCTCTTCCAGAGGATCTCAAGAACTTTGTGAAGCATCGAAACAGGCCCAAGGGAGACACCTTCCCAGGGACTCTCCCGTGCGGGAGGGCCCGGCCAGGTCCTTCTACCGACACGTGCACCGAGGCTGCTACAGCTACCGGCCTTCAGGTCGATGGGTCCTCGGATCCTCCCGGGCACAGTTTTGAGGGATTGGAAGGTTCTTGTACCAGGCCTACACCCGAGGGGCTACGCCCTAACACTGGCAATAAGTCCGAGGGGTTACACACTAATACCGGCAATACGTCCGAAGGGGTGCCTAAACGCAGCTCTACCGACCCCCGGGTCGAGGGCATTACACCTACCGGCCCGAGGAGCAGGGTAGGCCTCTTGATCCGCACGCAAGAGTCTTGGACGAGGCCGGGCCCAGTGGGCTGAGCAACACGTCGCAGGCATGTGGCAGGCAGCTCCACAAAATGGCTGCCGCGCCAGAAAGGGGATCCTGTCTGACGCCATTCCACAAATTTGTGAAAGAAGTGTCAAGGTGGGACTGGCCTCAACAAGGTACACGGCCTACAGTCTACCCTTCATTTGCACAGGGCAACTTTCCCTTGCATCCATATGGACAGGGAATGCAGCGACTCCAGCAGCCCCCTGCTGCCCCGTCGGTACCCCGTGCCACCTCTGGCCAGTGAAGGGGTGCTCTTCGAGAAGTTTCTCGGCCTCATGAGGTACCCTCAGATGGGGGTTATCATCAGACGCAGTCTGGGAAGTCCACCCTGCCATGCTAACGGCACCACATACTCCTCCATCGGGCACCCATGCCCTGGTGCAGCTGCCTTTTCCGGCTCCACAGCCAACTCCGCAACCTCTGCCGCCTCCTCAGCCTCCGGCTGCGGTCCCTGTACCCCAGCTTTCGGAACCATCTACTCCTCCTCCTCCACAAGATCCTCCAGATCCGCAGGATTCGGACGAGGAGGAGGATCCGGACACGCCATCCTCAGCCAGGGCCTTCCATGAACGTCTTGCTGGCCTGGCGGAGTACCTGGGCCTCCCCCCAACCTGAGGTTGAACAGCCGGCAGAGGGGGTTCTGGCTGAAATCCTCACGAGACGCCCCTCTGCCAACACGGGGATTCCACTGCAAACCGATGTAGTCTCCCTGCCAAGAAGGATTGGCTCAAGCCCCACCCTGTCCTGCCGGTCAACCGACGCTTGGACGCCAAGTACAGGCAGATGGAGGGGGATACACTCTTGCTCTCCACCCATCCTCAGCCACACTCCTCAGTGATCGCTGCGGCATCACTATACTCCGAGCCTCAGTCGTCCTCAGCCTCCTCCTCTGCTGCGCTGCTAGGCAAGGAGGAGAAGATCTTAGAGGCGTACGGCAAGATCATCTACTCCAACGCCTCCTTGCACATGCGTCAGGCCAACGCAGATGCCATGCTGGCTGCTGCCAACCAACAGTTATGGCAGGAAATTGCAGACTTCCTCCCGGAACTCCCCACCCAGTGCCAATCACGCTGTAAGGTGGGGCTAGCGGAAGCCAAGCTCGTGGCGCATGACCTCATGGAATCAACAGTGGCTCATATTGTTACCTCCGGCTGTGCCATCTGCATTGCCATGGACATATAAGAACAGCCTGCCTCCGGGCAATGAAATTCCACCCGGATGTCCAGGAGCACATTCTAGATCTACTGTTCGAGGGGGGCGACCTCTTCCACTCCTCTGCGGACGATGAGCTGTACAAGAAGAAGAACAGCTCACAAGCGGCTAAGTCTTCATCCATTCTTACAAAGACCACGCCCAAGTCGTACACCCAATCTCAGCAGCGCTCGGAAAAGGGTCATACATATGGAAGGTTCCGTGGCTTCCAGGAACGCAGATCCAGGCAGCCGGACCGCTCGCCATCTCAGAACCGGCGCAAACAACAAAAAGGGGGAGGGGTAAGGGCTTTTTCCAGTCCCCTTCCTCAGTGTCAGCCCCAGAGGGAAAGAAGGCTTGACGTGCCCTTTTGGGTCCACGTGTCTCCGGTTGGGGGGCAGGCTTGCCCTCCATTCACAATTCTGGCAGAATTTCGCAGACCCCTGGATCCTCTCCGTCAAATCCATGGGGTACTGCCTTGCTATCCCAGCCTCTCCTCCCTCCTCCCTCCTCCCCTGCACTCCCACAGGTTGGGACAGCAACTCTTTTGGCGGGGATCTGGTCGCTCGCAGAGATCTAGGCAGTGGAGGAAGTCCCAGCCTCCCAGCGAGGCTTTGGCTCCTACTCCAGGATTTTCGCCATTCAGAAGAAGAACCAGGCGGGCCTGAGAGTTGTGCTGGACCTTTCCACCCTAACCTCTCCCTACCCCTGCAAACATTCAAGATGGTTACGCCAGCTTTTATGGCGGAGACATTGGACAGGGGATACTGTATGTGCTCCCTGGACCTGAAGGACATGTACCTACATGTCCCGATTTGGCAGCCCCAGCGTTCTTTCCTATGGTTCAGGATCATGGTCTACCATTTCCAATACAAAGTCTGTCCATTTGGCCTCAACCCGGCCCCCAGGGTCTTTACCAGACTTATGAACGCTGTGGCAGCCCTCCTCAGAGTGCAGGGCCTCCACATCTACCCATACCTACATCTCGGTTTGCCACTCTACCCATGCCCTTATGAACAACACGTGCTCCGAGAGGGTTTTCCGGTCGGAAGACAAAACCTGGGCCATCAAGAGGGCCTCCGCCCACTTCTTCAGCAGAGAAGGGACCTCGGCATGGTGGTACCAAGATCTCCTGGCTCTACTGGCGGTGGTCCTGGTAGCCATGCCACACACGAGACTAAGGATGAGAAGGATTCAGCTGCACTTAGCGTTCCCATGGAATCAGGGGCGGGGCTCTCAATCCGAGATGATCACCGTTCCTCCATCTCTCCACCCGGACCTAACTTGGCGGTCCATGGACTGCAACCTAAGGACGGGCAAGCCCTTTCTGCTGCCCTCTCTGCAGGCCACCATCACTACAGACTCCTCGCTCGAGGGTTGGGGAGCCACCCTGGACGATCTCTTGGTCCACGGCACCTGGACACGACAGGAGCAGGAATACCACATCAATTGGTTGGAGCTGAACACCATCTGGCAAGCGCACAGAGCATTCCTACCACTTTTCAAGGGGAAAGTTTTCCTCATCCAGACAAACAACTCGACCAGCATGTACTACGTCAACAAGCAGGGAGGCACCAGATCCCCTCCTCTGCGCAGACTGCCAATCAGCATGTGGGAAGGGGCCCTGGAAAACAACATTTACCTCTCGGAAGTACACTCCCCGTGCGAATCCAACCTCGTTATTTAGGAGATCTTCAACAGGTGGGGTCTCCCCCTCATGGATCTCTTGGCCACCTGGCACAACAAGAAGTGCCCCCAGTTCACATCCTGGCAAGGTCAGGGCCCTGGCTCTCTGGGCAATGTATTTCACCTCCAGTGGACCGGCATGAAAGCCTATGCCTTTCCGCCCACTCCTTTGATCCACAGGGTAATTTGCAAGATCAAGGAGTCTCACCGACTCCTCATCATTCTGATAGCCCCATGGTGGCCACCCAGGCTATGGTTTTCGGGGCACCTCAGCCTCTCGGAGGTGCCCCCTATACACCTTCCGACGGGCCCAGCACATCATCTGGCACAGCAGGGGGGCAGAATCATCCACACTGCGCCAGGAAAACTAGCCCTCACAGCGTGGTCCCTGAGTAGGTAACGCTTCAGCACCTTACCCTCTCACAGGCCAATCTGGGGATCATATAGGGCGCTAGGAGCAAAGCCACCAGGGCCCAGTACAAAAGCAAATGGACCAGATTCTGCCGCTGGACAGACTCCAGGGGATTTGACCCTCTGGCCTGCAATTTGGACGACGTGCTCTCCTTTCCGGCACACCTCGCTCATTCGGGCATACAGGTGGACAGCTGCCGCACATACCTTGCAGCCATTGGGGCTTACAGGAACTCGCAGGAAGGTACTTTTTCCTCCTCCAACCCTATCGTCAAGAAACATCCGACTGGTCTCGCTAGACTCTACCACCCTGTCAAGAGACCACACCCTGTGTGGTAACTTAACATTGTCTTTGGCGCCGTGGCGCACAAACCATTCGAGCCAATGGCGTCCGTGGACATTAGGCTGGTCACCATCAAGACAGCCTTACTAGTGAGTCTTTCCTCTGTTTGCAGAGTCAGCGAGATCCAGGTGCTGGTCGTCTCTGAACCATATACCACCTTTCACAAGGACAAGGTAGTCATGCGGACGCACCAGGCATTTCTGCCCAAGGTTCCATCTGCATTTCACTTGAACGTAGAAATAGTCCTTCCTATATTATTTCCCGATCCCAAGGACGAAGCGGAGAGAGTGCTGCACTGCCTGGATGTCAGGCGTGCCCTAAGATTCTACTTGGACAGGACCAGGGGCTTCCGCAAGTCAGACGCTCTGTTTGTAACATTTGGAGGCTCGAGGCCAGGCTTTCAGGCCTCTTAGGCCTCCATATCCCGGTGGATAGTCTCTGCCATCAAGGAAGCGTACGAGGGCCAGCACAAGCCGCTTCCGGCCAACATGCATGCCCACGCAGGCTGGGCCAAGGCAACGGCCATTGCATTCCAGCGCCATGTCCCTTGGCAAGTCATAAGCAGGGCGGCCTCTCCCTCGGCTTACTGAAAGAATGACTGTTTGGATGCCCGCTCTAGATCTGATGCGGCTTTCGGACAGGCTTTTCTCAGGAACCTATTTGCTTAAGTAGTGTCTCCTCTCCACCCTGAGGCTACAATAAGTTGTAATCGCCCATACAGTATGGAGGAAAGGGGACGACACGTAAGAGTAATTATAAGTTACTCACCGTAGTGACTAACATACTCTTAGTCCATAGTCCCCTTTCCTCCCTACGTCCCACCAACCTCCCCCCCCCCCCCCCTAATAATACTGGTGTCATTAGGCAATGTTAAATCTATTGTCGATGCGTCAATGGGGACTGAGGTGTGGCCCCGGAGTCAGGGCAGCGCATGCTCCCTGGGCTGCGCCTCTAAATTTAAAGGGAAGAAGGTTTTTTCTGGTGTCAAAGGTTCTGTCTCCTGTCCCATGGAAGGGACGCCCATACAGTACGGAGGATAGGGATCTATGGACTAAGAGTATGTTAGTCACTACGGTGAGTAACTCATAATGACCACCTCAGAGAGGGAAATCTTCTAAATAAATCTTAAAAGGGAATCAAGGCAAACACAATTTAGGCTAGCCACTGTCCTGATCTCTGCTTCCAAAAGGTCAGGGTTTTCCCAACTCCCTTGGAAGCAGATCCATAACCCAGGTTCCGAGGGCCAACCAGTCCCAATTGGGACCTTTTGGACCCAGTCCTGGCGCCAGTGGCACCAGGCTCATAAATATGCCCAGTCCCAGCGCTGGAAGCGCCGGGCTCATAATGCTTGGGTGGACTTACCTGCAGCAGACCATGCTGCTTACTTGCCTGCCAGCTGAGCCTCTGATCCTCTTCTGTTTGGAACTACTTTTCCTGTTGGGTGGGGCAGGAGCCACTCCCTAGATTCAGAACACTGGAACTCTTCTGGAAAGCAGGAACTCTTTTCTTACCAAGGCGTGGCTGTGGAAGGAGACATCTAAGCACTACAGGAGGCTATTTAAACCACACCCGGTGGATGAATCTTGCTTTGCGTTATTCTGCATCCTCTGCAGCAGAACGCTCATCGTGTCTTCTGCATCGGATCCTGGGCCTAAGGAAAAAGGCTTACCATCCTGAATCCAGTCTTCAGCAACACCTATAAAGACAAGAAAGAACAGGTTAGCATTCCGGCGTCTGAAAGACAAAGGCTTACCTACTCTTCGTGCGCTCCGGAGGTCTTCACACTGCATTCCGGCATCTGAAAGACAAAAGCTTACCAACTCTTCGCACGCTCCGGAGGCCTTCGGCGCTGCATCCTGCATCTGAAAGACAAAACAAGGTGTGTTTAAAGACATTGGGGAACTTTAATACTCACGTGCCATTACTCTAACCCAGTGGGTATTCGGGCACCCTGCAGCCGCTCCGAACTCGTACCTGCAAAATAAAAGACCGTTAGAGCGCATCGTGAAGCAGGCAACAAGCGCTTACTTACGTGCTTCCAGGCGCTTCTATTCATCACACGGACTCCATCTTCAACTCACTTCAGCCCGTCACACACCATCGCCGGAACCTGCAAAACAAGAGACATCATTACTAAAGACTTTAAAGACAATAGAATTACTCGAAACTTACCGTTCGTGCAGTAAACGACGGACAGCAGTCCTCTGAAGTCAAGAGGCCTGCGCTACCGATCCAGTGAAGAAACTGGTTACAGCACCCTGCCCCGAGGCAGATGGAGAGCTCGGCATTCACTTACCTAAGGTGAGAGCGTTAACCTTTGGGGGTCTACAGGAGAGCAAAAAAGGAAAGAGATAGGGACACCCCAATAACCCCAGTTCATTAATCCCATATTTTCTATCTGCAGACATCTTACTCTTGAAGTCAGGCATACAGTGCACAGAGGTCCAGCCCAAAGAGCCAACCGGGTGCTACACATCACCTTTGAAGATACGGTAGTCGCCCAGTCAAGACCGGCGCCTCTGCGAGAATCAGGTGAGCGTTACAGCCTCTGAATAAAGAGACTGGGATGAACATAACTGTGATGACAAGAGTGTGAGGAACTACTGGCAGTAGGATTAGTTCAAAGCTAGGAACACAGAAAGCACGAGACCCAAGAGTAATTTTGAAGAATTACAAGAGTTGATAAAGACTGTCCAAGGGGATTACCCAAGTATTTGAGCCAAAAAGAAACCTGTATATAAAAAGAATATCCAAGAAGAAGAAACAACTAGGGGGAGAAGAGACATTCTCTTGGCCTATTTACCTTGGTTATATTTAGTGGTGGGGTCAGATAGTTAGTTTCGACAGAGGACATATTTACTTTGTACTTCCTGACGAGCACCTTTAGTTGCTTTAGATGGGCAGGATATTCCCTTTAGCAATAGAGAGAGATAGGTATTATTCTTAAAATGTTGATTAATACAACCGCAGAATGTCCTCAATGTGTCTGGCTCCTTATTCAAACCCACCAAAAAGGACTGGAACAAAGGACATCCGTGTACATAGTTTTTATTTAAATTTAAAGAAAACGCCTCCCTGACGCTAATACTAAAAGGGAGTTCCTAACAAAACTAAACTAAGGTACTGGTCTATATCTGCTGTGTGTGGATCCAATAGTTATAATTTAACAGTTCTTCTCAAAGAAAACAGTTGTCATGAGTCTATCAAAAGTTTCCTAAAGTTCAATGAGAGAGTCTCAAGTTCCTGGAAAAACAAAAGTTCCACATTTCTTTAGATGGAGGGTTTTTCATCTGATCCCCTTCCACCAACTTGGTCGATCGCTCCACACTTCGATATGATTAGATATTTTATTTATATCATGCTCATACATGGGTGTTTCAGAGCGCGACCAGGCAAAAGGAGGGGAACAGTGGAGAGAACACACACAACGATCTTACTAGGCCCAGTGACATTGTGAACGCGCAAGTGCATGGGGAAGGGAAATGGGGGAAAGTGCATGGGAGGGGGGAGAAATTGGAAACTGCAGAGCATAAGAGAGGACAAGATAAATAATAACTAAATAAATAAATACCGTGATCAGAAAGAGTGGTAGTGCAGCCTGTGCGAGCCAAGTGCAAGGTTAGTCAGATGGGGAGTATCTGATCAGTGCAGACAAAGAGTGGGGGGGGCCTGTATGGGTACAGAAACAGGTCCCAGTGCAATGGGTGGCCAGAGGGCCGTGCAGGAGGGTGACAGTGTGAGCAGGTACCTGGGCCCGAAGGGCAGATGGTGGCCAGGTGCAGCATTGCTGAGAGAGAAAGCAGATCAGGAGGGGAGAAGAGGGGGAAAGGCAGAGGCGAAGAGGAAGGTCTTGAGTAGCTTCCGGAACCGTAGGTGGTTCTCAAGTTTCAAGGTGGCAGGTAGGCAGTTCCAGAGGGAGACCCCCGCAGAAGACAGATCTACCACCAGCTCGTTTCTTTGAAAAACGACTGACCCTGAGGGAGTTGGAGGTAGAGGAGCGAAGGGCTCTAGAGGGGAGGTATTTACGGAGGGATAGTTGAAGGTAATTTGGACCCAGGCCCCAGAAAGCCTTGTGGACAATGCAAAGGGTTTTAAATGTAATCCTTGCGACCACAGGGGGCCAATGAAGGGATTTCAGAGCTGCAGACATATGATCCCAGGGCTTGAGGCCAAGGACAAGTCTTGCAGTCCTGTTCCGGAATAGTTGTAAAGGGCGGAGAGTGGAGGGTGATAGATTTAGAAAGAGGCTGTTAGAGTTGTCCAACCTAGAGAGAATCAGAGCTTGGGAGACAAGGAGGTTCTGAGGGAAGGAGAGGAAAGGAAGAGTGCCTTTAAGGAGGTGCAGTAAGAAGTTAGACTTTTTGGAGACATCAGAGATGTGTGCGGAGAAGGAAAGTGTGGAGTCAAAGATGACCCCAAGGTTCTTAGCTTCGCTGGTAGGGGCAGGAGGAGGGCCAAAGGAGGCCGGCCAGAGAGTGAGGTAAAGGATGGAGGGGGTGTACCAATGAGGAGGATCGCAGTCTTGTTGGCGTTTACAACAAAGATCATTTGCGGCACACCAATTTTGAATGGCGATTAGGCAGTCGGAGATGAGGGAAGGAGAGGAGGTGGCCGAGGGAAGCCTGAAAATGAGTTGGGTGTCTGCATAGCACTGGAAATTGGAGCAGAAAATGGAAATACAGTAGGCAAGAGTTGCCAGATATTGATAGAAAAGCCAGGGTGAGAGGTTAGACACCTGGGGAACACCGCAGGTAGAGAGGGAGATAGAGGATAGGAAGGACCCAGGTTGTACCTCGGAGGGTCGATCAGAGAGAAAAGAGGTCAGCCAGGCCAGAGCCTGATCGGTGATGCCCAGGTGTCACAGAGACGATTTAGCAGGGTGGTATGGTTGACCGTGTCAAAAGCAGAGGAGAGATCAAGTAGGATGAGGACAGAGGGAATGTTAGTGTCAAGGTTGGAGAGCAGGTCTTCACAGATGTTCAGGAGAGCAGTTTCCGTACTTATAGCAGCTCTGAAGCCAGATTGGTGGTCATGGAGAGAGCCAACTGAGTCAGAGTGAAGTTTAAGCTGAGAGATGGCAAGCTTTTCCAGGAGTTTACCCAAAAAGGGAGTAATGGAAATTGGGCGATAGTTAGCCGGGCACGAGGGATCAGCTGTGGGTTTCTTGAGGAGAGGATGCACAAGGGAGTGCTTCAGAGGGGAGCAGAAAGATCCAGAGGCAAAGGAGAGGTTGCAGAAGTCGGCAAGGGTTCGGAGCAAGAGTATCAATGTGGTCCTTAATAGTTTTAATAGTTTTGAAGGAGCAGGTATGGACCTGTCTTGAGGAGGCTTTCATAGATCGGACTTGTCTAGCGACCTCATCGGGGGAGAAAAGAGGAAAGGCAGAGAAAGAGGGAGGAGGGGTAGCTGAAGGTGGGTCAACAAGCAGAGAAGGAGAGGGGAGAGGAGCGGGGGAGGAGGAGAGTGAGGACAAGATGTCCTGGGTTTTAGAGATAGTGTGAGGCAAGGTCATTTCAAAGAACCTTGAGAGGCGAGAGGAGGGGTGGATACTGCATCAGGGTTGGCCAGCTCCTTGCAGATTTTAAAGAGTTCAGCCGAGTTGTTAGATGCCGCAGAGATACAGGCTTGAATATGGACTTGCTTCTTGGTACGTACAGAGAGACAGTATTGCCGTTAGAGTAGGCGGCAGGCCAGTTTGTCAGAGGATGAGCAAGAGGCCCTCCGTTTCCTCTCAGCCGCCCTACACTTACTTTTGAGGGTAGCTAAGTCGGAGTCAAACCAAGAATTACATTTGGTTTTGGGCTTCAAGCGGATCCTCATGACAGGGGCAAGAGCATCAAGAGTATCAGAAATAGAAGAGTAGAGGAGAGACAGGGCTGTTTCAGGGTGTGAGTCAGCCAGGAGTGGAGGAGGGGGTGAGAAGGTGGCAGCGAAAGCCTCGACTGACACACATTTCATGGGCCGGATGTCCAAGAAGGTGGGTGGCAGTCTTGGTGTAGGCTTGGCTTGAGGGGAGGAGATGGGAAGATGAGAGGAGAGGAGGCAGTGATCGCTCCAGGATCAACTGTCTGGTGCCTCAATGCTCCCGTGATCTGTTTTTCACTCTGTGTATTGCGCCCCCGTGGCACCTTTGGGCTTCCCATACCCAATATCTTGCTTATTTCTTTAGGGTGCTGGTGACCCCTCCCTCCTTGTGGCTCTCTTAGTCATAAGTGGTCCCTGTGACCCTTCTGAAGCTTATGCTGCTCAGGTTTCTGAGGCACCTGTATCCCTTGTCCTTGTCTCGTGCTCTCTTCTTTGGTCCCTGCTTTGGGGCTAGGGCAGCCCCTCTCTCTTACCCATTCTGTCCTCTCCTGTGCTCCCGCTGACCAGGGCAACCCACGTACATGCTGCGTTGCAGTGCTTGCTCCAGCAAGTGTCTGTCTTATCCACTACGGCAGCGTTCTCTAGGGCTTGCTGCTCTTCTGCGCTGGATGCTAGAGGTCTTCGCATTCACGAGTCTCTGATCCCTCTCATTTGTACTCCGTCTGATAGTGGAGGACCCAGTCCTGCCTTCGTCCTTGGATCCGGCAGCTGTTCGCAGACTCCGAGCCCAACACGTCCTGCAGGTGGTCACGCATCTATGTTCAGTTCGCTTCACGTGGCCTCTGCCTCTCAGACCCTGCGCTTTCTCTTGTCTATCGGATGGCGTCTCCATTGGAAGTCTGTGTTCTTCCACGCTTTATTCTTGCTCTGGTACCACCTCCATTCAAGGGTTGTCATTCTTTTATTCTCACTCCTGTAATGAGAAGGGGTGTGCTGTTCAACATTATCTTTAACCAAACACATAGATGGTTTGTCTTTTTTTCTTACTCCCATATAGGCAGAGAGTACATTGGGTATAGGGAGCTTCTTAAAGCAGAGCCACTCCCTGTGAGATCCGGCTTTCCAAAGCCCTGGGGAGGGTTTCGGTGAGCAGGCACACCTCCCTGGCTTCAAAGCGGGTGTGTCCACCTAGGAGAGAAGGGATAAACTCCTCCGATTTGTCAGTGTCCTGATCCCTCCAATTCCCCAAAACACCTATGCTGAAAATGTCCCCAAGTTATGTAAAACACTTGAAAATGATATGAGGAGGTGGGGAAATCAAGAGATTTCCCTAATGGAACGCATCACTGCTGTTAAAATGAACCTACTGCAGAGGCTCCTTTATTACTACTTTGCCGTCCCAGTTAAGATTCCACTTGAAGCCCTCCAGCGGATGCAGAAAATGGTTTTGAAATGTATCTGGTTGGGTAAAAAAAAACACCAATTACCAAAGTGGTTATGTTGGATGATGCCCAGTCCTAGGTGCCCCTGATTAAATTAACCAGAACAGTGCTGTGCATATCGCCCATATAACTAAATGGAAGAATTTGGCTCCAGTTCCTAAATGGGTACGCCTGGAACAGGCCGTAGCAAAATCCCCCCCCAGGATCTCTGCCATATGTGAATCCCACAACCCATGTGAACCGACCCCCCACTTCTATCTTCCACTAAGTCCACATTGTACTACTGGGGAAAAGCATTGAGAATTAAAGGAAACACTCTTGGTTTGGGTCAGTTATCCCCTATAATGGGCAATCTGGATTTTACCCCAGGGCTCACTGAAAACAGATTTTTCTAATTGGGCACGTGGGGGCAGGGAAGGGTGGCTATTAAACATTTCACAATTCTATAAAGACTCTGCGCCCTGACCTTTGTCGACTGCAAACAAAAATTCTCACTTAATGAGAACGAAACACTTAGGTACACACAGATTGTGCAATAGACCATCAAAGCAATGGTTAAACTAGCAGCATTGTGCCCTCTAAAGGCACTTGAACCAAATATAGAAGAGGGGATAACCCAAGGCTGCATTTCTAAAAACTTTATAGAATTCTAAAAATTGACATGCTGCTGATGAGAACAAAATACATGTCGGGATGGGAAGCAGATTTCGGCCACCTTATTGAAGATCACACCCGGCTAGATATGAGCCCATAACTACTCTTCCTCCAAATATGTCACAGATGGGGAATGCATGTTCAAATTGATATATAGATGGTACAATGCCACTGTTACCTTACACAAGTTCAAACCGAGCTAGACCGGAACGGTTGGCGTAAGTGTGGACTTTGTGGAAGCTACTTTCACATGTGATGAGAATGTCCTATTATCCGAACCTTCTGGGAACAGACTTTAGCAATCATTAAGGACATAACCAAGGTCCAATTGCCTATGGACCCCAATGGCAGTTCTCCTGAGAAACGCCCTTGATGGTATATATCGGAAATTGGGTTCGTCAGCAAGGCTTATGACTCAGTTGCTGGTAGCCGCAAGAACTACACTTGAGTGCTGTTGAAAATCTGTAGATGGCCCTCTCCCTGCCAACTGGTGGATCAAAGTATGGGATTTTGAATGGATTGTATCCTCCCATGTATTCCTTATCTTTTGATAGATCTCATTTCCTGCTTCTGACAAAAAATGTTAGCAGAGGGCATTGCGTTCCATTCAGTCGACTGAATGTCCCTTGAGGGCCTCCGTCTCGAGGGTGTTAGGGAGAATTCTCATTCTATGGCTAATTTCCCTTACCTATAGAGTCCCCCAGCAGCTTTGCTGGATTTGAAGGGTTTGTTTCTTTTTACCTGCTAAGAGTGAGACTCTTTTTCCTACTGTTAGGCATTTTTGCTATGTGTGTTCTAGGCTATTTTTGCGTTTAATGCCTATGGGATCTTTCTCACCCCCATACGAACCATCTTTATTCACATGTGTTACAGAGCACCCTCAGTGCAGTGACACAGGGATATCTTAGCGACCCCCAAACATAGACACCATACCCTGGGACTGACTACTGTCTCCCAGGGCATGTAAAGTCCCCATTGACTTTATGTTACGCTCACCTGGCTCACCTGGTTCCCACAGGGGCATCGATCGGACCCGGACAGCTGCGGTCTCCACCAACGTGATGCGTAGTGAAGAGATGGCAGTCTGGACTGGCCCGCCTAATCTTGTCTGCTGGACTCGTAGAAGTATTCTCCTGAAAGGGGAGAAAGGGATTTAGCCACACGTGGACTTTAGTGATGGCCCCACCAACTGTTCTCGTTCTCCCCACTAATCACCTCCGATATCCCCTCTTGGTAACTTCACCTTATGTTTTTAAATGATGAGCTCTCCGTCCTGCATGGCATGCTGGGGCGCGTAGATACCAGTTACTTCACTGGTTTGAAGGTACTGGAGGAGTTCCGGAGGAATATTGACTCCAGTGTCTATAAAGTTCAAAGAGTTCAATATGTCCGATGTTCACTCTTGTTCCATTCCCTCGTTAGGTTGCAGCTGGGTCCAAAAGAATAATGCCTGGAGGCAGCTTATGGCGTTCAAGTAAGAGTCAGGTACACTGTCCAGTAAAAGTTGCATGAGTTTAACTTGCTGTTTTCTCTCCCTTTATAGGTGCGGCATAGAAAGATGCAGCAAATTAAAGGATAATACCTCCGGTGGTAAAGCAGGTAAGCCTATGGTGGCAAAGAGATTCTTTGTCGGTTTTCTCGGCTCACCTTGTTATTCCTTTTGTTTTGCCCCCAGGTGCTGGGTTTCGACTAAGAAAATGATGGAGGCAGCACCTAGTTGAAAGATGCGGTGGACTGGTGAGTATAACGCGGCGCTGCTGCTGGCGAAGCGACGCGTGCTGAAATAATGTCCTTTCCAGGCTCGGAGATGTGGTGGGTCCGGAATCAGGTAAGGAATCAAATAATGTCTGTGATCTAACCTCTTCTCCTTTCTTTTCCTTTTGTCTAGGAGCTCCGGATTCGAGGCGGGCGTGGCAGAAGACTGGATGCTGACTTGCAGACCTGGTGAGCGTTATGCTGCTGGATGCAGAATAACACGAAGCATGAGCTGCTGTTCGTACGTGGTTTAAATAGCCTGCAAAGTCGCCCCAGATAAGAAGTTCCCCAGAACCACACCCGAGTAAAAAATAGTCCCTGTAATAAAATAGTCCCATCCAGGCCTCACGTTGGCTTGGACTCATTTGCAGCATGGTCTGCATAAGGTAAGTAAAGTCTAAGAGCCTGGCGCCTATGGCGCCAGGACTGATTTCTATGATGAGCCTGGTGCCTAAGGTGCCAGGACTGAATCCAAACAGCCCCCAGCCGGGGCTGTTGGGGTTTTAATGAGTATCTGGATGCCTGCTCCCGGTGCTGATGGACTCGATCCGGATGCCCGGGGGTAGGCTTCATGACACTTTACTAGTCAAATCCTATGAACTTAACCAGTACAACCCATCTTACTATGGAGGTACTGGAAGGGGTTAATAGTTTTTCCCCTATGTTCATTTTCGAGAGGGTACCGTACAGTCCCTCTCGCAAAAGTTTCTGGCTGGTGGCAGTGGTTACTACCATAAATATTCGACCGCAAATATTTCCGTATGGGATTTTCCCATTGTTCGAGGCTACCACTTTTTCTGACAGCCTCTAACATACCGCCGGCATTTTAATATTAACTTTGCTCCGGTAGGTTTTATTTGCCAGAACTTTATAACTTCTTTCTCGAGTCTTTCTCTAAACTCATAACCCAGGTCGGGGATCCTTTGTTCGTCCTTTTGGCAGGCCTCTACCGAGAAGCCCTCCTTTCGGCGACACTGAGTCTGGGGTGGGTCCATTGTGTGGGAGGAGGAGTAGGACCCCTGGACAGGGTTGCCTCCGCAACCCATGTCGCACTCTATCTTGATAGGCTGGAGGGTCTCCCGCCAAGATGGCCACTCCACTGTGTGAGTGACAGCTAGGCTGTATGAATGGGGATCTTTTTGCATAAAAGCAGGGTCCTGAGGACTGGAAGAGCAAGACGTCGCCACTGGAACTAAGAAGCCGAAGAGGAGATGGGCCAAAGACATCTGCAACGACTGAACCACCGGGGAAGCCATGCTGCAGCGTATCGCCACTTTTCTCCACACGACGAGTGAAGATCTTCGCCTGCAAGAGCCTTCTTCCCTTGAGCTGGTGGGGCCAACCAGTTTGCCAATCGCCTTCAGGGACCTGCCTTGGTCGAATCTCCTGTACCCTGTACTCAGAGGCCGGATAGCCAGGCACCTGTCCACCTGGACCACGATTTAAAGGAGCGTACCTTTTATTTGTCGGGCAGCACCGCAGCTGCTTTCATCCCTGGGTAGTGCATTATCTCGAACCTTCCTCCACGACGAGAGCCTCTCTTCCTCTGCTGGATCACCCGAACTGCAGGAACTACCAGGAACAACCGACACCGCAGGATCCACTTCTTCATTTAAAGGTACATGGTTCTGCCAGGCCGCCCTTTCTTCGCGGTAGTACTAAAGGTGTTTTAAATCCTTTACCTACCTGTTGGGTCGTCCGCCCCTCTCTCTTAACATTGTCTTTTTCAACTTCTGCAACCACCTCTTCAAATTCGTTAACCAAAGACTTGACTGCAGCTACAAGAACATTTTGCTCCTGGGCCCTTGCCCTGTACCACTGACTCTGGCACAGGCCTACTGACTCTGGTCACATTTGTTAGATCTGCTTTCTCTAGATTGATTCTCCCTGAGAACTGTGTTGGTGCACCTATTTCTTTTAACTACCCTTTCCTTCACACTCTAATCATTGTGAAATGCCATTTTGCTCAGTTTTCATTTTAAGTATTGCCTGCACTGTCTTGCTGAACTGGTTCACAAACTGATGGGAAGAGTTGCTAGGGTGTATAAGAACCTATTTCTAGATAACTTGTGCTTTCTCTCCCTTGTGAGGAATTGTTAGAGGATCCCTTGTGTGGAATTGTCACTGTGCCGTTTTGCTCAGTTTTCACGCTGGTTGACTTGGTCTACAATTCAACTTGGGAGTGTGTATATTTTTCCTTTGACTTAATTTAACTTGCTTGATGATTGCGATACATGTGTTTTATCAGAAGTGTATAAAATAAATATCTACTTTTTAAATACAAAGCTTTGGTCAGTGTTTCCTTGTTCCATAGTCTAGTGGGCCTATTGTGTAAACCCTGAATACTGCTCATCTCCCTCTTGAGATAAGTCTGACTGCTCAGCCACAGCTACCAACTAAATCATTGTGGTACAGACTGATACCAAAGGGGATTTATTGCTCTCACCTGTAGTCCTAATCTTGTGTAGTGCTCCCTAAGGGAACTGCACAGGATACTGCCTAACAGAGGTCGACGTCATCACTAGTATAGAAAGCACGCGCAGCACCCGTTGGCTTCAGTTCCATTTTTCCGAGTTACTGCTTCGAAAGAATTACAGCGCGCTTTGTTTTTTTTAATACAAACTATGACTCGCAAGTGAAAATGTCTTTGTCAGGTCCATCGACACCGAAGACGGGGTTCAAGAAATGCCACAATTATGGTGCCAAAATGTCGATAACTAACCCTCATTGAGTGTGTCTGTAGTGACTCGCACAGAGCATCGAGTGGTTGATTGCGACTCCTGTCAGGCAATGACCGGTAAGGCTCTAAAAGAGCATAATGGGAAACGAGCGGCGGGTAGAACCCCCTCGAAATCCCCTTCATCCCAATCTAAAATCCGATCTTCTGACGAGTTGAGAAGAGACTCTCCTCTGAGAAAATCATCCAAAAAACAATCTCACTCCAGGAGTGGGTCTCATCATTCTTCTACTAAGAAGTTGAAAAAGAGGCGTTGCAGATCTCCATCGTCCTCTAGTGATTCCTCTCCTGAGAAAATGTCATGTCTGACTAAATCCTCTACTCCTGCCGAGAGGGAGGAGTTTCTGAGAGAGATGTTGAAAATATTTGAGAAGAAGGCCCGCTACCTCCAAGGACAAGAGGGAGAAGCCATACTCCGGTTGTGTTACTTAAAGATGACCAAGTGAAGGCAAAGGCAAAATTGTGCGCACCCTCGAGCCCGAGACGTAAGCCATCAACCCAACAAGAGTTGTCAAGGCCTCAACCCGAGGAAATTTCATCAAAGAAACCTTCAAGTTGAGGGTCTAGCCCTTCGAGATCGTTATCCGCAAAAAAGGCTTCAACACCATCAGTGTCGAGCACATCGACGCCATTGATCTCAAAGCCGTCTACGCTGTTGGCAAAGCAGGTGGAGAAAACGTACAATTCTACACCAAGAAAAGGTTTTTTGAAATCTTTATCGCCAGTTTATGAAGATCATGCACATTCTGATAGGGACATTCCACCCTTTGGCCTAGAGTTATGTACCCCTAACCTGCCAGAGGCCCTGGTTTCAGAAGAGTCAAAAAGAAGCACTTTTATGGGAGCCTTTTGTGGTGTGGATAAATCACCTGAATTGGAATTTGCAAAAATAGACCCTGCAGATCATGCAGAAGCCGCCTATAGGCAACTCATGACCAGGGTGGTTGACTTTCTAGGTTTGAGCAGGCCTGCTTCCCCATTTGAGCAGGACGATTTAACGGATATCCTAGACGAGAGTCCACAAAAGTATCCAATCCTTCCCTTTCACATTTCCCTTCAGAAAAGGGTTAAGACAAATTGGGAGGCACCTGAGACAAGCAGTTCATCACAGCCGGTGAGTCGAGGGGAGAGTCAATAAGAAACCGAACTGTGTTGAACGAAAAGTAGCAAGCAGCTAAATTTGAACTTTGAAAGATTGAAAGTAACTATTGAGAAAGAGGGGGAAAACCTGCAACAGAGGCGTCCGGCACCAGGTGGGTGCTCACGCAGGAAATTGTGTAATTACCCGATAAGACACTCCCATAACCAGAAGGCCTTGCGAAGAGGCAAAGATAGGTCAAAGTGGTCATACAGGGGTCTTGTAAAATCCTCGGTACCATCATAAGTCTTTGACCAACAGATGATTGTGAAAGAAAGAGAAATAAATACTGCTTGAACAGAGTGTTGCAAAAGTTGGCAAGAGTGAACCCGATGAAGGGATGCTAACGAGATGGGGCGAAATCTAAAGTCCCATGGTGAACTGTTTGTGTAAAGTTGGAGAGAGTGAACCCGGCAGAGGGAAGCCGACAATCAGGGCAAAACCTGAAGAACTGTTTAAAAAGACATTAAGACTCATGAAAGTAAGAAGCATTGGAAGACATGGGAAAGTGAATGGTCCACTTGTCAAGTGGGTCCCAGCCCGGTTGATAGAGATCCCAGGGTGAAAAGTCCTGACCCCAAGTCCATTAGAAAGGAACTTTTTTGTTTTTTTGAGGTTTGAAAACATTAGGTCCTCTAAGGCAACAGACTTTTTATTGAAAAGAGACTTAACCATCGAAGAACCTGATAGCTGGAACGGAACTGTCGGCTCGTGCTGAGAAAGCTGGAGCTTGTGCAGTGCTCCAAGGTCCCACCTTGTCCTGTGCTGAAAACATGGGGAAGGGAGACCCCTGGCAATCGCATCATGGCTTATTATTTGTGAACACTTCTTTCTTTATTGATCCCTTATCCCACACTCTTTTGGTAATTAGTTGTAAGGCATTGGCAATAGGTTTTTTCTTAGTATAGGCCCTTTTATTTTGACACAACGCCACAAAGACTGCCTTATTTTTAATTTGATGGTCGAGAGCTTGCTCCCATCTTAGATTTAGGTTAGGCGTTTTTCCACCCTGCATTTACAGTTTAATAAACACCCTTGAACTGTGATCACTTGTGTCTGTCTTGACTGTTGCCACCATTAGTTTCTTACAATGGGTAAGGTCCAATGACAGGTTTGTTTCTATGCGACTGTTATGTAGGAGTGCGTTTGTGTGTTTTATGTGTAGATTGGATGGTATTTCAGGTTCTGCACACTGGCTTCTTGTATCCGTATGGGCATGGTCCAGTGTCCAGGTTTGTTGTTGTAAGCTTGTGTTACTTCTGTTGGGTGTGTGTTAATATATAGATTGGCTAGCCCAGTGGGTGTGTATAGTGTTTGGTGGTGTGTTGGAGGAAGGAGGAGTAGGGTGGTTAGTACATTGGCTACTCTCTACGTTCTTCTATGTGGCTAATCTACACAATTCTATCTAGTGATAGGCATGGTTAATTTCACAGTCTAAGTGTGACTTGTGGCTAATCTTCAACACATGTATCTAAAAGTGTTGCATGGCTAATCTTCACAGATCTATCTAAACATGCTGCATGGCTAAACCTCACAATGTATCCAAGTGTGCCAGGTTGCTAATCTTTATAATTCTATCTAAGGGAGACGCGTGAGTGGTCCTTGCAATTGCTAAATGCAGAGTGTGGCTTAAGTGCGAAATATGGCTGACTAACACAGATGGGCTATAAGCGAGGGGAGGTTACTCTACACAATTAGGCAAAATATGAATACCTTAGACGGATAGACTGTATTTACAATAGGTAATATGAGTGTTGGGATATTAATGGTGTACAGTAATCGCTGTACTCCCAGCCAACCCCGACCCCACACTTAGTTTATCAGTCGCTGCTGGTTGACGGCGGGAGGCTTCCCAGGCGAACACGCAGACGAACACAGACTGGCAGCTTCTTATGGAGCTGCCATTTGCCTTGGGGGCCCGGGCAGGGGATGCCCTTAAGGTTCTCAAAAAGAGTTACTCAGGCCAATCAAAGCTCGGGGGCAGGCGGCTGCGGGAACAAGTAAGCGGGTCGGGGTACCAGCTGGGATGGTGCTAGTGCACAGAGGGACACCTCACTGCCTCAGCCAATTGCTAAAGGGCTGGGTGGGGAAAGCAAAATGCCACAAACGAACCAAGGACTACAGCACCAGGCCACGGCACTCTACATGCGGACCAGCACAGAAACAGAAAACGGGATGGGAGTTAAAGGGCAACCAGAAATAAATTTCTCTGAAAATCAGCAACTAGCCCCAAAAAAACGATAGTAATATACTCACAAATCGCTCCATAAGGCACCCAAATTCTAGCCAAAATCGGATGGGAATCAAAGGAAAGCCCTCACAAGGCACCTGCCAGGCCCTAGGATTGATGACCAAGTGGTCTCTGTGTATCTTCTATGTCATTCCTACTCGCCCTTCTAAGAAGAAAATGTGGTTCCGTAGGCTGATCCTGGTGCAAGCTCTCCGCTACTACGTCTATCGGCGAGGGATGGCAGGAAAAATGACAAGCTCTTTGCAGGTTATGGTGGTGTTTGTGTTGGTAGGACTGTAACTAAACAGACACTGCCAGGGTGGATCGTCCTCTGATCTGCTGTGAAGTGTGTGTGCTTCAGGGGCTCTGGGCCCATTTATTTATTTATTTATTTTTTATTGGCATAAAATGCCTTTAAAAAACGAGAGCAAATATTACACTACAGTTTATTCACTCTTCTCTCCTTAAGTGGCCGGGTAGGTCTCGTCTATTGACACCTTAACATCATAAGTTTGTAAGTCACATTCGATCCTTCACCAGTTAAGAGCCTCTTTAATGCGATCTCGCAGTTTTGCCCTTATTTTAGGTATTATGTCAGTAGTTTTTTCAACAGGCTCAAAAAGCGAATTAACGCGTAATTCAGGTGTTTCTCCCGACTGTCAAACAGAGCTTGCCACCAGTCATCCGCACTTGGCGTTTGAAATTTCGTTAGATGTGGCCCTAATGTCAGTGTTCTCTCCCGATGTAGTCTTTTGCAATGGAGTGTTGGATGTTTTAAAGTTTCTTCCTTCTGGTTGCAAAATCTACAGGCTGCATTAAGTTCTTCTGTTTTGCGGTGCTCTCTGGACCACTCTCTTGTTTTAAATGCGTTTAGTCTGAAGTTTAGAAACAAAGCTCTGCTGCCATTGTCTGGGTACAGATCAATATAAGGCTGTAGGGTGTTTAGATTTCTTGCTTCGCACGGCACCTCCTTCATTAAGTAGTTAGCTGATCTTAAGTTCCCAGTCATGATCCAGTACAATCGCCAGATCTTAATTTTTGCAGCGTCCGGATTGTCGTGTAGGGTTTTTAGGTCGATGTCGTAAAAAGCCAAAATTTCCTCGCATCGTTTGTACCACATTGATAGCAGACAGTTGGGATTTCCTTTGCTAGGATTTTGTAGTATTTCAAATTGCAAGGCCACTTTCTTCATGGTCAGCTTTCTGAAGAGGCTCAACAGGTTCCAACTAACTCGAGCATTAATTGATGTTAAATTTAGCTCGTATCTGACACATGCAGTTGATGTACCCTTTGGTAGTTGCAAAACTCTTACCCAGAAGATGTTTTCTAGGGTAGACCAGACATCCGCGGAGCATCCGAGGGCATTTTCTGCGCCAAAGATCAGGGCCGGCACTACCTTTTGGCAGTAAAAGTTCCTTACCGGTTTTATTGAGAATTTTCCGTATTTCTTGTGTAATACGCTAGCTTGGCATGCAAATTGCCGGCATTTGGTTTTGGCTACCTGTTCCCATTGACTGTCGTTCAGGCTTGAATTAATTTGCATGCCTAAGTATCTTGTGTTTGTTGTGTTGTTTAGCCACTCTTTTCCCAGGTGCCATTTAGGTTTTTTATGCTTTGTTGTTTTCAGATTTTGCAGTGTTAGCACCTCGCACTTTTTTTTGTTGATTTGTAGGCCATTAGCTCTCGCATATAGGTCTACTGCATCGATCTTCCGCTGTAGGCCTATAGGTGTTACATCTAGCAATATTAGGTCATCAGCATATAGCTTAATGGGACTCCGTGTATTTTTGGAGAGAAGGATCGTGCACTGTCAATTGCTCCTCCAATGTCCAATAAAAATAAGTTAAATATTATAGCAGCCAGTGGGCAACCCTGTTTAACCCCGCGAAAGGTGTTTATCGCTTTGGACAGGGTGCCTTTTTGATCCAGGCGGATTTTGATGCTTGTGCCAGTGTGGAGCTCTTTGATGGCCGCTATCAGATCTTCCGGACATTCCCACGTCTTCATTTTCTCCCATAGTAGCTCTCTATCTATGCTGTCGAAGGCATGTGAGAAGTCTATCAGTGCGAGGTACACCTGGGTTCTTGTTCTTATGGCTTCCATTTTAAGGAGGTTGATTAAGAGGAGATTCAAGGAGCAGCCTACACCCTTGACAAAGCCAGTCTGACGTGGGTCCAGATGTTTTGAATCAGCTGCCCATTTCACAAGTTGTTGTTGTAAGAGAGTCGCGTACACTTTGCCTAACACATCTAGCAGCGCAATGGGTCGGTAGTTTGTTGGGTCAGATCGATTCCCTTTCTTGAAAATTGGAATGATTATTGCGCATTTCCATGAATCCGGGCTTTTGCAATTAGCTGCTATTCTTTTGAACATCGTGTAGCATAGCTCTGCCCACAGCTCTGGATTTTCTTTGATTGTGTGGTTTGTTAGACCGTCCGGACCTGGTGCTCTAGAGGAGCTAGCTCTTTTTATTATCTCCTCAATGTCGTTTTTTATCAAATTCTAACTTCCATTTTTCTAAGGTAGATGATGGTGTCTCTACTGCAGTTGTTCTTTTACTGTATAGCTTCGAGAAATGTTGTATCCACTCAGCTTCAGTAATTGCGTTTGTCAGTATTGCCATTTGCGGGGCTCCTTCGTTGTTGATTATCTTCCAGAAAGCAGAGGAGTTTTTGTTTTGCAGTTTTTCCAGTATTAGTTCTGCATCATATCTGCTTTGTGTGAACGTAACCAATTTTTATACTTTTGTTTGCAATTTCTTTTTGCAATTAAGTATCTATTGGAGTCAGTTTTCGGTAGATGTCTTATTTGCGCTCTTAATTCTCTTTCTTTTTCTCAGCTCTAGATCAAATTTATGTCTTGCAGCAAAGCCACAAGCTTTGGATCCTTGATGTTTTTCTTTGAAGTCGTCTAAGAGATGGATATATTCAGTCTTCTTTTGCTCATCTTCATATGTGGTTAGTATGTTTTTAACCTCTGTTTTCTTTAATTTCAATCTGACCCTGTTGGATTCAATCATTACCGGGAATTTCCATGTTATGGGTTTGGCTCCATAAGCTTTGATGCATGACAGAATGACTAAGTCATGATCACTATTGGTCATAGGGTGCACCATGAGTGATATTGCATGTTGGTGTATTTTCTCACTGACATAAAAGTAGTCAAGCGTCGATCGTTGGGTGCCTCTAGACCAGGTTGGTTGAGCTGGGATATCACCTGCTAAGTTTCCATTCATCAGCATGAGGTTTCTTAGCTCCATCTCTGTCGCCCATTGACTGGCGAGATGTGTTTTGTTGGGATTTTTTGGATTCGATTCGTTGTTTGCTGTTAGGCAGTTCATATTCAAGTCTCCACAGATCACAGTATCAGCGCCAACGTCTGCTTCGAACCAGTCATCTATGACGGTTGTAACTTGATCTATATATCCATTGCCACTTATAATCTTGTGGTTCCAGTATAGATTCAGGATGTGGATTTTCTTGTTTCCTACGTTGCTTTGTGCAATTGTCGTTGCCTGAATGTAAGGAGTCACGTTTTCAGTATTGAGGATTTGATAACCAGAGCTTTTTTTGACCATGGTAATGAGGCCTGCCATGGGCCTACCCGTCAGTTGTTTAATGGCTGGATTGAATGCAATCTCGTATTCTCCAGAGATGGGGCAGGTGTCCAGCCACGTTTCTTGAAGGCACACGACATCCAACCCTGGAAAGCAGCTCTCTTGATATAGATGCACAAATCCTCTGGTGTTCCAAGAGCCAAACTTGACTGTCGGGGGCGGGTTTTCTAGTTGGCATTAGCTTTGAGTTGTTATATTCAGGGCTTTTGCGAGCCAGCCCCAGTTATCCGATGATTCGATTTCATCATTTTCCAGTTCCACTGTGCAGTTTTTCTTATTGAGAGCTTGGATGCCAGCGACTGTGATTTGGATTTGTTCCACCGAGTCATTTTGGACGTATTCCGCTTTTCTTAGGCCACAGTCACTGTTGATGCACTGATTTCTATTGTGTTGACCAACCTCTTGCGTTTTCTCAAGGCTCTTCGCTTCGTTTCTTTTCTTCCAGAAGGATGAGACTGACTGTGATTCTGTAGTTTTATTAGAGTGGCTTTTGTGGTTATCTTTGTTGGTTAGTTCCAGAATATCGAATCCAAGCGACATCAGCTCTGGCGTTGCATCCAAGATACTGTTGGTTATCATTTTTGATTTCAGATGTAGTAGTACGAGGTCATTTTGGCCTTCCTGTGGGAATTCCACTGTTTTGATGTCATACGATTGTATCGTTCTCAGACGCGGGACGCAATGGAGTAGTCGTAGAACATTATTACGGTTCATGATCACGTCGTCTTGACTTTCTAATCTTTCAATCTTTATTTTATAAGTGGATATGGAAGTTTTATTGCCTAGCTGTTCATTTTGGTGAGGTGCACTTCCTTTATATTCGCCAGGCGCTTGTTTTATTGCGGGAGCATTGATCACCGAAGATCCTTTCCCATAGCACTTGTTTGGTGCAAATTTTCGAACATCAGTCCAAGACTCTCGATTTTTGTTCCTGCATTCTGGTTCGGGCGGGCTTTTGAGTACTTTTGTCTTTTGACAGTCTCTATCCTTGTTTTTCTTGAGCAACATTTCCCGTCTATCTGTCAAAGTGAGGAAGATAGAACTAGCCTCCACCTGTAGGGCTTTTTCGGTGTTTGCAATCTTGGGGATCATTGTGCAAGTTCTTTGTGACATTGTAGCATGTGAAGACAACAATGTAGATGTTGATTTTTGTTCTGTATTCCTATTTACCGTGTCTCGTGAAGGATCATTAAGACTTGAAGGGGACCCAGTTGAAATCTTAGGGTCGATTGGCTCCAATTGGGCCCATTTAACTGGAGGCATGGCTGCCACCTCTGCATTACAAAGGGAATCCTTGTTTTGGACGTATGACAAGCAGGTAGAATGCTTCAATGCACATTTTTGCCATTCATTATTGCCTGTAATCACCGCCAGGACAGATGCGGCTCTCGCTTTGGTTGAGGGGTCTACCAGGGCTCTCTCTCTCTCTTCCAAACATATGTTTTGCTCTGGGATTCTTACAAAGAGTAGTCTGTGGGAGGAAGTAATCCATCAGAAGAACAAATGACTTACCTTTTGGTAATGTTCTGTCTGATGGATGTTACCCCAACGATTCCTCAGTACTTGTACACCTCATCTGTTCTGCTATCTCTCTGCGGCTGAGTGCCAAGGGAAAAAGGCATAACTGAGGTAATGGGGCACAGTGGCTCCATATATACTTGCCACAAAGTCTTGTCTGGCTTGGGGTGCGTAACAGGGCCAAGAGCAGCCAGCACCACCAGGTGTCGAAAAAAAATCCCAAATCAACTGATGATGGAGTGACAACATAGATGATGAGGAATCTGTAGGAGGAACATCTATTAGAAAGAACAATACAAAGAGGTAAGTAATTTGATATTCTAATGGATTCATTATGCCCACAGACTCCTTATCTTGAATAAATCTTCGATCTAAATTGGCATTCATGTTCTTCAAATAAATTCTAAATACGAATACAAATACCTTTTGCAAAAGTTTTTAGCCACCACAGGGCACAGCGTGCTGCCACATCAACCTGCTCAGTGCTGTATGGGCCCCTGACACAAGACCTTGTCTGGGCCACTATATATGAAGCCAGCCGCTCCCCATTACCTCAATTCCTTTTTCCTGCTCACGGAGTACGCAGCTTTGAACAGCGCTAGATTTTGCTAACTTTTCCGTCATCCCTCATACCCCTTGTGCAATGTATGTAAGTCTTTGTATTCCTGGCTTCTATAGTCCAGATATTTTCTCTGCTTTTTCTGGACTTCCACAACATGCTTAACTGAAGCACTGCACGCCACTTAAACATCTCTGCAGCAGTCATCCATTTTGTCTGCATGTTATTCTGTATAAATGTTTTTATTTTAAACGTGTTAGCATTGTTTCCCGGCAATATGCTATAAACTCCCTTTCGCACAGTGTGACAAAATTGCCAGTATTTCTTGGTTAACTTTCTGCCAAATGTTTAGGTTATCACTTAATGGATCAGTTCCCATTGGCATCCCTTCTTATTTACTTTACTGGAACTTAGGTTGTGTTGAATGGCCAGGACCATATGGATCACATAGCGCACCAAGTCCTGAACCGTTACTGTAGATGTGCCAGTGATGGAGGGTACAGGAGTGTATTTTCCATTCTCCATAAGCATTGCTTAAATAGTATTTATTTCGACTGGATTGTGTCCTCCAACGTATTCCACATCTTTGACATCTTTGTGTCACGATGCTCAGGCCCAAGGCGCAGGAGTGGTGCAGAACCAACCACCCCCTCAATGGTCTTGGTGCCTCCAAGTCAAAGCTTACACAGACCTCCTCAACCAGAGTGGGGAAGGAGGGTTAGGGTCTCGATGTTTGGATAGGTAGGGGGATTTTAGGGGAACCGTATCGAGGGTTAGGTTGAGGTTATGGATAGGACAGCTGTGAGAAGTGACAAACGCTGTTCTATGGCCCCGAAAACCATGCCCACTTAGCTCATCTCGGAGGCGCAGGGGCTCTGGAAGGGCTAGTAGTGGCCCCCTGCGCTTTCCCCTTGACCCCACGGGCTCCCAAGGCAAAGCAGCACTTATCTGGCAAAGACGAGGGGCCGGGTTGCTGCTCTGGTGGCTCTGGGCCCCTCGCATATGATTTCCCTGGAGCTGCTGGGCATACGTCCTCTCTCTCCGATGTCTTGAGCACAAGCCCCGTGCCTCGGGACTTGCGCATGCACGTGAGCGTGCCACACCCGGCTCGGCTTCCCATTGGCCCACGCATCAGCAGAGCATGCTGGGTATTGTAGTTCCGGTGTGCTTTCTGCTGGGAATTGTAGTTTTGGAGCACCTTTTTTCTGCAGAAAGGGCAAATCAGTCTACTATACGGCTGTACGCCCTTAAACAAGGTTCTCACTACTGGTGCAAACATGACAGCCCCAACAATTCTTTGTCCATGTCCAAGTCTACCCCTTACACTTTCTTACACTTTGACATGTAATGTCCACAGCTGTGTACTTCGGAAACATTTTCGGCGGAGAGCATCCTGCATCGGGTCGATGTCCCTCGAAGGCCTCCGTCGAGGGCGACTTCACTGGATGTTATAAATAGGACGCACGGCGTCCGTAGCCTCACTTCAGTTTTTTCCGCAAACGTGTTTGCTTTGGAGACTCGGAACGCCTCGTGTATTCCTTGTGAATATGTCTTCTTCTTCAAACCCTCAGACTGCGCGGTCTGGCTTCAAGACTTTCTGGGACTGCAAGTCGAAAATGTTGATTACCGACCCGCATCGCATTTGTTTGTGGTGCTTGGGTGAGAGTCACGACACCGACGACTGTTCCAAATGCCAGTCGCTAACTGCTAGGGCCTTGTGGGAGCATAAGGGAAAGCTTCAGGTAGGTCGGGGTTCTAAACCCACTAAGTCCTATAGAGGAGGTCCCAAATAAAGCCTGCACTCCAGTCGCCCATTTTGAAGTACCAGGAATGTTCACACCAAAATACGTGACATATGAGGAGCAAATAAACCAGCAGAGAGCCACAGTGGGGCTCGGCCCAGTGCCTATCAGAAGAACAATACCTATTGAAGTACCAATAACCAGACAACCATGGGCAGTAAGGTACCCCTTAAGAAAACCCTACCAGCCAATGAAACGAAATGAAGATTAAGTACTGTACAGGAAGAAAACAAAAGGTCCTTAATGGAAGACGAATGGTGACGTCACGAGGGACTGGACTAACGCACCCATAGAAGAAATGACAACCAAAGGACGACACGAAAAGTCAAAACGCCATGAATAAGGATGTTGTGAACCTATAAGAAAGCAATGTTAGAATACAAAGAAGCTTAAAGTTGTAAGCAGGATGAAGATATTCAACCAGCTAACGCCTGTACATATGCTTGTAACCGCAAGAAAGCTAAGAAAACATTGCAGCTTGCTATGCTAGGTAGAAGAATAGAGCGGCAAGCGCCATTGTACACAATTTACCTCAAAACGAAGCACATTGTATAAGTGCTAGTCCACTTTGCACTAAAAAGCAGAACTGACCCAGGTTACTATAGGCCAAACGCAAGAAGATTCATATTCTAGCAGACACGAGGAAAGAAAGCTGAAACGAAACTCGGCAGAGGCAGCTTGTGCCAGGGAAGCCAAGGTCACATCGATAGAAGCTATGAACAGTAGCTACTTTTAATTGAAGCTAAGAACAGAATATCCTGCCTCTGAAGAATCGAGATAAGAAGGCGAAGGCAGGTGGCGGGTGAAACGAAAATCAAATACACAAATGGACAGAAACGAGGCAAATCCATGATGTGGTAGCACGTGACCACCCAAGCTAGAAGAGGCACTGGTTCACACCTATGCTTGGCACCCGCCCAGACAGAGATATCAGAACTTTTTTGAGACAAGAAGATGCAGTTTTGAGGCCAACCACAGTGAACTAATTGACACATAGTCCATAAAGTGATGATTGATTGAAGGAAGGCAGGGTGAATTGGGGGACACCCTGCACCTGGTTGACCGTTCTGCGTGCTGCTAAGCAAAGTGGAGATTTATGCATGGGGTTGATGCCAACCCAATCACAATGGACCAAATAATCTCGGGTCCTATAGTTAGTAGAACCAATGAGACGTTGTACTTTTAGTGACGTCTACAGTAGTCATTTTGAAGGAAGGGCTTAGATGCCCACCTGACAGTGTTTACCCAATCCCTTCACTCCGTTACCATATACAGATATAGCACCTATATTAAAGTTACCTTTTCCTGACCAATAGAATTGCATGTTAACTTTTGAGTGTTACACATCAGATTATGACGTGTTTTGAGTATAAAAGTTATGTTTTATATGAAGTTAAAGGGAGTTGAAGCGAAACGGACTATCGCATCACTGTTGAGTTCCATGTTTCCCCGTTTTTTGTACTTGTCATTAAACGGACTCCCCTTTGCCAAACCATTGAGTTGTCCTTATTGATTGGTGTTGGAGTAAGAAAACCTGCACCCCCATCCATCTCAAGGTGCAGCTATCTTGTTCTAAAGTACTCTGGAGCAAACCCCGACTCTATGGGCCGGCCGGGGGCTCCCCAGCACAGTCCCGTAAATCCACATCCAAGGGTATGTGCACCGACGATTCGAGCGGGGAATCTCCACGTCGTAAGGAGTCCTGGGCGTCTCGGTCCCGGAGTGTGCCCCGCCATTCGTCCTCCTCGTCTCGGCATTCCAGGAAGCACTGTCACTGGTCGCCTTCCCCGTCCTCCTCGGAGGATGGAACCACCAGGAAAGTGGCATGTCTAACTAAGTCTTCGACTCCGGAGGAATAGGCTGCCTTCAGGGAGCATTTGTTGGCGATTTTTTTTAATCGCAGGGCACAGTTCTGTCCACGCTTTCTAACGAAGCCGGCAAGGAACGGTCTCGATCCAGGGCTCGTACACCTTCAGGCTCGGGTCCTCGGCGCGATCCTCATCGGGAACCTTCGAGGTCCTGTTCGGACAAGGCTCAGGATGGTCACAAGAGACGTGCTTCCAGGTCTCGGTCCTCGTCTCCAGTTTTAGGGAGAATTCTCATTCTATGGCTAATTTCCCTTACCTACAGAGTCCCCCAGCAGCTTTGCTGGATTTGAAGGGTTTGTTTTTTTTCTCCTGCTAAGAGTGAGACTCTTTTTCACACTCTTAGGCAATTTGTTATGTGTGATCTAGGCTCTTTTTGTGTTTAATGTCTATGGGGTTTTTCTCACCTCCATAGGAACCATCTTTATTCACGTGTTACACAGCACCCTCCGTGCAGTGACACAGGGGTGTTGTAGCGACCCCCAAACATAGACTCCATACCCTGGGACTGACTACTGTCTCCCAGGGCATGTAAAGTCCCAATTGACTTTACTAGTCAATTTTTATGAACTAAACCAGTACAACCCATCTTACTATGGAGGTACTGGAAAGGGTCAATAGTTTTTCCCTTATGTTCATTTTCAAGAGGGTCCCGTACAGTCCCTTTCTCCAAAGTTTCAGGCTGGTGGCAATGGTTACTACCATAAATATTCAACCGCAAATATTTTCCTATGGGATTTTCCCATTGTTCGAGGCTACCACAGCCTCTAACATACCGCCGGTGCATTTTAATATTAACTTTACTCCGGTAGGTTTTATTTACCAGAACTTTAATATGACTTCTTTCTCGTGTCTTTCTCTAAACTCCTAACCCAGGTCGGGGATCCTTTGTTCGTCCTTTTGGCGGGCTTCTGCCAAGAAGCCCTCCTTTCGGCGCCACTGAGTCTGGGGTGGGTCCATTGTGTGGGAAGGGGAATAGGACCCCTGTTGCACTCTATCCTGATAGGCTTGGGGGTCTCCCGCCAAGATGACCGCTCCACTGTGTGAGTGACAGCTAGGCTGTATGAATGGGGATCTTTTTGCATAAAAGCAGGGTCCTGAGGACTGGAAGGGCAAGACGTCGCCACTGGAACTAAGAAGCCGAAGAGGGGAGAAGCCAAAGACATCTGCAACGACTGAACCACCGGTGAAGCCCTGCAGCAGCGTCTCACCACTTTTCTCCACACGACGAGAGAAGATCTTCATCTGCAAGAGCCTTCTTCCCTTGAGCTGGTGGGGCCAACCAGTTTGCCAATCACATTCCCGGACCTGCCTTGTTCGAATCGCCAGTACCCTGTACTCGGAGGCCGGATAACCAGGCACCAGTCCACCCGGATCGCGATTTAAAGGAGCGTACCTTTTATTTGTCGGGCAGCACCGCAGCTGGTTTCATCCCTGGGTATTGCAGTAACTCGAACCTTCCTCCACGACGAGAGCCTCTCTTCCTCTGCTGGATCCCCAGAACTGCAGGAACTACCAGGAAAAACCGCCACCGCAGGAGCCACTGCTTCATTTTAAAGGTACATTGTTCCGCCAGGCCGCCCTTTCTTCGCGGTAGAGCTAAAGGTGTTTTAAATCCTTTACCTATCTGTTGGGTTGGCTGCCCCTCTCTCTAAACATTGTCTTTCACCTTCTGCATCCACCTTTTCAAAATCGTTAATCAAAGACTTGACTGCAGCTACAAGAACATTTTGCTCCTGGGCCCTTGCCCTGTATCACTGACTCTGGCACAGGCCTACTGACTCTGGCTAAATTTGTTAGAACTGCCTTCTCTAGATTGCTTCTCAACTAGAACTGTGTTGGTGCACCTACTTCTTATAACCACCCTTTCCTTCCCACTTTTAAACCTTGTGAAATGCCATTTTGCTCAGTTTTCATTTAAGTAGTTTCTGTACTGATGCACCTCCTTGCTTAAACTGGTTCACAAACTTATGGGAAGTGTTGCTAGGGTGTGTAAGAATCTATTTCTGTATAACTTGTGCTTTCCCTCCCTTGTGAGAAATTGCTAGAGTATCCCTTGTGTGTGGTTTTCACTGTGCCATTTTGCTCAGTTTTCACTCTGGTTCACTTGGTCTACAATTTAACTAGGGAGTGTGTGTATATTTTTCTTTGACTTATTTTAACTTGCTTGATGACTGTGATAAATGTGTTTTACTAGAAGTGTATAAAATAAATATATATCTACTTTTTTTACTACAAAGCTTTGGTCATTGCTTCCTTGTGCCATAGTACTGTAGGTCAATTGTGTAAACCCTGAATACTGCTCATCTCCCTCTTGAGATAAGTCTGACTGCTCAGCCACAGCTACCAACTAAATCTTTGTGGTACAGACTGATACCAAAGGGGATTTATTGCTCTCACCTGTAGTCCTAATCTTCTGTAGTGCTCCCTAAGGGAACTGCACAGGATTCTGCCTAACACCCAGCGAGACTGCAGAAACCTGCTAAGGGCTTGAAGTTGGCATTGACTCCGTCGGCGCCGCGTCCGTCGGATACGGACGTTGAAGCTTTACCTTCGCATCAGCGCCCTTGTCGATGCCAAAGCCGTCGATGCCTTCGGGTCCTTTTGGCCTGAATTTACTGTCGGAGATCCCTGTTTCTCTTGCGGCTGAGAATGTTTCTGAGGGGGAAGAAAGGGATGGGTTCCTTGCTCTCATGCAAGATGGCAAGGATGCCATGTGTGAATCCCTTTAGTCGGGTTTGGAAACGGCCGACAGAGTTAGCCGGTACATGGCATTTGCTCCAGATGTGCAAGCCCGTCTTTTGACCATGCCCTTTGATGGCGCGCATTTGTTTGGCAGCAAGGCTGACAAGAGCCTTGAGAGGTTGCAGACCTCAAAATCTGCAGAAAAATCTTTCAGCGCAGCTGTGCGTCAACCTCTGCCTTTTCGTCCTAGGGGACAGCAATGGAGGAGAGGCTCTTTTTGTTAGTACTCCTCCTTTGGTAGGACGAAAGGGGCCGCCAGTCAAAGGGGTCAGTGGAAAAGTACCCATGGTGGTCGGGCAAATAGAGGTGCCAAAGCCGCTCAGGCAGCTGCCGCTTTGCCTTCAGGCGCTGCCGCAGCCGCTCCAAAACAGTCATAAGGCCATTTCCCATGCTTCGCCGGTTGGGGGCAGACTGTCTCAGCACCTCGAAGAATGGTGAGCCATTACTTAGGATGCGTGGGTTCTGGATATGATAGCCCACGGCTGCTGCCTTCCCTTTTCTAAAGTGGCCTCATGACAATGCACCGGGGAATCTCTCTTTGAAGCTTCCGGATCCGCTCCTTGTGCAGGAAATTTTGACCCTGCTAGAGAAAGGTGCTATAGAACTGGTGCCTGTAGCGGAGAGGTACAAGGGATGGTATTCCCCTTATTTTTTTTATCCCAAAGAAAGACTGGGATTGAGACCCATCCTGGACTTGCGTTGGTTGAACAAACTGCTCAGGAAGGACAAGTTCAAGATGGTTACTCTTTCTCAAGTGCTCCAGTCCTTCACCTTCAGGATTGGTTGGTGTCTCTGGACCTAAAGGATGCTTACTTTCATGTGCCGATTCATCTCAAGCACAGAAAGTACCTGAGTGTTGCAGCTGGCGACTCAAACTTTGTTTCGGGTCCTGCCATTCGGTTTGACCTCCGCCCGAGGGTCTTCACCAAACTAATGGTGTGGGTGGAGGCGGCGTACATCAGGCAAGGGGGGATTCACGTCTACTCCTACCTGGACGACTGGCTGATCCGTGCGCGTTCTCCCGAGCAAGCATTGGATCACCTCAGTCTCGCCTGCCGCTCCCTCCACAGGCTGGGCTTCTCCCTCAATTTCAAGAAGTCACATCTGACAGCTTCCCAACAGCTCCAGTACATCAGGGCTGTGTTGTACACGTCCTTGGGGAAGTTCTCGCCTCCCAAGGTAAGGGCTCATCACATTGTGCAGATGGTGGACAAGTTTCAACATGCCCAGAGTCTCCCGGCTTTCGAATTCTTAAGTTTGCTCGGCCTCATGGCATCCTGCATTTTTCTGGTGCCAGAGACCAGGCTGATGAGATCCCTGCAATGGGTCCTCAAGATGCAGTGGTCGCAGTTCTCAGGCAACATGTCGGATCCCGTTCAGATTCCTATCTCGGTCTCCCAGGGTCTTCTGTATTGGGCCAACGAAGGGAACCTGATGAAGGGGGGAGTCGTTTTTGCAACCATGGCCAGAGGTGGCTGTAGTCATGGATGCTTCCTCACAGGATGGAGCTGTCGTGCCGATGACTTGACCGCCAGCGGTTGTTGGTCTCCGTCAGAGTCCAAACTCCACATCAACCGGTTAGAGGTGAGGGCTACCAAGCTAGCCCTGAAGGCTTTTCTGCCGTCTGTGCAGGGGAAGAGTGTCCTGATCATGACAGACAACACAATGGTCATGCATTACCTCAACAAAAAAGGGGGGGTAGGGTCACTCCCGTTGTGCAGAGAGGCAATGCAGCTCTGGTTCTGGGCAATCCAGCAGGGAATTTCGCTCTTGGCAGTTCATCTGGCCGGAGACAAAAATGCGGCGGCAGACGCTCTAAGCAGGCAGAGTGCGATCTCTCACGAGTGGGAGTTGGCTCAGGAAGTCCTTCTGGAGATGTTCACCCTTTGGGGAACCCCACAAGTGGATCTCTTCTTCAACAGTGCCAACTGGAAGTGCAAGAGATTCTGCTCAAGGTAATTTCTTCTGAGAGGAGCCTTAGGAGACGCATTTGTAGTGGAATGGTCATTCCCACTGCTGTACGCATTTCCTCCAGTCCCTGTCATTCCTCAAGTGTTGGTTAGAGAGGTTTGGATCCCACATGATCCTCATTGCTCCAGATTGGGCCAGGAGAGCGTGGTACCCGAACCTTCTAGAAATGTCCATCTGCCATCTACGCCGTCTTCCCTACCGAGAGGTTCTGCTCTCGCGAGAGGGGGGTTGGTTTCTCCATCCAGAGGTCAGGACTCTCAACCTTCACGCTTGGTATCTGAAAGGTTGAGGTGTAAGGATTGGCACCTCCCAGATGATGTGATGGAGGTGTTGCTTTCGGCCAGAAGGCCAGCAACAAAATCCCTATACCTTTGGCGTAAGTTTTGCGACTGGTGCAGAGGACAAAATGTTGATCCTTTTCAGTGTTCCATTCCTATGGTTTTGTCGAACTTGCTTTCTTTGACCCACAGGGGCCTTCAAATTGGTACCATTAAAAGTTACCTGGCGGCGCTGTCTATATTTAAGCGCTTGTCTGAAGAATGTTCTTATTTTAAGATTCATTTGATTTCTCAATTTCTTAAAGGACTGACTAATGTGTTCCCGCCGTCCCCTTTCCAGTTGCCAGTTTGGGATTTGAATTTGGTTTTGAAATTTCTAATGGGTGCTCCGTTTGAACCTTTGCACTCTTGTCCTTTGAGATTATTGTCCTTCAAGACAGTGTTCTTGGTTGCGGTTACTTCCGCTCACAGAGTGAGTGAATTGCAGGCACTTTCATCTAAGCCGCCCATTACTGTGTTCCACAAGGACAGGTTGTCCTAAGGGTACGTCCTTCCTTTCTACCTATGGTAGTATCTGAATTTCATTTGAGCCAGAAAGTGGTTCCTCCTGCTTTCTATCCTCCTCCTTATCCTGGTAAGGAAGGGGAGTGACTCCATAGATTGTACCCTAGGAGAGCTTTCAGCTTTTATATTTCTAGGATGTCAAGGGTCAGAGTGGACGATCAACTCTTTGTGGGGTATGCTGGTCACCGATTGGGCCAGGCTGTGACAAAACAGGCCTTGTCCAGGTGGATTATCCTCACCATTTCTGAATGTTACCGTTTGGCGGGTAAGGACCCTCCGGAAGGATTGCGAGCTCATTCCACTAGGGGTGTGGCTACTTCCACAGCCCTACAGCGGGTAGTTCCAATAGGAATATCTGTGATACAGCCACATGAGCTTCTATCCACACCTTTGTAAAATATTACTACCTGGATACGCTCCATGGTCCAGATATGGCCTTTGGTAAGATGGTTCTTTATTCTGCCATCTGATTGGGTACTCTAAATTATTTTCCCTCCACCATTTTCTGGTACTGCTTTGGGAGTCTGTCAAAGATGTGGAATACGTTGGAGCATACAATCCATTCGAAGAACTAGTTACTTACCAAACTGGTAACGTTCTTTCGATTGGATGTACCTCCAACGTATTCCTCATCGCCCTCCCAGCCTGCCTCTCTGGAGAATTTTCTGTGCAATTGCAGCTGAGGTTTCCGCAAGGCTATGTGCAGTCAAGCAGGCATTGGATATGTGCAGGTCACACGTTATGGAGGAAAAAACATAAACTGAGGCTATGGGTGCCGTGCGTTCTATTTATAACATCCGGTGACGTCGCCCTCGACAGAGGCCTTCGAGGGACATCGACTCGACGCAGGACGCCCTCTGCTGAAAAAGTTCTCCGAAGTACACAGCTGTGGACATTGCATGTCAAAGATGTGCAATAAGTTGGAGGAACATCCAATCAAAAGAACGTTACCAGTTTGGTAAGAAACTTGTTCATTTCTGGGGCCCTAGCCCCAATGCAGTCTGACAAAATGTTCCTTTAATCTTTTTACTGTCACACACTACATTTTACATACCAAACTTGCGAGCCGTATAGTACCTTAGTCATTATTTGTTGCTTAATTTTGCAACGTGAATCTGTTAAGATGCTTAGCATATGCTTCAATCCAATTGTCTGTCTGGGAATTGCAACTGTTCATTTTGAAAATTGTGGCTGTGGTAAATCCCAAAATGCTCCTTTGATAGTGTTTTTTTTTTTTTTACAAGATATTGTATTTCATATTAGTACCCCGGTGAGAGACAATCAGAATGAAACAAGCATTCTGATTGGCTCTCGCCAGGTCCATACCCGGCCGGGAATCCCTCCATCGGGATTCCACAGCCTTTTTCCCCGGTGGGGGGCGCGTGGCAACCCCTCAGCCTATGGGGAGGCTCGAAGCGGGGCCTCCCCGCGGCTGAGAGGCTGCCTTCGCCCCCCGCCGGGGACTCGGGTAAGTATTTTTTTTTTCCCTTCCCTCTCCTCCCTCCCACCCCCCCTATCCCACCTAACTTACCCTCTTGTTTCTGCGTCCCCGGCAGGGGACGAGGGAAGTCTCCAGCCGTGTGGAGACTCAGAGCGGGGCCATCCCCGCTCCGCGCCTCCACACAGCTTGGGGCTTTCCTCTCCTCGTCCCCCGCCGGGGACGCAGGTACGTTTTTTTTTTTTTTTCCCTCCCAACCCCACTTACCTTTTTCTTGATCCTTTTTTGGGAGCGGACGCCCTGGGAACACATATGTTCCCAGCGCGTCCGCTCCCGATGACCGCCATGGGAAGGGAAAACGGACACCGGGAATGGTTTGCACGCGTTGATTAGCTTACAAGTGTATGTTGTGGCAGAGTCTGTGGCAATAACTTGTCTTTTCAGGTTTAAGACAGAGTCGAGATATTAACTTAAGGTTTTTACGTCCTTCGAGACTTTTATATTGTTCCCGTCGATATTGAATGATTGGAATTGGTGGTTGAGTTTATTTAGTCTTACTGTAGACCCAATGAGCAGGAGCTCGGTCTGCTCCTCATTCAGACAAAAGCCATGAGTGGCCATCCATGCTTGGATAATGATAGATTTTGTTGAGCACAGTTGAGTCCGTCTCATAGTCACCAGTTCTAGGGATGAGAATCAGCATAATTGTGTCATCAGCATAATTAGTGTATGTGACACCCAGATCGTCAAAAAGGGGCTTGAAGAAGATGTTGTACATCCCAGGGGAGACACACGACCCTTGTGGTGCTCCACAGTTGGTAGATGCGGGGTCAGCTGATGCGGTTGGAGAGAAGACCCTTGTGGTACGCGTGTCTAAAAAGGAATGAATGCAAGCCGTGGCTTCGGCAGAGAAGGGGGCAGCTGATTTTAAGTCATTGCATAAGACTTTGTGATCCATTAAATCAAATGCAGCTGAAAGATCCAGGAGGAGCAAGAGGGCAAGTTTACCTTTGTCCCTAATGTCGTCCATTTGGTTTTTCAGGTCTATTGAGGTTGTTTCTGTTCCGTGTTTAGGTCTAAAGCCCGACTGTCTCAGGCCAAGGAAGTTACTGGCTTCTAGGAAGGCCTGAATCTGTAGATAGGCTGCCCTATCCAATATTTTCAACAGAAATGGGACAGTCATTATTGGTCTGTAGTTAGTTGGGATAGCGGGGTCGAGGTTTGGTTTTTTCAATAGTGGGAGGATCCATGCATCTTTTAAGTTAGTTGGGACAGTACATGTATCAAATGATGAGTTTATTAGTGTTGTAATAAATGGTGCTAGTTCCCCAGCTAATTCTTTAATTATTGGTGCTGGGCAGGTATCCCCCTGGCATCTGGATGGTTTGAGAGAGGCTATTCTTTCCTCCACATCATGGATGGTGACTGGGGTGAATTTGAAGCGGTGACAGGGTTTTGTCGAAGACGTCTGTGGCTTCAGTAACGGGATGTCCCCAGAGAGATTAAGTCTTTTATTTTCGATTTTCTTTTGTGGTATATCAATTTTATTTGATAGCGCCTCTTGGATTTTTGTACACCAGGATTTGTCCTTGATGCACGTGTCAATAGGAGGAGAGGGGGACTCTAGTTCTCTTAAGATGACAGAGTTCTCTTGTGTTAGAGTTGGCTTTGCTGATTATGTCGTTATAGGTATCTTTTTTTGGTTTTAATGATTTCTGATTTCTATCTATTGGAGATTAGTTTTTCCTTGTTCTCCACATTGGGGTTGTTTTACCATGAAGATTCTGCACCTCTTTTTTCATTACGTAATACGTTGAGATGCGGGGTAAAGCAAGAGTTTAAGTGAGCACTGGGTTTGCCTTTGCGCAGTTTTAAGATTGCTATTTTGTCCATAGCTTGATTGTGTGGTTGTAGAGTTCTACAAGAATTGTGGTGTCCGAGCAAGTAGATGTGAAGTTAGTGATAGGTTGGAGAAGTGGCAGTAAGTTCTCTACTGTTATATTGCGTTGTTTCTGGTAAATGCTGGAGGAACCACTGGGCTCACCAGATTGAGATGTGGGCTGTCTTGTAGGGTGAAAGTTATGAGGTAATGGTCTGTCCAGACACAAGGTTCATTGTATGTGATTTTGATGTTGCAGTTAAGATCGGCTAGCCAGTCTAATGTTCTGCCTTTTGTATGAGTAGGAGAGTTAATACAGTGGGGGAGGCCAAGTTCAGTGATAGTATTAGCTAAAGTAGTGGCGTTGTCTTCTCTAGGGTTGTTGAAACCTAGATTAAGGTCACCTAGTACTATAATTTGAGAGGTAGGTTTTGTATTTAAAGTGAGTATAGATGTGATATCTTCCTCAAAAGTTGAATGCAGGATGCATGCTCCAGTTTAACCAAGTTTGCAAATTTAAGGGGGCGCTAGTGAGCCCGACCGTGATGTCCGCCGGCCCGTTAAGCTCTCCAGCACGAATAACATCCGGCATGTAATCCGGCGGTCTCCATGAGGATACTTCATATACAACTGCGGCAGTCGGAGCGGGCTCACATCGGGCCCCTGCAGACACCGTTTTGGGTCCATCCAACACCGGCAGAGTGGTGAACCTGCAGTCCGAGCCCCGGCGGGCTTCGCATCGGAAAGGAGAAGGGGGAGGTGCAGGCCTGCAGGAGCCGTGGCTTGGTGGCGACCCACGCTGGCGGCCGGGGAGGGACTCTTCGGGAGTACTGGTGCGGCCTGAGGGGCCCTTGTTGACGCCAACGACCGGACGCTGGAGTGGCTGCCTCCTGTGTGAGGCGAAGAGGAAGCGGGCTGTGGGTGCGCATAGAGGCCTGATCCGGGCCGGCTGGGGCGGCGCGAGCCTCATCGGCAGAGGCGCTGGATGCCTCGGTATACTTCGGTCCTTGCCCGGAGTGGCGGCCGCCGAGGCCGTTTCGCAGCGCAGGTGTAGGCGGGTGGCTCTTCTCCTAGGCGGTGACCCCCGCTGGCACCCCTCGAGGTGTGGGGGAGGGAACTGTGTCTGCGGCTGCTCTGCCCCGTGCAATTGAAGACTGGTGGCCCTTGAACTTTGTGGGGACTTCAAGGGGCTGACGGTACACCGCTTGCATCCCGGAAGACAGGACTCATCCGGAGCCATCAGATTTGGGTGTTTAGTGGCCTCTGTGGGGGGCTCTATCCTTGGCGCCTGTGCCAGTGTGACTTGTCCTGGTGACTGGCGCAGGGCTCGGGCCTGTCCTCCCTCGGTGATGGGGGGGACCAGGGGCGGAGGCGCTGTGGGCTTTAGTAGCCGTGCCGGACACTATATCCAGGGCCCATTTACCATATTGGCCATGTCTAAATCAGGAAAGGGGGGTAAACAGTCAAAGTTGAACTTTGAGATGTCCCCACGGCCTAAAGACTGCGGAACATTGAATGATTCTGTGGCATCGCATGCTACGGATTCAGAGCCGGATTCTGACATTGCCTTTCAAGATATTAAGGTCATGCTCATGCAACTACAATCAGGAATACAGTCCTTGGATGGAAGCTAGATACCCTGACTTGCAAGGTGGACCACATGCAGGTCCGTTTGGACAGACCTGGGGAGAGACTGGACGAGGCGGAAGGGCGCCTGGCTGGAGTGGAGGGAACGGCGGCATCGGTTTCGAGAGAAATGTCTGTGGTCAGGAAAGCCCTGAAAGAACTCGGAGAGAAGCAGGAGGATTTAGAATTGAGGTCCCTCCGAAATAACATTCGAATCTTCGGCCTGTCGGAGTCAGTGAACCAAGGGAATATGGAGTCTGTGGTGGAGGACATATTACGGGAGACACTGGGTCCAGAGGGCTTTTCCCCGATCTATGTGGTTGAGAGAGCGCATAGGATTCCGAGTGGCCGGAAGCCGATCCCCGGTGCCCCGCCTTGCCCGTTGGTAGCCCGGTTATTGAATTATTGGGATAGAGATAAGGCGCTGAGGAAGGCCAGAGAGAAGGGCACCTTGTCTTATAAGGGGGATGTAATCAAACTATTCCCGGACTTCTCGGATAGGGTGCAAGCAGCCAGGAGATCTTTTTTGGAGGTTAAGAAGAGATTGAGGGAAAAAGGTTTGCAATATGCAATGTTGTTCCCGGCCAGGTTGCGTGTGGTACATGACGGAAAGTTGTTTTTTTCCAAACCCCGGAGGAGGCCTCTGTTAGGCAGAACCCTGTGCAGTTCCCTTAGGGACCACTGCAAAAAGTTTAAGACTACAGGAGTAAGCAGTAAACCCAATTGGTAGCAGTCTGCACCACCCAGATTTACCTGGTAGCTGTGGCTGAGCAGTCAGACTTCTCTCAAGAAGAGTTAGGCAGTATATAGAGTATACACAATAGGGCTAAAAATACAGTAGCACAAGCAAACACTGACCAGAGCTTTGGTATAAAAGTATATAATTATTTATTTAAAAACACACCTGTAAAATACACTGGCACTAATATGTCAAGCAAGTTCCAACACAGTCACTATAAGTATATACACCTCCCTAGTTAATTATTTGACAAGTCTAGGTTAAGACACCACTTATTTAGCAAAACAGAGGTGAGCGCGTAACCGTAGATGCCACTCCAATAATTTGTTTAAAAAGGGAGAGAAAAGGCAGAATAGGAAAAACACACAATACCAACACTTTTAGAGAACCACAGCAAGTCACAAGTCAAGAAAGGCAGGGTCTACTGTAGAGCAAAAGGTTCATAGGCCAGGCCCACTCTTGGAGAGAGCAAGGCGGAATGTGCCCATGATCACACAGCGGAAATGCACTCACAGTCTTTGCAGAAAAGTCAAGAGGTTGGATCAAGTCAGAAAAGTAATGTTAGCAGGTCCGAGGTCACCCCAGGATAGAGCGTCAAGGATTTACGGGACACCTCGACAGTCTATTGCAAGGGAGACCAGGCAGGACACAGTACCCGAAATGGTGAGAAAGTTCCAGCGGGGGCAGTTGTTCCTGGCAGCGGGTGCAAGTTGGAGCTTCGTCCAGGGGAAGAGATGATCTCGACGTGGAGGAAAGCTGGAGGTCATTGCACTGCCAGGGAAGAAACCAGCCGATGAGTTTCCCGGTTAAACGGTACGACCCTTTTGTTCGCGGTAGTGGTGAAGCGTGGCTATCCGGCCGCCGGGGTGCTTGGCACGGGTGATTCGACCACGAAGGCGAAAAAGGTGAACTGGTTGGTCCCACCAGCTCAAAGGGAAGAAGACTCTCCTGGAAGATCTCCTCTGTCGTCGGGAAAGTGGTGAGTTTCGTACAGCAGGGCTCCACCGGTGGTGTCGTCGTATATGGCTCAACTTCTCCCCTCTTCGGATTCTTTAGGTCCTGTGGCGACTTCTGAAGTTCCAGTCCCCAAAGCCCTGCTTTTATGCAGAAAAACCCCCATTCAACAGCCTAGCTGTCACTCAAACATGCTAAGTGGTGAGCTGGGCGGCTCACCACTGGGCCAATCGCACAAGAGTGCGACTTGAGTTGCCAAGGCAACTCAGTCCAGGGTGCCTAATCGCCCTCCCACACATCCTATTGACCCCAGACAGAGTGGCACCATTTGGAGGGCTTCTGTGGAGAAGCCCGCCAAAAAGTGGAACAAAGGGCTCGACTTGGGTTAGAGTTTCAGAGGCGAACACAAACGCCATTTTAAAACCGAGACCCAACCAGGGAATAAATATTAAATAAATAACCCAGTGGTATCTTTAACACTGCACCAAAAAGTGGTGCGTTTAAAATGAATGAGAAAATCCCATAGGAAATATTCCAGTGGAATATTTTGCATGGTATCCACTGCCACCAGCCAGAAACTCGACAAGGTGGGACTGGACAGTGCCCCTTTGGAAAACAGACCCAGGGGCAATCGAATTACCCCTACCAGTACTTCCACAATATGATGGTTTGTACTGGTTCTGTTCACGATTTGAGACTAGTAAAGCCAATGGTGACTTTACATGCCCTGGGAGACAGTAGTCAGTCCCAGGGTATGGAGTCTATGTTTGGGGGTCACTAGGACACCCCTGTGTTACTGCAATGAGTGTGCTGTGTAACACGCATATCAAAAACACATGAGACCCTATGGAGTAAAAGACCCCATAGCCCATAAAACACATTACATAGTCAAAGGACATTCTCAAATCATGCCTAAGAGTGGGAGAAAAAGAGTCTCGCTCTTAGCAGGAGAAAAAAATAAACCCCAAAAATCCAGCAAAGCTGCTGGGGGACTCACTAGGTTTGGGAAATTAGCCTTAACAGAGAATTCTCCCTAACAGCCTCCTCTTTCCTCGATATGTTGCCGCGGTCCCCCAGACCACGGGTAAACGGAGACTGAACCCGCTCCAGCAGGGAAGGAACTCCAGTTGTTACTACTGCCCTAGGTAGTTGGCGCTATTGTTATGTAAGGAGACAACTATCCTGGTGTGGTGCAAGGAGGGTTGGGCTCGTAGTTGCCCTTTGTGCGTAAACTGTGTGCGTGTAAACTGAAGGGGATTGGGGTGCTGGAACGTTGGGGTCTCCAGCACAGATGGGGAGGTGTTGGCGTTCAGGTTTGTTGGGGGGTGGGGCTGGGTGGTAGGGGACTTCGCCGACGGGTTGTGGGGTTGTCAGTAGGATGGGGGGACGGAAAGGTGTTATTGGGGGATTTGGTGGTACAAACGGAGGGCTTGGAAGCCTGTGAAGTTGGGTGGGACCGGGAGGGGGTGTATTCAATTGCTCTCCAATGGCAACAGTGAATTATATGACCTGGAACGTCAGGGGCCTTAATAGTTGGCCTAAATGTCGGAAAGTTCTGCGCTACCTGGAACGTCATAAGGTGGGGGTGGCGTTTCTTCAAGAGACCCACTTGACTGCGGCCACTGAATCTAACTTTGGTAAGAGCTGGGGATATTTTTCCTCTTACTCATCTTACTCCACGGGTGTGTGTATTTTGGTGCATAGGTCGGTGGGCTTCCGCCTGGTCAAAACTGTGAAGGATCAAGAAGGCAGGGCTTTGGTGGTGCAGGGGGTTATTCAAGGGAAGTTGTGTACACTAATATGCTATTACGGCCCCAATCAGGATACGGTGGAGTCACTTGACTGGGTGGAAAGGCAGCTGAGGGTACTTCCTGAGGGGGGAAATCATTTGGGCAGGCAATTTTAATTTGGTTTTGGACGCCACCTTGGACAGAGTGGGCAGTGCGGTACGTCCTTGTAGTAGGGCTTCCTCTAGGATTCGGGGTATTTTCCCAGTGTGGGATATTGAAGATGTTTGGAGGGTGAGACACCCTGGGACGAGTCAATTTACGCATTACTCTGCTCCGCACGGCTCAGCGGCCCGGCTGGATAATTTCCTGGTGTCCCGTGCTGTTATAGGTTGGTCGGTGGGAGTGGGTATTCTGGCCCGTACTTTATCGGATCATGCTCCTGTACTATTATCAACCCGTTTAGATGGCCGGGACAGAGCGAGACCGCCCTGGAGGTTTAAAAGTGAGGCACTCACAGATGAGGTATTTAGGGAGGAGCTGGCGAAGGCTATAGATGTGTATTTTGAGACTAATGATAGGTCGGTGGTGTCTGCTGGCACCCTATGGGAGGGATTTAAGTGTGTGATCCGGGGTGAGAGCATAGCCAAGGAGTTGGGGATTCTGCGGAAGCTACGGAAAGACCTGGCGGACACTGATGAAGAGCTGCGGGTTCTGCAGGGGGGGTGCCCGTGCCATCGGCAGCCCAACAGGGGAAAATTAAACAGAAATTGCAGGAGTTTCATGCCCTAGCTCAAAGGGAGGTTAAGTATATGTGGGACAGGGTGGCTCCTCGGCAGTACGGAGATGGGCAGGTTCTTGGGCGGTCCCTCGCAAGAGCTATTCGGCCGGGAGACCAGGGTGACGGTGATCACGGACGAGAGGGGAGTTACCCATTACGAAGACAAGGGGATTGTTCATGAGTTCCAGGAATATTATACCGGTTGTACTCGTCCCAACTGACGGTGGCGCAGGCGGATATAGAGGCCTTTCTTGACAGTGTGGGGCTGTATTGGTGCTCGGAAGAGCAGAGGGAATGGTTGAACAGACCGGTGTTGCTGGATGAGGTGATGGATGCCATTAAATCACTGCCAGGTGGGAAATCACTGGGCCCTCATGGCTTTACAGCCGAATTTTATATTATGCTGACAGATTAGCGCCATACCTTTTACGGGAGTATCAGGAGGCGGTGACCCGGGGTCGATTACCTGATTCCCTTAGAGAAGCCATAGTTGTTGTACTACTGAAGCCAGGTAAGCCGGAAGGTCATTGTTCGTCGTACCGCCCGATTTCGCTTATCAATCTTGATAATAAGATCTTAGCGAAAATCGTAGCGACGCGTCTAGCGCCGCTAATGCCAGCCATGGTGAGGGCCGATCAAGCAGGATTCATCCCGGGTCGCTTGACCTTTTTTGGGTTGCAGAGGATGTTTGGGTTGATGGCGGCGTTGCCGGCGGATGACTCGGCGGTGGCGGTTCTACTGGACGCCACAAAGGCATTTGATTCCATGGAATGGTTGTTTTTATTCGTTGTTCTGCGCAGGATGGGCTTGGGCAATTTCTTTGTTTCCTTGGTCTCGCTTCTATACACCGACTCAGTGGCTAGAGTGTCGGTGAATGGGCAGACTACCGGGGCGCTACTGCTAGCACGGGGGACTCGTCGGGGCTGCCCGCTGTCACCCCTACTATTCGCCCTGGCGATAGGGCCTTGGGCTGAATGGTCAGGGAGTTTTATCTACACCGGGGAGTCGAACTGCATACCCATAAAGTCATAATTTCGTTATACGTAGACAATATGGTTTTGTTCATCCGCCATCCCGAGGTCCATCTAGACCCGGTTATGCTGGATCTTCAGCGTTTTGGTGACCTCTCGGGGCTTAAAATAAATGCCAGTAAATCTGTTATCTTCCCATTGACGGGTGGGGCTTCTCAGTTTGGGATACTTGGGGATTCCGGTGGGATCTACAGAGTACACGATATCTGGGGGTCACTGTAGCGGGAAAGAAAGAGGTGGTATATACTGCAAACTATGTGGAAGTTTTAGAATCGGCCAAAAAGGCGATGCTGGGTTGGGCCTCACTCCCTCTCAATTTGTACGGCAGGATTTCAGTAGTTAAGATGGTTATCCTTCCTAAATTTCTATATGTGTTTTAAATGTGCCTATAAAGGTCCCTCAGAAATACTTCTGGGACCTTCGCTCAGCGATAACGCACTTCAGCCGGGCGGGCAAAAGGGCGCGGGTCTCTTGGGGGCAACTCACGGCACCAGTTCGGGAGGGGGGGTTTAGCACTTCCAGATTTCGAGTTATACTATATTGTGGCGCAGGCTAGCTACCTTAGGTATTGGTATGGGATGGCAGCGGAGCACAGACATGTAGAGATGGAGAGGTCCATTGCATCACCAGCGTTGTTGCGGTTGGTTATCCTCATGGCTCCCAGCCATTTGCAGTCTCCTAGTAACTTGGTGGAGCTTACTTGTTGGGCTTGGTCCTTTTTGGGGCGCGCGTCCGTTGGGGATGTGCTTTACTCGCCGGAAATTCCGCCGATAAACATTCCTGATATCCCCCTGACTAGCGAGGCGCATTATGTAGCTACTATGAAACGGTTGGGTGTCACTCGACTGGGGGGCCTGTTTCCGAACGGGGACTTTATCTCTATAGACCAGCTGAGGGACAGAGGAGCCCTGTCGGCACTAGATGTGTTTCTGTATTATAGGTTGAGGGTGACATTGCAAAGGTTGTTCCCTTCCTTCCCGAAGCCGCCTGCAGAGGCTGAGCTGCTCAGTAAGGTGCTGTGGGGAGACATTGGACGGCAGGTACTCTCCGGTCTGTACGGATTAACTCTGAAGGCGAGGCCAGTCGTGGGGAGGTCATCAAAGGAGTTGTGGGAGAGGTCGCTGGGAAGGGAATTACCGGCAAATTCTTGGGGGTACTGTTGTGAGATGACCAGGAAAGGGGGCTGTCAACTCGAACTTCAAACTGATCCATTTTAAGTTTCTGCATCAGTGTTACTACTCCCTGGCTCAGCAGGTCGGGGGCATGTCTCAGATGTGGATGAGAGATGCAGGGTTTCCCCATGTGGCCTGGCAGTGTGTAGAGCTGGTGCATTTTTGGCGGCAGGTGTTTGCCGTGATTGGGGATATTACGGGGCAACGGCTGGTGCCAGATCCAGTGATGGCCTTACTAGGGTACACGGAGCAGAAACCCAAAGGGACTAGGAGGCTGGTAAATCTGCTCTTAATTCTGGCAAAAAGCTGTGTGGCTATAGGGTGGGGAAGTAAGCGGAGTCAGACTGTTGCCCAGTGGTCAAAAGATGTATTATATTGCAATGACCTGGAAACCAGATGGGATGTGCTGAGGGGGAAATGTTGAGGCGAAAATCGGATGTGGGATGCATACACGATATACCTCCTGGGCCAGCCGGGGGGAGGGGGGAGTTCCTGGATCTCCTGCTGGGCCGGAATCTCCTGTTCAGTTGGGCCCTGAGGGGCAGTCCCCGTCTACTACTTAGATCTGCATCCAGGGATTGGACATTTTGCACCATAAGGCAGTGCCGGTTTGGAGATTGGACTGGGAGTATTTCTGGGAAAGCATCGCTCATGTAGCCTGGTTCACTTCAGGTTTTTCTTGTATTGCCCTCATGTGTGTATCGGGGGGGTGGGAAGGGTTGATTACCTGGTTGATTGTTTGAGTTGGTAAGCAAAATGCCAATAAAGATTTTTTTTTAAAAAAAAGTTTAAAAAAGTTTGCAATTTAAATGCACAACTTGTTGTTTAAATAGTACAACATAAAACCATATTTTTTTAAATGCGTATTAGTTTGGTTTGTTAAAAACCTTACACACATTTACAACACATTTTAATCATTATATATAAGAAAACAATACTATAGTTTCCACCGATTACATAGCACATTTTTGGAAAAATGTAAAGAACAGAAACAAAATTAACAAAAGTTATTTTTTAAAGTGCTAGATAAAAATCCTTTCAGTTATAAAGTGTATTGTGGATCTTCCGTAGGTGGCAATCACTACCTTCTTTCACTTTGCCTGTACTGTCTGTTTCCTGAATTAACATTGAAATGGATTGTGTCCTCATGTATTCTACATCTTTGACTTGTAATGTCCACAGCTGTGTACTTCGGAAACGTTTTCGGCAGAGGGCGTCCTGGGTCGATGTCCCTCGAAGGCCTCCGTCGAGGGCATCATCACCGGATTTTATAATTAGGACGCACGGCACCCGTAGCCTCAGTTCCATTTTTTCAGCAAACGTGTTTGCTTCGGAGACTCAGCGCGCATCATGTATTCCTTGTGAATATGTCTTCTTCTTCAACTCCTCCGAATCCGCGGTCTGGCTTCAAGACTTGCCGGGACTGCAAGTCGAAAATGTCGATTGCCGACCCGCATCGCATTTGTTTGTGGTGCTTGGGTGAGAGTCATGACACCGACGACTGTTCAAAATGCTAGTCGCTGACTGCTAAGGCCTTGTGGGAGCGTAAGGGAAAGCTTCAGGTAGGTAGGGGTTCTAAACCCAGTAAGTCTTGTGCATCCAAGTCCAAGGGTATGTCCACTGACGATTCGAGGGGCAACTCTCCGTGTCGTAAGGAGTCCCGGGGGTCTTGGTCCCGGAGTGGTTCCCGCCATTCGTCCTCGTCTCGGCATACTAGGAAGCGCTGTCACCGGTTGCCTTCCCCGTCCTCCTCGGAGGATGGTGCCGCGAGGAAAGTGGCTTGTTCAACAAAGTCCTCGACTCCGGAGGAATGGACTGCCTTTAGGGAGCAGATGTTGGCGATTTTTCAATCGCAGGGCACGAAGCTGGCAAGGAACGGTCTCAAACCGTGGCTCGTACGCCTTTGGGCTCAGGTCCTCGGCAAGATCCTCATTGGAAACCTTCGAGGTCCCGTTCGGACAAGGCTCAGGATGGTCGCAAGAGACATGCTTCCAGGTCTCGGTCCTCGTCCCCAGCGAGACCGCAGAAACCTACTAAAAGCTCGAAGTCAGCGCCTACTGCGTCGTGTCCGTCGGATATGGACGTCGAAGCATTGCCTTCCTATCAGCCCTCGGTGCCACCAGCGCCCTTGTAGACACCCTCGACGCCGATGCCATCGCCGTGCTCGACGCCTTCGGGGCCTTTTGGCCGTAATGTATCGTTGGAGATCCCTGGTAATGCAGATCCTCCAAGGAAGGCTGCTTCGAAGTCTGTAAGGCCTGTTCTGGACTCTAGACCCTCTGCTGTGCCGAGGCAGGACTTTTACCTCCCTCTGGATGACATCTATGAGGAGGAGGAGGAGAGGTCAGACTTCGAGGTTGATCCTGTTGGCACTGATGTGGCTCCTGTCTTTTCTGGAGACAGCCAATTGGAAGAGTTGAGGCAATCTCTTCATGATGCCAGTGGTTTGGACAATTCTCGGGAAGTGGAATTTGGCAGGCCTGAGCCTGGGGCTCATGCTGAGTCGTCCTACAGGAGGCTCATGTCTAGGGTCACGGAGTTCCTCCTGAAGCTTTTGTACAGGATGATCTAATGGACATTTTAGTCACCGGCCGTTAACAAATCCTTAACCAAAAAATACCACCCTTTCGGTATTGACCCCAGCTACCTTTCATCTCACCAAACTCTCGAGAGTTTGGTGGTTCAGGTGGTTATGGCCACCTTGAGGCAGGCGGTGTACATTCCCATCCCTCCTGATAGGGACGACAAACGCTTTGACAGTTGGGCACGCAAGGTGTTTTCTGCGGGGAGCATGTCACTTAAATCAGCCAACTCCACTTGTGCCTTGGCAAGATTTTCACAGACACTGTGGAACTGTGTTTCTCTTCGGCTAAGCATATTCCAGAGGGTGAAGAAAGGGATGGGTTCCTTGCTCTTGTGCAAGATGGCAAGGATGCCATGTGTGAATCCCTTCAGTCGGGTTTGGTTACGACCGACAGTGTTAGCCGGTCCATGGCTGCGGGCACCGTTATACGCAGATTTGCGTGGTTGTGGAAGTCTTGTTCTCTCCGGATGTGCAAGCCTGTCTTTTGAACATGCCCTTTGATGGCACGCATTTATTTGGCAGCAATGCTGACGAGAGCCTTGAGAGGTTGCAGATCTCAAAAGCCGTGGCAAAATCTTTCAGCGCAGCTGTGCTTAAACCTCTGCCTTTTCGTCCTAGGGGACAGCAGTGGAGGGGAGGCTCTTTTCGTTAGTACTCCTCCTTTGGTAGGACGAGAGGGGCCGCCAGTCAAAGGGGGTCAGCGGAAAAGTACCCGTGGTGGTCGGAGAAATAGAGGTGCCAAAGCCGCTCAGGCAGCTGCCGCTTTGCCTTCAGGCGCTGCAGCAGCCGCTCCAAAACAGTCATGAGGCCATGTCCCATGGTTCGCCAGTTGGGGGCAGACTGTCTCAGCATCTCGAAGAATGACGAGCCATTACTTAGGATGCGTGGGTTCTGGATGCGATAGCCCACGGCTACTACCTTCCCTTTCTAAAGCGGCCTCATGACAATCCACTGGGGAATCTCTCTTTGAAGCTTCCAGATCCGCTCCTTGTGCAGGAAATCTTGACCCTGCTAGAGAAAGGCACCATAGAACTGGTGCCTGTAGCGGAGAGGAACAAGGGATGGTATTCCCCTTATTTTCTTATCCCAAAGAAAGACTGGGGATTGAGACCCATCCTGGACTTGGGTTGGTTGAACAAACTTCTTAGGAAGGACAAGTTCAAGATGGTTACTCTTTCTCAAGTCCTCCAGGCCCTTCAGCTTCAGGATTGGTTGGTGTCTCTGGACCTACAGGATGCTTACTTTCATGTGCCAATTCATCCCAAGCACAGAAAGTACCTGAGTTTGCAGCTGGTGACTCGCACTTTCAGTTTTGGGTCCTGCCATTCGGATTGACCTCCACCCGAGGGTCTTCACCAAGCTAATGGTGGTGGTGGCAGCGTACCTTGGGCGAGGGGGGGCGGGAGGGATTCAGGTCTACCCCTACCTGGACAACTGGCTGATCCAGCCACGCTCCTCCGAGCAAGCGTTGGATCACCTCGGTCTCACCTCCCGCTCCCTTCACAGGCTGGGCTTCTCCCTCAATTTCAAGAAGTCACATCTGACACCTTCCCAATAGCTCCAGTACATCGGGGCTGTGTTAGACACGTCCTTGGAGAAGTGCTTGCCTCCTAAGGTAAGGGCTCATCACATTGTTTGTTTGTTTGTTAAACTTCTAATGCGCTCCAGACCCGTGAGTAGCAGGGTGCAGCAATAAGATAATGCAAAGCTTACAATGTTACAGAATATACAAGTTCCAATAATGTACAAGGAATCACAATTGTGCAGATGGTGGACAAATTTCAACATGCCCAGAGTCTCCCGGCTTTTGAATTCTTAAGGTTGCTTTGCCTCATGGCATCCTGCATTTTTGTGGTGCCAGAGGCCAGGCTGAGGAGGCGATCCCTGCAATGGGTCCTCAGGATGCAGTGGTCACAGTTCTCATGCAAGATGTCGGATCCCGTTCAGATTCCAATCTCGTTCTCCCAGGATCTTCTATGGTGGGCCAACGAAGGGAACCTGATGAAGGGGGAGCCGTTTTGGCAACCATGGCCGGAGGCGACTAGTGACAGATGCTTCCCTCACAGGATGGGGCGCTCATGCCGACGACTTGACAGCCAGCGGTCGTTGGTCTCCATCGGAGTCCAAACTCCACATCAGCCTTTTAGAGCTGAGGGCCATCAGGCTAGCCCTGAAGGCTTTTCTGCCTTCTGTGCAGGGGAAGAGTGTCCTGATCATGACGGACAACACACTGGCCATGCATTACCTCAACAGAAAAGAGGGGTAGGGTCACTCCCGTTGTGCAGAGAGGCAATGCAGCTTTGGTTCTGGGCAATCCAGCAAGGCATTTCGCTCTCGGCGGTTCATCTGGTCGGAGACGAAAATGCGGTGGCCGACGCTCTGAGCAGGCAGAGCACGATCTCTCACGAGGGGGAGTTGGCTCGGGAAGTCCTTCTGGAGATCTTCGCCCTTTGGGAAACCCCACAAGTGGATCTCTTCGCCACCAGTGTCAGCCGGAAGTGCGAGAGATTCTGCTCAAGGGAATTTCCTCCAAGAGGAGCCTTGGGAGACGCATTTGTAGTGGAATGGTCATTCCCACTGCTGTACGTGTTTCCTCCAGTCCCCGTCATTCCTCAAGTGTTATGGAGGTTACGGAAGTTCGGATCCTACATGATCCTCATTGCTCCGGATTGGACCAGGAGAGCGTGGTACCCAGATCTTTTAGAAATGTCCATCTGCCCTCCATGCTGCCTTCCCTACCGAGAGGATCTGCTCTCGCAAGCGGGGTCGGGGGGGTCAGGTTCTCCATCCAGAGGTCAGGACTCTCAACCTTCACGCTTTATATCTGAAAGATTGAGGTATAAGGATTGGGATTTCAGTGTTCCATTCCTATGGTTTTGTCTTTCTTACTTTCTTTGGCCCACAGGGGCCTTCAAGTGGGTACCATTAAAGGTTACCTGGCGGCGCTGTCTATTTTTAAGCGCTCGACTGAAGAATGTTCTTACTGTAAGATTCCTTTGATCTCTCCATTTCTTAAAGGACTGACTAATGTGTTCCCGCCGTCCCCTTTCCAGGTGCCGGGTTGGGATTTCAATTTGGTTTTGAAATTTCTAATGGGTGCTCCGTTTGAACCTTTGTACTCTTGTCCTTTGAGATTATTGTACTTCTGCTCGCAGAGTGAGTGAATTGCTGGCACTTTCATCTAAGCCCCCCTTTACTGTGTTCCACAAGGACAGGGTTGTACTTAGGGTACGTCCTTCCTTTCTACCTAAGGTAGTATCTGAATTTCATTTGAGCCAGAAGGTGGTTCTTCCTTCTTTCTATCCTCCTCATCCTGGTAAGGAAGAGGAGCGGCTCCATAGATTGGACCCTAGGAGAGTTCTGAGCTTCTATATTTCTAGGACGTCCAGGGTCAGAGTGGACAATCATCTCTTTGTGGGGTATGCTGGTCACCGATTGGGTCAGGTTGTGGGTCAAAACAGACCTTGTCCAGGTGGATTATCCTCACCATTTCTAAATGTTACCGTTTGGTGGGCAAGGACCCTGCAGAAGGGTTGCAAGCTCATTCCACTAGGGGCGTGGCTACTTCCACAGCCCTGCAGCGGGAGTTCCTATTAGGAACATTTGTGATGTAGCCACATGGGCTTCTATCCACACCTTTGTTAAACATTACTCCCTGGATACGCTCCATGGTCAAGATATGGCCTTTGGTAAGGCGGTGCTTTATTCTGCCATCTGATTGGGTACTCAATTCTTTTCCCTCCTCCATTTTCTGGTACTGCTTTGGGAGTCTGTCAAAGATGTGGAATACGTTGGAGGACACAATCCATTCGAAGAACAAGTTACTTACCAAACTGGTAACGTTCTTTCGATTGGATATTCATCCAACGTATTCCACATCACCCTCCCAGCCTGCCCCTCTGGAGAATTTCCTATGCGATAGCAGCTTACGTTTCTGCAAAGGCTATGTGCAGTCAAGCAGGCATTGGATATGTGCAGATCACACGTTATGGAGGAAAAAACATAAACTGAGGCTACAGGCGCTGTGCGTCCTATTTATAACATCCGGCGACGTCGCCCTCAATAGAGGCCTTCAAGAGACATTGACGCAGGACGTCCTCTGCCGAAAAAGTACACAGCTGTGGACATTACATGTCAAAGATGTGGAATACGTACAATATTCACGCTACTTATGTATTCAAAAACATAATTTCTTCTTTCCTTATCCTGTTAAAGGATTTAGATTGAAATCATAACACAAAATATAGACATCATAATGTTTTGTCAAAACATATTCGACACATTTTTTATACAAAAACGTAATTCCTTTTAAAATCTTTCATAACAAGCAATATACTCATTTGTAAAAAAAAGATTTTTTTTAAGATGCCGGAAAGTAAACCAAATATCTTTTATGGATTCAACTCCATAATCTAGGAGTATCTTGTTTACTTTGTATATCTCCCTCATCCGTTTTGTTGAATGTATATTTTTTTTTTAGTATTATGCTTCAAAATATCTGCCAATGCCCCTAGGCATTGTCAAAGATTGTTGTCGACACAATGTTTTGTCCTTGTACAGCTAAGTGTATTGAGCTAATTTCTGAAAAGTAACAGCCTGGGCGCTGTTGCGCAATCGCCAAGATGGTGGCGTTCGCGTGAGCTCCTTATTGAGTGGAGATTCCCTGTGAGCTCATGGGCAGAAGAACGTAGCATTCCTGAAAGAAAAGTGGAGTTAAAGCATAATGAGGGTTGAGGTCAGGCTCAGCGGAAAACACATGCTACAGAGCTGCCTCTGAGGCTTCGTTGCGGAGCGGCGAAATGTGGCAGACTCTAGCGGCATTAATCCGGCTGCTGCGTGGTCTAGGAGAGGGTGGCGGGGGTACTGAAGGCCCTGCCTGGCTCTCCAGTGGAGGAGCGGCGGCCCATGTCGGAGGCCCTGTGAAGTAAGAAGTGTGCTGGAGGTGCATGGAGGCGGTGCAGACATCAGCTGGTCTGTCCCTACGAGGCAGACCCTTTAGAACTGCTTGCTGCTCCGGATTACTGGCGTGAGATGGGGCCTCAGGACGGATGATGTCGTGCATCACCGGGGCCGGGAAGGAACCCAGGAGAGAGGCCTTGGGGTAACCCTGTGGTAGGTGAATGCGCGAGGTGGACCCCTCAGTATGTCAACAGAGCTGCAATCATTGGAGGCCGCGGGTGCTGCTTGGGGCGTGATTGAACTGAAACGCATGCAAAATTGAGAGTCTGCCGCACGGCCATTACCACGAACAGTATAAATATAGTAGCATTGTCGGCCGAGATGACAGAGTAATATGAACATATCAACAGGGATCCTGGCTTTTGGAGTAGGCGACCTGGCTTGCCCCTGATATTGCACCTTTACCACTTACCCAGCATCCCATCCCCAGAAGACTACCAAACACAGTGGAGTGCAGCATTGAGGTACCGCACATCGAAGACCTCGTAACATCCTGATGTCCCAGTCAACGGGCCGGTACACTTACCCCTCCACCTGGTGCTTGTGACCTGAGCACAGAGGAGTCCTGCAGCGAAGGGTCACAACGCACTAAGCAGCCTGTGGGCTGCGCCGAGCACTGGCTACCCAGCGACCCAGTAGAGCGGGGGACGGAGGCAGTCCTGTGGGTGCCTTGCTGCAACAGACCCCGGCAGGCAGGGTGAATGGGGGCTGGTGCGGGCAAATGCTGCCTCCTGCTGCCAACGGCCCTGACGTTGGCCGCGAGGCCGGGCTGTTCTGCTCGCTGCCCCAACGCGGAGTGCATGGCTCCATAGCCGCCCTGCCCAAAGGGCGCCGCAGGAGGTGGTGGCTATGCCGGAGCATGGAGGAGAGCCTAGACGGGATCGCAATCCTTCCTCCTGACCATCCTGGAACGCGGCACACGCTGCATGCCAGCTCATAGAGCCTACTGTGCACAAGTGGAACACTCTTATCCTACCATATTCAGAGCCACCAAGAAGCACTCCTGGTGTTTTGACTGCGATTGATGCCGTGTGGTTCCGGGCTGTAGCCCCGAGTACCTGAAGAGACAGCCGTTGCGACCGGTGGTGTCTGACATTTCCTGACTCTGACATCGCCTGGTGTGAGCTGCTGGTCACCGACCTGACAGGCTACTGAGTGGCACACTTGAGAGACGCTATCCGGAGCACAACAGTGAGTGGAGCTGCCCACACCCACTGCTTTAGTGCGCTACTCGGGCCTGAGGCACCTTGGGACCACGCTAGATAACTGTGGACCCTGACACCTGCCCTGCAGATCACAGCTGACTGAAACAGGGGGATGGTGGAATGGATACTCCTGTGAGGTGTGGTCTGTGGCTGGCCTATATCCGGCATAAGGTGTGGTCTGTGGCTGGCCTATATCCGGCATAATACACATCTGCTGGGGGATCTTATTGTGTCCTCAATACCCTATATCCCGTTCAGGGTACGTCGACCTACTTTAACCGCGACGTGGGAGAACACAGTCCATTCTTGCTCCTAGAGCATAATGCAGGGTGCAACACGAACCACATCAGGCCTGCTGCGAGGCCGACCTTCCTCCCCTCAAAGATGCTTGGAGGTGCCCCACTGTGAGCACTGAAAATAACTGCGGTGGTATCTAGCCTCGTAATCCTGGTCCTTGCCCAAATCCACAACTTGTACTATTGACACTCTCCACGCCACGATCCCAGGCAAGACAGGCCTGAAATTGGATTGTTTGGGTGCTGGGAGGGACTTTATTCAACTGCAGAGGTTCAAGACAGCCGGCACCACTGCAGCGCACCACGCCGGGTGTGGAACACTGCCAAGCATCGCCTAACCTGCACAGCTGGTGGGGAAGACATGTTCCCAATAATAAGAGTGAGGCAGACACTTATGAATACGCAATAACTCATGAATTCCCCTTGTAACCATAATTAACGAGCCCGTCAACATCCAATCCAGGGTGCCTACCCGCCACGTGTGACACGCCAGTTACTGGGAGGCCTGTGTGGAATCAGCTGAACTTGTCTACCGGTAGTTGTCTGGACAGGCCAACGGACAAACCAATACATCCCTCTCCCGCCATAGACTGCAGTACCAAACACAAATACCACAAGTATTGAGGCGATGACGAAGAGCTCCGGTGCCAAAAAGAGGGGCCCAGTCGACTTGTTTACGAGCTCCCAAACCTAGGCGTCTGCCGCAACAACATCCTCTACTATAGACACCCAGACAGAGATGTCTGCCAACTCTAGAGATGATCATCTATTGACCACCGTGCAGAATGGTTTTCACACAGTTAATGTCAAACTAGACGATATTGTGGCCACCATCGGTTCACTTAAAGCAGGGGTGGACAAAGAATGCACCCGTATAACCGATGCAGAGGGCAGGATCAGCACAAAGGAAGATACGATCACCCAATATGGCCATGACATTGCGCAATTGAAAGGTGATTTATCCAAGGTAAAGGGCGAGGATCTGGAATCCAGATCCAGAGGAAATAACATCCGGATAGTCTGAGTCGCGGAATCCTTCGGTAAGGGCCAAATGGAGGGATATGTGGAGGCCCTCCTGAAATCCCTCTTTGACACGGACGCCTTCTCAGAGCATTTCCTGGTCAAGAGGTCCCATTGCACTCTAGGTCCTATGCCAAGACCCGGAGCACCGCACCGTACTATAATTGCTTGCTTACTCAACTATAGAGACAGAGATGTGATCCTCAGACTGGCCAGAGAGAAGGGGACGCTACATTATGAGGAGAACAACACACACATCTATCCCGATTTCTCCCCAGGAGTACAGGCACAGAGGAGGTCATAAATCCCGATCAAGCGACAACTCTGACTACGCAAAGTGCCTTATGCCATTGTTTTCCTGGCCAAAATGCAGATTCAACACAGGGGTAGGGCCCCTTTCTTTGAGACTCCTTCTACACCAATGGCCTATATTGAAGCTTTTATCCCCCTGCCTCCTAGAGAACATGTGGCGGATCAGAATATGAGATCCCAACCTCACTAGGAAAGGCGTCATCCAGTGGACTGACTGTCGTAAACTTTGATATCCTTAAAATGGTTGAATAATGTTACTAATGGGTGGCGCTGATTTAATATTGGTTCATCCTGGATCGGGGCGCTTGGTAGTGCGGCCACGGAGCTGCAACATTTGCGCCTTTGGAAAGTTCCACAAGTTTGAGTGGAATCACCATCGTGTTGGGGTTGATGGTGTAGGAGGGAGGCAGTTTTGGGGAAAGAGTTGGTCATTTTCCAGGGCACCCACAGTGGGGCAGACAAGGGTGCAGAGACGCTCCCGAGTTGTGGGAGTTAAATGCTTTAAAATGAATGGTCGTGCTGCTGCGTACAGTACTTCATCAAACGTGACACACTCAGTTCAGGATAATTGGGATAAGCACAAATGGCACAGACCAATCCCTCAGACACATGGCTGAAAATGAGGCCCCTATCCCTGAATGTACGGGTGCTTAATAATCCGAATAAAGCTAGAAAAGCGGGAATTTATGTCTCCAGGCACCATCCACACACATTGATGTTACAGGAAACTCATGCACTTAGGTGAATATCGACCTGATTGCAAACTTGGGCCTGCTTCGGTATTACACTGAATACTCCACACAGGCCAGAGGTGTACTCGTGCTGGTACATCCGTCACTGGGATTCCGATTCACCAAAAGCAGAATTGACACCCTGGGGAGATATGTTTTGGTTTGGACAACCAGTAGTCTTAGTTAATACCTATGGACCCAATATTGATGACCCTGATTTTTACATTGCGATTTTAGATATGCTGACCCCGCTAGATGAGACTTGGATACTATGGGGGTGGGGCCACTTCACCACAATCGTTGATACCACCATTGATAGATCATCAGATACACGCCATGCACCAACTAGGGCAGCTGCCACCTTGCACCAGATACTACTACAGGTGCCTCTGGTTGATGCTTGGAGAACGCTTCACCCCCTTGACGGACAATACTCGTTCTTCTCCTCTGTACACAATTCCAAATCACGCATTGAGTATTGGCTTCTGTCTTCATCCCTCTCTAACACACTGATGAGCTGTGATATACATCCCCGCACCCTCTCTGACCATTCTCCGATATCCCGAACGATAGTACTACACAATGCCCCCCCACCAGCTAGACTAAGGAGGAAGCCCTCTGCTATCCTTACAGACCCCAGTGTAGCTGAATCCCTACATACGGAAATCAAGGAGTTTTTTTACCATTAACAAGAAGTCTGTTGATCGTCAGGCAACACTTTGGGAGACCTGTAAGGTCTGGGTACGGGGTGTCCTTATGTCTAAGACCATCGGGCTGCTTTAGTCTGTTGGATTAGAATTGACACAAGTGGAAGCACGGCTGCGTGAACTGGAGCTCAAATATAGCGACACACATGACAAAGAAACGCTTGCTGACATTAATAGGTTGTTGAACGACTTCCACAAATAGCGGTTGCTCTTTGGCTAACCTTTTGAAAGCTGAGCAACATCATAATCCCATTGCTGGTGTCCAAGCGATAGACGGTACAGTAATCACAAAGGAGGAAGGTATAAACCAAGAATTCACATGATTCTATACAGAACTCTACTCCAGGCTTTGGAACAACCAGTCACTTGCAATGAAATAGAAGAAGCAATAAAGTCCCTAACGTCCGGGAAGGCTCCGGGATCCGATGGTTTGGGGGTGGAGTTATACAAGGAATACCAAATCGAAATTGCCCCAGCTCTATTAAATGTATGGGAGGAAACTATGGACCGGGGCATCCTACCAAAATCTATGCGGGAGGCCATAATAACCGTATTATTGAAACCAAGACGCCCACCTCATAATATGTCTTCTTACAGAGCCCTTTCTTTAATTAATTCCGATGCAAAGATTTTCGCCAAGGTCCTGGCTGTTAGGCTTTTACCCAGTATGCCTGGTTTGGTTCACCCGGACCAGTGCGGTTTTATCCCCACTCGATCCACTGCTTTGAACCTCTGCAGACTGTTTGGGGTCATGGCACAGATAGACCCCAAGGCCAAGGCTGCCGTGGTTTCGCTAGATGCCAAGAAGGCTTTTGATTCAGTGTGCTGGTAGTATCTGTTTGCAGTACTTAGGGCTTTTGGGATAGGCCCCTATTTCATAAAATGTGTTCAGCTCCTATATACCAACCCGGGGGCCTAGGTCCTTACTAATCGCACCCTATCAAAAAATGTTCTGTTGGGCAGGGGCACCAGACAGGGCTGCCCGTTTCCCCTATACTGTTTGCTTTAACAATTGAGCCAATGGCAGCATTTGTACGACAAAACTACGGACATAGGGGCATCAGAATGGCAGGCCCGACCCAGTCCATATCACTATACGCGCACAACACACTTCTTTATATCCGTGACCCTGAGATAAACCTGGCCCCATAATGACCGACATACATGCATTTTCTAAGTACTCTGGATACAGGATTAACAATTCCAAGTCAGAACTGTTCCCACTTACACCTGCCACAGTATGCCCAGCTAATGCTAGCGGATTTAGGTGATCACCAATCTGTGTTCGTTACTTGGGCATAATGGTGTCTAAAGAGAAACAAACGCTATATAAAGACGATAAACAATTCTTGCAGTCACTTACTACGAAGTTACAGGTATTGGATAAACTTCCCATCTCCCTATACGGCCGGATTGCAAACTTAAAGATGGTGATCCTTCGCAAACTCCTTTACTACTTCTGCAATGTCCCTCTCTGGCCCGGGCAGGAAGTTCTTCAGAGGGCTGCAGTCTCTGGCCAACTCATTCATATGGAACGGAGGAGCGGCCAGGATGAAGTGGGAAAAGCTAGTTGAACCATGCAATATGGGTGGCATAGCGGCACCATATTTCGTACTCTATTACCTGGTAGCACAGGCCCAATTTGCCAAGCACTGGTATGACCCACTAGACGCTGCGCTGCACATCCCGATAGAAAGATATGCTGCGTCCCCAATCGATCTCCGATCTGTCCTATTTAGCACACGACACAAAGACCCTTGCAAGTACGATCCGGTCAGCTCCACAATCCTCGCCTGGTCAATGATCTATAAAAGACTCCAAATAGAGACTCCCTATGACCTAGAGGCCCCACTATGGAATAACCCAGCATCTCCCCTTTATTTGACGGTGCCCCGAGAAGGACATGGGACCCAGACAGACAGTTAAAGATGCGTCACATGTTTTCCAAATGGTAAATATGTAACACTTGATGATTTTGCTAACACATTTGGCGGAGGTCAGCTTGGATCACTCCAATACCACCGTATGAGGGCTGCGTTTAGTGCTAGGTGGCCGCTGTTTCCTGATGAACCGGCATCTCACGAGTGTGTGTGGCCATGACCTCTGGTATCGGGTCTGGGATATCCAAACTGTATTCAATGATACAAACACACTCCCCATCTCTAAACACAATCCAAACAACCTGGGAAACAGACATGGAGACCACAATCACCGCAGAACAATGGTCCAAGTATTGTCATTTGTCCAAATCTGTATCGCTAAATGCTGGCCTCCGCTTGATCCACTTCAAGATCCTTAAACTGTCATTACACACTGGCCAAGTTGGCCAAGTTTACTGAAAACTGCTCTGGGGGATGACTGAAGTGCAGGGACCCGAAAGCTGACTCTTTCCATATGTATTTGGCATGCCCTCTTATTGCTGGGTTTTGGAGGGAGGTTGCCAAGATCATTGAGGAGATGACGCAGATCCCGGCCTCTCTCTTCCCTCAGAAATATTTGTTTGGGGACATCGGGAAAGTAGTGGAGGTCAGAAGACTGTTTAATGTGTCCTGCGTGGTGGCGAAAAAATTTATATTGTAGAATTGGAAAAGCCCCCATGCACTGTGTATTGATCATTTTCTCAGAGAACTCGCATTTGTTAATGGGTACGAGGAACAATATGTGCAAACATTGCCTGTGGCAAGCCGCCCCAAGGACATATGGGCTCCCTTCAGAATGTATTTGTGACATGATATCCGAGGATGACTTTTCTTCTGTGCCATCGCCATGATTATGTAATATCTAACTGTGCAGTGTCACTGAAAAACACCTTGTCCTACTGTAATTCATTTAATGTGATGTGTGTAAACGTCATGATCATCAATAGTTTTTTTTTTTAAAAAAGATCATTTTACCCAAGCTTTTTTTATTTATTTAGCAATATACAGCTATGACCTGGTAGGTTTCCGTTTGATAGAGTGGCTTGGATGTGCTCTTCATTTGTCTGGAGGGGACAGATTCCTGTCAGTTGGAAGCGACTCGCATTGACGTATGAACTCTGGGGTGGGGGGAGGACATGGAGGGGCTGACAGCCACTGATTTTGAGGTGTATTACCTGGCGCTCAGGCATATTATGCGGTATACTGGGTGGATGGTGGCCCACACTCATCACACACAGGGTTGGAGAGGCAGGGGGTTGCTCCGATATTGCTAATTCACACAATAATGGGGGAAACAAGTCTGCATACCCATCAGTTGAACCCGTTAAAAGTCACACAGGAGGCTTTGACCAAGTTAGTTAAACACCCTAAGAATGCAGTGTTATTTAACCGAAGCATACCAATTTGGGGCTTGCCCTTTTTAAGCCTGTTGCGAGATAAGCTGCCGGCGGCGCACTTGCGTGAGGCGGGCATATTGTACCTGGGTGACTTATTTCACGAAGGGATATTTGTTTCATGGGATTAGGTTAAGGTGCATGTGGGTTATGCATTGCTTTGCAAACTCCAGTATTATCGGATTCGCTCGACCGTAGCCTCAGCGTGGCCCAAATTTCCACAAGAACCTGAATCGCATCCATGTATTAGTTATGTACTGTCGTCGGATGTGAGGAGGAAATCAGTGTTGGTGCTATATAAACTAGCGCGGATATCTTGTGTAGTACAAACAGTGGACATTAGGGGAAGATGGGAAAGGGATTTCGATGTCACTTTTTCTGACACTCATTGGCTGCAAACATGTAAATTAATGAGGCAGGTATCATTGAATACTATGTACAGGCTGATTAATTTCAAGATCCTAAACAGGGTGTACTTTTCTCTAGCTCGCCTTAAGAAAATGTTCCTGTCCTCGGAAGGGGGGGAGGGGTAGGAGGTAAATGCCCCAGGTGTGACACTGTGGAAGCAAATATGGCGCATATGTTGTGGTCATGCCGGGTACTGTCGTTGTATTAGGGTGCAGTATGTCATGCATTAGATGAAATTGTGGGGCAGCCTCTGATGTGGGAAATTGGGATATGTGAAGAAGCTAAACCCCTTGAAGCGTAAATTGGTTAACCTGGGGCTTGTGTTGGCAAAAAGAGCTATTTTAATGCGCTGGACATGGGAGGAGCACACGTTTGATAACTGGATTCATGACATGGTTTGGGCCAACGATATGGAAGAAGTGTACGCTGGCTTGCAGGTAATGGCAAGCTGTCCGCGAGACATCTGGGGTGACTTTCTGCAATATCTGGAACATCAGAATGTGGTCAATGAAGACATTTGAACTGAACCGTTTAGCAATGAATGTAAGTTCATGTCTGTGTCAGCAATCTAGTGATGTTTGATTATGGAGTACATTGCTGTAACCCTGTCTAAGTTAAATAAAGTGTAGAAAAAAAAGAAAAGTAACAGCCTTCATCAGGACAATAATGTTGAAACGCCTCCAAGAAATGTGCTCCTGTGGTCTTAGGACCTATAAAAATACAAACAAAAAGCCATCTTTGTGATTTCCTAAAATAATGTCTATCCAAAACATTTACATCAGCTACTTAATAGACTGCTGATTATTGAGTCAATTTATGTTAGATACTGCTGACTTTGATAGTCTCGGATAGATATCTATGGCGGGAATAATATTTTCCTACCTTACATGTGCAATTTTTATTGTTTGCCTCATTTGTTTGAGGCCTCTCATCTCAGGGTATTCTCATATGGGTCTCCTTTTCTTTACAGGTTGGTATAATCATATTTTCCTGCAGGAAACCGAGGACTTACTTCGATCTTCATAGCATATTTTATTTATATTGTATAGAACTACGGTTGCCTACTCACCTAGTTTAAATTACATTGATCGTCATCTGATGCCTTCATATATCGCAACCAATTGCTTCTGTGTACGTTGACAGTATCAGTTGTCATAAAATGGAACTCCCACTACAATGAAACCAACTATAAACATTGTCATACTGCTCAATGTTGTGGATGTATAGGCCCCGTAAAGCAAAAATATGGGCTGTTATTCTCCTAATATGTTACCTTCACTGTGTCTAATTCACCATAACTCAGGCTGTCCGTGTAGTTAGAGACACTTGGACAACAGCATGCCCATCACCAGTATCTTAAACATATTGCACATACATAAATATGATAAGCATTCACACTTTGTCATGTTAAGCTCTGCTGTTATAGAGCTAGATACAATGAGGATTAACGTTCTATCATGTTGACTTACTCTATAATATACTTACCTGGGTGTCTTAAAAGACCGCTCCATACGGTATACAAGACCTGTGTTGGTCATGCATATGCTAGTTGCCTGCTATGCCGGTTTGTAAACTCTGTATGGAACAACAGGAACAGACTACTAAAAAATCACATTGTGTATTTCTATCAACCTTGCAGCCATTTATAAATAGGTTACTGCACTAATTTAAGTATGACCTGTATGAATGACTATTATGTCTAGAGACATTTTTGAAAAATACAAATCCATATCTTTGTTTGAACTCCAACTTAAAGAGCAAGAAGAGCCTCTGTGCTATATTCAGACGGTGTGATAAATTGAATCTGAGTTTCTGCACCCTATATGACGTGCAATGCTTGATTTTGATGCAGCTATTTAGGATGAAAACCAATCCCCTTCTACAAGCTCCTCCTTGGGATGGATAACTAACTAATCTATGTAGCATGAATATTTATAGCATCTGAAAAGTGCTTGACAGGTTGCCATCTACCCATGTATTAATCAACCGTGATCCAAGCCAACTCATGAATGATCACATTAAATATGACATTGTTCCATTCTATCCATAGATTGAGACCCCAATTGACTGTATTAAATCGGTAACCTTTAGTTTATCTAAGTTGCCACCTCTTGGGTGTGACCCAATGTGCTGTATTATGAACCATTTGATTTCTTTGTCGCTGTGTTTCTGTATTTTGAAGTGTTCGACTAGTGGTTTGTTGTGTACTTGATTACGAATGCACCATCTGTGCTCGTATATACATCGTTTAACTGGTCTGATGGTTTTACCAACGTATAACAACTTACAAGGCCATTCAATTTTTAAATAGCGTTTTTACTGTTGCAATTAGTATGCTTTAAGAGTCCACTTGATGTCATTGTATTCGAAGATATACTTTGTGTCTGTGAATTGACATGCTACGCAGTGGCCGCATTTGTGGTGTCCTACCACAGGCGGTTGTCCCCAATTTGTCAGTATAGAGTTCACACTGTATTCTTATATGTACGCACTAAACTTTGTCTCAAATTACTGCTTTTCTTAAAAGCAAAGAGGGGCTGCCTCTGAAGTGTTCTTGGGTTTTTGGGCAGGTGCCAATTCTTATGAATTTTATTTTTCAAGATGTTACTTATTGGGCTGAAGGTGGTAACACAGACTAATTTACCAGGTCTAGATCTTTCTTTTGGGACTTGACAAATGTCTGTCTGTATTGGCTGTTCTTTTTTGTCTGTTTAATTACCTTTACTGGGTAGCCTCGATGTTTAAGTCTCACGTGTAAGTCTCCCGCCTGTTTCTCAAAGTCTTATTTGAATGTGCAATGTGGCCTAATTCTTAAAAACTGTCCGTATGGTAAGTTCAGGTTTACCTCAATCTGTCCAAAAAGCTGCTATGTCTGGTGCTCTCACAATGCTCTTAATGAGCCTTCTGTTTCTCTTGTATTTACTTCAAATTCTTTATAGGTCTTAAGTAAATCAATCTTATATATTTTCTTTCTTTATAATCCCATGCATGCTTCAAGACAAAATTCAACACTTCTCCAGCATTGGATCTTTCATGGATTCACATGCTTAGAATATTCCCCGTCGTCAGACTGGGACCCCTCGGTAACATATATAGCCTTTTCCTATAGGAAAACTTCCGACACTTTTGTGTCCTATCTATGTCCTTTTAGGACCTGCCTACGCATGCTCCGCAGGCCGTCCCAGTATAAGAGGCCCGCCCCCGCGGTTCCCCTTCAGATTTCAACCGTCTCCAAAGCAGTGGGATCTCCTCGTGTTATCTTACTATTTTGTATTAGGTTGCCTTATTGGATTTCGAGTACGAAATGTCCTCTGTATCAGGAAAAGCGCTGTTCCGTCCCTGCGCGACGTGCGGCTTGAAAAAGGTTTACAAGGGGGACGGACATATGGATTGTATATATTGCCTCCACCCTCACCATTCGGCGGATGCCTGCGAAATATGCAAGGGGTTTTCTCAAAAAACCCTCAAAGACCGGAACCGACGCCTGGTAACATGGCTGAATGAGGGTGCGGGAGCATACCCCCCCTCGGAGGTAGGCTCCACACAGTCGGCGAAAACATCACGCCGCGCGGCCTTGTCGGAACCACCGGCGAAGAAATCTAGACCGTCGGAAAAAGAGTCGTCTGGTACTCACTACACTACAGACTCCTCGTCGAAGAAATCATCCTCATCAAAAAAGCATGAGAAGGAAAAGAAATCCTCCTCTGGCGATCATCACAGATCGACCACGAGTCGAGAGTCGAGTAAAAGCGGGCACGGTGTGGAGAAGGCGGGACCGCCAAAACCACCGGCGAAGCCTGCGTCGTCGACGGCGACCCAGTCCACGGCCGCCTTCCCGCCACTAGCGCAAGGGGCATCCTCCGTCCCGTCGACAATGGCGTCGACGAGAGCCTCGTCGACGGGGGTCCTACAGGAGGCCTGGCGGCCTGAAGTCTTCAATCCTACCCCCCCAGAGGCTCTGCTACAAGAGCAAGCTGTGTTGCTGTCCTCGGAGGACGAGTGCGAGAGAGTGGCTGGCCCAGCAGACCTGGGGCTACGAGCGGCTGGCAAGTCGTCGATGAGGCCGGTATCTGCCCCTCTCCTCAATCCTCAATCGGTTTTTGTCGTTGGATATTCTGTCCTCGCTTCAGTCCTTGCTACGGTCGTTGGACCAGCGACTTCCCCAGGCCAGCCTGCCACAGTCACCCATCGACGAGCCGGGCCCGTCCCGTCAACCGCCGCACCCACGCACGCCAATCTCAACACTGGCGCAGGAGGAAGGTGAGCTGCCAGATTCGGAGTCTGACAGGGGAGCCATGTCAGAGGTCTCTTTATCCCCCTCCAGGGATCCTACCTGGGAGTCAGAGGCGGAGTTAGAAAACCCCAGAAGCCCAGCTCACCCGTCCCCTCCGGACGACATTGCGTCATTCCATTCGATGATGGAGAAGGCATGTAAAGAATTTGGTCTGTCCCAGGAAGAACAGAAAAAGGATTGTTTTTTGTTCAACCACATGGGCAAGAGAAGGAGGTCGGTGTTCTCGATACCGATACTTGACCATGTATGGAAAGAGGGGTTGCAGACAATGAGACACCCATTCTCAGAACCAGCAGTGAAAGGACGCCTAGAAAAAAAGTTTAAGGCTCCAGAGTCTACCCCCAAGTGTTTATCCTCTCAACCAACACCAGACTCGGTGGTGTCGGCGGCGGCGGCGGCAACAAGGAAGGCAAAGGCACAGCACAAGTGCACGACCCCACCCGAGAACGAAGCGAGACGCCAAGACGCCTTTGGCAAGAAAGTGCTCGCCGTGGGAGCGACCACAGTAAAGGCCGCAAACTCTCTGGCAATTGTGGCCAGATACGATAGGGAGATGTGGCACAGGCTGGCTCCGCTGCTTGATCATCTTCCGGAAGCTCAGAGGAAGGCGGCGATGCTACTGGTCCGAGAGGGTGAGGAAGCCTCAAATCACGCAATAAACATCGCGGTGGATCTTGCTGAGTCTGGCTTCAAGCAAGTCAACAATGGGGTCGTATTATGCCGACAGTCATGGCTGAAGTGTACCTACTTCAGACCAGAAGTACAATACAAGGTCTTAGATATGCCCTTTGAGGGAGACCTTCTTTTCGGTGAGAAGGTGGACGAGGCCCTAAAAGGGATGAAAGAAGATTCGGACACGGCACGTTCTTTGGGTGCCCTCCAGAGTGGCAGAAGCTACAAGTCTTTTCGCCCCTTTAGAGGAGGTTCAGGTAATTCAAGATTCTCTTCTGGAGACAGATCCTTTGCCAGATCGGCTTACCCCTCCCAGGGATACCGACGTGCCTCACAATCGGCTAACCGTTGACGAAACTTCCAGTCTTCCAGAAAACGACCATCATACCCATCGTCGGCGAGAGACAAGCAAACTAAAGATCAGCAGTGACGTTCCACAACCCGTTCTGGGGGGAAGAGTTTCAGCATATGTCGACGAATGGGAAAGGATAACGACGGACCAATGGGTGTTAGACACTATAAGACACGGACACTCTCTTCAATTCAAACACAGCCCCCCGCAAATTCCACCCGCGTTCACCGCTCAGTCCCATATGAAGGCACTGCAACAAGAGGTTACACTCATGTTAGCGAAGGGAATTAGTTCCAACATCACAGAGAGGCCAAGGAGTCTACTCAAGATACTTCGTCGTAAAAAAGCCGAACGGCAAATGGCGTCCCATTCTAGACTTACGCAAGCTCAACAAGTCCCTAAAGAGCCTGAAATTCAAGATGCTCACTCTACAGGAAGTGATCCGCGCAGTTCAAAAGGGAGATTTCCTGGCGTCCCTGGATCTACAGGAGGTGTATTTCCATATTCCAATGTGTCGGAAACACAGGAAATCCCTATGTTTTGTAATAGGGCGAACCCACTACCAATTCACGGTTCTTCCTTTCGGGCTCAAAACCTCCCCCAGAACGTTCACAAAATGCCTGGCTCCAGTGGCTGCCTGGCTAAGAAAGCAAAGCCACCATGTATACCCTTACCTCGAGGACTGGGTGGTAAGGGGATCCTCCCCAGCGTCGACCAACACAAGTCTGCAAGCCACCATGCAGCTTCTACAATGGCTAGGATTCGCCATAAACTTCGAGAAATCCTCTCTGCGGCCATCAAGAACGCTGGTATTCTTGGGGGCACAGTTCGGGACTCAGCTAGGGCTGGTGAAACCTTCTCTCGACAGGACCTCAAGACTCATTCAACAGGCGGCCCGGCTACGGTGAAACACCAGGATCTCAGTGAGAAAGTATGTTTCGGTCCTAGGGGCCATGGCATCCTGCATCCATCTGGTGAGAAACTGTCGACTTTTCATGAGGCCAGTCCAAGAATTCCTCGCAGACCGATGGACACAAGCTCAGGGATCGTGGTCGGACAGGATAACCGTCGACGACGACAAGCTACTTCGGACCCTTCAGTGGTGGCAGAGTCCCCACAATCTGAACAAAGGTGTGCCCCTACAGGAGCCGGAGTTCCAGAGCACCATAGTTACGGATGCATCCCTAACCGGATGGGGAGCGCACATGGGTGCTCTCCAAACGCAAGGTCGCTGGTCTCCAACGGAGTCACTCCTACACATAAACGTACTGGAACTCAGAGCGGTACGATGGGCCTTGAAGGCGTTCCTACCACACATCAAGAGGTCGCGAGTGCGAATACTGACCGACAATACAACAGCCATGTTTTATCTGAGGAAACAAGGAGGGACACGATCAAGGACTCTCTCCATAGAAGTCCAGAAAACATGGCATTGGGCATCGAAGCACGAAATCTCCCTCGTGGCACATCACCTTCCAGGAGTGAGGAACTGCCAAGCCGACTCCCTCAGCAGAAACATGGCCCAGATACACGAGTGGGAAGTGGACACGGGTCACTTGAAGAAAGTGTTCGAGAAATGGGGCCACCCCCCTCTGGACGCCTTCGCGATCAAAGAAAACAAGAAATGCGAGAAATTTGCAAGCAGATGGCCCCAAGAGGGGTCTGTGGGGGAGGCGTTCTCCTTCCCATGGACGGACATGTTCCTCTATGCTTTTCCCCCGTTTCCCCTCATACGGAAACAATACAGTGGATACGCAGATACAATTGCCGGGTGATTCTAGTGACACCATACTGGCCGAGGCAACCATGGTTCTCAGACCTCCTCCATCTATCGCTGGAACATCCCATAGCGTTTCCGAAAGTCCCGTACCTTCTATCCCGGGACAGAGGCATGGTGTGGCATCACGACCCGGACAGTCTCAACCTTACGGCCTGGCTCCTGACTTCTCGGAATTCGGGGCTTTAGACATTTCAGAGGAGTGCCAAGAAGTTCTACAGGCGGCTAGAGCCCCTTCCACTAACAAATCCTACTCCTATAAGTGGCGGAGATTCTGTGAATGGTGTAGAAAACAGCGGGACCTACAACCATTGTTGGTGACGCCGGAACAAGTTCTACCTTACCTGCTCCTCTTAGCAAAAAAGGGATTGTCCCCCTCATCGATAAAGGTACACCTGGCAGCCATCTCGAGGTTCACAAGGAAGAGGCAGTCGTCTCCTCTATTCAGTGACAGACTGGTGAAACACTTCATGTGGGGTTTATTTCGAGTTTTTCCCCCGGTGAAACGTTTTCCCCCGGCGTGGAGCCTCAACACAGTGTTGGCAGGCTTGATGAAACCGCCTTTCGAGCCTATGGCCACGTCCGACATGAAATTCATTTCGTGGAAGTTGGCATTCCTGATAGCTATCACATCAGCCAGACGTATCTCGGAACTACAAGCGCTGGTCGTGGACCCGCCCTACCTAAGATTCTTTAAGGACAAGGTAGTCCTGGCAACTAACCCTACGTTCGTCCCTAAGGTTCTGACGGTATATCACAAACACTCATCCGTGGTTCTGCCTACTTTCTTCACCACTCCATCCTCGGCAGCAGAAAAAACTCTTCATACCCTGGACGTTAAGAGGGCTCTGAAATTCTACCTACATCGCACACAGGACATCAGGGCTACTCGGCAACTGTTCGTCGCATATGGTCCGTCGACGAGAGGTAAAGCAATCTCGAAACAGGGATTGGCCAGATGGGTCTCGTCGACGATTGTTTTTTGTCACTCTAAGGCCGGAAGGCCACTGCAAAGACATCCTAGAGCCCATTCTACAAGGTCGATGTCATCCTCAACAGCGTTATGGGCCGGAATTCCGCTGACGGACATATGCCAAGCTGCGGCATGGTCAGTGCCCCACACGTTTACCCGCCACTACTGCCTTGCCAGGCAGCATGCGGATGAGGTGCAGATGGGAAGTGCTGTCCTGCGCCATCTGTTTCAGTAAGGTAAGCTCCACGCTGTGGAGAGTCTGTTTTCTACCTTTTGATGACAGTATACTTTATGTGGGAAATGTTGTATGAGTAAACTTATTCCTGCTGTACATATGTATTGTGTAGTATGGTGAGGGTACGTTACATTGCATTCTCACCACCGTCTCAATGGTTACGGCTATACAATCTATTCTAAGCATGTGAATCCATGAAAGATCCAATGCTGGAGAAGGGAATAGTTTCTTACCTGTAACTCCATTTCTCCAGCATTGGTATCTTGCGCCCGCCAAGCCTCCCCAGGACTACAATGTATGTGATGGAGAAGTTTAACCCTTCCTACTTTGGAGGGGCCGAAATCTGAAGGGGAACCGCGGGGGCGGGCCTCTTATACTGGGACGGCCTGCAGAGCATGCGTAGGCGGGTCCTAAAAGGATATAGATAGGACACAAAAGTGTCGGAAGTTTTCCTATAGGAAAAGGCTATATATGTTACCGAGGGGGTCCCAGTCTGACGACGGGGAATATTCTAAGCATGTGAATCCATGAAAGATAACAATGCTGGAGAAATGGAGTTACAGGTAAGAAACTATTCCCTTCTTATGTTTTTCTAGTTACCTAAGTAACCCGTTTTATTTTTCGTGGGTTCGTTAACTCTGGGTTTAGTGGTTAGAAGCATATCCTAGGTCAAAACATGGTCTGATTGCCTATGCATTTCGGAGCAAATCTCCTTCGTCAGGGCTTATTTCTAGACCTTGTTCTCCTGGTAATATAAAAGCAAAGAATGGGAAACGAAAAAACACAACTGTGTATATTTCTGTCACTTTACCAACTCCCGTTATCAATCGCATTAGCTTTGTAAGTTGACTCGTTGTAGCGAAAAATTGATTTGTTTACCTCATGGGCTTCTACCTTTTCTTCCCCATACATGTACCTCTCTGCAAATAAACACAACCATTATCATAATCTGATCTCGCTCTCCAGCGTTCTAAACTAACATTGCAATCATCCATATCTCACCTGTTTTACAGCGGCGTTCACTGTTGAAATGAAAAGCTGCCCGCGAGCGCGCGCTTTCTTTTTATCGTTTGTTGATACTCGTTGTCATGGCGATCCTGTGAGGTGACTCAGCACGGCAGCCTACGTGCTGGCATCTAGGCACCTTGCATCTCCATGGTAACGGGGTGCGGGATGTGATCGCCATGATTTCACAGTGTTCGTCTTAATTTTGAGCCCTTAGTGACGTCTCGTGTGCATTCTATTATACTCATTTTGAAGTTCAGGAGCACTCCATATATTGTTATTACCGTCCCGGACTGTTGCATGCGGGTGACTGCTAGGTAGGACTTACGATCCTCCTGTATGAATGTATTGTGCATCCATTCCATCTGTTACTCATCCGTCTAATATGTTACTAAATACGTCATACTAACGTGTCTATTACTCGCCACCCAGTGCTATTACGTCAATCTTTGCCACACCATTTGGCACTAACATGTCGATTGCTCGCCATACAGTGCTATTCTGTCAATCTTTACCACTTTCTATGAGTCTATCTAGAGATTATCCGCATTGATACGCTGTAACTCTTCTTTTTTCTACTGTGTTGGTTCAACCTGAACTGGTGAATGTGCTATCCTCACGCTAATGTTAATGAAAAGAATGCGGTATGTGATAATTCACCCTCCTATTACCCATGTTCAGTATATGTGTTTTTAAAATGTGAAACTTATGTGAGCCTTCCTCACATTTACTGGTTGTATGAGCCTGGCTTCCTGTTAAACGCCTCATAAAATTCCCCTGGCTATATGATTCCTGGGTGTTTGTGTTAACAAATTGGATTGGGTGTAGGTGTCGATGTCACCCTTCTATTTTGTTACTCATTAGTCTCTAATGTCTTGTGTTTAACTCGATGAAGGGTGCACTTACCTAGATGTTTCTATGATTGTTTTGTTCATTCACTTCATTATCTGCAATCCATATCTTACACCTCATGTATGACGATTCTTATTTCCTTCCTTAGATGACCTAATTTCCCATTGATTATTCAATTGTATTTTTCCAGATCCATGTGGATATATTAGGTCATTTAATTTTTGATCCACGATGCTTGACACCTAATGTTATGATGTTAATACCATAATATCAATCACAATCTTCGAATTTACAGGCTTTGAAAGAGGTAGGGATGGTCCCTTAAAGCATACTATGGATTGGGACATATGAAAATGGTTATACCAATGGTATCCACTATGCTATTATAAAGAAAAATCTAGTATAATGTAGATCAAATTTTTGATTATGGTGTGTCCTAACAGTGGATATCACATTTATTTTGCGCCACTCTGAGTACTGAAAACATTCCTTGTTTTTTTGAAAAAAGGATTTTTTAATCATTTTTAAATAGGATCTTTTACTTTTTTTTGTTTCTTAGCAGCCATCAAATGGCACATCAATTAGTGAAACAGATTACAAAATATTTTTACTTTCCAAGAATTGCTTAAACTCAAAAATTATATAAAAGAAAAGAAAGTATGACAATTTTAAACACAAGTGCAATAAAAAGCTTGAAAGGAAAGAGTAGAACAAAATTCAATGAAGTCAAAAAGACATCAGGACATTTATATTCAAAATAGATTTGCATACAAAAAGAAACGCAGAATGACCTTATTGAATAAAGCACCAAATCTTTTGAAATAAATGAATACATAAAAAGGTTAGTAAGAAATGAAGAGAAAAGGGGTACTGCGACCTAAATTAGTATTCCAGGTTATGCAGTTACCATCAATGCAGGTTTGAATTTACAGGTAACATGCATAATTCACTTCCTCATTCAGGCCTTTTGGTGTGTGTCTCCCAGCCTCTCTATCCAAAAAGATTTCCGTCTGTCTAGTCTTCTCTGCATATTTTCATGTGGTTCTCTTTTGTTCACTACCTCTAAAATTGGAAATCGTATTTGTGATAGATCTTGTCTTTTGTCCTCCAGTTTCTGGCCACTGCTGAGTTTGCATTTTTGTTGCATATACAGCACCTGTGCTCATTCCAGCGCAGTTTCGCTTTCGTTTTGGACTGTTCAACATAATAGACCCCACATGGACACTTTATTGTGTATATAATGTTCATTGTCTCACAGGTTGCAAAATCTCTCAGTTCTATCTTTTCTGCTGTTTGTGGATGGTTGAGTGAATTCCCATTTTGTATGTAACCACAGTTGCTACATTGGAGGCAGGGAAACGTCCCTTTGCGTGCTGGTTTCACTTTCTTGTTCTTAAAGGGCGTTCTTGTTTGTACTAAGCACTCTTTGAAATTCTTTGGTACGCAAAAGTTGGATATTCCTTGAATAGATGTTCTACTTTCTGGTCACCAGATGGTATTTCCCAATTCTTTTTGATTATTGAATTATTGACTTGAACCTGTTGCTTTGAGTTGAGAATCGAGATACGAATACCAAAGGTTGTTCTTGTTCGGGTTTGGCTCATGGTTGGTTGTAATATATCTTCCCTATTCACCAATCCTATTTTGGACCTTGCTTGTTCAATCTCTTCTTTCCTGTATCCTCTCTTAAGGAAATTTCCACCCATCTTTGTTATTTCCACACCATAGTCCTCATAGTCTGATTATGCGTTTTAACCTTAGCATTTGGCTGTATGACAGATTACGTATTAGGCTTCTTGATGAAAACTCAAACTATGGAGTAAGTTGTTACGATCTGTCATTTTACTGAAAATGTTTGTCTTATACCTGTTTCCTACAGATTGGATATTTACATCCAAAAAATGTATGTTCTTTCAGTTCCATGTAATAATGTCCCCACAAAAATATCGCCATGCAAAAATATCGCTGAAAAATGGCCGCTTTTTGTGGGGACATTATTGCATGGACCATGCGGGGGACACCCCGCAACCCCCAAACACTTTTTTTTTTCTTTTGGCTGCCCCTATCCCCATATATATGGTCACCCATAGAATATCGCCACAACCTTTTCCCGGCGATATTATATACGGCGACAATATTACCTGATACCGTTCTTTCGAGGGGATTGGGTCTTCCGACGTATTCCATATCTATGACATGTAATCACCACAGCTGTGCTGCTTCGGAAACTTTTTTCAGTTTCTGCGTCCTGCGTCGATGATGTGGATGCGCCGTCATCGAGGACCTCGTCCGACGTCATCCGATGTGATAAGTAGGACGCACAACGCCCGAAGCCTCAGTTCTGTTTTTTTCGCGAACGTTTTGCTTCGTGAATCTCGGTTAACGCCTCGACTCTTTGGAGTTCTGTTCTTCTCGGTTCGTCGAAACTGTTCGTTTTTGTGAAAATCCTTTGTGTGAAGATGTCTTCTACTTCGTCTTCGACCCCGCGTCCGGGCTTCAAGAAGTGCGGGGAGTGTGGGTCCAAGATGTCGGTGACGGACTCGCACAACGCCTGCCTCTGGTGCCTCGGGGAGGCCCACGACACGGATGACTGTATCGACTGCCAGTCGCTCACGTCCAAAGCCTTACGTGAACGTATGAAGAAGTTGTCGGTAGGTCGGGTGTCCTAGCCCCGGAAGTCGAAGTCTGCGGGGCTTTCGACAGATGATTCGAGAGGAGACTCTCCGCGTCATCGTCGGAAGTCTCGTGGGTCTCCTTCTTGGATTCGGTCTCGCCACTCCTCAGCCTCTTCGAGGCATTCTCGGAAGCGCCGACACCGGTCGTCTTCCAGGTCCTCTTCGGAGGAATCTGCCCGGCACGTCGCTTACCCCACCAGCATTGCGACGCTGGAGGAATGGGCTTCCTTCGGGAAGAAAATGCTGGCGATTCTCGAGTCGCAGGGTACTAAGCCGTCCGCGCCCCCGAGTAGGGTCGGTCGTGAGAGGTCGAGAGACACCGCTCGCAAGAGTGGTCGGCACGAGTCACGGGAGAGGTCCCGTTCGGACAAGGGAACTCGTTCTCGACATACCCGTTCCAGGTCCCGGTCCTCGACGCATTCGAGACCGTGTGCACCTGTGATGTCTTCGAAGAACACATCGAGGTCTGAGGCGTCGAGGGCGTCAACTGGCTTTCTCGAGGCTCCGAGGAAGTCGTCGAAGCCGTCGACGCTCAGGTCGTCGAAGGACACGCTCGGAGCTCCGGCTTCGAGGACTGTGTTGACGCCGCCGATGCTTGCGGCGCTGCATCTGACGTCGACGCCGATTTACTCAACATCGACGCCGATCCTCTCGGCGCCGATACCTGTTCTCTCGACGTCGGCGCCGATTCGCTCGACGCCTTTGGAGGCAGGGGTGTCGGAGGTACCCCGTGGCACGAGGAACCCCCTAGGAAGGCTCTGGTTAAGAGCAAGCACTCTCGGGTGCCTTCTTTTCGCCACCTGGAATATATTTCAGAGGTGGATGAGGATTCTGATGGCCTGGTTCCTAGTCAGGTTCCAGATGAAATTGTCTCGGGCCATAGTCAGTTTGACGATTTGAGGCAGTCACTGCATGATGCCAGTGGACTGGACACCTCTCCGGAGGTGGCGTTTTGTAGGCCTGAGCCTGGCTCTCATGCCGATTCCTCGTACCGACGCCTTATGGCTAGGGTTTCTGAGTACTTGGGATGGTCTGCTCCCCCAGGGGAGTTTGTGCAGGATGATCTCACGGACATCCTTGATGTTGGTCCTCCAACTGACCCGGTACTGCCGTTCCATATGGCTTTACAGAGAAGGGTGGCGGCGTCTTGGACTGCTCCAGAGAGTCTCCCGGCGGTGGGCAGGTCCTTGTCGCGAAAATACCATCCAGCCAGTAGCGACCACTGCTACTTGACCAGGCACCCCACTCCGGAGAGTTTGGTGGTGCAGGTGGCCACGGCCCCGGCAAAGCAGGCATCGTACCCTACCATCCCTCCTGATAGGGACGACAAACGTTTTGATGGCTGGGCGAAGAATGTGTTTTCTTCTGGTGGTATGGCGCTTCAGGCGGCCAACTCCATTTGTGCCTTGTCTTGTTTCACACACACACTCTGTGGAACTGTGTTGCGTTAGCGACTGAACATATTCCCGAAGGGGACGAACGGGATGGTTTCCTTGCTATGGTCCAGGATGGTAAGGATGCCATGTGTGAGTCCGTTCAGTCGGGTTTGGACTTGGCTGAATGCGTCAGCAGGTCCATGGCGGCGACCACCGTGATACGCAGGTTTGCGTGGTTGCGGAAGTCGGGGTTTGCTCCTGATGTGCAGTCCCGGCTCCTCAGCATGCCCTTTGACGGTGAACACCTTTTTGGCAGCAAGGCTGACGAGAGCCTTGAGAGGTTGCAGACCTCAAAAGCTGCAGCGAAGTCGTTGGGCGCTGCAGTTGGCCAACCTCCGCCTTTTTGTCCTAGGGGACAGCAATGGAGGGGTGGTTCCTTTCGCTATTACTCGTCCTTCAGTAAAGCGAGAGGAGCTGGCAGTCAAAGAGGCCAACGCAGGGGTACCAGAGGTGGACGACAGGGTACCCGTGGTGCCAAGGCCGCTCGGGCAGTTGCCTCAGGTAACGCCGCAGTGGCTACCACTCAGTCATGAGGCCATGCCCCATGGTTCGCCGGTTGGGGGAAGGCTGGCGCAGCATCTTGTAGAGTGGCGTGCCATTACTTCAGATGTGTGGGTTCTGGAGATCATAACCCACAGCTACTGTCTTCCCTTTCGGCACAGGCCTCGCGACAATCCACCGGGGAACCTCTCTTTGCAGAGTCCGGATCCGCTCCTTGCGCAGGAAATTCAAGCCCTGCTGGAGAAAGGCGCCATAGAACTGGTGCCTGTAGCGGAGAGGAACAAGGGATGGTATTCCCCTTATTTTTTGATTTCGAAGAAAGACGGGGGATTGAGACCCATCATGGACTTGCGCGGTTTGAACAAACTCCTAAGGAAGGACAAGTTCAAGATGGTTACTCTCTCTCAAGTCCTCCAGGCCCTTCAGCTTCAGGACTGGTTGGTGTCTCTCGACCTCAAGGATGCTTACTTCCATGTGCCGATCCATCCCAAGCACAAGAAGTACCTGAGGTTCGCGGTTGGCGACTCGCACTTTCAGTTTCGGGTCCTGCCGTTCGGATTGACCTCCGCCCCGAGGGTTTTCACCAAGCTCATGGTGGTGGTGGCAGCGCATCTCAGGCAAGGGGGGGGATTCACTTCTACCCCTACCTGGACGATTGGTTGATCAGGGGGAGCTCTCCCGAGCAAGTCCTGGATCATCTGTCCGTCACCTGCCACTCCCTTCACAGGCTGGGCTTCTCCCTCAATTTAAAGAAGTCCCATTTGACGCCAACACAGCCGTTCCAGTACATCGGAGCAGTGCTCGACACTTCCATGGGGCAGTGTTTTCCTCCCCAGGTGAGGGCTCTTCACATTCAGCAGATGGTGCACAAGTTTCAGCATGCCCAGACGCTCCCAGCGTTCGAGTTCTTGAGGTTGCTCGGCCTCATGGCATCCTGCATTCTTCTGGTGCCAGAGGCTCGCCTGCGGATGAGATCTTTGCAGTGGGCACTCAAGATGCAATGGTCGCAGTCCTCCGGCAGGATGTCGGACCCGGTTCAGGTGCCGCCCTCGGTCGCCCGGGACCTTCTGTGGTGGGCCGTCGAAGGCAACTTGATGAAGGGGGCTCCATTTTGGCTTCCCTGGCCGGAGGTGACGATCGTGATGCATCCCTCACGGGATGGGGAGCTCATGCCAACGGGCTGACAGTCAGCGGTCGTTGGTCTCCGTCGGAGTCCAGACTCCATATCAATCTGTTGGAGCTCAGGGCCGTCAGGCTAGCCCTGAAGGCTTTTCTGCCGACTGTGCGAGGAAAGAGTGTCCTGATCCTGACAGACAACACAGTGGCCATGCACTACCTCAACAAAAAGGGGGGGGCAGGGTCACTTCCTCTGTGCAGGGAGGCGATGCAGCTCGAGTTCTGGGCCATCCAGCAGGAAGTTTCGTTCTCGGCAGTTCATCTGGCCGGAGACGACAACGTGACGGCGGACGCTCTGAGCAGGCAGAGCACGATCTCTCACAAGTGGGAGTTTCCTCAGGAGATTCTCCTGGAGATCTTCGCTGTTTGGGGGACCCCTCAAGTGGATCTCTTCGCCTCCAGTGTCAACCGGAAGTGCGAAAGGTTTTGCTCGCGGGAATTTTCTCCAAAAGGAGCCTTAGGAGACGCGTTCGTGGTGGAGTGGTCATTCCCGCTGCTGTACGCGTTTCCTCCAGTCCCCGTCATCCCGCAAGTGCTGCGGAGGTTACGGAAGTTCGGTTCCCGGATGATCCTCATTGCTCCGGCGTGGGCTCGGAGGACGTGCTACCCGGACCTTCTCGACTTGTCCATCTGCCCTCCACGTCGTCTTCCCTACCGAGACGATCTGCTCTCACGGGAGGGGCGTCAGGTTCTCCATCCAGAGGTCAGATCCCTCAACCTTCACACTTGGCTTCTGAAAGGTTGAGGTATAAGGATTGGGACCTCCCTGAAGACGTGATGGAGGTGTTGCTTTCGGCCCGTAGGCCAGCAACAAAGTCTCTGTACCATTGCCGTTGGGTAAGTTCTGCGACTGGTGCAGAGTTCAGAATGTGGATCCTTTGGCATGTGACATCCCCATGGTTCTGTCCTTTTTACTTTCTTTGGCCCACAGGGGCTTGCAAGTGGGTACCATTAAAGGTTACCTGGCGGCGCTGTCCATCTTTAAGCGCTCGTCTGAAGAGTGTTCTTACTTTAAAATCCCTTTAATTTCACAGTTTCTGAAAGGGCTCACTAATGTGTTCCCTCCATCACCTTTCCTGGTGCCCGGTTGGGATTTAAACCTTGTTCTTACGTTTCTTATGGGTGCTCCGTTTGAGCCTTTACATTCTTGCCCTTTGAGGCCGTTTGAGCCTTTACATTCTTGCCCTTTGAGGCTGTTAACTCTGAAAACTGTGTTTTTAGTTGCGGTTACTTCCGCTCGCAGAGTGAGTGAGTTACAGGCACTTTCAGGTAAGCCACCCTTCACTGTGTTTCACAAGGACAGGGTTGTCCTTAGAGTTCGTCCTTCTTTTCTTCCGAAGGTAGTGACGGAATTTCATTTGGCCCAAAAGGTTGTTCTTCCGGCATTCTATCCTCCTCCGCATCCTGGTAAGGAAGAGGAGAGGTTCCATAGCCTTGATCCTAGGAGAGCTTTAAGCTTTTATGTTTCACGCATGTCCCGGGTCAGAGTGGACGATCAACTCTTTATTGGTTACGCTGGAAAGCGTTTGGGGCAAGCTGTGACGAAACAGACTTTGTCTCGCTGGATTATTTTGGCCATCTCTGAGTCTTACCGCTTGGTGGGTAAGGACCCACCGGCTGGCTTGCGGGCCCATTCTACCAGGGGTATGGCTGCATCTACTGCCCTGCAGAGGGGTGTTCCTATTCGCAACATCTGTGATGCAGCCACCTGGGCTTCAGTACATACATTTGTACGTCACTATTCCCTCGATTCCATCCGAGGACAGGATCTGGCCTTTGGCAAGGCGGTCCTTTGCTCTGCTATTTGATTGGCAATTCTAAATTTTGATTCTAAATTCTTTCCCTCCTCCTTGCTCTGGTACTGCTTTGGGAGTCTGTCATAGATATGGAATACGTCGGAGGACCCAATCCCCTCGAAGAACAAGTTACTTTCTTACCTGGTAACGTTCTTTCGATGGGATGGTCCGACGACGTGTTCCATATCGCTCCCTCCGTGCCTTCCCCGCTGCAGAATTTCTTTTGCGATTGCATCTTACGTTCCGCAAGGCTTTGTGTCTGACTGGTAGTTGACTAATGTCACACGTTCTGGGGGAAAAAACTACAACTGAGGCTACGGGCGTCGTGCGTCCTACTTATCACATCGGATGACGTCGGAGGAGGTCCTCGACGACGGCGCATCGACGTCATCGACGCAGGACGCAGACGCCGAAAAAAGTTTCCGAAGCAGCACAGCTGTGGTGATTACATGTCATAGATATGGAATACGTCGTCGGACCATCCCATCGAAAGAACGTTACCAGGTAAGAAAGTAACTTGTTCTTCTGGAGCTTTAATAGGTAAACTGGATTCTTTGGTCAATTGAGTTGAGATATTTAAAGAATTCTTGCAGTTGGTTTTCAGTACTTTTCCATATGCCAAATATGTCATCTATGAATCGTATCCAAATTGCCAAATGTTCTTTCCACGTGGGGTGATTCAAGTTTTGATCCATTTCAAATTTGTGCATAAAAGCATTGGCATAGGCGGGTGCCATGGTTGTCCCCATGGATGTTCCTGATATTTGCTGGAAAAACTGGTTCTTATATTTGAAATATGAATTCTCCGATATGAATTGCAATAGTATTGTTATGAACTCCTTATCTGCTGCTATATCTCCTGTGTTGAATAGCAGCCACTCGACTGCCTCGATCCCCAAGTCATGTGGGTTTGATAAATACAAACTTTTTACATCCACTGTGAATAATATGTATTCTGAGTTGTATGGAACTCTGTTCAAAAGCTGTAGAAAATGAGTGGTGTATTTAATATATGTTATTGTTTGTTGTATTAAGGGTTGTAAAAAATAGTCGAAGTACTTCCCAAGTTGTTGTAGTAAACTGTTGATGACAGCCACGATTGGTCTCCCCGGAGGTTTTAATGGGTCTTTATGCACTTTTGGTAATGTGTAAAAGTGAGGTATGCATGGATATTCGTTCTTGAGGAATGTATACGTGTTGTGATTTATCCAGCCCTCTTCTTCTGCATTGTTAAGGACTTCCTCTAGTTTACGTTTTATAGTCATTGTGGGATCACTGTCCAGTGTCATGTATATGCTTCTGTCTGCTAATTGCCTCTCACACCCTTCATCATAATCACTAGAATTCAGAATCACCAAGGCCCCAGCCTTGTCTGCTTGTCTTATTGTAATCCGTTCGTCATTGTATAGGTATTTTTATCAGTGCTAGTTCATGTGGTTTAAAGTTTTTGTTTTGTTTTTTTGAAATGTACCTTCTTGAGTTCTTTTACTACCTGTTTCTCAAATATTTCAATTGCTGGGACATTTATTGGTGGCATAAAATTGCTTTTCGTCTTAAATTCCTTATATCTGGAATCAACATTTTGAGTCTGAGTTTGTCCTTCAAGTTCTTCGAAGAATACCTTTAATTTCATTTTCCTTGTGAATTTGTATAGTTCCGCCTTTGTGTCGAATAAGGTACTATCATGTGTTGGCACAAAACTTAATCCTTTCTGCAAAGTTTTCTGTGTTATCTCGTTTATGGTCCTTCACGTCCTTTTTCTCTTCTCCCACAGGGTTTTAGCCCCTTAAATTGTTCCAGTCTGTCGGCTTTCTAAACAGATGTGTATAAAGTTTTCCATCACAAAAAAGTACGTAAAAACGTTCTCGTTATTTATTGTTTGGGTCTGTCTGCCTGTCATGTTAAATCACCTCCAAGATAACATCTTTAGGGCCCTTGCCATGCATGTTACCATGCCCTAAATCGCATAGACACGCTATGTACCAGAAGCTTTCAGATCATGGTGTATGCAGACTTGCCACAACATCCCATGTCCCTGACCATGTAGCCAGTGGACACATTGCCAACAGACATGGACCTCTGAAAGCACATTATGACCCATGGCACAGAAACCAGTTGACAAAACATGCTAAATGTGATTCACCATGTGGCTATGCAACATGCCATTACAGTACCTGTGAACACATGCACACATAATCACAGCCAAGTCCACTACAATTACATGAAACACCAGCGTACCACTGGCACAGGGAGTGCACTCAATGTCTACATGGCCTGAGTGCGGAGTCCCAGGTGTGTGATGTGGAGAGAGTAATGACATGCACTTGGAGATAGCAAGAGGGGCTAGTGAAACACAAGAGGGACAGGGGCATGGACACATGGAGTGTGGGAGGTTGACAGGAATGAATCCTGACAAATATTTGACAACGGGGTCAGTGCCATAGCTGCAGACGGGATGTGCACAGTGTAGAAAAATGCAATGTCATTCATGGCACACTGTGAGGCACACTGCCAATGTTCATGGAAGTTATCTGTAGCATGGAACCCTCTACGTACATGTGTGGATGAACTATCTACAACATGCAGTTCATGATGTGTAACAGGTGCTTCAGACACAAGCACTTGTCTAGCATAGCAGAGTCACTAACATCACTGATGCCATGTTGTGGTGGCATGTAGAAAATGTTTTTGGTGTGTGCCGGTTGGTGATGACTACTGCCACAAAGCCATGTGCAACGGATGAACGGCACATGGGTTGTATCCACTCTGCAGTACACTGTGCATGAGTCAGTACACCATGACATGGTTCACCCAGAGCAGTCATTCAAATGCAGGCATAAGTGCAACACAGTCATACTTCTTTCTTTAATCTACATACACATATTCAGGATGCACACGGTTGATCACTCACCAGACGTGGCCTCGTAATTTGGCAGGCCTCCCACACTTTGCACCTGATCCACATGAATTAACGTGCTCATGGCCACTTCATGTGGTGTGAGCTCCTGCTCCGATGGTGATCCACTCCAGTTGTCAGAGCAGAGGCAAGGTTGGCACCCAGCTTGTGTTTGGTGCGACGGTGGAGGTTATTGACCTGAGCAGCGGTGCGCCTCTCATTCCCTAAGGCGTTGATGTCATCCGTGACTCGCTGCCAGTGCACCATACGCTGAGCAGGCGTCTGTGTGCTCCCTGGCTGCATTCACATGTCACGGTGGTGTTTTCCCACGTAGTCTACGAGGATCTGGAATTCATCATCATCGAAGCTCCACTTCCTCGATGTGGCAGTATCCTGTGCTGTGCATTGGGGTTGAGCCTCTTCCTGTTGTGCACGCTTTGCCTTCTTGGCATGTGGTGCAGACCCTGTCTGTCTGGGACCACTCAGGGCACCAGAGGCTGGACCACTAGTGGCCTGGGCCATGGCATCACCCACTGATGCTGGGACAGCAGCTGCCACTGCAGCTCCCTGACCCTGGGTGCTGGGGACAGGAGCTTTACATGGACGTCCCTTCCCCTTTGAGGGACGGACAGACATCAGCTGTCCATGGGTGTCCGTGTACCTGGGGGGGTGACAGCAGCTACCACTGCAGCTCCCTGTCCCTGGGTGGTGAGGACAGCAGCTGCCCCTGCAGCTCCCTGACCCTGGGTGCTGGGGACAGGAGCTTTATATGGATGTGCCTTCCCCTTTGAGGGACAGACATCAACTGCCCCTTTGATGACAGCAGCTCCCACTGCAGCTCCCTGTCCCTGGGTGGTGGGGACAGCAGCTACCGCCTAAAGTCCCTAACCCTTTTGGGGGGGGGGACCAGAGCTCTCTCCGCATGTCCCCTGCCCCTGGAGATGGGGGCATCAGCTTCTGCTGCATGCCCCGACACCTGCTACCTTTCCCTCTTGGGGCCTTCCCACTCATGATACAGATGGACTTGTACAATGGAAGGCACACTAAGCAATTGTCCTGGGCAATCGGAGTGAAGGGACAGTCTACGTGATGGAAAAAGTACTTCTGTGGTCCAGCAAGGCTCAATATTATCCCATGTGAAAGAATATACAGGACACGTAACGCACAGGCACCCCAAAAATCAAAAACGCGTGTACATGACACCTCGGTAGCTCCTGTAAAAAGAAAAAGCGATACGCTGTGGCACCCAGCAACACACAAAATGCGTATGCAAAGCCCAGGAAAGCTACTGTAATGGTTATAATGGGGGTACGCGATACACAGGGGCGCCCAAAGTATGAATAATGCATTCGCGACTCACCATTAGCCTCTGAAAAAAGAAAAGTGCGCGGTGGCAAATCCCAACAAAATAAGAAGTTCGTACTGTCACAGTAGTGAACAAATTGCGTGGCACCCCAAAATTCTCTGTAATGCACTTGTTCGTCCACTCCAAATCGCACGTACGGTCGGATTTTCTTCTATGCAATTCTTTATCCCGATTCTGAATGCCAACGCCGAGTGCGTGTCACCTAAGTTACGCGCTGAGGGCCTTTCCTCTGATTTCACGTGTCCGTGCTAATTTCGAATACGCAGAGTAACCGTCACTCTGTTTCCGGCTGCCCACGCAATAGACACGGAAGACCCATGCTTTTCCCTATGAGCCTTTTTATCTGCCTCCTACAGCCCTCAGCTGCCTCCTACCGAGCCATCTGCTGCTACCTGTCCACTGTGTGTGCCTGCTGCCCACCTGCCCTGCATTTTGAGTGCCTGCTGTCCAGCCATTGCAAGTGCTCCTGTCCTTGGCCCGGTGACCACCTCAGCTGATTTACCAGACTCCAAATGTGACATTCCATCACCACTGCTCAACAGCCTAGCCCCAGGACCACCTTGCCCACCCACACCTGCCTCGGGATTGCCATGTCTCAACTAACATCTACTGAGGTAAGTGGCAACCCTGCGGCAACGAGGCAGAGGGCTGGCAACTTCACTATCAAGCAAGTTGACATCCTGGTGGAGCAGGTCCTGGGGCATTATTGGGGCATTATGATGCTGTCTTCAATGCCCCAACGCAAGTCGGCAAGGAAGGATGTAAGCTGATCTGGGACGGGATCGTGGATGCCATCAACGTGGAGCGGGTGGCATCCCGCACCTTCAAACACGTGCACAAGCGCTGGGAGGATCTAAAATCCAGGACCCACAACAAGGCCCTGTGCTTCCTCCAGGCCGATGCCACCAGAGAGGGGCGCAGGTGCCGGATCAACACCACCAACATGCAGGCCCTGGGGAAGTTCTACCTGGCACTGCACACCCAGGTCAACGAGTTGCAGCAACATCTGGAGTAGTCAGGTGACTGTCCATGTGTTGCTGGGCTCCACACTGCATGTGATGGTCCTGTATGTTGGGAGTGGGCACCTTGGGTTTACAGCAAGTATGCCTCTTGTACGGATGTCTGCGTGCATGACCCAGACATTGCTCTACATGTGTGCAGTGAACCATGTGTAATTTTAATGGGATTATATTTGCATTGTGTGTTGTACTGCTGCCTTTCACAACGTGCATGTGGTTTGTTACATGTGTCTGAGACGTGCCCGTGTGACAAGTGTGACAGATGAGGTGGTGTTGGCAACCTCATGTGCATGCATGGTGTTCATGTGTACGTGTCAAAGTTGTGATTGTGTGACTAGCCATCACTCATGGATGGATGAAACGGGTGCATTTCAATGTGTGACTGAGTCATGTTGCGGGATTGCCGTTGAGGGTACTCTGATGTGATTGCTCATTGCACTGCTTGAGGACTGTCAGGTGATGTGTGTGCATGACGTGTATGAGCACATGATGCATGTGTGTGTAGCATGCACGATTGATAGGTTGTGACAGTGCCATGTACCCGGATGTGATTGTCTGTTGGGATGGACAGACATGTATGTGCATGTATGAACATTGCATGTACATGTGTGTTGTGGAGGGGGATGATGGTTGAACCCTTTAACAGTGTACTTAATGTGAACATTTTTGTTGCCATGCACACATTGGTGCAGTACCCTGATATTTGTGTTCTATGTCTCCTTAACCGCAGTTGGAAGAAGAGGGTAGAGACAGTGCTGTGGAGCAAGGCAGCAGGAATGCCTCCACCAGGCAGAGGCACAAGGCCCAGCCACGCCGCTGGACACAACATCATCGGGGAGCAAGGAGGCTGGTGCCGCATCTGGACCATCGGCCAAAGCTGGTGAGGGGAAGTCCAAGAGGGCGAAGGTGGATGTGGACTCCTCGGCAGCGGGTGGGACAGGTGAGACAACACAGGAGCCATCCAGTGCAGAAGATGCTCTGGAGCCATCCAGGATGGTGGGGTCGAGTGGGAGGAGGCTGCCGTAGTAACCCAACCCATGGAGTCAGGCGGGGGTGACAAGGTGGGTTTGACTATTTCAGTCCTGCTCCTGGGGCATGAGGCTGTGCAGGTCATCGTGGAGGTGCCTGTGCAAAATTCTGTCCCTGGAACAGCGGCTACAGCTGTATGCACCTGCCGACATGCCTCAACCCGGACCCAGCCCCAGGTGTCGGATGCTTTCACCCAGACCGACACCCAATGCTGCCGGCTGTTGCCATTCGAGACAGAGTGGTACTCCTGCTGGTCGGTGTTGGGAGGCGTACCAGCGTGAAACGTGATGAAGTGCAAGCTTGCTGTCGAGTGCTTGCACATCATCATGATGACGTCTGGTGTCTCCTCAACTGGCTAGCCGCATTCCTGATCTCGATTGTGCTGTGTGGGCTGTCCACTAATGCAACCCCCTCCTCGTCTTCCTCCTCTGTGCTCCAGTCGTCCTCAGGGGCACCTTCCAGCCCAAATAACACCAGGGCCCCCTGTTCACTAGTCCCACCCATATCGGCCCATCTGGTGGAGCAGCCATCCCTGCCTGAGTTGGGATCGACCGTGGATCAGCTGAGGTGGTCACCATGCCGATCCAGGCAACAGGAGCACCGGCAATGGAGGCAGAGCAGGCACCCAGGAACAAGGCATGGGCCAGACACCACCGGGTAATGTCATCAGCCCGGAGGGTGTCCACACGAAGCAGGCACCGGGTGCTATGGCAGCAGCAGGCTCTGATGAGGAGGCTATTTTACTCTGGGCGTAACATCACAAGGGGGCAGGTATCCGGCGTCAGGCAGGACGCAAATGTGGACCTGAGAACCAGGATGTCTTCCTTGTCCGTGCGCTACGGGCTGCTTATCAGAGCAGAGAGGCAACGTGCTCCCGAGACGAGGGTGGCAATGGCCAGGGTGGAGGTTGCACTTTGTCGGGCAAGGAGGCGGGCTGCCATCCTCGAGGCAACTTGCAGGGAGAAGGAGGGGTCGGAGAGGAACATGTTGGAGTCCCTGCAAGCCCTCCAGGAATCAACGGATGCCCGCCTGGAGGAAATGGACACATTGCTCGATGATGCCCTGGCTCAGACTCTGAGTGAGATAGGAGATGAGGAGATGGACTAGCCCGCTGCCTATGTACATAGTTCTGTAGGTGTAGGTTTCTTTTGGTTTCTTTTGTTTTTTTGGAGTGGACTATTTGGACAATACTCCCATTTTTGTTTGTACATGGTCACTTAGGTGTAGGTTATCTATTTTAACTACCAGCCATTATGGACATTTCGTTCTCTTTTATCTTGTAAATAGTCATTTTGGCATTTTTACATTTCTTTTTTTGATTATATACATGGACACCATTATTTTTCTTTTACAGACTGTATGCTATTAATACTTCAGCATATTATAATTTGTTTTTACTCAAATTCATGACTTCTTGCTGTTTATTTTGATGTGTGCCTCTATGCTAGGCTATTTATGAGCCGAGCTTCTCTCCATTGTTAGTCATATGTCTGGTTGCATACATGCCTGTGTATTGTTGCTGGGATGGTTTGCGAGGGCACTATCCACATTTGGCTGTCCGGTGCTGGTGTGTCAAGTAGACAGATGGGTGTGCACTGTCAAATGGTATTTCCGATGTGCAGCATCACTCAGTGTTTGCCTTCACTGTGGTTGGGGTGGAGGGAGGTGGGGTGACTGTGGGAGTGTTACATGTTCACCATCAGGTCACGTGACTTAGTTAATGCTGTGTGACACACATGTTGTGAGTTCACCTTCACCAGCATGTGTTTACACAGTATTCATTTGCTCAGGTGTTGGTCACACTCTTGCACTGGGATAGATTAGTGTTTTTTTTTTTTTAACATTCCACAGTGGCTGCCCAATTCAACAGTCTCTGTGAGTCATGCACTCTTTGGCTGCCCTCTCCTTCACCCATGCCTGCCTGGAACGGTGATGTGATTGTTCGGAGGTATTTTGTAAACTAACCAGCTCATTGATGCTCAGGCTGTGACACACCGGACCATTGTTTGTTGATGTAGCACACACTGCAGGTATGATTGCTTCTGTCATTGGCAAACAATTGGTCACTAGGGCTGCCTGGAGGGTGGTGCAACAGGTGAGGGGGCTTGGGGTATGGTGTCCCATCTGGAGGGTGCTGCCTGCAAAGGGGGGGGGGGGCATGGGTGATGAGGTCTGGGCTGGGGGTGTGCCGTCTGCAGGGGGCTGCCTGCAGGGGATTGCGAGGTGCTGACGCATGATTACGCTGGGGTGCGGCCGGGGATTGCGAGGTGTTGGCGTGCGATTCGGCTGGTGTAGGGGCTGTTCTTGCGTGAGAGGGCATGCGCTTTGTCTGGGTTGTGCCCGGGGATAGCGAGGTGCTGACGCGCGATTACTCTGGGGTGCGATTTGGCTGGTGTACGGGCTGGGCTTACGTGGCAGGGCATGCGTTTTCTGTGGCTTGCGCCCGTGGATTGCAAGGTGTTTGCGTGTGATTTCTCTGGGGGGGCTGTATGCTGGGCCAGGGATGGCTCGGAGGCTTGCGCCATGTTAGGCCTTTAACTTTCTTTTTGGTGTGCGTGGAGGCGTGTTGGGGGCGTTCCTCGCGCAGCTTGCTGTTGCGCGATGGTTACTGATGCCTCTGATAATCCATGAATACACTTGCTGTGCAAGTTTTTATCTGCGCCACGGGTCGCGCAAGGTCCTTCTCTGCGCGCGGACCTTGCGCCATTTCTGTCCATGAATCGGGCCCTTTGTTGGTAATCGGTTCTTCGGAGGAATGCAAGTGGCCAAAACATAAACACAAAGCGCAGAATATCTTAAGGTTGGCAACTTTGGTGGTGATTACCCAACACTGGAAAGATAAAGACGCCCCACATGTTCACAATTGGTTTTTGAACATTTTGAATGTTGTTGCTTTGGAATGGCTGACATGTTATTCAGAGCGTGCAAACAGCGTTTATAAAAGAATCGGGTACAGTTCTGCAGTTTCTACAAGCGTACTACAATGTGGCACTATGCCTGCATAAACTGAGAATATCAGGCATTGGATAAATCTTGTCTCTCGGTGAACACTAATGAACTGTGGTTGTGGGAAGGGAAAGGTGGGGAGGGTGGGGGTTTGATAATGGTGGGAATATGTTCATTGTTTATAAAAATTGAAATGGCAATAAAAAACTTTTTTTGGTAAATAAACAAAAATACAAACATCCAATTTCTATTAATAAATTATTACTGAATAATGCAAAATGTAAATAGTAACAAAATCAAAAATGGGCTCACATTTCTATCAAACAAAAATATCCATAAAACAAATGTCATCCCTTTCACTGTGAACAATTTAACAAAACAAGCTATTACAAAACAAAAACAGGGTGAGTTAAGGTTACTATGATATTTGATTTTAAAATGTTTATAAATGTGTTGATATATATTTATGTTGTTACCTTAACATTATAATGTTTGTAGACTTTACATTGTTGTTTGTTTAACCTTTATCCTTTGGTTAAAACAAAATCAAATATATATTTGTATATACACCTCTATTTAGCACCCTTAACCCACCCCTTAACTTTCTCATGCAGCCCCAACTTTACCTCGTCAATAACTCTGGGTTATGCTGCTTTGAAAAAGGGTTACTAAATAGGCAGAAAGTAAAGGAAGGACCCCCGCCGCCCCCTCAAGGAAGGAAAACACTGGGTCTTGACATTTTTATACTTTATACAATTTATGAGGCGACACAAGGACACTCTAACACATAGGTGCTGGTGTACGGTTTCTTTAGTAGTATGATCCACCCTTATACAGTCTCTGGCTTTTCCACTTGGTTTGCAAGAGGCAAATCCCTGCCATACACCAACAATGTTTTAAAGTTTTTATTTTAAAAAAAGAAGCTAGCGTGGCCTGGAGCGCCAGCAATGAGGCAGGTCCTTTTATGGCCTCCACTCGGATCCGCGGCAACACTGAAATATCGCCAGTTCCTGCTATGTCTGGTGGTCATAATAAATAAGTCCAGGCAGCGGAAGATGTGGAGCCATAGACTGCAGCAACTTCAACAAATAACGTGACCGGTATCCCTGATAACATGAAGGGGGAACCCACCATCTGTGTCCAGCAAGCCGATCCAAAATGGCGGCTGGATCTCCACGACCTGGATCCCGCAGCCTGCCGGCAGCTCTCGCCGTCATCGGACTAGCCCCGGAGGACGGGATCCCCTCTAAGCGCGCTGGCAGAGCTTGGTAGCTCCCGCTCACTAACCCGCAACTGAAGGACAGGTGGGAGCTTCCTGAACGCCCAGCCCGGACGGGGCTCTTGAAAAGCAGATCCCCTGAGGCAGAGCCTCCTCATCAACACCCCTAGCCACCCTACATACCCTGGATCCCTCCCCGCGACGGACCTGCTATTTGCTTTGGGGCGCTCCGGCCCCTCTTGATTCAGGCTAAGGACCGAGGGGACCACCGACAGCTTCCTCCCGCCCCCCCTCCCGGAATTGGGTCCCCGGCCTCTCCCTCCGCCACCTACACTCCGGCACAGCCCACCGACAGGGACCCCTGTGCCTCTCCCACTGGCGGCGACATTTGGAGGCTGATCCGGCGCCCAAGAGAGGGGCCTAGTGGATGGCAGCCGGGCACATAGCCATCCACAGCCGGGGGCACTGGCAAACATCCAATGAGAGCGGATTGCTCCGATTACTGCAGCCGAAGCACCATCTGCTCGGTGGAGCCCTGCTGAGCCTGTACCGGTACCTCCCGGAAGCCTACCTTCCTCCATGCGACCTAACACTGGGGCGCTTCTGCAACTATGGCCCTGCCCACTACCTGCATCCCTTTGGAGGCCCTCATCTCGGAGGGGGCAAGACAGTCTCCCAAAGCCCACAAGAACTGTCCCCCCTCTTGCCTAAGCCTCGCCAGCCCCCTCACGGGCCCCAGGGCACTGGGACCACCGCTGTTAACTGCCTGAGCCAGCACTGACACCTCCCTAAGCTTCCTGGGGCACTCCGGCCCACCTCCCACCCTCACCAGCTTGGAGAGACCCGACCACTCCATCTTCACTCCGGACACCGGCAGCTAGAGGTGAGTCGAGTGCCAACATCCACCATACGCTTGGGAGCCCCGCATGCCCCCCTATTTAAGGATTACCACTCCCCACGGTGGCAAAGAAGTCCACCCTGCCTACTAATTTCCCGGCGCACCCCGGCCCACTCCACCCCCCCCCGCTGCCACCGTTCCTAGACATCACTGTTCTTGGCGGAGGTCTAGGGACTGCCAGTGGCCCAACCCGCCAGCTAATACGCTGACTCTGGGAAAAATTCACCAGGAGTCGCCCCACCACCTTACAACCATGGCCAAAGTTCTGAAACCTTCTAAATCCGCAGACATCTCCACCATGCTGCTGGCATAGGAGAAAGGAAAGAAAGCTGACCCTCCTAAACTTACTCCCCAAAAGGCTACAGAAGATAAAGAGACCCTCGCAACGAAAGAAGACCTTGAAGCCTTCATGTCCGATATCAAATCGGAATTTAGATCCTGCATGACGGAACTCACCGCAAAACTAGAACAAACAGAACAAAGGGTCAGTGACATCAAACATAGGATTGGGGAGTCTGATGAACTAGCCCTGGAATATTGTAACTCACTAGCATTACAACGCACCATACAGTCCTTAATGGACAGAACCGAGATCCTTGAATTCAAACAGGAAGATATGGAAAACCGCTCCCGAGGCAATAACCTGCGCATCCGAGGGGTGCCTTCATCGATCTCTGACAGCGAGCTCCCCAAATATGTGGGCAACTTCTAGTCACTGCTGCCGAATCTGGAGGAGACTCAGCTCCTACTCGATCATACCCATAGGCTGCGTCCTGCTACCTTTTTTGAAATATTTGAAAGGAACTTGGGGTTGGTCACCCTGAGTTACCTGGGGGCAACCAGACGTGGACTCCCTGCTCACTGTGCTCAGAGAGACAAAGCTTCACCTCACTGATGAGGCCCAACAAGGCTGAAACACGTGTATGGGGTTGCTTTTGGTACTCTTGTTCAGGGAGGAATTGCCATAGCATTTCGGTGCTGGACTGCCCATGTGGGCGGGACAAAGACTGATATGCAAATGGATATTTCCCATCTGTGAAAGGTACAGTGAGCAAAAAGTGTGTGCTGCAAACTCTCATCTCAGAACAGGTTATCATGCCATGTTCTTTCTGGAGAGGAGCACCTGCTACCTGTTTTGAATTGTTTCGGATTTGGTAAACTTGGGAGTGATTGAAGAGATTACAGGCAGTACTTGTAACAGTCCCATTCTTCCGGTGTATAAGAAAGGAGATAATGAGGCACCGTATCGTTTCATAATTGATCTGCGTGCACTGAACAAGGTAGTAGATACTCAATTCCCATTGGTTCCAGATGTTACCACAATTTTGACAATGATTCCTGCCTCGGCTGTGTACTTTAGTGTTATTGACTTGAAGAATGCGTTCTTCAGCATTGCAGTACACAAGGAAAGTAGATATTTGTTCGCCTTCACACTAGGAGGACGATCATTCACATTCACACGCATTCCACAAGGTTACACAGAGAGTCTGAGTATTTTCAGCAGAGCGTTGAAAGAACAACTAGATATGCTAGAATTACCGGCAGGTTGTGTATTGTTTCAGCAGAGTGCTGTGTTGTTATTGACCCATTTAGCAGCACAGGGCCATAAAGCAAGCTTAAAGAAATAACAATATTGTCGAAAGGAGGTGACTTATTTGGGTTATCTACTTTCGAGAGAAGGGAGAAGATTGACGCCAGAAAGAATAGAGAGCATTTCTGATATGCTTATTCCAAAGACACAGAAAGGAGTCAGAGCCATAATAGACATGGCTTCTTATTGTCGGCAGTGGATTGTAAACTTTGCATTGATTGTGAAGCCAATGGTGGAATTGACAAAGAAGGATGTTGTGGTACCTTTGCAGTGGAATGAAGAATGTCAGAGCGCATTTGATCTGCTCAAAATTGCATTGTGTTCTGCTCCAGTTTTGAGCACACCAAATTATGAAAAAATGTCTACACGAGAGTGAAGGTTGTGCGTTGTCTGTTCTGACACAGGAACAAGGTGGAAGAAATAGGCCATGCGGCTATTTTTCTTCCGCGCTGGACCCTGTAGCGCGCGCACTACCAAGATGTTTGCGAGCTGTTGCAGCGGCTCCTGAGTCAGTGAAACAAACCGAAGGAATGGTATTGGGGCATACCTTAATTTTGATGGTGCCACATGCCATAGACGTTCTACTAAATAGAACGCAGACGCAACACCTCACCTCTGCTAGATTGACTAGATATGAAATTGTCCTTTTTGTGCCACACATCCAAATTATGAGGTGTAGCGCTTTGAATCCTGCAGAATTAATGCCACTTCCCACGAAAGAACTCGGTGAGAATGATACACCTCCCCATGATTGCTTAATGGTAACTGAGGAAGAAACGAAGGGGAGAATTGATCTAAGAGATACCCCACAAAAAGAGCCCGATGGGGAACTGTTTTGTCACGGCTCCTGTTTGGAACTACCTGATGGCACATCAACTGCTGCCTATGCTATCACCACATTAAAGAGCATTGTGGAGAGTAAAAGAATCCCCTACAACTCTGCACAAGCGGCAGAGATATTAGCCTTGACCAGAGCCTGTGAGATTTCTGAGAATCTGAGTGTAAACATATATACTGACAGCCAATACGCCTTTGGCGTGGTTCATACCTTTGGCCGACTTTGGGCTGAGAGGAGTTTCTTGACATCGCATGGGGCCAGAATTCAGCATGGCCCTTTAATTGTACGATTGCTGTCTGCACTCACATGTCCAAAGCGCCTTGCGAAATGCGAGGCGCATAAAAAGGTAACGTGCAAAGTGGGAGAAGGAAACGCATTTGCAGACAGGATTGCGAAACAAACGGCCACTGACTTGAATACCAAAATGTTAGTACAGTCAGAGGAAGTGCCCTGCATGATAGAGAATGGAATTGCTACTGTCAAAGAAATGCAGGCAGAGGCCACTGCAGATGAAATACAAGGGTGGGCTGAGGGCTCTGCTGAATTAGATCTAGAGGGTTGTTGGGTAGACAAGAAGAGTAGAAACTGGATGTTGCCCAATTCCTATATAACTGCAATGGTCACGATGGCCCACAGCCCTACTCATATCTGTGCCCAAAAGATAGTCCAGCATCTAGCCACAGTATGGGAGAACACGCACATAAAAAAGAATGCCGAAAGGATGGTTCAGAACTGTATCACATGCCTACAACACAATGTGGGGAAGGGAACGGTGACTCCAACAGGCAGTTTTGGCCCTCCCTCTATGCCTTTTGAGGTAATCCATTTTGATTTCATAGAAATGGAGAGATGCCAAAACTTGAAGTATGTCCTAGTAGTTATTTGTGCATTCAGTTAATGGGTGGAAGCATAGCCACTAAAAGACTGTACCGCCATGAGCATTGCAAAAGTAATGTTGAAGAAGTTCTTCTCCCGTTTTGGTCTGCCCCGTGTCATATGGTCAGACAATGGTCCGCATTTTGTGGGCGCAGTAATATTACAGATTTGCGCAGGTCTCCAGATTGAAAAGCGGTTCCATTGTTCTAGACACCCCATGAGTGCCGGTCTTATTGAACGCCACAACGGCATTCTGAAAGCCAAGATAAGCAAGATCTGTGCAGGGAACAAGTTAAGTTGGGTAGACGCATTACCAATAGCATTACTGTGCATGCGTACATCTGTGCAGGCAAGAACTGGGCTCTCCCCATATGAAATAGTCATGGGGAGACCAGCGAATGTTTGGTGTGCACCGCATCCGAAACGGTTGAGGGAGCTCAAATACCCTGTGCTCAGCATTTATTGTAATCTGTTAATAAAAAAATTGCGTTTGATTCATCAGCAGGTGCAGGAGGCATTACCAATAAATTACACTGGTCCGGGACATGCATTGGAACCCGGAGAGTGGGTGCTTATCAAGAACTTTGAACGGAAGACATTGCTTGCACCAAGGTGGCGTGGACCCTATTTGATCCTCTTAACTACGCAAACGGCAATTTGTGTGGACGGGAGGAAAGCGTGGATCCATGCGACGCATGCTAAGAAGGTCCCGTCACCATCTGAAAAACTGCCTGATCGAGACGACCAGAAAGAGACAGCGGTCCCAGAAACGAAAGAGACGGTTGCCAGTTCTTTGCCACAAAATTTGCCTGATCCTGAAACAAAGTTTGAAAAGATTGCTGTAAAAGAGGAAGGGCAAAGAGTGCCCCAACGTTGTCCAGCAGAATCTGCATCACTGCTGGCTGACACAAAACATGTACCGCTTTGGCGACACCATCTATTGTCGCGCCACAGCCTGAAACGAAATTTGCATCATCACTTGGGCGCCCGTCATCATCTGTCATTGCACCACAAGCTGGCTCCGAGCTTGAGTCTGGAAGTGCACCTGCACTATTAATTGATCACACGATACCAGGAGCAAGGCGGTATAATCTGCGGAACCGAAAGGAGGAGTGATCAAATCTTCATTTCTTTTGATCTTTTTGTTGCCTCCGTTTCCTATCACGGATGAAGTAGGAACCGGAGGCCTAGAGGAGAGCGGCGTGAAGGTTGTGCAAATCAGACAGCCCAAAAAGCGAGGCTCCTCGGTGCTAAAAAAATCCTTGTGCAGATCACTCCTTGGGGACGAGAGGGGCTCACATGGTACGAAGGCAATTGATAACTGCTCCGGAGTTCTTTGGGCAATGTGCAAATGCACAGAGATCTTGCCCAATGCATAGCAATCCAGGCTGCTAAGAACTGGCTGAATAGACTGAGGACAATTACCGAACTTATTGACATTTTAACGAGTGCAACGGGAAGAGATATTCACGACGAACATTGCTGAAGAAGAAGAATCGAAAGAGAAGAATGCCGGAACCAGCTTTTGCCTCCTCCTGCACCACTGCTGATAATGAGTTAAACATAGCGGATAGAAGGTTACAAAAAGGAAATTGACGGAAAAATTGTATGCTGATCTTAACGATAATAATGTGCATAATGAGTATATTAGCCCCAATAATGACAGTATTGTTATTATGGTACTTGGAAGAAATACACCCATTAGAAGTGCTCTTGCCTGTTAGAAACATTTCCACTACTGATAGCCCGGTTCATGTGATTACTTACACCTTGTCCCCAATGGAAGAAAGACACAGGGAAGGTTATGGAAATAACACATTACTGCTAATAATGAATATGACACACTCAATATTAAGAAAAAATAATTGTTGGGTTTGTGCCCACTTGCCACAGCATGGTGGTAAGGGGATTGGTTGGTATGTGCAGCCCCTGCCATTGAGTTCTGCATGTGACGCTTCTTTGAGTGCATTATATTATGGGAAATGGAACGAAAGTGAAACTGGTCAATTAGATAGAACGAATATGAATGAATTCGAAGAAATCATTATGAAACCCGTAGATTGTTCCATATTTCACAAAGCACGATTGATAACACCAATAGTGACGCCACAAGACAGATTATTTGTGCCCCATAAATCATCTGTGATTACGTTTCATATGAACCCAGAAGGAAATAAAGATGCAGTGCCCCCCTCTTATATAGTAAATTACAGTCCACGTTATGTCCCTTTTTGCCTAAGGAAGAAGGGTTCTTATTCGGTGGGAACATTCACTAGATGCATGAATATAGCAGTTCTTGATAAGGAGGTAGAGCCAATTTATGTAGGAGATCCTGTTTATTTTATATGTGGAGAAAAGGCGTATCCCTGGTTACCTAGAAACTGGGGAGGTACTTGTTACTTAGGATTCTTATTCCCTGGGGTATTCCTCTCAAGAACAGCAGACATAGCCAAATTGGCCAGGTCAAGACCCTGACGAAATGAGGAAGGAGGTTTGATCATGGAGGATATAGCAAAATCATTCATACCATTTTTGGGGTCAAGCAATGAATTCTTATAATATAAGATGACTTTCCAGAATATTAGACGAAACAATAAATGGAACGACAGATATATTATATAATATGACATTAGAGGAAAGAGGAATCATATTAATGTCACTTCAAAATAGAATGGCTCTTGATGTAATTCTGGTTGATCGTGGTGGTGTTTGCAAAATCGTGGGATGAACGTGCTGTGTATTCGTAAGCGACTCCTCCCCTACGATTTTTCAAAGCGATAAGAAAATTGCACGTTTTAAGCTCCGACCTTCTTCATCCTGAAGGAAGGCGGGAATTAAACATAAGTTCCTGGTTCTGGGAAGCATTACGATCATGGGAATGGAAATTATTTGCGATCTTAGTAGCCGTGCTATGAATATTCTTGACATGTTGCTGCTGCATACACTGCTTACCTATAATATGCACTGAAATAAGCGAGGGATGTGTACAGATGATGGAAAGGAAAAACCCTACTAAAAGAAAAACTCTTGGTAATGAGGAATCGAAGACAGTAAAAGAATTCATGTCAATCTATATTGATGACAACGAAGAGAAGACCAGTAGTGTGCAAGATTCAGACTCTGATTCAGATACTTGGTCAGAAGAGGATGCAATGAATGGATGAGGTGTTTGGCATACGGCCAAAAGGAGGGTTTGTCAGTCCAGAAAAAGGAGGCACCCCTCGATCGTAAGGCAATGTACTTTATTGGCCGAAGACCAACCGCCTCATGTGTTTAGTATTAGAAATATGTAGCCATAAGCTTGACTAAAGTGCGGCCATTTTAAGGTGACTGAAAATCGCCATTTTGTTTTTTCTAACGTTTGCCTTTTGCTTCTTGTCAAAACTGCTTTGCTGAAATGTTATTCTGCTCCACTGGCGCATAACACAAGGACGCGAGAGACATGTTGAAACATAACGCAGTAACCCAGACAGAAATGCCCGGTCTCCTCCCTCACATATCCTTGGAAAGTAAGCAGCAAGGCATTCTAATCAGTGCAGCAGGTGCCAGCTAGTCTCGGAAACACAGTAGAAATGCTAGAAGTGAACATTACATGACTTGAATTATGCCCTTCTTTGCTCTTCTTTGCGGCCCCCCTTTCCTTAGCCCTGTAGAGCTCTGGGGAGCAAGTTGACTGCCAGCACACAAATAGAAACCAGGAGATAGCAAGGCCTGGAATGTGTCTCTCCCCTATGCACAGCTTGCTTGCAGAAACAGAAGCATTGTGTTCTTTTAAACAAAGACTTATGTGTGTAGGTTCGCGAAATTGCAAACTGTTGCTAAATGAATGTTTGAAGGTGTCATACTCGACACCATTGTCAATCATCGCGCCCAATTCAAAGGAAATGTATTGGGGCGGTATTGGACGTGTCACTACTGATTTTAAGAAGCTTGCTTTGTACTGTTGTACGATTCTCTCTCTTGCGTCCCCCGAGGTTTGGTAAAACACGTCGCGGGACGTGGGACCCAGCTGGCCAACTGAGACTATTTGCTTTGCAATAAACCCTAGCTTTTGGGAATACAACCTTGTGTCTGGCGTATCAGTTCGTGTGTGGTGATTGTGCCTTGTTTCCACATGCGAGGGTCCCTCAGGGGCCCCTTCAAGAGGGGTGCTGCTGAATCATCCCCCCCCTGGCCGAACGAGTCCCGATCCGGGCACAGCTTCCCCCAAACCGATAAGCACCCCCTGGACAAGAGTACAGAGGAGCCGCAAACTCAAATGACGATTGATGACTCCCCGGAAGACTACATGGTGCTGGAAACACTAAAGCTTCCCTAAAACTGCTGTCTATACCCCCCTCCAAGGTAGATGTCACCATGTTACCCGTGGAGAGAAATTCAACCATGTTGGCTGATGACAGCCTGGGTGGCGAGGGGCCTCACTGATAGATTAAAATCGGCCCCCCTCGCCACAATGTTGGCCCCACGTTAGAGGTCCAAGTTAGAAGATTACACCTCCCATTGGAGACCATTTGAAAACCCTCAGCCTCAGGAGGACCTTACGCGGCTTATCCCCCAGGACTATTGCTGACTCGACCCCCCACCCCTGAACCCTTCTCTCGCGGCAGGACAACACAGTGGGCCCGCCCCCACACCTGAAATTCACCACCCTAAATGTCAGAGGCCTATACTCCCCACCAAAGAGGAAATCTATCCTACAAATGCTGCAGGACGAGGGATCCTCTGTAGCCTTCCTGCAAAAGACTCACCTGATGCCGACAGACTTCCCCCGCCTACGCAGCAGATCTTTCCCTCTGCAGTATCCAGCTTCCAATGGCACCAAGAAGGGGGGCACTGCCATTCTCTTTGCGAAGGACCTGAACCCGCAGATTCTAGACAAGCTAAAATGCCAAGAGGGTCGCTTCATCGCAATTAAATGCATCCTCTTTGGCCAACTCTACACCCTCATTTCAGCTTATGCACCGAACAATCATCAGGAAGGGTTCTACCGAGACGTAGAGGAGTCCCTTCTCCTATTCATTGAAGGGCAAGTCGTCATTGGGGAAGACTTCAACGGAGCCCGGGTCCCTTTTAAAGACAGATTGCACCCCCCACCCTCCAGGGACCTAAAACTAGCAATAGAACGACTCCACCTATTTCGAACTTTTTATTTTGACTCCGGTTGGGTTTTATCAGCATTTCTTTTTGTTAAAGTCCTTCTTGTGTTTTACTTTGCGCGGCAAACCAGGTTTGCCTTCTTTGTTCGCCGACCTTTGGCGGGCTTCTGTCCAGAAGCCCTCCTTTGGCGTCTGGGTGTCTAGGTGGGCTGAATGTGAGGGAGGGGTTTAGTCACCCCCTGCACAGGGTCTCCTTGGAGACCCAAGTCGCACTTTGTGTCGATTGGCTAAGGTGGTTGTCCGGGCTGGACAACCCCCCTGCTGAGTGATTGAAAGCCATGTGTGAATGGGGGATTTTGGCATAAAAGGCAGGACTCATGGGCTGGAAGTCAGTCGCCACTGGAACTGCAAGGAACCAAAGAGAAGCGGAGAAGAAGACGGCTGCTGCAACTCCCGAGTCCCGGTGAAGCCCTGCTGCAGTCCTGAGCTATCTACCCTTCAACGACAAGAGAAGATCCAGTCCGGAGTCTTCTTCCCTTGACCCTAGTGGGATCAACCAGCTCACCTCCCACAGTCAGAGGATCCTCTCTTGGTCAAAATTGCTGCACACAGCTGTAGTGGTCCGGATAGCCACCTGAAGAGCCTCTCTTGTTTTAAAGGAGGGCACCTTTTATTCATTGTTGCTTCGCTGCTGCTGGCCTCATCCCTGGGTAGTGCAGATCGCTCCAGACGTTGTCATTCTTGTCCCCACGACTGAAGCTCCAGGAACCGTGAGTCTGCAGGAACTACCAAGAACTGCCGTAGCCCCAGCTTTTCTTCGTACGAATAAGGTACTGTGTCCAGCTTCGAGGAATTGGGGTGAACCCTTTCTCCTCACCCAAGGCTTGTCCTTGTCTTCCTTCCCTCTTATAACTTTTGCTTCCCTTTTGACAATATCTAAGTACTCCTGGCAATCTCGAATCGTGATCTGTTCTAACCTTGTGATGCTCAACAACAGGGCCCTGTCCCACTTGACACTGGCGCAGGCCTATTGACTTTTATCCACGTTTTAGAAAGTGTCTTTTGATTGTATCTGCCTTGACAAAAGTATTGCCTATGATTATTATCCCCAATTTTCTTGTGTTAATTAATGTGCTAAGTATGTTTGACTACGGTAACATTTCTTCTCACCAGTACGCTTTTCTTTCGTAAGACCGAAGTGTCATTACTGTCAAAAAGTGATCGCGTAACAACCCTGGTAACGTCTTTGTTTCACAACACCTGTCTGTCAAATCCAAAGGTACATACCTTGAATTGTTCTGCACAAGGGGAATTGGTTGTGTGTAGTGTATTTACAGTGTGGTTTTAATTTAATAGAAGTGAAGTGTTTTGTGAACAGATTGTCTAAAAATAAATGTGCTTTTACTTTTTAACCAGAAACCTTGAGTCAGTGTTTGTAGTCCTTTGTGTAATCTCTACTACTGTTCATTTGCTCTTGAGATAAGTCTGGCTGCTCAGCCACTGCCACCACTTTTTCTGTGTAGTACAGGCTTGTACCAAAGGTGAAATTGTACTACACCTTGTAGTCTTAATCTTGTGTAGTGGCCCCTAAGGGTACTGTACAGGATTCTGCCTAAAAGGGTGGTCTCGAGTCACTGGGACAACTCTTTGAGGGGGGGCTCCCCGTGCACCTTCGAACAATGCAAACGCACCTTCCAACTGGCGGAGACAGACAGGTTCTCCTATGCCCAGTTAAGGCATTGGTGCTCCCACCTCCAGACCTGAGCAGCGGCGACCCGAACCCCCGCCCCACTGGAGATCACAATAAAGGACCTTCCGGCCAGGGGGAAGATCTCGGCCCTTTACAAACTACTAAAGGAGGACCCTTTCCACGCCAAGCCCTCCTACATGACCCAATGGGAGGCGGACCTAGGTCACGGCATAGAGGACCATTCCTGGATTGACATCTGGTCAAAGACGCGCTCGGCCTCCCCCTGCATCACTAATCGGGAATGCGCCCACAAACTATTGCTGCGTTGGTACTCTACCCCCCCCCCACTTCCGCCATCACCACTTCCAGCATGCCTTGGACCTGCAATGCTGGCGCCGTTGCGGCCTTCCTGGGTCCTACTTCCATATGTGGTGGACATGCCCCAAGGTGAGGATGTTCTGGGCCCAATGCCTCGCCACAATAAAGGATATTACCCAAACAACAATACCGCTGGCCCCCAAGCAGGTCCTCCTGGGGATCCCGATCCCAGACTCCTACCCAAGGACAGGATGGAGGGCAGCGTTGATAACGCAACTCCTGCTGGCAGCCAAAATCACGGTAGCACGCACCTGGAAGTCCGCGGAGGCCCCCTTGACGACCCTTTGGTGGATCAAAATTTGGGACATCCTAATAGCCGAAAAGCTCACTGCAGCTAAAGCTGGCCTCCTCCATTGTTTTATGAACATTTGGGCGCTGCTATTAGACTATGACCAGAACTACCCGGCCCTGACCTATAAGCCACGCTTGATAGCGAGAGCCCTCCACTCAAGCAGCGAACACTCAGAGCCTGGCCCCACTCAATGAAATTGAGAGATAAGACCCATCCTGGGATAAAGAGGGTGAGATAGGGGTAATGTCGACCTATACGCTTTCTATGGGGTGCATACAAATAGCAAGGTACATGTTCTCCGTTGTGCTGTGTTATAAATAAACAAATTTTGGAGGGCGCTAGAGGGCCAACAAAGATGGCCGCCTTGGTCTGAGCTCCCGTATAGCCCCGCATCAATCCTGCACAATCCTGCTGTTTCCTGTACAATCACGATCCAATGCCCCGACTCCTGGACTCCTGATCTACCCAGCTGCCAGCCATTGTATTCCTGGATAAAATCGGCCCTTCTACGCCCTCACAAGACCTATGAGGCCTTGAGGCGTGTTCTATGCAAATGGCCCGGCGAGGCGACTAGTCCCACACAGCCACCCCCCACCCAGCTGAGACCCAAGCACCTGGACCCCGGGAAGGCGCCTGGGGTAAAATTGCAAAGAGGCGAGCGTGCGATAATCAGCAGGGGTCGGCCTGCAACGAGCCTGTGGGAGGCTTCTCCCGCCCCTCCCCCGTCCTCGGCTGACAGTGAGGACGAGTCCAGTGCGCCGCCTACCTGCGCCTGATGACATCGCTGCCGGGGGCTGCGGCGAATCGGAGGAGACAGAGGTCCGTCTCCCGCCCCCCCGGCGCTCCGCCAGCTCCAGAGCCCATCCGCCCCTCCTGCGGAGCTCCCCAGCACCTGAGACAGCCACAACACCTTCGGTGCTCCCCAGCGCCTGAGATCTGCAGTGGCCGGCGGTGAACGGCGGAGAGATCGGCCAGGCAACGAGGTACAGAGGTGGGGGGAGGTCGCGCTCCTTGCTTAAAACAGGGCCATCACGAGCCGATCCCGCCCCCCACCCCCGCCCCCACCCACACAGCGCCTCGGTATTGCAGGGAGAAGCGACCAAAATCATCCGTTGCCTATCCGTACAGCTACTACTGAAGGAGGCAGTGCCTCGTCCCGGAGGCCTTGTGGGCTAACCCAGGCTGTGTGGATATAAGCGCTCCTCACTATACAGGAACCACCATCATTTAACTATAAAGAGCACAAGCAGTGTCACAAGAGGGCCCCCCCCACCCCTGTTACTACAATACTTACCTTTGTGCTGCACCACAACAAGGAGTGGCATCCAATTCACGAGAAGGGGTTTCCCCCCCTGGCTCCCCGGACACTCCAATACACACCTCGCTACCAGGCCGGCTACAGTGAGACACACCGGCATACCCCATCCAGGCACAGTGTAAACAAAGACCGGCATCATAAGGCAGACGCCATAAAGCAGCAAAATCCCCACACTGAGACAACTCCACCCTAGGGGGAGACGGATCACCGAAGTCTCAGCCACCCCAGAAACGGTCTAACACTCCTCACAAGAAAGCAAGGGGAAGTCCCCACGGAGGGTTCAATAGATTGCCCGAGGCACCACCACTTTGAGTAAAGCCATTTATCCAAACAGCTGCACCCCCATCAATTCCTCTCGGCCAGGTAACTCCTCGCACCCCTGGGTGGGTCCACAGGGTGCTCTTGACACGGCAAGACGCAGCCGGGCACATACAAACGTCACCGGAACCGCATGTAGGATGGGGGAAACTGATAAATCCCAGAGGAAATTGAATTTCGAGGGCGGCGCAACACCTAAAGCACCCGTACAGCGAGAGGACCAGATGCCCTCACCCAGCCGCTCACACCAGATGGAATCAGATGGTAGCCCGTCCGAAATAACTCCTCTTAGAATTGAAAGCCGGCATAGGGAGCTTAAATAACAAAATGGATGGCCTCGCCTCCAATGTTGACCTCCTACAACATCGCATTGATACACACTCAAAACGTCTAAACGAGGTCGAGCAAAGAGTGTCTAATCTGGATGATAGCTCAACGACCCTATCAAACAAAGTCTCGTAGGTAGAAGCTCAAATGAAAACGACAATAGCCAAATGTGAGGACTTGGAAGGTCGCTCAAGAAGGAATAACATAAGAATCATCGGGGTGAGAGAACAGCAGCCACAAGGTAAAATGGAGGAATACGTGGAGTCACTTTGCATATCACTCTTCAGCAGAGAATCACTGTCACAACTCTTCATAGTACAGAGAGCACACATGATACCATCTACCAGACCTGCCCCGGCACACCACCTAGGCCAATCATCGCAAGGCTACTCAACTACAAGGACCGCAATACCATCCTCCGGCTGGCCAGAGAGAGAGGAGACCTACTCTACGATGGAGACAAAATACACTTTTATCCCGACTTCTCTCCCACAGTACAAACTCAGAGGAAATCCTTTACCGCCATCAAACAAAGACTCAGAGCCAATCAAATGCCCTACTCGATGCTCTTTCCAGCACGGCTCAGAGTACAACAAGGGGAGAGGGTCCACTTTTTCCAAACGCCAGCCGATGCAAGCATGTTTCTAGACCAGATAGGCTGCCCTGACCCAAATCCCAACCGTCCCAGGCCCCAAAGAGACAGAAATCTCAGGAATCCACCATAAACCGGAGGAACCAGAGTCGGACCACAAGTTTAAAATACGACGCAAAAAGTACAGGTACAATCACGAAGAACACAACACAGGGCTGGGACGATCGGGAAGCCCCAAGCGCCCCTAGCACAGCACCAGTTTGTTTACCAAGGTTAGCTTAGCAACTGTTTGGCTCATAAATTGTTTTCTCGGAGTGAAGTTCACCCAGCGGCATGGTAACCCCATGGACGGCTTTCAGTTCTAGTTGGTTGACAAGGGATCTCCCTGTGGGCCAGTTGGGGGTTGCCCACCTTAAAGAGAGAAACTTTATGGGCCAGTTGGGGTTTGCCCGAGGACGGTGCCCTCAGAGTTCACCAGGAAAGTTCTGCGCCGCCAGTTCCCAGCCGTCTCCCTGTTCCCCTTCTCCCAACCAGCTTTGAATGCCGCCACTGCAGTCAAGAACCAAAACTTCAAGCACTGACCCTAGCACAGAGCTCACCATAGCCGCACCATGGCTGACATTTGAAAAAGAAAAGTGGTCAAACATAAAGTTTAACTCGCCCCATTCAATGTCCTGACCTGGAACATAAGAGGCGGCAATATCCCATCCAAAACCAGGAAAATCCTCCAATACCTCAGACGCCACGAAGTAGACGTGGCCATGATTCAAGAGACTCACCTTCTCCCAGGGAAGGACCACCAGTGGGCCAAGAGTTGGGGTTGCCACAGATACTTCTCCTCCTACTCCACCTACTCCAGAGGAGTCGCTATCCTCATACACAGGAGGATGAGCTTCCGCCTGATCCGCACGGCGAAGGACACCGAAGGGAGAGCAATCCTAGTGAGTGGCATCATAGCGGGCCAGAAAGTGACTTTTATCAACTCCTACGCACCAAACGCAGACGGCCCTGACAATTTTGGATGGGTGCTTACCCAGCTCTCCACTCAAGACTCAGCAACCATAATCTGGGGCGGGGATATGAACACGGTATTAGATCCTACAAGAGACAGATCAAAGGCCACTCCACAGCCTCTTACCAAAGCTGGCCTTCAAATAAAAGAAATCTGCAAAGCTTTTAACCTGCAAGACACATGGAGAGTCTCGAATGGCGAGTCGCGAGAATTCACATTTCACTCGGCGGTTCACAACACGAGCTCCCGAATTGATTATTTCTTCGCCTCTGCAGGTGGTCCCTTGTCAAGCGGCCGATGTTGTATACATCCAAGAACGCTCTCCGATCTTTTCCTCAATCTCAAGCCTTCCAACCCAACTCCGCCACTTCAGCGGTGGTGCTTCAAGACGGGCTCGTTAAGAGACGAAGTGTTTGCCTCCGAGCTGAGGGAGGAGATCAACGTGTTTCTCGGAGACAACGTAGGATCGGTCCCCTCCGCAGGCATAATCTGGGAGTCTCTGAAATGCTTTATTAGAGGAGTCTGTTACGCCAAAGAAAATGGCATCCTCAAGCTCATCAGGCGCAAGCTTGCAAACAGCGAAGAGAAATTAAAACATCTTGAGCTCCAGATCACAAACACGGCGGACCCAAAATTAGCAGCAGCTCTGAAAGAAGAATTGCAAAAATTCAATTCCACGGCAGACCGTGAGGTTAAATTCCTGAGTCGCAATAGTCAAGTCCGACAATACGGGGAGGGCCAAAAACCCGGTGCCCTTCTAGCGAACCTAATCAGAGCCGATAACAAACACGATCAAATAGAACGGATTCGGACCAAACAAGGCGAGACGGTCCACACTAACGAAAAGATAGCAGAGGAATTCAGGGTCTTCTACCAAGATCTCTACAGCGCTAAACTCAACAAGGCCTCAACCGCCCCGCTGGAATACTTGGAAGACACAGAGCTATATTGGGTCGAACAGCCCCTCCGTGACTCCTTGAATGAGATGATCACACAAGAGGAGATTATAGAGGCCATAAAGACTCTCCCCTGCTCCAAAGCGCCGGGCGGCTTAACGGGAGAATTCTACAAGGCATTTGCATGGACCCTGGCTCCCCTCCTGGTGGCCGTATACGAGGCGGCGCTGGAAAAAGGGAACCTCCCTCTCACCGCCTGTGAAGCCAATGTCATCCTGCTACACAAGCCTGGCAAACCACCGGAGGACTGCGCATCTTATCGCCCAATATCCCTCCTCAATCTCGACAATAAAATACTCGCCAAGGTGCTGGCTAAGAGGTTAATGCCACTGATGCCCGCCCTGGTACTGGCAGACCAATGCCGCCTTCATACCAGGCCGCAATAGGACCTTCGGAATCAGGAGAATGTTCGGTGTCATCGAGGCACTGGATCCCACAATGCAGGCTGTTGCAGTTCTTCTCGACGCCGAAAAAGCATTCGACTCTGGGGAATGGCCGTTTCTGTTCATGGTACTCACCAGGATGGGTCTGGGAGCCCGCTTCATCAACCTTGTCTCTCTCCCATATACTAAACCACGAGCTAATATTATTGTAGGCACAGCCAAATCGGCACCAATAGAACTTCAACGAGGCACGAGACAGGGCTGCCCACTATCGGCACTAATCTTCGCCTTGGTGATGGAACCACTGGCCTCCAACCTTCGGGAACAGCGTCAGCAGAGGAGGGGACTCATAGGTCCACACAAGCTCATCATCTCCCTCTACGCCGATGACGTGGCACTGTTCGTTCGAGACCCCGAAGACAATCTGAATCCAGTCATGAGGGAAGTCATTAAATTCGGAGCGGCCTCAGGATTAAAAATCAACCATTCAAAATCCATCGTATTCCCACTGACCCCGGCCACCAAACAGTTCTCAGACGACTTCCATCTCACATGGAAATCTTCCAGGGTCCGGTACCTTGGGATACAATCGTCACTGAATCATCAAGAGGTGTTTCGAGATAATTACGAAGAGGTGGTCAAATCTCTTCAAGACAAGGTGTCACGATGGAAGACTCTTCCGCTAACCCTTTGGGGAAGGGTCTCCCTGGTCAAGATGGTGATCTTGCCAAAACTGTTATACCTATCCAACAATATCCCCCTGCTGCTACAGCAAACCTTTCTGAAAAAACGGAAAAGCCTGGTCCTTGAGCTACTTTGGGCAGGCAAGCCAGCCGGAGTGGCGCACACTACGCTGACACTCCCGGTCACCAGTGGGGGGCCGGCCCTGCCAGACTTAGAGAGATATTTTTGGGCAGCTCAAGCGCAGTACCTCAGCCATTCGTATGCCTCTCAAGTAATCCGACCTCATGTACAAGTGGAGCGAGCCCTGGCAACGCCTAAGCTTCTGACCGCGGTCGTCTTTAGCCAGACGCCCGTCCCCAGTTCCACGATGAATGTGATGCTCGCGACGTATAAAGTCTGGAAGACTCTAGCCCAGAAGCTCAGGGTTCAATCACGGTACTCCCCCCTTTTACCCGTCAAGTTTATTCCTGGAGTCCCACTGACTTCAGAGAAAGTATTCCACCAGTGGGTTGAAAAACTGAACATACAAACCCTAGGGGATCTCTTCACAGAGGAGGGCTTTATAACCCCAGATCAAGTAAAAATGAAAGGGGGCAACACTGCTCTGGACATATTCCTTTACTTGAGGACTCGTTATACCCTACAGGCCCTTCTGCCAGACTTCCCGTGTCAACCACCAACCTGGCAATTGCTGCATAACGTCATTCAGGCACAGGGTGAAGGTAGGCTGGTGTCGTAAATCTACAAATCCATTATTCCCAGCACAACCCCTGCCATCACTTGTGCAAAAGCTAGATGGGAAAAGTCATTGCACGTTACCATATCAGATGAGGATCGGACCTATATCCTGAAACAGACTCAAAGAGTGGGACTTAACTCGCGCCTAAAACGTATCCATTTCAACTTCCTCCATCAAACCTATTACACACCAGCGAAAGCCAACAAACACCAGCCCGGCGCAGAGGCGAAATGCAACAGATGCGGGACTTTCTCAGCAAATTTCGTTCACCTAGCTTGGGAGTGCCCCGAGTTGACTCCTTTCTGGAAACAAGTCCTGGAGACGACAACTGCAATTGTGGGAGAACATTACAACCGAGCCAAACAGCAGCCTTATTGGGCATGACCAGGCTGCTCTCAGCTCCAATAAGGAAGTTGGCCAGGGTTCTGCTGGCGCTGGCTCGTAGGAGGGTTGCCATGGCCTGGGGCCGAAGTACCCCCCATCATTGGCCGCCTGGCGCAGAGACATGCTTTACTACCAAGATGTAGAAACAGACTTCATTAAACTCCTACCTTTGCACACCCGTCCTCCGGACATTTTGGGCCCTCTGACACTGTTCCTGATGGGCGAAGCGGAGGAACCGCATCAGACACCTCAGATTCGGAGGGTACACCTCGGTGAAGGCAGGTCCATGGCATCTCCACTTCCTCAAAGCGAGTGTCAGAAGAGGCACATTTCCAACCAAAGAGGACACAGAACTTAAGAGAGGGGTCTGGGGGTGGGGGAGACACTGGGTGGGTCCTGGGCTATGGCGCAAAGTTTAAAGTCCACCCTAATGTGGGTGTTTCAGTTGTATTGTGGTTTAAATACCAAAAATAAAGTTTAAAAAAAAATAAACAAATTAAAAAAAAGAGGCTAACACACAAAGATTAAAACCAAACTGATTCTAAAACTATCCCTAGCTATGCAGCTGCATAAAACGATGAAATGTCTTTAAAAACACAATCTATAAAGTGCTCTTGATTTATTTATTTCTTTGTTAATACACATATAGCCTTGTCGGCTTTGTTTATAAACAAACACATCACATTCCATATAGAACCAATCATTGATAGTCTATTTACAGTAAAACAAACACAATATGTTAAGAATTTCTATACATTTAAGATAAAACTTTACCATGTGGTGTATACAGTTTGGATTGTTACCCTCCATTATCATGTCCCATATTAGTTCTCTTTCATGACATTGTAACTTGTCAATGGATTTGAGGTATTTGCTCCGCAGTTCATACAAGCTCTCACAGTGAATTAAAATGTGTTTTATGGATTCTATTTCTTGGCTACCACACAGGCGACATAGACTCACTTCTCTCTACAGATTCAATTGAGGCCCCGTTATCTCAAGTAGGGTTGTGACATTGAATTTCAACAATAGGTATTGTTGGATAACAAAACTGTCGGAGAAGGCCTTCATGTAACTAGGGACCTGTTCACGGTTCATCAAGCACTTGATGAACATGCCACTGTTAGTCTTAGTTTCCAACTGTCAGGTCTGCCTCATAACCATATGATGTGCCTAGTCGTTGTTTTATCCATGATTTTGGCACTAATATGGAAGTTATGGAACACTGATGTTCAATGCCTGATAGCCAAAAAGTATTTATTTTCATACGGTTACTTAGGGTGCCAAAGCGATCATGGTTATCTAGCTTTTTAAAGGCTTTAAAGACTTCTACTAAAATGGTGGCATTGTCAAGGCTTTTCATTTTTTCATAACACATGACCATTCTATATTTGCAAGCAACCGCAATACTTTTCTGTTGAAACTCAAGTCTGAGGTTTTCAATAAACAAATTTCCTGGAATCCTGACCAACAACCTTATTATTTTTAATTCCAAGTTGTTTAAACGTGACAAAAAATGATTTCCCCATGCCTCAACTCATATAACATACATGACATAATTGTTGTCCTATACAATAGTAGTATCGTGTAAATCGACCAGCACCCTGTCTACCAATGAATGCACTTACAGCGTACAAGATTTTCATACAGTTGAGTACATTCGCATCCCAATGGGACTTCCATGTGAGATTATCATATATGGTTACGCCGAGGTACTTTACATTTTTCACGATTTCAATTTGTTCCGGAATAATTTTCCATGTATAGCGCAAGAGCATATTTTTTACTTTACTAAATAACATTATTTTGTTTTGGTAGTGTTTATCTTGATCCCGTTTTCAATTACATAGTTTCCCAGGGCATCCAGTAGACAAGGGAGTTCCTTTGGTGTATAGTCTAGGAAAAGTAGGTCATCTGCATATCTTAGCCAATTCAACAAGAGTTCCACAAATTTTACAGGATGGACCTTTGGCAGTCGAAAGGTGTAAATCAAATCTTGAAAAGTGTGGCAGCAAGTATACAACCTTGTTTAACTCCCCTACGTGTATGGAACGGGGCAGACAGCCTACCCTTACCATCCAGGTGCACTCTCACACTAGTATTTTGGTACAGCAGTTTTATCATGGTCAGCAGACCCATTGGAATATGCCAGTCTAGCAATTTCTGCCATAGGCGGTTACGAAATATGGTGTCAAACGCTGCGCTAAAATCTATGTACACCGCATATACGTGTAAAGCTCACCTGGCTCCCACAGAGGCGCTGGTCTGGTCTAGGTTGCTGTGGCCTCTTCAAGCGTGATGCGCAGAATTCGGACCACCGATTGAACAGGACCCCCAAATCTTGCTTGTCTGGCCCGTAGGAATATCCTTCTGCAGATGAGAAAGGGGATTAACTGTCTGCTGAATAGTGTGCTTGCTCCCCCCTTTCCCCCTTCGTTCTTCTCTGACTTCCTCCAAAACCCCCGGTTTAAGCTCACCTTATGATTTGGAAGGATGAACTCTCCATCCTGCTTCTGGTGCAGGGGCGCGCGTTCGTCCAGTTACTTCACTGGTTTTCAGAATGGCGCTGGCAAATCCACTTGACTTTTCTGAGCGATACGCCGTAAGTATGAAGATGCAAAAGTTCAAGTGTGAGCCTCCTTTTATGTTGTATTTTCTGTCCTTTATTTCAGGTGCAGAACAAAGGCGATGCGTTGAGGGGTTAAATTGCCGGTGGTAAAATCAGGTGAGTTAGTGATGAGGGCGACCCCTCTAAATGTCTTTATAATTCCCCAGTTATGTCTTTTGTCCTTTCCCCCTAGGGGCCGGGGTGCGGTACCTTCCAAAGATGCGGCGCCGACCCGAGATGTGGAATGGTTCACCAAGAAAAGCCGGTAAGTAATATGGCTGAAAATTCGGCTTTCCTCTTGTGTTCCCTTGCTCACCTTTTGTCTCTTCTTCTCTCCCCTAGGTGCAGAGATGTGGCGACTGGTGCTGAGAGCCGCGATGGAGCCGGGCGGCGTCTCGGGAACAGGTGAGTGAAGCGCGGCGCTGCAGCGAGCAACGCGGTGCTTCTAAATGGAAGTCTTCCTTCAGGAATGCTGGCGTGAAGATTCCGGATGCAGGTAAGAAGGTTGAATAAGTTCTTGGTTTTCACCTTTCTCTTCTCTTATTCCCTTACAGGTGTTCCTGGTTCGAGGCGGGCGTGGCTGGAGTCCAGGTGCAGGAGCTGACACGGTGAGCGTTCAGCTGCTGGAATGCAGAACAACGCGAAGCATGTGTGGCTGTCCGGGCGTGGCTTAAATAGCCTTGGAAGAAGTTCCAGGTGAGTATTCTTCCACAGACCCACCCAAGTAACAAAATAGTTCCTTCAGAAAAATAGTCCCTCCTAAGCCTCATTTGGCTTGGTTCTTCATGCAGCATGGTCTGCATCAGGTGAGTGTGCAGCATGGTCTGCATCAGGTGAGTGTGCAGCATGGTCTGCTTCAGGTAAGTGCACCAAACACTTCCCCTTATGAGCCTGGCGCCTATGGCGCCAGGACTGATGTCCAACATGAGCCTGGCGCCAACGGCACCAGGATAGAGTCCAAAGAGCCCCTATAAAGGGCCGCTGGTCTTTTACCCGGGGGCATGATGCCTGCTCCCGGGGGTGCTGGGCCTGGCCTGGTGCTCCGGGGGTAGGCATCATGACAATACGGGCAGATAACGCATTTCACAGGCATATTCCACCACTGTCACCAAGGTAATAATGTTATCTACAATTCCTGATTTTTTTCGGAATCCGGTTTGATTAGGGGGCGGGGGGGAGTATATTATTGACTGTAATCCAATTGTTGAGTTCATCGAGCAATACCCTTGAGAACATTTTCCCCGGGATGTCGAGCATTGCCAATAGCCAGTAGTTGGGTTTTTCCAGCAACCCTTCTTATAAATTGGGGAGGATGTTATGTTCTTGCCATGTGGTGAGCGGTTTTCCTTGGATACCTATGTTTATGAAGAGAATGTGGAGAGATTTCGCCCAGATAACTGGCGTGGCTTTCAAGAGTGCATTACAGGTGTCATCAGGTCTGACAGTTCTCGATGTATTCAGCCTCAGAATGATGGCTATAATGTCGTCAATTGAGGCTTTACCTTCCCATTTTGCACATGTATTGCCTATTTGTGCACTTGCCGTTCATGGTACTCCTAGCGCATTTGAGATATAGGTATACCAGCTAGCCTCTGGTGCACTATTTATCTGGATATCAGTTTTGAAACTACTTCTCACCACTCTCCATATCCCTGTATTATTCCCTAACTTAGCATAGGAGGCAAGCTCTTGCCATTTTTGTCTCACTATGTTTCTTGTGTGCCTGCAACCATTGACGGTGGTACGCTTTTGCTGTTTTAAACTGCAGGGAAGTATCATTGATAGATTGGGTGTTTTGTACATCTAATAGGATGAGCGCATTAGTTTTCCGCAATCCTCTTTTTCTCATGTATTTTATGGTCATACACTCTGTGTTTTTTGTGAGTGAGATTCCAACGCTCTGCTGTACTCTTAAATCTCTGTTTGCCATGGATGGTTTCTTTAATATGTTCCATTATTATAGCAAATGCATCGATAACTTGGGGATCTGTATTTAGTGTGGAATTAGTATATCGCATGCTATATAAACTTATTTCAGATATGACAAGAGTGGTTGCTTTTGCTAATTTAGTTGGATTCCATTGGCTACGATTTACGCCTGCATTTTGAAAGGTATTTCCATTTGAGTCATGGACAGCGTCAGTAATACTGGTGTTCAATAACACACACAATGGTAAGTGATCACTTTCATCACAAATGAGTATAGAGATGTCAGCTACTAATTGCAATGCGGCATGTTTAACAAACACAAAGTCTATAGAGGAGACCCCTCTTCCTCCGACACGTGTATATGCTTTAACGGCATCTCCAGCACAATAGCCATTCAGCATGAAAAAATGTCATTGGTATAGCATTTCTCCCCACGCTTTTCCTTGAGCATTCTGGATGTGTGAACAGGTGGACCAGATTCATACAGAGAATTCGATGGTGGGTTATGTGTCTTAATTTTTGCATGGAGGTCTCCTAAAATCCAAGTTGGGATGAATGGGTCAACTTGGTCGAGGATCTGGGATACTATCTTGATAGTATGCTTGTTAGTCTTTATAAACGGCAGGTTGTTAAATGTTTAAGATAACTATTTGTTCACTTCCAGGACAACCTATTGTTAACAAGGCTGCCTGGACTTTGGGGCAGGCAGCTAGGGTTTCCTTAATACAGCATGGATGTCAAACTGATAATAATAGCCCCCCCTTGGGGCGGCCACGAGGGCCTTTTACTGCCAATACTTGGATGTTACTTCTACCATCTATTTCACATGTTTCACATGTTTCACACATCCAGGTTTCTTGCAAAGTGACAATGTTAAATTGATCAATATATGTCAATAATTCATTCAATGCCGTCATATGACTAAACCCCTCTGGTATTCCTGGAGAATATCCTAGGATTTCAGTGTGAGGGGTTCCCGAAGTGTGCCCTAAATGCTTTGGGCAACCATTGCCAATAACCATCAGTGATGTTAACTTGCTCATTCATACCATGGGTTGAGTTGTTCCTGTCTGTTTTTTTGGGTTTTCGTTGCTTTATTGTGTGTTCTATCATTGCTCATCATGCGAACCGTAGGATTGAATTAAGGTTACTTGGATTGTATAGCTATGAGGCGGATTTTGGTCTACATCATATACACTATCGTGCAGCTATAGCCCAATCTATACAGATCCTGCTCATAATGCATAATGTAATCGAGTGCTGAAACAGTGTTAAACCACATGTTTGAGACTGTGTTCCTCCTGATCAACTATTTTAATGTCTTGTGAGGTAATGCCTCTGAGTTGCTAACTACAGAGCGCAACCACAATCTGTTGAATTGTATCTACCATATCTTTTCGCACCTATTATACACTTAATGGCAGTGCAATTTGATTAATAAATCGAATACTGACAGAACAAGGCCTTCAGAACGACCTGGGTGGTTGAAACACGTGTCAGCTGATAACAACAAGAATACATTGCATTTTCTGTTCAACACATATTTGATACTGAGCAAGTTGGATTCACTTTCTAGATTTCTCAGTCACTCTCAGGTAGTGCGCGAGTCAACACTTCCAACCCAATTGGATTTCATTATATTTTCAAGGCCCTGTGTGGGTGGGCTTTGTGGATAGTTGAATGCTGCAAGCCACCAATCCTAGTTAATTTAAAGGTGGTATAATTAGCGCACAGGTACACGTGTCGAAACCTCTACCCATTTAATTTTTACCTCATGAAGTAGGTGTAAAACAGACGAATGATTAGATGGGGGATCAATAGTGTCCTGGTGTAGGGGTCGCAGTTGGAGAGCTTGGTTGCCTATATTATTTCTTGTATTTAAGGTACTCAATTGCTCATCAATTGTACTATTTATGTCACCGTTTATACCACTATTTATACCATTAGTGTTCAGTGTTGACTCACACACAAATAAACACTCAACATCTGCAAGTATCTGGTCTTCTAGACCTTTCACTCTTCGAGTTTTCTTAAGTTTTCTTTCCTTACACAGCGTCGTATTCCCAGCAATATTTCTAATGGATTTTGCAGTCTATTTTTCCAGGGCCTTCGGCTGCAACATTATAATCATCTGTGGTGGAATCTATTGGGTTGCGCTTTTTATTGCCTATTGCAGTCTTTCTAGTCGGAAGATCGTGAGTCTCTGCTATCTCTGATACTCCAATATCCGTAAAATCTCCCCTTAAGACACAAGCATTTTTGGTCCACTTATTGGATGGTCCGGCATACATTATCGCTTGAGAGATTTTCCTACGTTTGTTCTCCGGTATGTGTACTCTTGCTGATGTTTGATTCTGTTTACTCGGTATTATGGAGGCATGGTCACAATGATACCCATTCACTTGTGAGGCCGGATGTATTACTGAGGGTAAGACAAGGTTAGGTACGCGTGTTGTACTGGCATTTCTTGTGGGATTAGAATTGTCCTATGTTGAGTGATCACCTCTACATAAGATATTTTGATCAGCTACAGCCACTTTGATGGTGTCATTTGGCAGCATCAAAGTGGCCTTTCCGTGCTTGTACTTTGGTCGTGCAAGTGTTTCCTGTGGCGATGTATGCTTTTATGTAAAAGTAGAGAATGTAAGTCCAGTTTGTTTTCTATTTGTATACTATGTTCGACTATCAATGTCAAGAGTGCCTCAAATACTTCAAACATTTCAGTGGAGCTTATACTTTCTGTGCTTCTATAGCATGCGTTCGCCAGTTGTTCATAAGCAGCGAGATCGTTGTTTAAGTTACTCTACTGTGTGGGGGTGCACACTATCGACTCCACTGGCCACCCTCTCTGTGATCTCTGACATGGGTATCTCTGTAATTTGACTGGCGGTTGCATAATGCACAATATTATTACTAGTAGTAGACCTCAACTCTGTCGATATGTCTTTGTCAATGCCAAGTTATACAGAGTCTAATGTCTGTGTAGGTGACCTGTTGTCTGTAGAGTGAGTCTGGTTCTATGGCAAGACAGGAGGCTCCTGTTATGCATTACAATCTTTACTCTGAAACCACAGCAGCAAAGAAAAACTTTTACAAACAATAAAGTTTCAATAACAGAACTAAATAGAGTTCAATGTCAATGTTAGGGGAATCTCCCCAATCCATCATGGAGGACAGGTCATGCCCTGCAGGAGACCAATGAGCATGGACCCTCTTCTATATAAGTCCTTTACTCCAATCCCAACTCCTCTTTCTTTGCTGCTGACACCACAGCTAAGTCACTCCTTCTAGTTGTGCTTTGCATGCTAGTCAATAATTATCAAATTGTATATGTATTAATATAATATTTTATATTGTGTAGTTTATTGGTTATACAATATATACTTGCTGTTTTTTCACTTACAAAATTAAGTTTTATGGTGTCTTCCGCTGCTTTATTGTAGTGGGGTCTTTCTTTTTTGTGTGTTTACCCAATGCGCGCAGGCCTGTCAGAAGCTTTGGCTTCAGGCCCGACGCGCGTGGGTCTCCGGCGCTCAAGCAGCACAGGTGTCCCTTCATTGGATCTGTTGGGGCTTAGAGGGTGGCGCAGAGCAGTCTGCTCACTCCATTCCCTCTGAGTGTGCGGCTGTGCTTACTTTGCGGTTAAGGGGCCGGTCGGCCCTCCCGCTGAAGTCCATGTGAGCTGGGCCGGGTTTGCTTAATGGGCCGGGCGGCCCTTCCACTCCAAGCCGCACGTTCGGCTGTGTGTGTTGTTGTTCAGTTGGCTGCGGCGACTGTGTTTTCAGGGGTCGGTTGGCCCGCCCACTCCTTCCCCAGCACTCTCCTTTCATGTAACACGAGCGTATTTACGGTGCGTGGCCCTTCTTTCATTTAACACGCTCTGGGTGAGCGTATTTACAGTTTGAAGCCCAGGCTGGGGTGCAGTTCGAGCGGCCCTCTTTTCTTTAGTAAAGCTCTTTCAGTGAGCATATCTACAGTGTTGTTATATTTTTTTATATGTATGTGTATATATTGTTTTAACTTTAGCCTGCCGCGCATGGGCATCAATTGTATGGAAGTATACGGAAAGCTTCTGCTTCAGCACACAAGCAAGATGGCTCAATAATAAGGCTGCAGATTTACCATGCAGAAGGACCTGGGTTCGCTTCCCGCCATGTCCAGTGTATACATATGTGAATGGATATATATATATATATATGCATATGTATTTACACATATATATATATATATATATATTTTATTTTTTTTAATTATTTTTTTTTTATTGAAATTATAATTTTGTTTTAATTTGGTATTTTTCAGTTTATATTTGGCACTAATCCACCTACTGAAGAGCCTCATATGCTGCCAGTCCGCAGCTTTATTTATTTAAGCGCTGCGCAGGGCATAGGTGATTTCACTGTAGGTGTGCCATAACCTGCTCGGTTTCAGGCTTTGCCTGAGTTCTAATGCGAGGTTACCCCCTTGTGTACTGCTGGTTACCACACCCTGCTATGGTGAGCAGTTTGAGGCGCACTTGCTCAGTGTATTCCTCACTTAAAGTCGGCAGCTTTGTCTAGGTGCTGCATATGGCATAGGTCATTACCTTCACTGTAAGTGTGCCATTACCTGCTCGGTGGCAGGCTTTGCCTGTGTTCTAGTGCGAGGTTGCCCCCTCGTGTACTGCTGGTTGCCACACCCTGGTAGGGTGAGTAGTTGAGATGCACTTGCTCAGTGTATTTCTTTCCTAAACAATATTTTAAGCTATGTGTAAGGCACATTAACGTTTTCCTGTTGGCAGTAGCCCGGATGGCTCAGAAAGCATCAGCTTTTATATAAGGGTTCGGATCCCTGTCGGGCGTAACCCCACTTTCCTAGGAAAGGATTACTTTATATTGTTTATTTATTATATATATGATTATGTATTTATTATTCATTTAGTACTTCAAAGAAAAGAGTGTTTGTTCCCATAGGTTAGTTGTTTACAGGACAACTCAGTCCGACACTTCCTTAGGCATTTCTCCTCCCCAAGAAGAGGTCAGGGGGTTTTTCTACTCTACTCACCTTCAAAAGGTGCTTAAAAAATCTTAGGCCTGCCCCCCTTTTTTCTCTTTGAATAAAACAGTCCTGGTATCCTTTCTTTGCTCAGGAAAGGGAAAGACCCTAAGAAAGGGGTAGATGTGGACTGGAAGGGTGGTAATGGTGGGTTGAGTTGAGTACCCAGTTTCTCTGAGCTTGCTGAAGAGGGAAATAACCAATAATGTCCCTATTAACATGCAAGGACTGTGGGGCTTGATGTACGGACGGGGTTTGCCTGCTCAGCAAAACCAATTCCTCGATCCTTAAGAGCGGCATGCTTTCCCTCATTCTGTGTCCCAAGATGGCATTCAACAAAGCCAATATTAAGATCTTTGTGGGAGCAAGACAACTCTTTAGTCTTGTAAATAAGACAACATTGAGCAACCCAGGTTCATGCCCCCATACAGTGTTTTAAAACATTGCGACATTAGCAGGTAGTTTGTTGTGGGCCCTGGTTGTTTATACTGGAACAGGTGTTACATTTGACTAAGGGCAATTGTGTCATTAAGGGCAGACCTCGAGCTATGCACTTACGGGTGCTCAGGGCCCTCAAGTCTATTTGCATAAGATAGGTTTTTTGTCCTATGACATGTTATTAAAGTGTTCCCTTTTTTCTCCCGCTGTAGCCTTCTAATGGAGATTTGTCTTCCAACACTATTCCCCAGGGTGGCAATGTGGTATGTCTAGGTTTACCAGATGATGGTATGACATTGAGTATTTTAATTGATTTTGTGTTGAACACAGAGAAGCTTAGCACTCCTATTGCCTTTTTTCCTGCTATTCCTATAGAAACATCTTTTTGTCTAACTGGAATTGGCACATCTTCCTTGTTCTTTGCGGTTAAGACTGCTATGCCTTCTAGGACAGTTCCTGGGGTGGTCTTAGCCTATAGGAAAAATTGTGCAATCAGTTCATTGGTAAAAATAGAAACATTTAAAACATTTCTTCTTGTTTTATTGTATTGTCACTATTGTATGATCCGGTGGTAATTAATATGATGCAAGGGCTTCAAACTTGCATAATAAGAGCCTCCTGTCTTGCCATAGAATGACTTATCCCCCTCCCTAGCGTAAGAAGGGGGTTTAGATTCTATTAAAGAGAAGGAGGCAAGTATTATGATGGGATATGTTATAGCTTTTATAGCGCGCCTATACACAGGTGTTTCAAGAGAGAACATTCTTTGGTTTGTTCTTCCCAACCACCCACTCTTCTTTGTTTGTTATTCTTCCAGCTGAGAAGTTCTGTTCAGGAACATGACCACGGCTACAAGCTGTGGAGAGTGCGTCATCCGGGAGGTTCGCTGGTTTTTTGTCATCATACTTTATCTTCTAGTCTGTGCAGTGGACGTCTGGTTTAAGACAGCTACAGAAAGAGGAGTTGGGATTGGAGTAAAGGACCTATATAGAAGAGGGTCCATGCTCATTGGTCTCCTGCAGGGCATGACCCTGTCCTCCATGATGGATTGGGGAGATTCCCCTAACATTGACATTGAACTCTATTTAGTTCTGTTATTGGAACTTTTTTGTTTGTAAAAGTTTTTCTTTGCTGCTGTGGTTTCAGAGTAAAGATTGTAATGCATAATACTCGCCTCCTTGTCTTTATTAGAATCTAAACCCCCTTCTCACGCTAGTGAGGGGGATTAGTCATTCACCTGCAGTATCTCCCAAGACGAGTTAAGTACTGTTTGTGTCATTCTCAGGCAGGGGCAGAAGTGATGGCGGATTCATCTGTTCGCACTGGAATTTGACAAGGTTGAGTTCAAAGATTGTTAGGGAGGGATAATGGGTGTAATATGTAGCCCTATTAACCAAAGGGGAGTGTATGATTGTGCTCTCAGGTGACGTCTGATGTACATCTACCAATATTACAATGGTACTATTGCCTGTACCTTTATCTATGTAGACTTCAAGGTTCAGCGTAGTATAGTCGGTCAGCTCCGACAACATATTAGAGGATGTGATAACCGTTCCTGCACTGACAATAGCAGTGGACTGGATGGTAGACTGGACGCCAGATTCTAGGTTCACTGGTCTTCTCAGGTGAGAGAGGGGTGCCTGGATGGAGGAGATTAACAGTATACTTTCTACTGGGGAAGAGGTGGGAAGAGGACATGACCTGCTCAATAGGTTTAGAGCTAACGCAAGAGAGCGATTGAGTCAGGTTTAAGATAATAGTTTGAGTTGCTTTGCTTGTATGTTTTTCCGTGCTCTTATTTATTTCTGTCTGTGTTTCCACTTTTTAATTAGTTATTTTGGTGGTATTGCTGGAAATCCTCTTTGTGATTATGATTTTAGGGGCACATGTCTTACGGTGGTGCAGCGGGTACGAACAACTAGGTACAGGAGGGGGCGATAGCAACTCTTAGCTATTCATACAGGTCTCCCGTGCGGCCACCGCCATACTCATTTGCACAGCTTCACTGTTCGTTCCAAGTCTATCCGACATCAAATATACAAGGCAACACAATCGGATACAATGGGATGTTCAAATATACTCTGTCTATTTTATATAACTAACAAGCTTTACCTTACGCTATTTACAAATGCAGTTCTAACACAGCCACGGCCCCCCACACCCCTGCAAACAGCACTCATCAGCTGCACTCAGCTAGGTGAGCGTGCGCGTTGACTATGTTCTGTTTCAAGGTGGCCTGGGCGTGGCTTACTGCAGGTACTAAATAAAAAAAGAGATTAGGACACTATATCACATGGACTGATTATGAATAGGTGATTCTATGGCAGATGTTTACAAAGTACTATCAATCACTAACAGTGCATACCCATACTACTGTATTAGTCCAAGAAAAGTCCAAAGGAGTTCAGCGGCGTAACAGGATGGGACAGCAAACGGCACTCAGCTACACTCGGCTATATATGCGCATGCGTATTTCCGGGTGCCGTGGCTTACTGCAGGTACCACATTACTGTATTAGTCCAAGACAAAGTCCGACGGAGTTTAGCAGCGTAACAGGACAGCAAACAGCACTTGTCAGCTGCACTTCGCTAGATGCGCTCACGCTGATTGTATTCTGTTTCCGGGTGGCGTGGGCTTGGTTTACTGCTCTACGACTCCGCTAACTGATGAGGGCACGCACATAAAACCTGATCCCTCGACTAAAGTGCACTTTACGTAAAAGGATATCTACACATGCTACTTACTTGTGAATGCAGCCTGGCCAGGACCTCTTGGACGAAATCTGTAACTGTCTTTGTCCGCGAGTCCACACTGTTATGTGGGCGTGGTTTAGTTGAGGCCACAGAAGAGCGCAAAGGCACCAGGACATGACGTTGGGGTTAGGGAGGGGCGGGCACGGGTTTCCGGCAGTTGCCATATATGTTTTAATAAGGAGCATTTGAACCGCAGCTGGGCTCCGTGTGTAGTATTAAAGAGCCGGCTTTTCTCTGCCCTGTTTATGAATCTAACAATGGCAACGAAGGGTGCAAGACCCACTCGTGCCTAGGAGCGAGGCCTGCCGTCGGGCAGTTCAGCGTGTCGACGCGCCTCCCGAGCATGGACAGTGCCGGCATGGACCGGGCCCCGCTGCGCAGATACGCGTACCACGCGTATGTCAGGCGAGGCAGATGCACTGAAGACTCGCGGCCACCCCGACACAACAGCAGCACTCCAGCGAAAGCGGCTGGCAAGGCTCCCACGCTCCTGAGCTTCATTACCTCTGAAGCGGAGGAGCCGGAATGGGCGAAACAGGCCCGCATTACAGCCACAGAAGGGAGAAGGTGTCATGCACACGCTCCCAGCTGACTGAGGCCCGCGAGGAAAGTAGAGTTCATGGCAGCAATCTAAAGGAGTCAAGTGAAATGATGGATGAATGAAGGATAATTACCCTAAGGAAAACGCTTGAAGGATAGTCAAACACAGAGCATACAAGCACCTTGAAAGTCGCAGAAGATCACCAGATACAGCAGACAGCGCATAACAGAATCAGACATGTCTGACACAGCACAAGCCACCGCATCCTCATCAGGAAGCGCAGACAACACGCAAGGAGACACAAGAGGCAAGTGGCGCTGCGCAAGTCATGCACATGCCAGGCTCATTTGAAATAAGAGATACGTCAAACCTAGGACCCCGCTGGACCACGTGGCTGCGAGACTTCAAGTTCTACGCTGGGGCCATAGGGCTGAAAGATGAGAGACTCAAAAACACATTTTTTATGGCAGTGGATCCAGCAGTAAGGGACATTGCAGGCGAATTGATGAACGTGGAAACAGTAACATATGGAGAACTCCATGACAAACTCTCCCAATACTTTGCCCCACATACCAACATTGACTATGAACGCCACATATTCCATACCACACGGCAAGAAAAAGGCGAATCCATGGACAATTTTGTCATGCGACTCCACATTAAATTAAAGCACTGCGAATTTCACAGGTATTCGAATGACGAAGCACTGAGATCACAGGTAATTGCAGGATGCCTGTCGCAACCGTTCCGCAAACAACTCCTGCAAAAACAAAGATCCCTGGATGAGATCCTGGCGCTCGCTCGCATGGAAGCAGCAGTAGAGTCTCAACTGGATACCCTGGGCAAAGTCACCATTCAACAATCCGGAAGCAACCCAGATACCATTAACAAACTGTACGCAGCCCCCAGCCCTGGAGGCAAGCGCCCGGACACCACCTGCTACAGATGTGGCTACGAATACCCGCACATGGGTGAGTGCCCCGCCATGGGTCAACAGTGCACCTTGTGCGGGGGTATGGACCATTACAGAGCAATGTGCAAAAACGCACCAGGCCCCGCCACGCACAAACAACGTACCCAGGATAGACGAAGATTCACACGACGCAGCCCGCCGATCACAAGGAGGGAGGATGAACAAGCCACACCCAGAAGGGAGGATAGAGATTGCCCGGGTCCACCTCCCCGCGAGGACAGGCGGTCACATGAAGGATCCAGACGCTCTCAAAGGAGACGCTTTGTCCGTTACATCGAGATGCGCTCTCCCTCCAGCAGCGACACCCCATCATCAGAAGAGGACCAGAGGAAGAAGGGGTATGTATGGGCACTGAACACCACGGCCACCCAGCACAGCCCAATCCTCACGTTGCACGTTAACAACACCCCACTAAACTTCCTGATTGACACGGGTGCAACTGTCAACATTATTAGCAAGCAAGCCTACAAGTCGCTCACTCCACTACCAAAAATCAAGCCGACCACTGTTGACATTTACCCATATGGAGCGACAACGCCATTACCATGCAAGGGCGTGATCACGGCCTAGTGCACCCACAAGGAACATGCAGCCAAAATTCCCTTGCACATCCTGAAAACGGAAGCCAACAGTGGGTGCATCCTGAGCTTCCGCACAGCAGTAGCGATGGGGCTAGTACACATATTATATCAACTAATGGCTCACAAGTACTTTGCCAAGACGGAAGCCTTTGAGCAAATGTTCCCCAAACTATTTAGCTGGCTCGGAAAACTGAAAAACAGAAAGGTACACCTGCATTTCAACCCTAATATTGAACCAGTGGCGCAGCACTACCGCGGCATACCGATTAACATTCAGCGTCAGGTTGAGGAGGAACTGGACAAGCTCATCAAATTGAATGTCATCGAGCCCGTCTCGGACCCCACACCCTGGGTATCACCCATTGCTCCTGTACCAAAGAAATCCCCCGATGGGTCCATACGCCTGTGTCTCGACATGCGCAGAGCAAACATAGCCATTGAGAGAGAAAGACACCAGTCGCCCAGAATAACGGACATGATCCACCTGTTGCACGGGGCAAAAGTTTTCTCCAAACTGGATTTAACTAAAAGATACCACCAGATTGAAATTGCCCTAGAATCCAGATACATCACCACATTCGTGACACATCTTGGCCTCTTTCAGTATAAATGTCTAAGCTTCGGCATCTCGTCGGCAGCCGAGATATTCCAGGAGGAAACACACAGAGTGATCAGACACGTCCCCAACTGCCTGAATTATTCTGATGACGTACTCGTATACGGAAAAACACAAGAACAACATGACAGAGCACTGCATAGGGTGTGTCAGGCCCTGGAAGAAGCGGGACTCACACTGAACAAAGCAAAGTGTGAATTCTCCAAAGGAGCGCTGAGATTCTTTGGGCACATCTTCTCGGAAAAAGGGACGCGCCCAGACCCCTATAAAGTGACCGCACTGAACTCAGCCCCACCACCCAAAACCACGTCGGATCTACGCTCGTTTCTGGGCCTAGCTAGCTATTGCTCCAGGTACCTGAAGGACTACGCCACCATTAGCAACCCGCTACGGCTACTCACCCGCAAAGATGCTCCATTCACATGGTCCACAGGGTGTCAGCAGGCTTTCGAAAACATCAGAAATGCCATCTTGCATGCGGAGGACATGGCATACTTCGACGCCCAGAGAGACACCGAAATCATCGTAGACGCCAGCCCAGTAGGACTCGGCACCATACTGACCCAGAAAGATCACATGGACCCGCCCAACATCTACATCGTGGCCTACGCCAGCAGGAGTCTCACTGCCACAGAACAGGCGCACTCCCAAGCGGAAAAAGAAAGCTTGGCAGTCGTATGGGCGTGCAAGTACTTCCACCTGTTCCTCTTAGGAAAAGAATTCACGATAGTGACAGATCACCAGGCGCTATTGACCATCTACGGCGACCCAAGAGCACGAATGCCCCAGAGGATAGCAAGATGGGGCCTACGCCTACAAGATTATTAATTCAAGGGCGGTGCACCGCCCAGGAAAAGACGAAAACCCGGCAGATTACCTATCCCGACACCCCACGGGGTCAGCAGAATCACAGCCCTCCATAGCGGACATGTACATAAATTACATAATCCATCACCTGCAGTCCCTACCGGTAGGATGGCTGGAACTGAACAAACACTCGAAGCAAGACCCAGCACTCCGGATCGTGCGTCACTGCCTTCTTTCAAACAGGAAAGCTCTCATGAGACAACAAGCCAGGTCGGAAGCTGAAACAGTGCGTGAATATGTCAAATGGCTCGACCAGGTGCGAGAGGAACTGACAGTGGTAGAAGGCCACATAGTGCTCAAAGGTTGCAAAGTGGTGATCCCAAAGGAACTCCGTGAATGGATAGTGCACTTGGCGCACAAGAGTCATAGAGGAGCCACCAAGCGCCGCCTCCACCAAAAAGTGTGGTTTCCACAACTCGACAAGCTGGTGGACAACATAGTGGGGGGATGCCACATCTGTGCGCAAGTAGCGCTGCCTCCACATCCTAACCCACTACAAATGTCACTGCTGCCTAAACAAGTCTGGGAGGAACTAGTAGTGGACCTTTTCGGGCCTCTCGGGGGATGGCACCCATGTAGTAGTTCTCAAGGATGAGCACTCACGTTTCCCTGACGTGCAGATTGTGGAGAGCAGCGCGACTGCCAGCGTCATCCCGGCCCTAGACCGAATGCTATCAGAATATGGAATATCAAAGGTCATAAAGTCGGACAATGGCCCGACATTCGCAAGTCACGAATTTCACAACTTTGCCAAATACATGGGTTTTCAACACTGCAAGATCACCCCACGATGGCCGCAGGCAAATGGCATGGTCGAACGGTTCATGGCCAGCATTAAAAGAACACTCCAGATAGCAAACATCCATAACAAATGATTTGAGCAGGCCATCAACCAATTGCAGAGAGAATACCGGCACACACCCCACAGCACAACAGGGATATGCCCAGCGGATCTAATGTTCCAAAGACCGGTTAAGACGAGACTACCGGAAGATCCCAGGACACCCGAAATGACCAGGCTGGAACACGAAGCCAAAGACAACGATGAAACAGCCAAGGCAAAGATGAAAGAAGCAGCAGACCGCAAGAGATGTGCAAGAGAAGCACCTGTACAAGTGGGAGATGAAGTGTGGCTTCGGCAACCGAAGAGGAGGAAAGAAGATGCCACGTTTGCACCCACCCCTCTCGTAGTGACCCACAAGAAAGGCACAATGATTACTGCACAAGGAAATGACTGTTCGTCAATAACCAGAAACGTATCATATTTTAAACGCGTGGCCTCCAATCATAGGGGGACAGTAGAAATGAACAGCGAAAGTGAGGAAGAAAGAATGCGGGAGGAGCCATACCAAGGAGATGGAGAAGAATCCGAAGGAGAGCGAAACACTGAGCTCCCCGCAAGGGAGTGGGCCACCCCCAGAAGCTCAAGACGCCCACAGAGAAGTCTGGCTCATAGAAGAAATGGGGTAAGGACGCTGATGCTAAAAAGGGGGGAGATGTCCGCGAGCCCACACTGTTATGTGGGCGTGTCTTAGTTGAGGCCACAGGAGAGCGCGAAGGCACCCAGGACATGACGTTGGGGTTAGGGAGGGGCGGGCACAGGTTTCCGGCAGTTGCCATGTTTTTTAATAAAGAGCAGTTGAACCGCAGCTGGGCTCCATGTGTACTATTAAAGAGCCGGCTTTTCTCCGCCCTGTTTATGAATCTAACAGTCTTTCTCCTTTGTGGTCCTAGAATCCTGGGACACGTCTGCTGGTTGGCCTAGGATAATAGCAGTGGAAGACGGGGCCAGCAGAGTTCCGAACCCAGCCTCTTACTTCAGGGGCGGCCTTTGGAATATTTTGGGTGGCCTGGGGAAGGAGGTTGGGCCTGTTGAGGTCTGCTCCGGGTCACCGGGCAGCCCCAGACACATGTCGGGAGCACCCGACGGGGTACCTGAGGGCGGCGCTCACGCCGCGGATGATGTCCTGGGGATCACCTCACGAGCTCCAGATCACTGGAGGTCTTTTGTTGGCTGGGGCACCCAGCACACGGCGGCCCCGGCTCTCGGGGCACCCAGGCCGGGGTCATCCTCAATAGCCATGCTCACAAACAGTGGAGGTCGGCGTTGCCCAGCAAGGGCGCCGGCCTCGTGGTGGGCCCGGTCCTTGGGCCTGCACCACGCGGTGTTGCGCCAGGCAGGCGCACAGGAAGAACCACACCGGAGTCAAAGTATGGTGTGACTGCCGAGCCGGAAACGGCTCGATACTTTTATTAGGTGGGTGCATAGTGCCCCTCCTGGGTCCCTCCCAGGAGGGGCACTATGCAACAGGGCCCATTTGAACAAGGTGGATTGGCCTTGTCCCTGTGGTATTCGCTCTCTCTTGGGAACACCACCCTGTCAGTCCGGGTGGTGAGACCTTTCACAACACCCCATCCTGACACTGGGATGCCACATAGATAATTGAGGTGCATGCTGAGGGTGTGTGTTGTGCGATACCTGTCCTGTTAATGAGGCGCCACAGTGATGGAAGTACTGCTCTGTGGCGGTGATTTTAGCGCCCCTCCTGGGAACACGGTATCACAGATACAGGCAGGATCAACCAGGTATTCTGCTAAGAGGCTGCAGAGCTGAGGTCAGCTCGGCCCTCCTCGGTGAGGGTCAGGCTCCAACTGATTTAATGGTGCTATGCTTGTGCCTCATTTAACATTCTAAGCTTTATTTGAAGGGTCCCTCACGTGGCACAAGTGCTGAGGGACCGTCAGGTTAAGCCTAGGTGTGGATCTCGTGCTATACCACTTCACTTCTGTTTTTTTTTATATTTAACACACACACTCCTCACTATGAAGCCTCCCTTTTGAGAGCTTCAAAAGGAGGGCTGTTAGACACTCATTAGCTTGTGGGCTGGGAATAGGTGATGTGACTTTGTTCCACTTGTACTGCCTAAATAATTGCAAAAGAGAAAAGGCTGCAAGTCAGGTTAAGAAGGGTGGCTGCCGGTGAATAGGGACGTGAGGTGCTTGGCGCTGCTCCAGCACAAGAAAATAGCTGCCCTTCTGCCTCATTTTCTGAGGATGTAAGGGCATCCGAAAGGTGAGCAAAACTCCTTGCGGCAAGCAGTGATCAGAAGAAGACGACCTAACCCCTTCCCTGTTGAGCGCAGGAAGATTTCAGCCACCGTGAGAGAAACGGGGCGTAGCCCATGTATGCGGCTTGAGTGGGACTTGAAAACGTTATAGCAGGCGAGGAGAAGAATGGGGATGGTGCACAAATCAGAAATGACGGAGGAAGCCCTATGCTGTGACCGCCGAGTCGAGAGGGATAGGTTCCCTGAAGGAGTATCAAATACGCAACGAGGCACACCACCCAATAATAGGAGATAGCCCGACAACAGAACTACAGCAGGAGCAGCTAGTGGTGTGCGGGCTGTGAGAAGGCCCAAGATAACTCCTGGGAAACGTGGTAAGTGGCTGACAAGAAACCAAACGTTTCCCAGAGAGGTTGTTAATTAATATTTAATGAAGTCGCCACTGATAAGGAAGGAGACGTGCCTTACCTTCATTCCAGCAGGCTGTACACGGGGTAATGGCTCAAAGCGGGTTTAGCCACTCATGGTGAGAGATAACATTTCCCAGGTGGGTGGAAGACAATATGTTAACGGGGAGGCTCCGGGTCTCCGGCTGACAGTGATGTAAACGTTGTCCCTGAAGGAAATTACAGCAGCGCTGTGGTGGGAGGATGAGGTGTCAGCGCATTGGGGCCATTGAACTGCATGCTAAGTTAAAACGCCTTGAAGAGAGGAAAGTGTGATTTCTCAAGAGATCCGCAGCAAGGTTATGCTGTGAGGAGGAGCTACCAGAGCATGAGATTTTAGATTGGCAAGATCTGCTGAAAAACTTTGTGGTGCCTGAGATGCATCCATTAGGGATATCTGTGTGAGGGGTGCTCGCTCTTCATATGGTGCTGATCACGTAACAGAACTCAATTGGCTGGGAGAGATAGGGCGAAATAGACTGAACCCGGGGGATAAAACCTATTGGATCAGAGGTTTTCTGCTGCTTAAGATACCATGAGACTGGCTCGGGCTGGCAGCATTGGCGGGCATATGAAATGGATTGCCCCTAGATAGGTGAAAGCAACTTTCTCCGCTAAACAAGATAACGGGGGAAGATGGGTGGTCAGCAGCTTTAGAAGTGATACCGCAAACACGTCTGGGGCACTGGACTCTCTATAAGAAACCAAACAGAAATCAACGGAGAGGGACAAACACGATTTCTGAGAGACTGAGAAGAGGTTTTGATTGATCCTAATGCCAAAATCTAAAGAGAAGGGAACACAAGCTAAAAAGAGGCAACCTCATGTTGAGCAAGAAGGACAATTGGAAAGGTGTTGGAAACAAAGCAGTGATACAGGAAGAGGATATACTAAGCAAGACGCTGTGTGGAAGGGGAGCAGAGGGACGATTTGCAAGTGTCTGCACTGGCGCTTAGCAAAGAAGACCTCAAGGACTGTTTTTAGAGAAATGGAAGGGAGACTGGCATATAACTACCAGCAACAATCCATGTCGCTATGTGAGGAATTGAGATCCTCTTTGACTAAAATTAAGGGGGAATTGCAGGAGATGGACGAAAGAGTAGAAGTCACTGAGCAAGGTTTGTCAGTGACATCAGGGGAGGTAAGACAAAATAGCGAACTACTCGAACAATTGGTGAGAGTCTCCCATAATTTAGAAATACAGACGGAAGATTCAAGAAGGTCTAATATTCGTATTAAAGGATTAAGTGTAGGGTGACCAGACGTCTGGGTTTTCCCGGGACAGTCCGGAGAAATCACCCGACGTCCCGGGAGTTTTTTTAGTTTATAAACCCCGTCCGGGGACCTTTTTTGCCGTTTTGTTTTTGCTGGGACCTGATTTCGAAATCCTGAAATCGGGTCCCGGCGCAACTTTTCCTGTGAGAATGGGGGCGTGAAATGCTTTTCATGCCCCCATTTCCTCCCCTTTCCCCTCCCCGGCGCTCTCCACCAATGAGAGGAGTGTGCCTGTTAGCACCCCCCTCCTTGAGCCCCGCAACGGGCCAACGAAACAGAAGTAGGACTAAAGTCGAATGTGTATTTTCTTTAGTCCCACTTCTATTTCCATAGCCCGTCCGGGTTTTTTTTGTTGTTGAAAGTCTGGTCACCCTAATTAAGTGAGACAATTGGGAACACTGATTTTAGAACTATGGTGCAGCAATGCTTTGGGAACCTGGTGACGAACTCCAGGTGGATGACATTTGTTTATAGGCACGTTATAAATGCCATATCATATATCATTGATCGGGTTCACAGTGTAGGTCCGAGGAGAAGAGAACCTGATGCTAGACTTAGAGATGTTCTTGTTGCAATGACTTTGTCTTGAGTGTATTCTAAAAGCAACCAGAGCAAAAGGTGATGAAATTATAACCGGGACACAAATCCAATTGTATCAAGATTTGGCTGTAGCGATACTTCAGAAGTGACGAGATATGGGTCCAGTGACGCGTGCTCTGTTAGCGAAACAGATTCCATACAAATAGATGTTCCCATTTGGGTTGCTTTACCTTGGAAGGGGTGCAACACTGAATAACTAAAAGTGCTGAAGGATTGGCTTTGCTGAATATCAAGGAAGGGGGAGGTCCTGATGAGCGACGGTCCGGCCCTTCGGCTCAACAGGGAGTGCGACAATGGAACTGGTCATTGGTAACAGGTAAGAAAGGAGGACGAGGAGTGAAATTGACAGGCCCTCGAGGGAGGCAGCAAGGTGGAGGAGCTGAAAAGAGGGATGACGGAACCTTATAAAAAGCTATGTATTTTGAAACAAATGTAGGGCAAGGATGATTGTTATTGCTAGCCGAAGGGAAGCTCGGAGTGGGGGGGCTGGTGGAGAATGTCTTGGAATCTAAGGGAGGTGGTAGGATACTTCTAGATGGGGGTGACCCCAGGTGTGCATAGGGCCTTTGCTTCGGGGTGCTCTCCTGAGGGTATCATGGGATCAGAGGCCCAGGCCTGGGATGGGTAGGGCCGGGGGTGGCTTGGGGAAGGGGAGGTTAAAGGGGTTGGGGGAGAGCTCAAATGAATGTGTTAACTATCTTCGCAAGGGTAATTGTTAGATTGAAATAACGAATTCTCCTGTATGATACACATTTAAGGTTTTATCTTATAATGTCAGAGGGTTAAATACTCCTGGGAAACGTAAAAAGGTGGAAGCCATATAAAAAATGGAGAATGTAGATGTTATGCTACAGGAGACACACATTAGGAAGAACGATAAACAAGTTGGTAAACTGCTCATTCGCCAAAATATTCCAATCCAGTGCAGATGGAAAGATGAAGGCGGTACGGATAGGATTTAGAAGCACATTAAAGGCATCAGTGGTGCGATATGTAATGGATAAGGAAGGAAGGAAGATATCTATTTTTTCTGTTGCTAGTAAATTGGAAGACGTTGCATGTGGGGAAATAATATTCACTGGAGATTTCAACATGGCTTGGAATCCTAAAATGGATAGGAGAGAAGGTGTGGAGGTAAAGGAACAATTCAACCCTCACAGGCGCTAAATATAAGTTTTGAAAACTTAACATTGAGGGATGTGTGGCGTAGGAAGAGGGGGGATGAAAAGGGATATACCTACTTCTCACACATATATCAATGCTTTTCAAGAATCAACTGTGTGTGGGTCTCAGCTAGATTGATGGGGGAAGTGAAAGTGATACAGATAGGATCTATAGTCCTGTCAGATCACGCTCCCCTAGTGGTTCACTTTAGAGAGCGGGGACCTTGTGTGGGACTTTGGGCTTGGACAATCCCCAGAGAAGTATTATATGACAACGAAACAGCTGAAGAAATGAGAATTAAAATAGATGAGTATGTTTCTACAAATGGTAATCAGTCAGTCTTGCCTGAAGGAATGTGGGATGCTTTTAAAGCAGTGATACAAGGTGAATTTATAGCACTAAAAGTGCAGCGAGAAAGACAAAGGGCCAAATTAGATATGGATCTGGAGTCACAAATACAAGATACTCAAATGGCTATAGTCAAACATAGGAAGAGGACCTTACCCAATAAATTAAAGGAGCTGAATAGTCAGCTGAATATATTACGGACTTGGAGAGTAGAGCGATCACTGCTTCTAACTAAACAAAGATATTATGTCCGTGCTAATAAAGCAGACAAATTGCTGGCCCGCCGGCTGAAGGGGATGGTGGCGGAAATGTTAATACAGCCTGACGGGTCAATGGTAATTGGGACGAAGGAAATAACAGACAACTTTGCTCAATTTTACGAAACATTATACACGTCTAGTCACCCGGATTATCTAGGAATTCAACGTTATGTGGAGGGGATAAATATGCCTAAAATCACAATTGAGGCACGGGACAATTTAGATAGAGCAATTAGCGAGCAAGAGGTGATGGAGGCAGTAAAGGCGTTACCAACTAATAAAGGCCCAGAGGTGTTCCCGGCTATCTTTTATAAGAAATATGCTAGGGAATTGGTCCCAAAATTGAAGGAATTATTTAATATGATAGGGGCTAAAGGGGCAGTTACACCAACTATGTCGGAGGCGAGGGTGGTGGTGTTTGGCAAGTTTGGGAAAGATCCGACGAAATGCATGTTTTATAGACCCATAGCCTTGTTAAATATAGATGCTAAGTTGTTTACAAATATTTTGGCAAGGAGATTAGTGCAGCTCCTGCCTGATTGGATACATATTGATCAATCAGGGTTTATTTTGGGTAGAAGACATTGGATAATATCAGACGAGTCTCCCATTTAATTGAAAAGGTCAATATAAAACAGGATCCTGCCAGTTTAAAATCTTTAGACGCTGAAAAAATGTTTGATCACGTTGAATGGCTTTTTCTATTTTTTGTGATGGAACAGATGGGAATGGGGGCTACGTTTATTCGAATGGTACGAGGCAATTATCAGGATCCCACGATACGGTTGGCAATCAACAAGCAATTATCTCATAGTATAAAAGTGACCAGGGGCACAAGACAGGGATGTCCGCTTTCACTTCTCTTATATGCTATATATTTGGAACCATTCCTATGTAAAATTAGAGAGAGAAAAGATATAAGGGGAATTACATTTGGGGGCGAGGATCATAAAATAGCAGCTTTTGTGGATGATATGCTGTTGATGCTGAGGGAACCTGAACAATCAATATCAGCATTGTTGGAAGAACTGGTGGATGTAGAGAATGTTGCAGGTCTCAAGGTTAACACGGGGAAGTCGGAACTTTTGGAGTTAGGCTTATCCGAGTCACAGAAGCAATTATTGTCGTTTTACTCGCCATTTAAAAAGGCGGAAAGCTATATTGGATATATAGGGATTAACATAACAAAGAAGGTATCCCTTATGTTTGATGGTAACTACTCGCAACTATTGCAGAAGGTAAAGGAGGTCTTAGGCAAATGGTCTCTGTTGCAAATTTCCTGGTTAGGTAGGATTGCTGCTATTAAAATGGTAACCCTTCTGAGGTTGCTTTTATACATTTCAAGCTTTACCAATTAAAGTTCCTCTGTCGTATTTTAAGTCACTGAATAAAGAGATTAGGAGATTTCTGTGGCGTAATAAAACTCAGAGTATGTCACGACTCGCTCCCTTCGCTCCCGTTCCCACCACTTGGGGGCATGATTTGGGGTTTATTCCCTACTGGACTTTTCATCCGAACCTTATGCTACAGTGCTGTGATGAATGGGGAGCGCTAAATCCCTATTTTCCAAGCTACTTCCCTTCCGGATCCATTCCAGGTTTTTGGCAGCCAGCATGCTTCTTTAACCAAATGACTATGCTTCCCAGAATGCCTGGCCCACTGCTTCACCTCCACCCTTGCAGGACAAGGTTGGGTGGAGGATAGGCAACACCTGTGGCTGCAGGTGCAGCAATCAGCACACCTGAGGCGTGTGCTCGTTAAGCAGCTTTAAAAGCCTCAGTCTTACTTCAGTCCAGCGCTGGTCATCGTTTGCAGTGTTCCTGTTGTGACTAGTCCCTTGTTCCTTGTTCCTTGCTTTTGTACCTAGTTCCTAGTTCCTGTTTTCTTGTTCCTCCACCCTGGATTTCGGATTCATGCGCTAATTGATTTCTGCTCCCTTGATTCCCTTTTTGTCTTCCTCTGTTTGCAGGCAGCATTTCTCAGTGCTTTCCCCTTTTAGATGCAGCTCAGTTTGTCTGTGTTCTATATTTCTTTGACTCTGTCCTTTGCTGCTGTAAACCCGTATGCCTTAGCCTTCCTCTTAGATTAGCATCCTGTCTTTCCCTTGGAGGGGTAGGGGGAAGTTTGCATTGGTTATTTCGTTTTTCCCTGCTCCTGATCCTTATTTTCCATTGGGTTCCATTCCATGTTTTCCATTGCACAACTGCATTTATTTCCCATTTGAGATTTAGGTGTGGTGTGCGGTTGTAGCTTGCTCCTGTGTGAATGCTTATGATTTCCTCACTAATTTGTAATCACTATTCCAACTTAGGTATTTAGTTTTCCTCCTATTGCTGTTATAGCCTTTCTGGGTCCCAGTTTCATCAACAGGATTCGTGGGCTAGCTGACATTCAAGAGGTTTATCTCGTCCTCGTGAGTACTGTTCTTTAGTTCCCTTATTTAATACCATCAAGAGTGTTAGTTCACAGATCCTGTCATTGCTTGCCCTCCACGTGGGTTTAGCGCTATCAGTACCTGTAACAGCAATTGGGGGTAAGGCGCTTGCCGACTTTCCTCGCGGTCAGGTGCTTACCCCACATCCCTTTTCATATATTGGTTTTGTTGTCACACTCTATTTGCACTCCTGGGTTCTAGCATACATGAGTCGTTGTTCCTGTGTGCACGTAGTTTAATTCGAAGCTATTCACTGTGTGATTTAGTGCACATTTCCCTTGCCATATTCGCTGCCTTTGTACTCGCCTGACTAATCCTGACAGAGTAGCACATTGCATCCTGATGGCGGCCAGAGAGAGTGAGGGACTGGGCTTATAGAATTTTGAAAAATATTATGAGGCAGCACAGCTACGGATAGTCTGGGAATGGTTTACGTGGGGACACCAGTAAGCCTTGGGTAAAAATGGATAGGGCATGGTGGGGTCTTCGTTGGAAGGTGTATTGTGGCTAAATAGACAAGAAAGACCTAGAAACACACAGACTAGCCAGATTCTTGCGGTGGTTTTCGATATATGGGATCGTCTGTTCGATAAAGGTGCTTTATCCACACGCCCTTTGCCTTTTACCCCACTATTTAAGAACCCTTAATTTAAACCTGGGTTGGTACAGGGTGCATTTAAACAATGCCGGGTAGTTGGATGCACAAAGATATGGGATATGATACAGGGAGGGGATGTACACTTGTTTGAGGAATGTAAACAAATATTGGGTCTCACGGAAAAAGGTAGGATGGAGTATTACCAATTGAGACATTAGCTAGCAAGCTCTGGGGGTCGAGAAGTGGCGCAGCGAGAGCTTATTACATTTGAGAAATTCATAACTACACATTCAGGGAATAAACAAATGGTCTCAAAACTTTACTCAATATTGATAGAAGACGACAAGGGACAGGTCTTGGGGTATGTATATAAATGAGAAAAGACTCTGGGGATAGATCTGCCGAGAAGCTATTGGGAACATTTATGGAGGCACATTCCTAAATTTACAGGGTCTATCCAGATTAGGAAGGCATGGTATAGGGTTATGTATCAATGGCATTTCACAAATAAAAATTGCATAAAATGTTTCCGAGTTCCAGGGAACGATGTTGGCGAGAATGTGGAGGGAAGGGGGATTGGTGGCATAGGTGGTGGGAGTGCCCAAATTTGAGGTTGTTTTGGGAAGAGGTCGTAGATCAGATTAAAAGTATGGTACCCTCTGCAATAATTTGGTCACCTAAGGAAGGGCTGTGTGGTTTGTTTGACCCAGAGAATTGTCTACCTACCGTTTACGTTAATGGTAATCGCTGCTTGGTTGGTCATCGCAACCGTGTGGAAACAAAAGAAACCTCCAGGGGTAAGAGACTGGTTGATTAAATTATGGGGGTTTATTGCTTTAGAGTGGATAACTTACAATCTTCAAGGGAAACAGGACAATTTCGAAAGGATTGTGCTTTGGTTTTGGACTTACTCAACAGAGACTTTGTGCTGCAATGGTGTCAACATAATAGAAGGATATTGAACATTATGTAAACAAGTACATTTGTTGTTTGACTATAATTGTGAAAATGTTATGCTGTCTCTCCCTGGAGGTAGCAGGTGGGGAGTGGGAATGGGGGGCGGGGGCAAAAGGAGGGTTAAAATTGTGTATTTGGAAAATGTTAATAAAAATATATTTAAAAAAAAAGAAGGGGAGGGAGGCAGCAGGACACAAAAAAAGTGGGAAAAGATGGGCAGTGATTGGCTGATGGGCGGGGCAGAAGTTACATTATCTTGCACCACTTGGATCAGCTGAATAGCTGCAAAAGAAACAAGTATTGTCAATGCCAACAGTTTGGGCTTTTGCAGTGGCATGAGAAAGGTATCTAATAGCAGTGCCTGGCAAATACCTAATATTTATAAACAAGCCCAAACTGTTGGCTTTGCCAATGCTTGTTTTTAAAAGGACTTCAGTGAAGGACATGCATAGTGCTTATAAAACGAGTGGCTGAAGGCAGACCTGGATAAAACATTTGTATTACACCAGTAGCAGGTTTACAACTTCAATTAAGCCATGTCCCGGGAGGACAGCTCAACGGCAACGTGCTCGTCTTGAAAACAAGACGACACGAAGCAACACAGTTTCGATTCCTGGGTCCGCGCTTAGAAACCTCTGGGTATTAAGCGCGTTATAAATACGCAACTAAGAGACATATTCCTGTAACAGCACCTCGATGCCCCGGGCTGTGTGAGTGCTTTAAAAATGCAAATAAATAAATCAAATAAATTAATTCTCAGAAGACTGCTTTGAGAAAACACTGGCAGGCATTTCCAGTGCAATGGTTGATTAAAGCAAGCTCAAAGAGTTCCCATGAGGAGGTGTTTTAAGCAGGAATTGGGTGGGAGCGGCCATATGGATTAGCATGTCCATGGGCAGTCGATGGGTGGGGACATTTCCAAACATCTTCACGCGTTGTGTCCCCCCTCAAATGCCATTTCACCCTATCTGTACACTGATGCAATACTTTTGGCTTATAGGTGGCACTGCCACCTAATAGCCCAAACTAATAAGGTTGACAGGCCCATTTAGTGGGGGAAGGAAGAGAATGGGACAAGCAAAAAGAGCATACAATGGCAAGCAGTGATTGGCTGTTGAGCAGGACAGGAATCACATTATTTTGCACACTTCATCAGCTGGAGCACTGTGAAAGAAAAGAAAAACCTGGAAGGCAGTGGGGCAAGGTGGCAGAAGAAGGCTGTCCCTCATTGCCACTCTGAGCAATACTTCCACTTTTTTCCCCATTCCAAGTTGGGGGCTAGGGGGCACGTTGGTCTATGTGCATGAACATTGCATAATTACCACATCTGTAAATGTTAGGGCAGATATCTTTCATGGTAGCACTTGCAAAACAGCTTCAGGTATTTCTAGTGGTCATTGTAGTCGCATTCATTTTATTTTAAGACGGCTATAGAGCTTAATGGTTACATCCATACAGGGAGTTGTACAATCCAGAATAAAATGGGCACCTATGAAAGGGGTGGTCTATCTGCGCAGGACCCAGAGTTCTTCAATTGACGGATTCAGGCAGATTGGATCGGGTTTGGATTGAAGCAGTGCCTTGTTATGCAAACCGAATACTTTAGTGAAGTGTCTATAGCTCCTAAACATTCAGTAAAATGTCTCCCTTCTTATCTGAGCAACTGAGCGTGATGTGTGCAAGTAAATGAATTTTGGTTGGAAACTGAATTGGTTGTGCATGGTGTCGGGCTCCCACAAGGCTCGTGCATGTCGCCCATTCTTTTTCATATTTATTTGACATCTTTACACACTGAATCTAGGGTCTGCCTTCCAAAATAATGCAGATGACCCGCAGATTATCTTTCACTTGGATGGAGATTATCATTGAAACTGTTTTCAGCTGCATAGAATTTTGGATGGCGCAGAAATGGCTGGGTCTAAATCAAAGCAAAACCGAGATTCTTCTTGTTGCTCCACCTGGCATTCTTAATAAATCCTTAGAAACCTACAACGCATAGCATGAGTTTTGACTCCTCTCTTTCCGTGCTCCCCGCCACATTAAACAAGTTTTAAAGACTGCTCATTGTAATGTCGTGCCTCCTATCAGTTTCGTTATGTGGGAGGCTGGTTCAGATGGAGGGGAAGTGACATAATGGATGGAGGAAGTGAGTACGGGTTAGAGAGGTATAAAGTACGTTGATCCTCCCTGCGTCTTCATTGGCAAAGAGGGACGCTCTGTGGGATAGCGTTTAGAGTCCCGCAGTAGACCCGGGGACTCCAGACACAACAACTAGTCAACAAGGAAGACGGGCCCGTGCCACTGTAAAGACTGAAGCGGGGTCACCTGTACTCCTGCCCTCTATATGGCAGAGTAGAAGCACAGAGCACCCCAGCCAACGTTCTCCGTGTGGTAGCAATGGACACGCAACCAAGGCTTAAGCTCTCAGGAGGTGATACGGGCTGGTCCTTAAGCACAGTGTAGTTCCCAAGCCCTCCACAAAGGAATGTACACACACACTATGTTATGCGCTAATACAGTTCTTTATATAAATAAGGTTCAAGATATATACTTCAATTAATAACACACTTTGTACTCTGTGTATATTTGCCATATTAGAATTGCCAATGTCTATGTGGTACCACACTTAGCTATTAACTCCTTTAAAATGCATCAACTGTTGACAGTTCTAATGACATACAAATCAAACAGTAATGTGGATCACCATAGGACATAGGAAGGAAGACAAGTTGGGTTAAATAATGGCAGACTACTGACCCCCTATAGCCAGAGGCAGTTCTGGGTGAGGAGCACCCACCTGGGCAACCTTTAATAAAGAGTATTAACAAGCCCAATCCATTAATGTTAAAATAGTTTTGTTTCCTGGTCAAAAGGTTCAACGACCCCAATGTACCTGAGTTAGTAGAGTTTCTTTGACGGTTCGTTAACGATCCCTCGAGAGTGGACTCCCTTTAAAGCAGGAGCCACAGGGCATCGAGATTCCTTGAGGAAATGTGAAAACTGTTGTTGAAACAGCAGCTTCGACTATTGCAGTGTTCGTCGACGATTGATCATGGACGTCCTGCAAAGAGGAGGCGTGCGGTGCACCTTGATGTAAAGAGTTTGGTGCTGCAAAGAAGACTTGGTGAAGAACGTAGGCCCAGCAGCGGGCGTCGGAGGTCAGCATCGATGATCAGGAGTTGACTATGGCTGGATTTCGGATCTTCACTTGTCGGCGTCTTTGTGGACTTCGGGTGGTGGTAAACCCACCGGCGGATTCTCCTCGGTCATTGACGACCACGACTTTCTCCGGCGGGACAAAGCGCTGGATGGTGATGGCAAGGATGCCCTTCGTTCAAAATGTTCTTAGGCAAAGGTGGAGTGTTGCAGCTCTGCTCGTCGAACAGCAGAGCATCACCTGTCCGCGCATCTGGGCAACATGAATCGACGGGCTTCCAGCAGTCACGGAAATCCTCTGAACCCCAGTCGACGATGATGGACTTCAACGGCCACCATGTCCTGGTACTTTACTTCAAGGTTTCTCGACGGACCCCATATCCGGGCGACAGCCTTTCGGGACCGGCTTCCAGGGGGCCTCAATGAAGATCAGCTTCTGCACGATGTTCCCTCGTAGCTCGGGGAGAGGTCTCATAGCCAGGTCCTCTCTTGGATCAGTCCTTGACAGACTCGACAGCTTTTAGATTTCGTCGACTGAAGGCAGCAGCAAACTTTCTTCTTCTTGCTGAGCTTCAAGGATATGCAGCTTCGTGTTTCAACTTCAGCTTCTGAACAAATTGGGAAGTGAAAGGTCCACAAATATACACATCTGTCCCTCATTTATACTGCTGAGCGAAGCTCAGTCAGACAGTCAGACAGAGGGGCATTCATGCAGGCAGGCAGCCAATCAGGCTCACAGTGCATTCAGGCCATTCACTTCCACCCAGAAACCCATAACAACGAATGTGGATTGGGGCAAGCACCCAGCCTTTTAGCACACCACACTGCATTCATGTCAGTTTTGGGCATGGCTGTCTCATTCATTGTGTCACACACACAGAAACCAGACATCCATAACATGGAATGCATATTGGTCACACACTCCATTCACCCAGGTCCCACACCAAGGGTGTACCCACACCATACAGTCACTGGGAAGGCTCCAGCCAGTCTGGCCTGGACTTCCCCACAATACCATATATGGTTCTTCCATCCAACAGCCAGTCAGGGTAAGGGACAGAGTCAGGGCTTCCCAGGACTTTGGGGAAAAACAAGCTAACAGGTCATAGAAACCAAGAGGCCACAAGGGCCATGTTGCCTTCTATCAGGAATCCACAGATTCCTATGGCAGGGCCTGTGTATCCTAAAATGGAGGATACTCAGAGAACCTGTCAAATTCAGCATTTAGCTGCCACCAGCCTATACCCTGCTCTGTGGGCCACACACAGGTGACCAAAAACATACACTAGGTGTACAGGGTTCTACCCCCACTCATGGGTGCCATATGGGCATCCCAAGGGTCTCTGTTCACCACAAACAAAAAGAGGAAGCGCTGCATTGCCAGGAGTCCCACATGGACTTGTGTGCAGAAAATAACACAGAACGGCGGGTGCGCCGGTAAAAGGAGAGCACAAGGTGAGTGCCACAAAGCACACCCAGTCCATGCAGCCCGGGCATGGCAGTGATACCTGCCCATATGATCGATGCTCTCATTCCTGAGATGCGAAGCGAGCCCGGGGGGCAGCAGTGATTGAAAGCATGAAGAACAAAACAGTATAAGGCGAGGCCGAGGCATGGCAGTGATTGAGAGGCTCACTGTGACAGTCAGCACTCCCAGGGGGAAAGCCAGCTACAACGCAATCAATCCCATACAGAGAGCCGTCACTGAGCAAGGAGGTGAGACGACAACACTGAGAAACGGCAAAGCAAGATTTTGGAAGAAGAAATATCGGCCACTTTGGGGGCAACCCCACCAATGGCTGGCCTTCAAGGCATGTTTTCAAGACTTGCTGTCCATGCAACTGCCAGGACAGATTTACCTCACAGAAACAAGTAACCTGGGGGCCTGCTGGGCTAGATGGGTGAGAGATTTCAATATATATGTGCAGGTGATCGGCCCACTTGCCAAATACTGAAAGAAATGCCTTCTCACGTTGGGGGTAGGACCTGTTGTACGAGACATCATTGTTGAATTGCCGAAAGACAATGTGCACACGTTCAATGGCCTTTTGACCGCGCTGTCGGAGTACTTCACTCCACACACCAATGATGGCCATGAGAGACACGTATTCCACTCCATGACACAGAACAAATGAGAAACCATGGATGCATTTGTGATCCACCTGTGAATATGGACTAAACACTATGCGTTCAACAACTATTCCAATGAAGAAGCACTGAGATTGCAAATAATCAAGGGTGTGAATCAGTACAATTTATGAAGCAGCTGCTTCAAAAACCGAGGTCCTTGGAAGAAATCCTGGGACTAGCTTGTTTGGAAAGGGCAGTGGAGCATCAAGCCGAGGCCATGAATAAGGTGAAGATGTTAGCGACGACACTTGCCCTCATCAAAAATATTGCAACAGCCACACACTCACCAGGACAGACGTATCAATTCTGCTTCCGATGCGCATATGAATTCCCACACAGAGGTACCTGCCCCACGATTGGTCAACTGTGCTCTGCCTACAGAGGTGAAAATCATTTCAAATTGGTGTGCTGCATGTCGCACGGCACAAGGTGAAGTGACAGGCCCATCGATAGCCAGAATGCAGTAAGGTCGGCAATGGCACCAATGTCTCTTGCCACGAACATGCAGCACAGGGAAAACCCAACTGGGTGCCAGCAGAACCAAGAAGAAAGGAAAATGCTGGAAAGGCAAAGGAAAACACCAGAGTGGAAAACATCACGTACCTTGGCATCACGCTATCACCGAAAGGCTCAATGTCATATAAGATATCTGGTGGGACAATCTACCGAATTCCCCGTCGACACCGGAGCCATCATAAATGTAATTGGCAAGGAAATGTACAAAAACATCCCAAAGGCTCCAGGGTTACGTCCATCGCAGGTGGATATATACCCCTACGGATCCAAAATACCACTGCTGTGCAAAGGGTACTTTGAAGCCACATGTTTATACAAGACGCAGTTAAAAACGCTACTGATACACATGCTGAAAGTGGCGGCAGAACGAAAGAATGGAACAGCTGTTCCCGTCATTGCTCAAAGGCTTTATAGAGCCCGCAACGGGACCAAGGCCCTGGTATCCCCTATTGTACCAGTACGAAAAAAGGGGACAGGCTCTGTGTGGTCATGAGACAACCCAATCATGCTATTATGCGGGAGAGACATCAGGTCTCCCCTAGCCCCCAGATATGATACACTTACTGAACGGTGGCCAAGTCTTCTCCAAATTGTACCTGAACACGGGCTGTCACCAGCTTGAATTTGAATTGAGCCGTGAATCACGATACATCACCACGTTCTTAACTCACTTGGGCCTAAACCGTTATAAGAGACTGAATTTTTGGGTGTCCTCCGCAGCAGAGATCTTCCAGGCTGAAATCCACAGTGTCATCAAACACATCCCTAACTGTTTAAACTACAGTGATGATATTCTGTTTTCTATCGACAAGGTCATGGAACAACATCTTGGCGAGGGTCTGCATGGCTCTGGAAGCAGCACACTTCACCCTCAACAAGGACAAATGTGAATTCCATAAAGGAACACTTTGTTTCTTTGGGCACATCTGTTCAGCGCAGGGAATGATACCAGACCATGATAAGGTAGCAGCCCTCAACAATATACCACTTCCAACTAATGTAGAAGAGCTGAAATCTTTTCTAGAATTGTCCAGCTACTGCACCAGATACATAAAAGATGTTGCGACTGTCAGCGAACTACAAAGAGCTTTCATGAAGCAGCGCACCACCTTTCAGTGGTCCAAGGAGTGTCAGGAGTCATTTCAAAGCATTTGGTGGAGAATATCAGCGGACAAAATGGCATATAATGACCCAGTAAGACACACAGAACTGGCAGTAGATACCAGCCCTGTAGGTTTGGGCATGATCCTGGCCCAAATTGATGAAGACACGTTGCAAAGGTGACACATAGTGTCATACACAAGCAGGAGCTTATCCAAAACAGAGCAGTCCTACTCCCAAGCTAAAGGGATGGCAATCGTCTGGGTGTGTGAACACTTGCATCTCTTTTTATACGGAAAACCATTTACAATTGTCGCAGATCACCAGGCATTGTTGTTCCACCATGACACCCCTCAGGCACAGATGAGGCCAATGATCGCAAGATGGGGGCTATGGCTACAAGACTATGCATTCGACATAGTCCCTCGCCCCAGAAAGGAAGGCAATCCTGCCGATCGATTTTCTGTCAATTCCTTTGGTGAAATTGAAGACCCCAGAACCGTACATTGCGGATCGTTATATCCATTATGCCGTTCACCAGGTGACACCTACGGGGGTGGACAGCCTACAGATACTACAAGAATGGGAACAAGACCAGCCCTTCAAATTATAACAGGTTGTCTTAAGAAGGGCAGTAGAGGGGGGCGTGGCTTGGAGCGCCATCAATGTGGTCGCTCCCTTGAGGCCGCCCGTGGGATGTCCGCCGCCGTCAAATTCAAGCGGTTCTGATCGAGCATCTGAGTCGCAATTGCCACCTACAGCGATCGGAACCGATGAGGCACAACCTGGCCCACGATGACCTCCGAACGCAGGAGCGTTCTCCTAGAACTTAGCGGCCGAATCTCTCCCCCGTCACCATCCGAAGAAACCAAGATGGCGGCCGCGCCGGAACTCCACAACATACTACGAACCCGATGGTGACGGGGTTCTGGGGGGCCGAAGAAGAGTAGCGGACGGACCCGCCAAAACGGAACCAGCCGGACCATATCAGGGTTGCCCGGAGGACATGTGAGAGCTGCTGCGTGGGGCCTTGACCTCCCCCGCTCTGAAGCTCGATTCCTGCCACATAGGGGTTACGGACCCCCCCCCAACGATCGGCATACGGTCAGGTCGGCGGGGGAAATACGGAGGCCGCAAGATAATCCCTGAGAGCTACCCAGAGAAGCCTCGACCTCGCGGGCCATACCGCAGCGACACACCCCCCTCCTTCCACGCACCGATGGCCCGCCCGGTCCCTCTGAGATCCTCCATGCACTAGTACTTCCTGGGGCGCCCCGGCCCACTCGTCCAGCTAGCAACCGAGACTACTGCGGGATCACGGCTACTCCACCGGCTTCTCACTCGCACTCCCACGCTTGAACTTTCCTGGGCGGCTGGCGCCGAAAACACTCAACCTCCCACCCCTACAACGCATTAAACTCTGCGGACCCAGAGGAGGCTGAGTGCCATCCCCCAGCTTTGGTCCCGCCGCAACTCTTCCAGCCAAGTCCGCCAAACACGATCATCATGTCCAGGCAAACGAAGGTTAGCAAGGGCGCAGATATCTCCACCATGCTCACTGCATTAGATAAAAGCAAGAAGCAAGAGCCCCCCAAACTTACCCCACAGAAACAGCAGGAGGACGGGGGGGCCCTCGCTACCAAAGGGGGCCTGATAGCCTTCATGGCGGACATCAAGTCGGAGTTTCGCTCATGCCTCTCAGAACTCACCACCAAAATCGAACAGACAGACCAAAGGGTTACGGAGGTCGAACAGAGGCTCGGAGAAATCGAAGACCACTCTCGGGATCACTCTACCACTCTAGGGGAAATGCAAAGGGCCATTGACACCCTGCATCAGAAATGCGAGATCCTGGAGTTTAAACATGAGGACCTTGAAAATAGGGCGCGCCGCAACAATCTTCGCATTCGGGGGGTCCCAACCTCTGTCCCCCACAACAAGCTAGCAGACTACATGGGACGCTTCTTCGAGGCCCTCCTCCCGGACCTGGATAAATCTTAGTTCTTGCTAGACCGGACCCACAGACTCCGCCCGCACCGAGGGGCAGTCTCAGACCCCCCCAGATGTCATTACTAGGGTCCACTTCTTTACAACCAAGGAAGCGATTTCGGCGATTAGCCGCCAAGGGGAGGAAATTACTTTTCAGAGCCACTTCAAATTTACCAGGACCTCTCACCACTCACCCTTCAGAAAAGAAGAGCGCTCCGACCCCTGGCATTGTTCCTCCAGGAGCAGCAAGTCTGCTATAGATGGCTGTTTCCAACGGCACTACAATTCACATATAAAGGCACCCTACGCCGGATCAGTCACTTGGAGGATGCGGAGAGGATCATGCATCCAATCTCGCCCCAGGAACTCTCTACACCAAACCCGGAAGGATCTGAGGACTCTGGGCCGCTCCCCTCCCCAAAACCTAAACGTTCGCCATGGTCATCAACCCAGCGGATCAACAGAAAGAGATGAACAATGGCGCTCCCGCGCCCCCAGGTTCCAACAGCATCTTTCCCTGGCCTCTTCTGACCGGATCTGAACTCGGATCCACCACATAACGCTTAGACTGATGTGCCTTGAGGGCGGAGACGGCGGACCATACCCACGGTTCATACCCACTCCAATGACACTTTCCAACTTTCGTTCCTTGGAAACCCTCAGTACTTGATACGCGATGGGACAATCGGCCCCGTTGGCCAAGGGTACGCCCGTACTTACAATGTCGGTCTACCCACCAGTTAAAGTTGCGGCCCCCCGTTGGGGTTCCGCGTTAAAACCTCAAGTGCAGGATGGTACCACGAGATCTCAGAACAAACATGGCAGCTGAACCACCGACTCAACCCCCCCCCAACCCAAGAGACAGAGAATGGGACACCACTGGACCACCAAGTTCTGCGAATCCTCTCCCTAAATGTTAATGGACTGAATTCCCCTAACAAACGAAAGGCAATCCTATTAAAGCTCCAGGACGAAGACGCAGCGATAGCTATGCTCCAAGAGACCCACTTGCTGCCGGCGGATGTGATCTGGCTTCGCTCTCGACTATTCCCGCTTCAATTTTTTGCCTCCGGCACAAGCAAAAAGGGAGGCACGGCGATCCTCTTTAGGAAAGACTTGAACCCGCAAATCCTGGAAACTAAAATATGCCCAGAAGGCCGATACACAGCAGTCAAATGCCTCCTGTTGGGAGACCTATACACCCTCATCTCGGTGTATGCCCCTAACACTGGACAATCATACTTCTACGACTTCTTGGGCTCGACTCTCGCTAGTTTTGTGGAGGGTCAAACAATTGTCGGAGGGGACTTCAATGGGTTTCCCGACCCCACTAAAGACCGGTCACACCCCCAGACTCCAAGCGATTTCGCCCAAGCACTTAGCCTCCTCCGGCTGTTCAGGTCTTTGGAGATAATAGACTCATGGCGGGTGTTTCACCCCGACGAAAGAGACTACTCCTTCTACTCGTTCGTACACTGCACCTTCTCAAGGATAGACCTGTTCCTGATCTCCCCGCACACCTTCCCCTCAGTCAAAGAGGTCTCCATCGGCTCGAGAGCCATGTCCGACCACGCTCCAGTGTTCCTGGAACTCCGGGTTCAGGACCCCAACCTCAATAACCCACGCAAATGGTCCCTATACGATCCGATTCTCAATGACATGGGTACGAGAGACAAGATCGCGACGGGAATAAGAAACTTCTTTGACGAAAACCCAGCCTCGAACACTTCACTAGCGAATAATTGGGATGCCATGAAGGCAGTAATCAGGGGCTCCCTAATTGCTCAAGGAGCGGCCTACCACCGGAGCAGACGCCAGACCCGGATAGCTCTAGAGGACGAGCTAAGAGAGGCTGAGGCAATCCACAAGGAAAAAGGCTGGTCCCCTAAGACGCAACAGATCATGCGAACAGCGAGGAAAAAGCTAGAAGCCCACTACGCGGAACAAACCGCCCTACTGATGGCAAAAGCCAAACAATCATATTACGCAATGGGCAACAAGGCGAACAGGTTCCTGGTGGCCAAACTTGCCAAACGGAGACGCGTCAACACGATCGCAGGTCTGCGTGATTCCAAGGGGGTCACACGGTACTCAGAGCCCGAAAAACGACAGCTTGCGACAGACTACCTGACCCAAATCATGAAGGCAACCCCTCGGAACCTACCGCAACAGGTGGAATATCTGCAGAGGGCAGCGGTACCCCGTCTCGCCAATACAACGAGAGACGAATTGGAGGAGCCCATTACAGGGGAGGAGGTCGAGGAGGCCATTAAGTCGCTAAAAACACGAGCCCCAGGTCCAGACGGCTTTTCGACCAGGTTCTATAAACTGTTCAGGCCACAACTGACCCCCCATCTGGTGACCCTGTTCAACTCCTTCAGAGAAACAGGATCAGTCACCCCATCGATGCAGGAATCAACCACCATCCTCCTGCCCAAACCAGGAAAGGACCCAAGGAGTCTAACCTCCTACAGACCGATTGCACTCTTAAACATCGATGCAAATATATACTCAAAAATCCTGGCAAACCGCCTGAACCGCGTCCTCCCGAAGATCATCCACCCCGATCAAGCAGGCTTCATACTTCACCGGTCAGCTGGTGGCAACATACGGAGAACCTTGAACCTGGTGGACCTTGCCTCCCGAAACTCCCAAAAACTGGTTTTAGTGGCTCTGGACGCAGCCAAGGCATTTGATCGAGTAGATTGGCCCTTTATGAAACTCACCCTAGAGACCTTCGGCTTCAGGTCAACTTTTCAGACGATGGTTCTAGCCAACTATAATAGCCCAAGTACGAGCCTAAGAATTAACGGACACAGCTCAGCTCCGATCCCCCTGTCATGCGGAACCCGGCAAGGCTGCCCGCTGTCGCCCTTACTCTTCGCACTCACCATGGAGCCTTTGGCCCAAAGGATTAGGGGAAACAACCAAATCAAAGGGCTGCAGAACAGCCCCACGCAACACAAAATCGCCCTATATGCGGACGATGTCCTACTCACGATCTCAGAAGCCCACTCATCATTGAAACATGCGATACGAGAACTTACCACCTATGGTGAGGTCTCAGGCTTCACTATAAACTTCGACAAATCCTCGGCCATGGGCATCGGCCTCACCCCAGCAGAACGGGAGCCATTGACCGCGATGGGCCCGATGACATGGGTGAAGAAGGCCATCCCCTACTTAGGGGTCCACATCCCGGCTAACCCAAGAGACACATACAAAGCCAACTTCCCCCAGCTACTGAAAGAACTGGAAGGCGACTTGAAACGATGGGAGACCCAAGAGATCTCATTGCTGGGGCGCATCACAGCATGCAAGATGAACCTACTTCCCAGGTTCCTATACGCCTGCGCCTCCCTCCCAGTAGCGATTCCCACACCAACCGTCGGGGACATCCAAAGGAAAATGCTGAAATTCATCTGGAAAGGTAAGAGAGCGAGAATCCCTCTCAAAACGATGCTGGGGGGCTCCAAGCTAGGAGGTCTGGGGGTTCCGGACTTGCGGGCCTATAGTGTGGCAGCACAACTAGCACAGATTCAGGCATGGCAAACTATAACAAACCGCCCCAGATGGGTAGAGCTGGAACAATCACAAGTACCCCACCCTTACGATTTCTGCCACACATCCCGCTCCCCCTTAGAACACACTGGGGAGACCTCCTTCTATCAACTAAACACACCCTTAGCTCCTAGGACTGGGCACTAAAGCAAAAGGGAGTGCCAAGAGGACTGAGCCCACGCTCCCCGGTCTTCCATAACCCATCCTTCTCAACCGGAGCGGACCTCCGCAATTTTCGGAACTGGATAAAGGGCGGGCTGGAGACCATAGACCAGCTATATATGGGAGGGACACCCCTCACTTTCGTCCAATGTAAGGAAAAGTTCCAACTCCAGGAAAGGGACAGATTCACTTATATCCAGCTACGCCACTGGTGCTCACACCCCCAAACTCTGCAAGCAGCAACACGCCCGCCCACCGCTCTGGAACTTACACTGGGGGACCTTCCTACCTTCCGACCCGGGGCAGGGTATCCACCCTATATAGGTGCTTCTTAAGGGACTTCCTGTCCACAAAGACCTGCTGTATGGCCCAGTGGGAGGCGGACCTAGGTCATCCGGTCGAGGACCAAACCTGGGTGGACATATGGACCAGAACACACACCTCTTCCACCTGCATTACCAATAGGGAATGTGCGTACAAGGTGCTGCTCCGGTGGTATTACCCGCCCCTTCGACTCCACCACATGAACCCACAAGTGGATCATGCCTGCTGGAGAGGATGTGGCCACCCAGGCTCCTTCTTCCATATGTGGTTGGCTTGCCCAAAGATTCAACAGTTCTGGAGGACATGCCTGGAGAACATCACACAAATCACGGGAACGGCGATTCCTCTGGAACCTGAACCAGTTTTGCTGGGGGCCCCGATCCCCACGATCTACCTGCGCTCCGGGACCAGATCTAAGATATTGACACACTGCCTACTGGCGGGGAAAACGGTGTTGGCCAGGGCCTGGAAATCCCAGAAGGCCCTCACATATCCCAATGGTGGTCTAAACTCTGGGACATCCTGATTGCGGAGAAGGTGACGGCAGCACAGGCGGGAACGCTCCATCGCTTCCAGAATGTTTGGGGCCCAGTGCTTGAATACGACCAGCGCTTCCCCGCCCGGACCTATAAACCGATCAGGGCCCGATGGATCCTGAAACACCAAGAGAACCCTGAGGAAGACACATAGATGCTAAGTCGCGAACTGGGTAACCCAGGAAGAAAAATTCCACCTCCAAACCTGAGGGGTGGAGAGGCCAGAGGGAGGTGGGAGGAAGGAAGCCTGGTGGGGGGAATGAGGACTGGGGATCAAAAAGCCTGAAAAAGCATTGCTTGTAATATGTTGTAATATGTGTATTTACCATCCTGCCTTGATTTAAAATAAACAAAGTTAAAAAAAAAAAGAAGGGCAGTAGAAACATGCCAAGAAACTAGGAGAGACTGAGTCTTAAGATGTCCAAAACGACATCAGGTGCTTGCTGTTGGTGGGAGAGGAACTCTCTCTGGAGGAGGAAGGCCTTATATTGAAAGGTACCAAATTCATCATTCCCACCACACTGAGGTGGCAAGTAATTTTGTATTTTTTAAAATGTATTATGACTGGTTTATTATAAACCTTTCACATTTCCAAAATATCATAAAACATGATTAAATAAGTTATAATTCCACCTTTTATCATTTATCATCATCATCATCTTCCCTCTAAATCAGCATTTAAAATTTGTTCCAAAAATGTTATGACTGCAAGAATCAAGCTCGTCTTGCCCCGAATTAAAAATATATCCCACCGGGGGGCGTGGCTTGGAGCGCCAGCGATGTGGCTGCTCCCCTGAGGCCCGCCGTGCGAGGCCCGCCGCTTCTGGGCCCCTAATGCAGCTCTACGCCTCGATACCGGAGCCCGGCTGATCCTATGGACGTCGGATGGCCTGGGGCTCATACAGGCTGAAGCGGGGATCATAACGCCCAGCGGGGACGAAGTTATTCGCCCCGGCTTCCCGAGCCGTCTTCAGCGACGAATTCCCAAGATGGCGGCCGAGCTCATCCCCCGGCCCAGGAGGGCGAAGAGAGCTCCTTGAAGCCGCATCCGGACGCGGCTCAGCTCCTCGAGTGCCCGGGGCGCGGCGGAGTGGCACCAGCCCCCCGGACTTTTCCTCCGGTGGTCTCCCCGAAGCGGCCGCCGCGCAGCTGAGCCGCCTGCGGGGGGCCTCCGCTTCCCGCGCTACCGGCCCAGGCCTGCCCGCGGCTACCCGACGAAGAACGGCACAGACGGTGCCTATCAGGTAGGGGCTGCTGGGGGTGAGGACCCGGGTGGGGGGCTGGCCTCCCATCCCTCCGGGGCCACACGAGAGGAGCCCTCCAGACCTGCCACAGCACCTGAGGAGGGGGCCACACCACCCCCCCCCCCCTCCGTCCCCCAGCGGCCCCGAAGCGGGCTCCAGCCTCCACTCCTCGCTACCCGACCAATACCCGGAGATCCTGACCCCATACGCCGCATTCCTGGGGCGCCCCGGCCCATACCGATGTCTGGGGCCTCCGTCCTGGCCCGGGACCTGGAGGTCCCCTCCCATTATCATCCCCACCAGGGGATCCTGGCCTGGGTCCACGGGGGAGGCATGGTCCTGGCCTGGCCGCGTTGGGGGGTCCACAGCTGCAAGCCCCGAGGAGGGCCTGACCTACGCACCACGAACCAACGCCGCCCACCTGGAGCCCCGGCCTAAGGCCCTCACCGACGCCCCCCGACGCGGCTAGGCTAACCCCCGGGCCTGGCCGCCCCTCCGCCCCGGGCTACCCCTGACTCCGGAGGGGAAGCCCCCCCTCAGCTACAGAAGCGACTTGGCTGCGTATTTCCTGGGGCGCCCCGGCCCACTGTATCGCCCGCTCTTTCTCCCTGGCCCAGTCCCAAGCGGGCGCACAACAATCTATCTACCCACCGGGACCTACGCCCCACACATCTGCCCACCACCAAGATCTGGAGAGCTCACCCCCTTATTTGAAGCCACTGTGCACCGGCCAAGCTCGGAACCAGCATTCCCTCTCCACAATCAAGAGCCTTGACGCCCGACCACAGGGTGGGCCTTCCAAACCATCTTCCCACCCACGATTCGCCACCATGTCTAGACAGTCGAAAGCTACTAAAAACGTGGACATTGCCACCATGCTCACCGCTCCTGACAAGGGAAAGAAACCGGATTCAGCTAAACCCACCCCAACGATCTCCCAGGAGGAGGGTGACACCCCAGCTACCAGAGGTGATCTACTGGCGTTTATGGCAGACATCAAAGCTGAGTTTCGGTCCTGCATGTCGGAACTCACCACCAAATTGGAACAAACGGACCACAGGGTGACCGAGGTGGAGCAGAGACTGAGTGAGATCGAGGACCGCTCCCAAGACCAAACATCTGCTATGGGAGATATCCAGCAAACAGTAAGAGCCCTCCAAGACAGGTGCGAAATCCTCGAACACAAACAAGAAGACTTAGAAAACAGAGCCCGTCGGAATAACCTCCGAATCCGGGGAGTTCCGTCCTCAGTCCTCGACAAAAATCTTGCAGACTACATAGGAGACCTCTTCCAAACCCTCCTCCCACAACTAGATAAATCCCAACTGCTGCTGGATCGGACTCACAGACTGCGTCCGCGTCGGGGAGTAGACTCCGACCAGCTCCCAGATGTCATTACAAGAGTTCACTATTTCTCCACAAAAGAAGCTATCTCCGCTATCAGTCGGTCCGGAGATGAACTCTCCTTCCAAGGTCACCCTCTTCAAATTTATCAGGACCTCTCCCTCTCAACCCTACAGAAAAGAAGGGCTCTCCGACCTTTAGCCCTCTTCCTCCAGGAGCGTCAAGACAAATATAGATGGCTCTTCCCTACAGCATTGCAATTTTCTTATAATGGCTCCCTCCGGAGAATATCCCATTTAGAAGATGCCGCTAAAATCATGCAGAAATCCTCCTCCCCCGAAGGAACTACCTCCCCAGACTTGGATGCTTCAGGGAGCCCTACGTCAGCCTTTCCTCCCCAACCCAGGCGACCCTCATGGGCCAGGGCCTCCCGAAACAACAGAAAAAGATAGCCGGAGTCCGAGCGGCCCTAAATATCCTCCGCTCCTCCGGCGTCCCGGACGCCCGACGCCCTTTCAGCTAAACCCAGAAGCAGCAACTCCGGCCCAACACAGTCCTATGTTCACCCAGTGCGGCGGGCTTCTTTCACGGCCTATGCCCCCCTCCAAGGTCCGCTCCATTTTAGAGTCCTTGGATGCGTACGTTACTTTTTCAGATACAATTGGCCCTGTTGGCCTGGGGTGGGGTTACACCCACAATGTTTCCCACCCCGCCAGTTAAAAAGTTGGCCTCCCGTTGGGGGCCTCCGTTAAAACTGCAAGTGCGGTACAGATCGCTTCTACACCCTCTTCACGATGGCAGCTAATGGACAACCTGGAGTCCCCCCTCCATCCCCCAAGCATGGAACCTCTAGCTCCCCGATCCCGGAACACCAGCCGCTGAGATGCCTTTCCTGGAATGTTAACGGACTCAACTCTCCCCCCCAAGCGCAAATCGATTCTCCAGAAGCTACAAGATGAGGAGGCCGGAGTGGTGTTCCTTCAAGAGACTCATCTCCTCCCGGCAGACTTCGGTCGTCTCCGATCTAGCATGTATCCACGCCAGTTTTTCGCCTCGGGGAACTCTAAAAAGGGGGGCACAGCAATTATGTTCCGGAAAGACCTGCACCCCCAGCTCTTAGATTCCATGATGTGCCCGGAGGGCCGCTTCGTGGCCATCAAGTGCTTCCTACTGGGGGACCTCTACACCCTGGTATCGGCATATGCACCCAATTCGGGACAGGCAACTTTCTATGATTCACTGGGCTCCTCCCTCTCAAGCTTTGCGGAAGGCCAGACAATAATTGGAGGGGACTTCAATGGGGTTCCAGACCCCACTAAGGACAAATCCCACCCCCCTGCTCTTGGCGAGTTCGGTCAGGCCCTCAGTCTGCTGCGGCTCTTCAGAACCCTGGAGGTGGTGGATACATGGCGGGTGCTTCACCCCACCGAGAAAGATTACTCTTTCTTCTCGGGCGTTCACCGAACTTATTCCAGAATTGACCTCCTCCTATCTTCCCCCCAAACTCTCGCCCTCGCTAATGAGGTATCTATAGGCCAGCGAATTCTATCAGACCATGCTCCGATAATAATGGAATTAAGCATTCAGAACACCCACGCTAAGGCGCCACGCAGATGGGCGCTCTATGACCCGATCCTCGATGATATGTCAATCAGAGACAATATAACTACCACCATCAAGAACTTCTTTGAGGAGAACCCAGCCGCGGACACCTCCCTAGCCAATAACTGGGATGCAATGAAGGCTGTAGTTCGGGGATCCCTGATAGCCCAAGGCGTAGCATACCATCGAAACCGGAAACACGTCCGTTTATCCTTGGAGGAGGACTTGCGAGCAGCTGAGGAAGCCCAGAAAGAGAGTGGCTGGTCTCCCAGAACGCAAAGAGCGCTTCATTCGGCCAGGAAGAAACTGGAGGCCCATTATGCGGAACACACTGCGCAACTTTTGGCGAAGACCAAACAATTTTACTATGCCAAAAGCAACAAGGCCAACAAGCTACTGGTAGCCAAGCTAGCTAAAACAAGACGGACTAACACAATTATAGGGCTCCGAGACCCACGGGGGGTGATGCATCACTCCGAACAGATGAAACTACAACTAGCTTCGGACCACTTAACCCAGGTCATGACAGCGCCCCCCCGAGATCGGACGAGGCAGGAGGCATACCTGCGAAACGCAGCCTTAACGCGTCTCCCAGACTCCACACGAGAGTAGTTGGAAGCCCCAATAACAGATGAAGAAGTCGACGAAGCCATCAAGGCCCTCAAACCGCGAGCCCCGGGCCCAGATGGATTCTCCCCGAGGTTCTATAAGATATTTAAGCTCCAGCTCATCCCCCACATGGTGGCTCTTTTCAACTCTTTCTAGGTTTCGGGTTCCGTAACCCCCACAATGCAAGAGTCGGTGACGATCCTCCTTCCTAAGCCGGGGAAAGACCCGAGGGATCCGGCGTCATACAGACCCATCGCCCTACTGAATATTGACGCCAACCTGTATTCGAAGATTTTGGCTAACCGCCTGGCACTTATTCTCCCGGAAATAATCCACCCCGACCAAACAGGCTTCATTCTTCATCGAGCAGCAGGGGACAACATCCGGCGGACTCTGAATCTGGTGGACATTGCCCACCGCAACTCCCAAGGCCTGGCCTTAATGGCCCTGGACGCAACCAAAGCCTTTGACAGAGTCGATTGGTCCTATCTGGAATGTACCCTGGAAGCATTTGGGTTCAGCCCGACAACCCGAGCCATGATCCTAGCGAACTACAAGCAGCCCAAAACCATCCTCAGGATCAATGGCGCCCACTCAGCCCCGATATCTCTGACCTGTGGGACAAGGCAGGGCTGCCCGCTGTCACCCCTGCTCTTCGCCCTCACGATGGAGCCCTTCGCCCAGAAGATCAGGCGGAATGAGTCCATCAAGGGACTTCAGGTGGGCCCGTCCCACCACAAAATTGCTCTCTACGCGGACGATGTACTACTGACACTCACAGAAGCCAGTACCTCAGCGAAGCACGCCCTGGCCGAAATCAAGGAATTGGGGGAGGTTACCGGCTTTACTGTTAACTTCGCCAAATCAGTGGCCCTGGGAATCGGCCTCCGCCCAGAGGAAAAAGAGGCGTTAACGGGTCTATGCCCGATCGAATGGCGGGACCACTCGATCCCCTACCTAGGAGTTTTCATCCCGGCGAACCCAAGGGAGACCTATCAGGCGAACTTTCCCAAACTGATCAGGGAGCTGGAGGGAGACCTGAAGCGCTGGACCACGCAAGAGATCTCACTAATGGGCCGGATTACAGCCGTCAAAATGAACTTGCTCCCTAGGTTCCTCTATGCCTGCTCGTCCCTATCGGTGCCTTTCCCGGCCCAGACCCTCCACCACTTACAGAGGAAGATATCGAAATTCATATGGAAAGGCAAAAAGGCCAGGATCCCCCACAAGACCCTGATTGGTAACGCCAGGCTAGGAGGCCTGGGGGTCCCGGACCTGCAGGCCTATAGCGCAGCGGCGCAACTATCACACATACACACCTGGCAGTCGAGCACAGCCCGCCCCAGATGGGTGGAACTGGAGCAAGCCCTGCTTCCGCTCCCCCTCCGGTTCCTCCCTCACATCCAACCCTCCCTCAGGGGACGCGTTGGAAGGACGTCCTACTGACAACGAAGCAGACCCTAAGCTCCTGGGACTGGGCTCTAAAGCAGAAAGGAATCCCGAGGGGCCAGAGCCCCCTCTCGCCGATCTTCCACAATCCCAACTTCTCCCCGGGAACTCATCCCCGCAACTTCCAGAATTGGATAGACGGGGGCCTTGAAACCCTGGGGCAGATGTACTCGGAAAACAAACCCCGGACCTTCGAACAGTGCAAGGAGACATTTCGGCTTCAAGAGAGGGACAGATTCACGTACTGCCAGCTCCGCCACTGGTGTTCGCACCCCCGGACCCTCCAAGCGGCAACTCGCCCCCGACTCCTCTGGAGCCAACTCTCGCGGATCTGCCGGATAGAGGAAGAACTTCAGCCATATATAGACGCTTCTTGGGGGATTTCCTGGTGGCAAAAACCCGATGCATGGCCCAGTGGGAGGCGGACCTAGGCCACCCGATTGAGGACCAAACATGGGTGGACATATGGCCCCGCACCCACTCCTCCTCCACCTGCGTCACCAACAAAGAATGTGCATACAAACTCACCCTGCGTTGGTATTACCCCCCTCTCAGACTCCACCACATGAATCCACAAGTGGACCCCGCCTGTTGGAGAGGCTGCACTCAGCCAGGCTCTTACCTTCACATGTGGTGGACGTGCCCCAAGATCCAGCAATTCTGGACCAGGTGTCTCTCAACCATTGAACAAATCACCGGCTCCGCCCTCCCACTGGACCCTGAAACAATTCTGCTGGGGATCCCGGTCCCCGGAATCTACCCCCGCTCCGGCAACAGGGCTAAGCTCCTCACACAATGCCTCTTGGCGGGCAAGACAGTTCTGGCCCGTTTCTGGAAGTCGCAAGATGGCCCCTGCCTAGCCCACTGGTGGGGAAAACTGTGGGACATCTTGATAGCGGAAAAGGTCACCGCAGCGAGAGCAGGGACTCTGCACCGCTTCCAGAATGTATGGGCCCCAGTGCTGGACTATGATCAGCGATTTCCCGCAATGACGTTCAAACCAATCAACGCCTGTTGGGCCCTGAGGGACCGGGAGGGTACACACCAGGCGGGGGTGATAGACTGAATCTCTGGCCCGGGAAAACCGGAATGATGGGGGGAAAAGGACACACAGCCAGAATCTTTCTTTTGCTATGTTATACTGCCATCCGATACTGTTTGTAACCTATACTGCCTTGCTATAAATAAACATTTTTTAAAAAAAAATATATCCCACCACGCCTGTGCCAATAATGTCTTAACCGCTTTAATAAAGGGCTCCAGATATCGGGTTCTTTCCCCTGTTAAATTCCTACAGCCTACTACCAAATGGTATAACGATTCACTGCCACCAGTTACAGTTGATTTGAGCCTGCAAGATCTGTTTACGAGAGGTCAATACTTCTGTGGTCAGGAGAACATTCAACTGTAATCTCATAAACAGATCTCGATACTGAGATGATGAAAACCTGGACATGTACACACAGGCAATTGGTTAATTTCTCTCCTTTCATGATCAGGTTTTAGCGATGGTTTAAATGTACTTCTTATTTTCTGTGTCTATGCAATCCTGGATTAGCAATTTATTCTTAACCATCCCGGGATTCACTATTGGCATATCAATTGAGGTTTCAACGGATTCTTAACAGCCGATACACCCCGGTTTCCAGGAGCCCACCTGGTTTAACATTATTTGTGTTCCTTACAATCTCAAAAGGAGGGAGATGATCTGTCACAACAGATTTCCTGAGCAGGGAACTAGATTTCCATAAGACAAAAGACTCCATAGACGGCAGCCTTAGTTCATATCTGATAGAGGCCATCGGTAGGCCCTTATCTAGCCTACAAAGCCCTCCTCCAGAAATATCCCTCCGGGATCCCCCATGTTTGCCAGGCAAGATTTAACATTGCTTCTGCACAATATGTTAGAACATGAACAGCCTTTTGGTTGTAGAAGGTCAGAATCGGGATAGCTGCATATTTCCCTTACCGTTTGTGCAGGGCCACCCCTTGAGCCACCAACCTCTTAACTTTCGATCTGAGTGTCGTGTACCATGCCTTTTCATTCATACTCCAATTTATCACCACCCCCAAGTATGTGATTGAGTCTACTTGTAATAGTTTCTCTCTTCCTACAACCCACTTATATCCTCCTTTGTGCTGCTGACAGGATTAGGATTTTCGTTTTTTTGGCATTCACTCTCAGCGCATTCTCAATTATATAGGTCATAAAATGATTTAACCTTTGCTGCAACCCTAATGGGGTTTGGTTAATAATGACCACGTCACCGGCGTATAGTATCCAGGGGTTATAGCAATCATGTATTTTTCGTGGGCAAGGCCTTTATTGAATGCTGGGAGTCACCCAGGTCAGACATGTATAAATTGAACAATGCTGGTGCTGGAGGGCATCCTCGCTTTAAACCTCTGGGTGTGTTAATTCTTTGGGAAAAGGCTCTGTGCATTGTCAATCTAACCTGTATAGAGATCCCAGAGTAAAATGCTTTATTTGCCTCTACTAGATCTCTGGGGCATTCCCAGCTTCAAAGTTTTCCCCATAACCTCTCCCTGCTGACACTGTTGAACGTTTGCTCCAGGTTAATAGTGTTTAGTTTCCACAGTTTCAGGATGAAGAGGTTTTGGGTAGTGCCCACTCTTGTAGCAAATCCTATTTGTCTGCGGCCCAAATGCCCAGCTCCAATAACCCAGACTTTCAAGTCATGCAACAAGATAGACGTCAAAATGTTTCCCAGAATGTCCAGGAGGGCAATAGGGAAGAGTTATCATCCAATCGCCCTTCTTGAAAACTGGGATAATTAGAGCTGTTTTCCATGAACTGGGAATTTCTCTGGCCGCCATAACCTGACCTAATACCATGGCAATAAAGTCAGCCCAAGGGCCTATTGCTTCTTTTAACATGGAATTGGTCAGCCCAGGGGCCTGTGAGAAATTCAATTTTCCAATTAAGCCCTGAATGTCATCTTTGTCGATTGCAAAGGCCCATGTTTTATTAGAACATGTCTCTTCATTGTTTCCTTTATAAGGAACCGGTGTAAACTGGGATATCCATGCTTCGTCTGAGACTTAATTGGATAGTAATGCAGATTAGGCCCATCATTATTTAACAGTTCCCATAAGTGCTGAGTATTGTTTTTACATATAGTTTTTAGCATATGCTCCTCATCATGCTGCGATCTCATGGCTCTAGAAACAATTAATCAGTTTTGATACTGTTGTTTGCATTTTTTCACTAAGAGCCCATATTCACAATTTTGAATTCGTTTCACTTTCCTTGAGTGATTTCTTTGCCTCCACCACATCTTTGTTATATATGTGGATCGGCTTAAAGTTAGGCCTCCCAATGTTCTGTCTTTCTTCTACAAAGTCTCCCAATACCCATGCATATTCTATCCCACTGTTGTGGTCACACAGGTGTTTATTAAGTTTAGCTATGATTGTTGGTACCTCAGATGGTGTTATCCTCTATCTATTCCACCCCCGTGTGATCTCTATCGCTGGGTCGTTATATAATTTACTGGGTCCTGATTACCGTTACACCTTATTTCTAATAAGTTGTGATCGCAAGTTAGCATTGGGATCACCTGGAATATGTCCGGTAAGTGGAAGATGTTAGCAGAGACAAAAAAGTAGTCCAGACAGCCTTTCTGTTCACCCCTAGAGCAAGTCCATCTTCCAGGAGATGTCTCCCTTGGTTTAGCCATTTAGCATGTGTAGACCTTGATCAGATGTTTCTTGAAGACATAATGCAGCTCTGTCATGTAGTGCATTCTTACTTAACAATTTTCCCTGATCATCTAGATATTTCATGTTTTGATCCCCACAGATAATGTATGGATCTTCCAGAATGTTATGTCTCATCCATCAATTCCGTTACAGAATCAATAAACACATCTTCCCTACACATAGCCATATTCCAGAATAGGTTGAATATCATAAATAGTGTTTTTGCATCACAATCTTTCTTCTTTCTCTCTAGAATCAGCATTTGGGTAAAGAGGTTATGTTTAAATACTTTTCTCACTGAAATCCCCTTTCCAATTTTTATTAATGTTACTAGGCCAGAGTATGGTCTTCCGGCCAAACCTTTTTGTGCTTGATTCAAATGAAATACAAATCAATCACAAACTGGCTTAGACCTTAGCCATGTCTCTTGGAGGCATAGAATGTCATATGTCCCCAAACCAAGTTCTTCATTGTTAAACAGTTGAACAAAGCCATGTGAATCCCATGATCCTATTCGTAGTGTGGGGGCTTTATCCTCTACCTAGCATTAGTTATCTCTGGCTAGCACCTGCGATCCCGCCAGCCATGACCAATCTTGCTCAGCCGAGTGCAATGAACTTGTGTCATCATCCTCTGTTACTTGTCATTGTTGATCTCTTGTACATTCAACCCTCACTCTGATCGGCAAGTACTTTTTATTTGCCACCTTAATAGAGTTATTTTCCAATATCTTTGGCCGAGTGTTGCATCACCTCCTTTGTAGGCTCCAGCTGAGGAAGAGCGTTAACATCATCATAATGTTCTCTATTCACCCCTTTTTGATTTCTCAATTCAGACCCCATGGTAGCAAGTCTAAGCCTGCTTCCATAAGGCTAAGAGCAGAGGCCAAATGGAGAATTACCCAATCTAACTGTTTGTCATTCACAAATGGCACAATATGGATGTCATCTGAATTAATGTGTCTTAGTTTAGGGGTGTGGTGCAACAGCTTCAGAACGTTTCTTCAGTTGAAGATCAGATTGTCATCCATAGGTAACAATCTCTCCAATATAATTGCATTTTCCAGATGTTGTTTTTGATGGTACTTGTTCAAGATGTTAGATGGCACGGTTTGCTTTGGAGCATTTGGCTTTAATTTGTCCCGAGTTGTTAAATCAGCTTCCCGAATAAAGGCCAGTCTTTTAGCTTCCATCATCAAGAAGCTCTGGATGTACTCTCTCTTTCCACCCAGACCCCCCCACCTTACTTAAGGGTATGAGGGAAGGAACAATTTCCTCGCTAAGTCCCGTACCTGCAGGCTCCATAATCACAGGTTCTTTAAGGACCTCATCTTCTTCATAGATTGTAATTTATTTTAACAGGCCACTTAGGAATAACTCCTCTAGTATGATCGCCTCCTGATTCTCGTCATCTTCCTTCAAGGGACCAAGAACCAATTCTGGGCGTCATTCTTCATCAGTGTAATCCCTACTCTAAGCTCCTCCCTCTGTCTATGGAAATCAGGCAACTTTGGCCGTCGATGTCCTTAGATTCCTCAAGAATGCTCTACCCGTTGGACTTTGGTCTATGCACTACTTGGATATGTTTAGATTTATTTTGGTTGGTGGCCTCCCTTAGGCTTCTAGTTCAATTCAACTAGTCTTTCCTGTTCTTCAAATAGTGCAAAGTATTTGATTGGAAGGTTTTTGGTCTTTTGAGCTTTCTGATTTAACGTTGAATCACACTCTTTCGGGGGAGTTAATTTCGTCAGTGAGCTTTGCAGCACTCCATCTTTTAGCTGAGGGTCATCGCCTTGCTTTTCACAGGCCACCTCCTTGTGGCCTTTATCTAGTGTCTCTTGTCCCACTAGACCAATGGCTTTGAACCCAACAGGGGCCCTTAAATCAGTAACACGTCATACAAGGATGGGGATGCAGAATAGCTCTGACACCAAATAATAAGACCGACTCGGGAAGTTGGCAAAATGTCTCAAATTACTGTTTTATTTTCAATGGTCTAAAACAGGGAGTTACAACGGACATCAACGCACGTCCCACAGCATAAATCTCTCACAAGAACTCGAAGCATTTATTAAAAAATTACATTTATATAGTAAAAACTCGTCATACGTGACGTCATACTACGTGACAAACTAAGAAAACATATGAGGTGTTGTGGTTAGTTCAAGAGGAACATCTAAGTATACTTTCTATAAGGTTTGGGTTGTGATTGGGTCTCTTCAGTCAGGTGGACAACTTATGCCCACCCCTAGTGCAAGTCATCTTCAACAATTATTAAGTACACGGCATATCATTGGCTCTCAAACTATAAGGCCGTTCGTTATGTGGCCTTCTACAATTTGTTGCCATGGTCGTGCCCTTCTGGAACATTCGGCTCACTAGCAGCACGTGAGCTTGTACCCCAGGTGTCAGTGGGTGGACTTGACCACATCTACTCACCCAATTAGCCCGCCATCCTCATGCCTTCTGTCGTGCAGATTGTCTTTGAACTTGGCCTAGGAAAGTATCCTTGCTCCTGAGAATACACGGGAGTGTGAGCACGTTCTTATCTTAAGTCTGGTGCTGCATGCCCAGTTTCTATTTCCATCTAACCCATGTGACAGGAGACCGTACTTTGACTCCCTTTCTCGCATTTATTAGTATTAATTGAAAGAAACTTAGCACTCATGGGCCCTCATGCCGAGGTTGGTGGTAGTCATGGCGCTATTTGCGCCATGTCTGCCACCAATAACGGTACCGTGTCCAGTTTGGTGCAATGGGGACCTACCGGTCTAGTCCAACCTTGGCGGGACTGGTAAATCCCCATTCACCAAACCATTCCCCATTCCCATTTGAGCCCCCATAGGGCTCAATGGGAATGGGGAGGGCGCAAATAACGTGCCGGCGTATGCCAAGCCCGTTATTTGCACCCAGGTCCCTTAACGGGTCCCGTCCTGAACATCTGGTCAGACCAGGCGTTAAGGAAGTGACCTGCTAAGGGACCTCGTAGTAGGGCGGTAAGGGATTACTGGCACCGGTCTCCTTACCGGTACCCGGTATCCCTTACCGCCCTACTCGGAATGAGGGCCATGGTGTCTCTTCCTTGCACCTTAATAAGGGATGGTTCCGCTTCTCACGTTCACTGTTCTTCAAGGATATATAACCTGTTCTTGGCAGATCCAGCCTTTGACACCAGGCCAGACAGCCTTCTCGGTCTTTCCTCAATCTTCCGCTGCTTTCTTGCTGCGACACACTCATAGCTATTAATCCTTCTTTCTTTATGGGTCTGAGCTTACTAAATATGTGACACTGATGTCCAGAATTCTATATATTGGCAGCACTGCCTGCAGCCTATTAACTACATATAGCCAGACTTTATGATTACTGTGTTGCTCCATTGTACAGTTACAAAACAGCTTGCATTTTCTGCAATGCTCTTCACACGTGCAGTCTTCATTCCGGATATGAAAGTTTACTCAATTCTTTATTTTGTCATCAGATTCTACAAGGTCTATGCATTCTCTTCTTAGACCACTATTTTCAGTGCACCACGCTTACTTCTTATGACGTCACCAGCTTCTCTTTCTCTCAACTTAATATTCCTTTGCGAATCTCCTCAAGGAGACTGTCAGGTCTACGGGGGTACATCATATGGGGTCTTCTCAATGGATACCTTGCCTCAAAGGCTCTTCGTGGCATAGGCACCATTAATGGCGTTGCACATGTTTCTAGTTCCGGTTTCCAATATATAGGCAAAATGGGGGCGGGACTTCCTATAGAGGCATTCAGCTGCTCCTCTACAGTTTCTGTGTCTATTATTGGCGTAGATCCTTGCTCATTCATTAGAGTATCACTCAAGTGAGCTCTGCCTTTGGGTCGATTAACCTGGATTTGTGAGGCTGGCTCTGATTTCTCCAAAAGCCCTTTATTCGTCATATTTGTTTCTTTATATTGAGAACTCATCTACTTGCAGTCTTCCAGAGAGCGGCCAACAAGGTATTTTTATCCAGTTCTTCTCTTCTCGTTGGGTCACAAAGTCAATTTTGCCATTGGGCCGATGTTTACGCCTCTTTATCCAGTCTAATATGAACATTGGCTACGAAGCTTTCCAAGAGCATAATCATGGACTGAATCATCGCTATAAGGACTGCCTGATCTTTAAGTTATTCGTATAACTTCCAAAATGGGGCCAATGAAATAGTCAATGCGGTCATTATGTTATTTTGCAATTGTGAGGCTGCCACAGGTGAGAGGTAGGCTTCATGCCAAGATTTGCCAGCCTGCAAAACAGTTGCTTTCCGACTCGTCGGAAGACAGAGAAGAAGATTCAATGGAGAATATCAAGTTTTATTGAACTGGCACATGAAGGTCACAGGGACATTTCTTGACGAAATGCGTATTGTGCCAAAAAAGGGTGGTTCCCGCAGCTTGACATGCAGGTGAAAGAGATGTTAAAGTCATGCCCCATGTGTAGTGTCATAACACCTCACACACGTCCAGAACGCCTACAGATGACACCATTGCCTGAGAGTGTGGGATGAGGTGGCATTGACTTCTTTGGGACGATGGGAGGGGGGCAGTATTTACTGCTTACAGTGTATGTCCACGTCCTCGTTGGCAAAGAGCGACGCTGTGTGGGATATCACTGAGTCCCGCCGGTGGACCTGGGAACTCCCACACAAAACTCATTAGTAGTTAATGTTACTTAAACAAATTAGACCTATTAATCAGAACAACATTCTGCCACATTAGCACACGCTATTGTGGCCTCTGGACTTGACTATGGTAACTCCCTGTATGCCGGTGTGCCCGAGTCCTCCATTAATCTTTTACAGGCTCCTCAGAACACCATAACCAGGATTACCACAAATACACCTAGATATTTCATGTCTCCCATATACTATGCAACTCACACTGGCTGCCAATCAAGTGCAGAATTACATTTAAACTGCTTACATTGGACCACAAAGTCCTGCATGGGTCTGTACCCCATTATCTAAAACACCGGCTCAAGTGGCGCCAATCGGCGCGGTCCCAAAGAACCACTGCTCGTGACAGCATGTACACACATCGCTTTTAGCGATCTAGGCCTTTCGGAAGATCCAGTGTAGTTATTGCGTCCAAGCTATGAAAATCCCTTGCTGGACCCCTGCGGGGGACAGATAATTGGTCTCTTTCCGTAGAAAACTGAAAACCCATCTCTTACCGAATTATCTCCTCCTACTGTATCTTGTCGACATTCTGTTGTGATTGTAGTACCTCACAATATCAAGATCTACACAGATCCGAATGTCCCCAATGAGTGCGCATGATGAAGAATTCCTGGGACGGGTTTCATAGATTAATTTTACATTCCCCTGGCGATTAGCGATAGATTTTGAAACAGTAGCATGTTTTTTGGCATTAGATTGCTTGATAGAAATCTCTTGTTATCCCTCCCATGAGCATTGGTTAGTTTGGTCAGATTATCTCCAAGTGAAAATGTCTCCTTTGATGAGATAAATATGAACAGATTTGGGGTGTTGTTAATGATCTGTACGAATGATTATACAAGTCCCTTTTTCCCCTTCTTTCCCTATACTACTGTGTATGTATGTTCTACAACTGATGGATTAAAATGCGGAAATGTCACATAGAACCTTAATCATGTGGAGTGAACATTTTGTTAAAAAAACAAGAAAGCCTGATTTTTAAAGACCGCTCAGAGACCGCTTAGAGCAGTCTTTCTAAATCAAACTATCATGCCCCTGCTCGCTGCACCCCAGTGCGGGCAGGGGCTGATTGACGCGGGACAGAAAAGGGAAGTTGGAGGAGCAAGGTATGTGCGTTTTCTGTTGTTCATGTGTGTGAGTACATGACTGTATGAGACAGGAGGGGGAATGTGTTAGACTGGGAAGTGGGTGGTGGGGGATGAAACTGGGGGCGGAACTACCCGATTTTCAGAAAAGCCAGCAGGAGAGGGTGGTGGTAGAGTCTGGATTGGCAGAGGGGATTGAAAAGGTCATATTTCAGCATTTTAAAGGCCACACAAAATCCCCCGAAAAGAATTAGTCTTTTTGGTGTATGGCCTTTAAAAGGCAGAAATATCACACAGGACCGGATGAATGCCTCCTTCCTACCCCAATCAGAGGCTTCTTCGGGCAGCGCATTTCTATTGGCTGGAATGTAAAGACCCCCGCCCAAAAGTAGATTTGGCGTGCCAAGCAGGAGCCATCTTCCTGTGGACATCTGCCACACCCCTCAAGTTCCAGTGACATCACCTTGTGGCATTAAAGTTATTGAACCCACCGATGATGAAGCGCATTGTTCGGGTCCCACCGTTATCATGACTACAGAGCTAATGATTGGACAGGCCCCACTGGACATGCTGTATTATCTAATATTGGCCTATGGATGGCCCACATTCTGATTTACTAAAGGTTTCTCTATCGTATTGAACTAGGACAAAAATCGAACTCATAAAGAAAGATATGTTAAAAAATAAGAATCATGGAAAAATAGCTTTCTACATATTTCATGTTGCCTTGAAAATATGCATGACAAACTATGACTCTGGAGTATGGATTATGTACTCCACTGACATTCTTTTTGATAAGTTACTTTTACAGCTGGACACGAAACATTACGAGCTAAAAGTTCCAACAGGTTTTTGTGGTACAGTCTGTATGATATGATATGATATTTTATTTATATCGCGCTCATACACAAGTGTTTCAGAGCGCCAAGTTCAGTGTTTCTGCAGGCGATATTCGCTTGGTTACTTGGGTTGGTGGAACCGATATTTTTTGTTTAATGAATAATGAAGAAGGGGTTGGCAAAGCGGCAGGAATCGCCAAACTGTCCTGTTGCAAATAGCATTTTGCAAGAAGAAAACGCACAAAATAAAGGAAGATAATTTTGTTCGATTAGAATTTGCGTAGAGAACTGAATATTAAATCACATTTCCCTCAAAATAACCCTAATGTTTTGGAACACGACCTAGATGTGGGCAGGTACAAAGGATGAGGTCAACCCGAGTTGCAGAAATGTGAATGTTTCCGGAAGCGGCCGTGGGTGGAGCCAATTACGGTTTCTAGAAGAATGGTCTTAATTTAAGCGTCCTCCATAACTTGCAGTTTTCATGCCGCCACCACGCACTGGACAAAGAAACAAAAATAGATGTAGGAATTCAGTGAATGAAAAACAGATGTTGGGCACTGGTTGTTTGCACAGTTGGAAGCTGCGAATATACTTCTGGCCTGTGGAAGCTGGCACGCCTTGTGTAGTATAATTCTTTCAATGAAGACAGGAGCCCCGGATCTGGTGACGATGTATTTAATTATTAAACCAGATTTATGCAATGTACACACAACATGTGTGCACTAATGATAAAGGCCAACGGGCCCTAGGTGGCAGAGAGAAAGCTTCTCTTGGTAACAGTCCAAGTCTTGTAAGGAGCGGGCCCTCGTAGCAGGAGGGCTGTGCAGGACGCGTCCTCTCGCGTCCTCCGCTCGTCCAATAATGCGCGCGAAACGCGCGGGGGCGGAGCTTGAAGGTGCCGCGAGATCTCGCGAGAGCGCGGGCTCTCGCGATGTCTCTACACCTTGGTACACAGCATCAGCTCAGAGCATTGTGGAAGGGACTGCGTTTGAAGGGTTATTCGCCATTAGGCAGATCTCAAAAGGTCAGGCTACACTGAATAGTCTTAAAATGCCCCATCATTGAACTTCGGGGAACAAGCCCTAAAGTGCATGGTTACCCGGTAATTCAATGAAAGGCTGGGATCCTGATTGTGGTGTTGCCCCTTTAAGAATGTGTCACGCTTTTGTCATGACTGACTGTCAATAAAAGGAGCCTCAGCCAGCACGTCCGCCAGAAGGGCGGCAGACTCCATGAATGGCACTTCTGCCTCGTGTCTCATTATTGGGCCTGCAGGCTGACCCTGTGTGATACAGAGACAGAAGTGCCATTCATGGAGCTGCCGCTGTTGAGGCACGTGCCGGCTGGGGCTCCTTTTTTTGACAGTCATGACAAAGTTTTGACACATATATTTAAAGGGGCAACACCACCCCTCGCACCCATCGGCCTGGCCCGTGTGCATATATGAAATGGCATTTATAACGCCCCTATACACAAGTGTTTCAAGGCACGAATGAGCCAGCCAGCAATAACAGTAACTGAAGAGTATGCCGTGGGATGCGCTGAGCAACAAGAGGCTTTGGTGTACGTTGTGTTAGCAGCGGCACACACCGTCCCTGGGGGTCCAGCTCTGAGGATCTGGGATGCCCCGGGGGCCAACAGAAAGGGTTTGCAGGGGGAGGGGTGGGCGAAGGGTTGGAGCCGCAGGGCAGGAAATTGAACTTGTAGGGGGCGGCAGGGGTGACACAGAAAGGGCAGGGCTAGGGAGTGTTTATATACGGGTCATTGCAGGAACTGATCCTCTTTTTGCTGGTGTAAAACTGAGGAGGAGTGAAAAACCTGCCCGCCCACACCAGTGATGGTATTGAACAGATGTTTTAATGTGTGCATTAATGCTGATGTTTTGTCATACGATTATAGAGCCGTCGCAGTGGAGGTACATGGTGTGTCCAGGCTGGAAGTGCTGTCCGGGACCACAAAGGACTGCAGTCACGACGTTAAGCAACGGCTCTGGAGGCTCAACCGCTGGAAGCTACAGGGGCATACAGAAAGAAGAAAAACAAGGGGATGGAAAAGATAGTAATACTGGTGGGGTTGGGGGGGCCAAGTAAAGCAGGGAAAACAAGGATTTTGGGGAATTAGGCCTGGGGTGAGCAACGGGATAACAAATTGGAGAAGAGGGCAGCAAATCTAGAAAACGACGGAAAGCGCATGGGGAGGGTTGTTGGGGATGGAGGAGTGGTTGGGAAACGAGTAGACCGCCAATGAGGTTTGGGAAACCAAGTGAGAGTTGGGAGGTCAGGAGATCTGGGAAACTATGTAAGGGAAGATAAGGGGACATGAGATTGGAAACCAAGGACTTGGGTAAGAGGGCAAGAGACCTAGGAAATCTGGTCTGGTGTAAGAGGCTGGGAGGCTTTGGTAACTGGGTATGGTGTAACAGGGCGGGAGCCCTGGGAGTACTGAGCAATGGCGTAAGGGGTGTCAGACCTGGGAAATAAGCAAGAACAAAGAGGTGGGAAGGGACTCGGAAAACTCTATAAGATCGTTAGAGGGGGGATCGGGGCACCTCGCAAGGGCGTAAGAGGACGGGTGACCTGGGAAACTGGGAGGAAGGGGCCAAGCTAGGCAGAAGTGCAAGTAACATCGGGTGGGGGTACAGTAATTGTAAGGTCCACATGCTTAGTGTAGAACTCTGAGCATGTGTGGTACAAACAGATCACCTGTAAGTTACCTCCTGCCCAATAAAGCAACTGCTGCCTTTCCTACCTACAAATGTGGGTGTCCTATTATTGATTGCATGATAAGGCACAAGGGGGGGAGGGAGCGGGTGGAGAGCTCCTAGGGTGGGAGCTCAGTTGGAAGTTGGGAGGTGCTAGTGGGAGATGTGTACACTGGGGGCTAAGTGTGGGCTGTCGCTGCTATGCTGACCACCCCCCACAACAATGGTGACAAGGGGCCCATGTACCACGCTGTTCTCATGGGGTGTGCAGTTCCCGCAGTGCGCCGCAATCAAAGCTGCTTGTAAAGTAAAAAAGACAAGATACGCAAGATACTTCGTTTGGTGCTCCGTGTGGAGTCCCAAACTGATTGTGCTTTCTGGCTGCTCTTGCAGCTCCTTATATTGGCCAGGGACTAGCCATGGACTTTGTCTGCCTGAGTGGGGGCTATGTTCAGCTCCCGGCCGGCTGACGCAGATGGCATTTCGCACCTTGGGGTGCTCTTTTGTCCCTAACTGGGTGTTTCCTGCTTCCCCTGCCCTTTGGTGTTTCACACCACCTTACTTTCCTGCACAGGGTTGTTGTTCCCAGCTAGCCCCTCATCCTGCCTGGCTCCAGGAGTCTGAGGGGTGTCGGAGGAGGAGAGGGTGTTACACTTCTATTTCCCAGACCCTGGCTGGTGCTCTGCCAGCCAATGTCCTGTCCCTCTCCCTATCTTGCCCTCAGGTTACTGGCCCCTGCTTTTTAGCTGCAGGGTGCCCCCTCCTCAGCGCTGTCTATAACCGGTGGACTGAAGAGGTTGGTGACTGACCCCATCACCCCCCCCAGACCCCGATATACCACACAAAACATTTGGTTGAGTGTTGGCAATAAAGGCAGTGTTTTTTTATTGCACATCATTACACAACAATACACCAAACAATCATAATCATAATAATACATAATGTGTACTTTTGGGCACAAGGTTCAGAGGTTCCACACTTAGGCCCATGCCGCCACACCTGGATGGGTTGCTGTCCTTCCAGGTTCCACCAAAAGTTGCTACTGACATCCTCTTGCTGCCAAATTGTCAACTATTTCTCTGTATAAATGTTCCATTCCTTTTTCTGACAGATGTGTCTCATCTCTGTGAAAAAGCTCAGGGGTTGCTAGGGATATTGCGCTATGCTTGATAAAGTGAAATCCTCTTCTTTCTCCGAATTTTTCCATTCCTCTGTTTAATTTCTTCCTGGTTATATCAATGGCTTTATAAGAATTTGCCCCTATCCATGTTTTCCTGGGGAGGATCACTGAATAAAAGATTTCTGTATCTTTCCAGTTGTGGGCTATGCTCCCTGGAGAAGAGCATGTGTCTTCCAATAATTGCCTTCTCCCCATTGTGATTAGGTCATTGCCCCCCGATGTATAATCAGAAATTCGGGGGGGGAGGGACCCCTGTAAGCCACCAGTTCCGCCAGCATGACATGAATGTCTGGCCATGTTAGTCCCCTGTACCCCCACCATGAAGTGATGTTGTTTTTAAATGCGGTTCCCTCCTTTGTCTCCTCTGACCATCTCCATGTTCTGAACACAAAGGAATGTCCTACTATCCAGGCTGATTTGAGAGAGGCGTCGCAATCTGTTTGTGAATAAATGTTTTAGATTAGTTCCGGTCTTATGTACCGTTTCTAACATTCAGATTTCCATCCCCCTATTGTTTTTACTTGCTGTACCCCCTAGCCCTCCTTACCATGCAGTTGTTGCTGCAACTATTCTAAAAGAATGGGTCCCAAACTCTTTAGGGTCCGACCCCGCTTTTCCTATGGCTTTCATTAGTGCCGCCTTGAATTGGAAATGGCTTAGGGCGGATACATCCCTATGGATCAAAAACCGGCCCCCCACCAGTGGGTGCTGTACATTGTATTTGTTGGCGGTGTACACTGGGCAATTATTGGTATCATCTATACTATAGATATTTATCTCCCTCTTGCAACCTGTCTTGGATTTCTGGATTTTGATGGTGATGCTGACTGGCCTTACCCTTATGTCCATCATCCCCAAACCATCACTGGCTGTCATGATGCCTACCCCCGGAGCGCCAGGCCAGGCCCAGCACCCCCGGGAGCAGGCATCATGCCCCCGGGTAATAGCCCAGCGGCCCCTTATAGGGGCTCTTTGGACTTTGGACTCTGTCCTGGCGCCTTTGGCGCCAGGCTCATGTTGGACATCAGTCCTGGCGCCATAGGCGCCAGGCTCATAAAGGAAGGTGTTTTGTGCACTTACCTGATGCAGACCATGCTGCAAGATTCAGGCCTCCCTGAGACCTGAAAGGGACTATTTTTTCATTGGGACTATTTTGCCACTCGGGCATGGCCAGGGAAGGATACTTAACTGGAACTACTTTGGGGGCTATTTAAGCCACGACCAGACAGTAGCTCACGCTTCGCATTGTTCTGCATCCAAGCAGCTTGAACGCTCACCGTGTCTGCTCCTGCATCTGGTCTCCAGCCACGCCCGCCTCGATCCTGGAAAACTTTTAAGGAAAGAAGAGAAGAGAAAGGTGAACCTTCACGCCAGCGTTCCTGAGAAAAGACTTTCATTTAAAAGCACCGCGTTGCTCGCTGCAGCGCCGCGCTTCACTCACCTGTCCTCGGGAGTTCTTTTGGCTCCACCGCGACTGTCTGCACCGGTCGTCACATCTCTGCGCCTAGGGGAGAGAAGAAGAGACAAAAGGTGAGCAGAAGGAACATATGAGGAAAGCCTAATTTTCCGCCATAACACTTACCGGTCTTCTGTTGGTGGATCATTCCTCATTTCGGGTCGGCGCCGCTACGTTGGCAGGTACCGCACCCCGGCCCCTATGGGGAAAGGACAAAAGACATTACTGGAGGAATATAAAGACATTAAGAGGGATCGCCCCCATCGCTAACTCACCTGAGTTTACCATCGGCAAGTCAATCCCTCAACGCATCGCCTTCATTCTGCACCTGAAATAAAGGACAGATCACAGGTTAGGAAGGCAACTGAAAAGGAGGCTCAACACTTGAACTTTTGTAATCTTCATACTTATGGCATTCCGCTCGGAAAAGTCAAGTGGGTTTTGCCAGCGCCATTCTGAAAACCAGTGAAGTACCTGGACAAACATGCGCCCCTGCACCAGAAGCAGGATGGAGAGTTCATCCTTTCAAACCATAAGGTGAGCTTCAACCGGGGATTTCGGAGGAAGTTAGAGAAGAACGAAGGCGGGAAGGGGGAAGCAAGCACACTATTCTGCAGACTGTTAATCCCCTTTCTCATCTGCAGAAGGATATTTCTACGGGCCAGACAAGCAAGATTTAAGGGTCCAGTTCAGTCGGTGTTCCGAGTTCTGCGCATCACGCTCGAAGAGGCCACAGCAACCCAGACTAGACCAGCGCCTCCGTGGGAGTCAGGTGAGCGTTACACTGGCCTTCGTGCTCGATGCTATGAATCGCTCAAAGTAAAAGCCCCAAAGTATGCTAAGGAAAAAGCTGTTTTGAATAATAGTGCCTCGAACGGATGTGAGCATATATCTTCCAACATACCTGTCAATAATGCTAGCTTCAGAAAATCTAACGGGGGTCTTTTATCTTTATGCGGCCCTTTCCAATTTACTCCAGCCTTTGAGGGCATATAAGATTAAAGAATTGTATCTTGGCAAAATAAGCCACAGCTGTTAGATGCCTTTTTGCCCATTCCTTTTTTACTCCCTGCCTGTAAACCCAAACCAAAAATGCATTAATATCTTTTGTCGTTATCGACTCTACATGTGTTGAACCTGTAACATTCAGTACCGTTTTCAGACACTTACTATATTGTGCTGTGGTGTTGTTCGCCAGTGCCTTCTTGGCCAGGTCTAAAAGTAACCCCGTTCGAGGGTCTATATTTTTCATTGCCAGTGCTCGCCTGCATTGACCCGTGTTTGCAGTGTTTGATGTTCATGGCTGTGCATCCGGGCCCCGGCCGTTCGGCGTTGGTGTTGATGCTGTTCTTATCAGGTTTTTTCAGAATATCCCAGCAGTCCTTTGGGATATTTGTCTTCTCAATGTGGGCATTCAGGGCAATTTGGTGAACATTTGTCCACTGAGAACAAGATAATGCATCTGCAATATTATCCGCTCCTGCAATGTGTTTTGCTCTTACCACTATGTTTTCAACAAGTGTGATCTTGGTTATAGCTCTTAAAATTCTTAGCACTAGCTGGCAATTGGTGGTTCTACTATTAATAAGACCCACCACCGACATTTTATCTGACCAAGCGGTTAGTTCTGTGTTTACCAGATGCCTGCCCCAGGTGTGTAGAGCTAGCTAGATTGGAATGATTTCAAGAAGCGTGATATTTCTGGTCCAGTCTGCTGCATGCCATGTGTCTGGCCATTCTCCGGCGACCTTAGCTGGCCCCAAAACCTTTGCTCCCAGCTGCATCGGTAAAAGCACTCTTTTGTCGCTTGAGATCAATGGCGTGCGCCATAGTGTTGTGACATTGAAATTTGTGAGGAAATCCCTCCCATATTAGTAAGTCTTTTTTAACTTCTTCTCCTAACCTAATGTGCAAATGCAGCTTTTGGCAGCCTTTTGCCCTTAGCTCAAAGCTCCTTGCAAATGTTTTGCCCTGTGATAGGACGCTGGCTGCAAAGTTTAGGCTTCCTGCCAAAGATTGTATTTCTCTCACTGTGCCTTTTCCCTTTTTTCCCCATCCTCCTGATTTTTTCTAGCAGTTCCTCTACCTTTATGCTTGGTATCCTGCAGACACCAGGCTTGGAGTCCATTTCTATTCCTAAGAAAATGATGCTTGTCACTGGTTTGGTTGGTTGTCTTTTCCTCCACATTGTGCTGCTATTTCTATCATCATTGTTAGCGCGCTCTGGCATTCTCCTGTCTCTGGATGCCCTATCACCATGAATTCGTCCAGGTAGTGCACTACCTGTGCTTCCGGTAACCATTTTAGAAAAGTCCACTGAAAGAATTTGCTAAATTGCTCAAATAGGGCGCAATATACTGTGCATCCCATTGGTAGAGACCTGTCCACATAACATTTTCCATCAAAAGTAAAACCTAACTAGGGTTGTGATTCTGGGTGCACTGGCAAGAGTCTAAAAGCTGACTCGATGTCCAGTTTGGCCATCAGACCCCCTTTTCCACATTTCCTGACTACTCGGAGTGCCTCTTGGAAATGGGTGCAGGTCACTGCAGTTTCTGTTTCTGGGATTCCATCATTCACGGGCTGCCCTTGTGGGTATGATAGATGATGTATCATTCTAATTTTTCAGGTTTCTTTCTTGGGCACTAGCACTAGAGGGGAGCATATGTATTCTTTGAAAGGCATTTGTTCCCATGACCGCCCGATTCTCCCCAAATCTATGTTTTTATTTATGTATGCCAATAATTGTGTCCCATCCTCTGGTGTTTTCTCCAATATTACAGTTGCTAGAATAATAAAAGCCTTCAACCAATTGTCCCAATTGCGTTCTACCTGCGCATTTCTTCATATTGCTTTTTCCTCAATCTTTTTAGGATCTTCAAAGGCATCCATTCCCCTTCGTTGTGCTTCTAAGAGTGAAAATATTTCCATGTACCCTTTTTTCCAGATTGAATCTTTGACCATTTGGTCAATGTTCCAGGCCAGTGACCTCTTGTATCTGTTCAAAATCCCACTTTCTAGTGTTTCAGTCTTTCCATTAGCTGTGCATTTGTGATCATCAGGTCATCTTTTTGTGATGCTGTTGCTATAACATTTGCATTGCCCTCGCCTGTTGTTGTGGGCCCTGGGGATACTAGTCGGCGGTCCGTGGTGCTAGGCCCAGCTAGGCCTGTCAGATCCTGTGTGTGGTTGGGGCCGGTCCATGCCCTTAGAGGTCCTTCCTCCCCACCCCCCTTTTCCCCTGCTATCTCTGTTACTATCGGTTGTTGCTGTTTCTCCCTTAATTCAGACATCATTTGCTCTATTCTGTCAAATTTTGTATTTACTACGGATTCTTGTTGCTTCAAATACTTGTTTGCAAAGTCATCTAACATATCAGACATAAATGCTTTCTTTTTACCTTTCTTGTTGCCCTTCTGTCCCTGTGTAGGTGTAGTCTGCTTGCCTGCTCCCGGTGGTTCCGGGTTCTCCTTAGATTTCTTTGCTGGTGGTGGTGTAGCTTCCCCACAACTGTAATGTCTGCCTCTTCATCATCTGAGTCTTCACGTAAACGTTTCCTTACCCATTGCCAGCCGGGTATGCATTCTGCTTCCTCTGCCCACAGCATGAGTTTTTTTTTCTTTCTGCCTGCTGGTTGCATGGCTGTGCCTCGATTTATTTCTTCCTCCACTCCGTTCACTGTGTGTATATAATGTAACCAGTCTTAAACTTTAATTATAACTAATTGTTTTTTCAAGTTTGTTGTTTCTGTGATTATTAAAAAATCACAGTCTGCTCCTTTGTTTGCAAAACTCTTCCTTTTTTGCATTGTGCGTGTTGGCTTCTAAAACGCTGAAACTCTGTTCTCCGGGCTTCAGTGCTGCTGTGTTCTTGAATTTGACAGCTTTTCGCCCTACCAGTTGCTGTGGCAACCCCAGTCCGGTCTCTTCACTTCGTGCACTTGGCTCTGCCCCCCGCTGGTTGCTGACGGCTTCTGACGAGTGGCTGGTAAGTCATGGTTTCTCCTTTTACACTGCACTCTTCCGCTTTGTCTGCACGCTGGTGTTTCAGGTATATGATATTCCTGACTTTCAATGCCAAGTTACTGTGGCAACCTCTGCTGGGTCTTCTATCTGTGGCTCAGCTCTGCCCTCACAGCTCGCTTTTGGTAACTTGTGCAACTCTTGTTTTTTCCCTGCGGATTCCGTCAGAAGGGGGTGGCTCTGTGCTTTGATCTGTGGCATTGTTCTTCTCCCACTGATCGGCCCGCAGAACTTACCCTGCCGCGCTTACCAGCTGTGATCTTCTGCGCTCCTTCCACCTTCTGTCCCGCGTGTCACGACGGAGGTCTGGTAAGTCAGGCGAGGTCCTGGTTGCTTTTGCCTTATTTGTAAAGGCCTTCTTATCATGGAGCGCAGAAAAGCTCCTGATGTGCTGCTGCTGTTTGTTCCGTTGAAGTTAAATCTGCTCACGGCGCCCAGTAATGCTTTGGGTATTGAGTTTGCAAAAAAGCGCCAAGCCTCTGCTCTCTGACAGCCCGCCGATCGTACGTACCGGAGCAAGGTGAAGCTTGCGGTGTTTCTTGGGTAGAGAGCTTTGCTGCCCAAACGCTTCTCAGAATTCGTGCTGCAACAGAGCAAGGTAAAACTCAGTGTTGAAAGCAGGTCAATGCTTCAAAGAAAAAGTAAACTGCCTACGCAGGATACTTTGGTGCTCCTTGCGGAGTCCCAAATTGTTTCGGCTTTCTGGCTGCTCACTCATCTCCTTATATTGGCCATGGACTAGCCCTGGGCTTTGTCTACCTGTGTGGGTGCTATGTTCAGCCCCTGGCGGGCTGGCACTGACAGCATTTCACACTTTGGGGTGCTCTTTTGTCCATACCTGGGTGTTTCCTGCTTCACCTGCCCTTGAGTGTTCCACACCTCCTTAATTTCCTGCACAGGGTTGTTGTTCCCACCTAGCCCCTCATCCTGGCTGGCTCCAGGAGTCTGAGGGGGTTCAGGGGAGGAGAGGGTGTTACGCTTCCATTTCCCAGACTCTGGCTGATGCTCTGCCAGTCAATGTGTTGTCCCTCACCCTATCCTGCCCTCCTTGGGCCTCAGGTTACTGATCCCCGCTTTTTAGCTGCAGGGTGCCCCCTCCTCAGTGCTGTCTACAAGGTTCCCACGGTCACATTCATCTGTGCCGCCCCGCCTCACTCGGAGAATGCGGTTCTTCCTGAATGACCCGGACCGCAAGCAGTGAGTGTCTGCTGTGACAACATATGCTACAGTAGTCATGCTCCTCCTTGGGCAGTCCTGGGCCACTTCGGCTGTGGTTTTTCCTTCAGTGCTCTGAGGTCGGAGCAGGGGTGGGGGTGAGAGCACATTCCCTGGGTAGCCCTGGGCCGAGCAGATGGTGACAATTACATTGCTCCATCCAAGTGGGTCGAGGCAGAGTTCGTCCCGAACATTACCACAGCGACGGTAATTGAAGTCCTCACAGAAATTTTTCAAAGAGAAGGCCTCCCCAAGGAAGTGGTAACAGACAATGGGGTGCAACTGATCTCACGGGACATGGAACAATTCCTAAGAAAGAACAATATAGGCCAAAAGAAGGCGGCCTTGTACCACCCCCAAGCAAATGGGCTTGTTGAAAGGGCCAACAGGTTCATTAAGGGAGCCATACAACTAGCCACGGCTTCGGGGATGGATCCCCTAAAAACTACCAAGGAGGCCATAGCGGCCCACAGACTCACCCCTAACGGAATAACGCAAATATCTCCGTTTCGGATGTTAAGAGGGAGGAGTGCAGCCTCCACGCTCATACCACCATGGTTATCCAAAGTGAGAGAAGATGAAGCCGTGGACATGTCAGAAGTGGTGTGGAGAATTGAAAACAGCAAGGCACGCATGAAAACATGGAGTGACCAAAGAAGAAGAACCCGGCAAGCGTCAGACATTGGAGGGGGAGATTGGGTTAAAATAAGACTACAAAAAAAGGACCAAATCACGGGCTCACGGTTCAGCAGACCCACCAAAGTGGTCCACAGGGGAACCAATCATGTCCGCACAGAGGACGGGTGCACATGGAATCTGGAAAGAGTAGCCCTATATCAGAAGAGACAAGAAAGAGCAAGAACCCCGGAGAGAACACCTGCCGAAGAAGGAATAGACAACGAGCGAAGGGAACCATGGGAGCCCGAGAGAGACGACAAAGAAAGGGAAGAAACAGAGATGGAACCGGGATCACCCTTGCCAGAACCCGAACAGGAGCAGCAGGAAGATCGCACCGGGAAGGGCGACCGGCCGAGAAGAGAGCACAGAAGACCGGTGAGATACACTGACTATGTTCTGCAATGAACCTCTTCTTTCGTTATCAAAGGGAGGTGTGTAGAGATATCGCGAGAGTCTCCTACTCTCGCGAGATCTCGCGTAGGTGGCTAGGACCGCCCCCGCGCGCTTCGCGCGCATTACGGGAGCACCAGAGGACGCAGCAAGACGCGTCCTGCCGGCTCCTCCGAGATTAGGGCCTGGGGCAATTACTAATGTTGGACATTCCCGTCTCCCAGCCCTGGAACTGTTGTTAGGCAACCCTGCCTAGCCCTCAGGCCTTGCACTACTTATATGTTGATGGCAGTTGTTAATTGTTGAATAAAAGCCATCCAGCCTGCCACCACGCCTCCTGTCATATGTGCAAGATTATACAACATCCATGTTGGAGCTAAAACAAAAGAAGAGTGGGTGCCTGCGATGTGCTCAGTAAACAGCCTGCTGCTGTTGTGATGGGTGTGTGTTTCGTGCTCAGTGTAAGAGCTGTAAAAAAAGAAAAGAGAGTGAGTTATGTGCTCTACTACTGGCCTTCACATCCCATCCTTATGGCAGCGTTTTCCTATACTTATAGTGCTATCCTTTCAGTGAAGCGTTTTTATTTCTTAAGATCAGTCAAAGTGCTCTTGTCTTAATCGGCTAGATCAAGGTTCCACAGATTGCAGAAAATGCGTGTTAGGACGTGCATGCAAGCATTTCTTTCAGGGCTGCATGAAAATCTATGTCAAGACCTGGAGGCTTGGATAATGCTCAACTCTACACTTTACTTCTCGAGCAGCAATTGAAAAAACATCACAACATTAATAACAAACATAAAAGAACTACAATTCCCTCGAACATTTAGTGATTTTGTAGTTTGTTTTTAATTGATCCTTGTTTTCATGTGACTTGCTCTATTCAATCACAGTCTTTAATCCACTACAACTTCCTTTCCCTAGCTAGTCAATCAAGCTCGTAATTTGCATCCCAACCACTTTCTCTTTCTCCAAATGTGCTCTCAACTATCCTGCACTGATAAGTGTGACGTCAAACTAGTTTGCTGCAGCCCTGCAAATGCTCAAAGAGGACTCAGTAAATATGTCATTTTGATGCTGTAAGCCTGCATGTCATTGATGTGCTTAAAGTTGTCCCAGAAATTAATTGTGTGTGTGTAGTTGTGATTCCGCAGATTGTCGGCATACTCAATATGGTTCCAGTAACTGACAATGTGGTGTCGCCCGTTGGTTGGATTTTCCATTCTCCCCCGCTGAATAAAATTTCCCTCATAGTGTGGTAGAACTGCCAACATGCCATCAACAGTCCACCAACTCCGACCGTCACCCGCAAAATATGTAAACAGTGGTCAGTGTGTGTTTTAATTTTTGTAACTGGCTGAATGCCAAGGTACATGGTTATTGTTTTATCCCACGGTTCCCAAGTGGACCAAGTATTGATGTTCATGACTGTTGATTTATTTGATGTCCATTGATGTTTGGCTTTGAGGAGTGTGGTGTTGCCCCTTTAAGAATATGTCATGACTTTGTCATGACTGACTATCAATAAAATTACCCTCAGCCGGTCCGTGCGCCAGAACAGCGGCAGACTCCATGAATGGCACGTCTGCCTCCTGTCTCATGTACACGGCCCTGCTACCCTGGCCTATAGGCTGATGCCGTGTGACTATGGAAATGTGGCCACGGTGCCAGATCAGCATGTGTAACCTGGTACCTCCAAGGCCACTGTCGTGCTTTGTGACCACAGCCCAGTTGCAAGCCTAGGAGCCCCCAGCAACTGATGTCAGCTGTGTGCTACGTCAACTGTAAGCGTCTGCTGGGTGCCCCCAGCACTGATGGGGATGGCCCATGTGCCCGTGAGTGCTAAGATAGATTTCTGAACTTTGACCTGGTGGGCAGAGGTTCAGAAGGCCAGCCTAGTTTCTTGGAACAGGGTAACCTTCTGGACAAGCCAGACCAATCAAAGTAGTATTTGCAGCGGTCAAGACTAGGTTTCAGGAGGGGTAATGGTGATCGAAAGCCCACAATGAGCACACACAGCAAACAATACCACAAATTGCTCTTTCAGGTGTATATTAAAAATATAGATACATTTATTAAAGGCCTTTTAAGTAAAACACCAAGTAGATATTCAGCAGTAATAACAAAACCAACACAACACTAATCTAGCAAACATATATACATCAACCAATGGCCAACAGGGATATTATTTAGTACAGTTCCACAACCTGTAGAGAAAGGGGTTATACAGTGCGAATATCTCTGTTGCAGTCCTTCACAATTCAAGCCCTAACTTGAGAAGCAGTCCAGTACTTAAGATGAGTAGAGCCTTGAGCTCATAAGTACTTACGGTGCTGGCGCACGCGATTGTGCGGTTAACTCAAAATGGGGTCTCTTTCAGGGGCTTTAGCGACTCAGGAAGGTGGGTGAGGCAGTGAAGAATAAGTTCCCACTATTCGAGGAGGGCCTCCCCAAGAGGGCAGAACAAGATCCAAAAATTGGCCATAGCTCGGTAGCACAGGCTACCTCGATAAAGAAGAGTGGCCCTCAGGGGACACTCATGCGTAAAAATTGATGGATGCGCCGGGGGCCACCGGTAAGGGTTGCAAGTACTCACCGACCCTAGGTGCACTCCGGAGCAAACTTCGGCAGTTGAGTCCACTTCGGTCGCAGGTTCAAATCCTGCAGTTGCGTGGCTCTGCAACTTTTAGGGGCTGCGTTCCAGGAATTATTCCGTGGCGGGACAGTGGTGATGTCTACAGCGAGTCTGAGGGCACAGTGGGGCACAGCAGCAAGGCACCCATGAAGTTCGTCACCACAGCTGGGCGACATGGTGACCGGGTATGTTCTGGTTCAGGCGTATTCTCCTAATTCCAGACCTAGGAATGCTAGGTGTATGAAACTTGGTGGGAGAGTGCCTTAAACCCACAGTTTACAGTCTGAAAAGGCTCAAGTAAAAACTCAAGACCGCGGTGGTTTCAGGGCAAAGGTTCCGTATGAGTTGGTCAGTTGACTGGCTGGTCCAGGAACACCTCCAAAGCGGCTCCTTTGCAGATTAAGTTGAAGGTACCGAGAATAGTTGGTCCCACTATTCCAATGTGTCGAAGCGCCCTTTCAGGCCTTCTAGGTTCGATCAGAAACAGGTGGTCCGACGGGACAATAGCGGGCTCAGGGTGCCAAACCCTCCAGCGGGTCACCAGCGGTTCCACGAAACTGCTTTATTGATTGAGGATACTTGGCTCCTTTACTAAGTTCGGTGTGACCTCAGAAGATCAACCCTTTATGGGTGTAAGATGCCTTCTCATATCCAAAATCTCCTTCGCGTCAAAATGAAAAGAAACCAATGAGAGATTGGCTCACATAAAGCCATCCCAGACGTGGACCAATCACGGGCCACAGTGGTCCCAGTCATCCCAGCACAGCAGACATCCTGGCACCCATGATGCGTATTGGAAGTAGACAGCTCCAACCCACATCCTGAAGGCACACACACAAGGCATGCAGAAGCCTGTGAAAGCTTTGGTTTGCGCGGGGGTCTGCATGACCTGGGAAAGGCAAAGGGACAAGGTGGCCAAAGGACAGAACAAAGGACCTTGTGGCATGGGCATTTTAGGCACTGGCCACTGTTCTGCGCCAAACACAGTAAATGCGGTATGGACCCTTAGAAATAGTTGAAAACACATGAAAAGTAACAGCTCCCACCAGCTCTGTCCAAGGCGCACTTGTACATTCACCGAAAAATCCTTCGAGGGTGTCTAGGGCCTTAAAAATAAAAAAGGGACCCCAGCGCACTTTACTGAAAGGTACATTGTGCACTGATAAAATGTTACTAAGAAATACCAACAAAGTGAAAGACTAAAGGAACCAAAGTCTCCCAGTACTGACTGTTTTAAGAGCATGTCAGTTTCCCCATAACAAAATAAGCAAAAGCACAGTGGAGTACAGCAGAAGCCTGGACACCACTGGCAAAAGTCAGGCTAGGATGGTCAGACAACAGCAAAAAGTTGGGGGGTACACAACTGGAGAGAAAATTACCCATAAATGGACATCTTTCCTAACAATGAGCCAGCCCTCAACAACAGTAACTGTAGAGTATGCTGGGTGCAGCCAACACTGATTCAGTCAAGTTCTGTCATTATGAACAACACGTCAGGGAATCACCATCAGAGGCATCTTCTGTTAAACAGACAGTAACCCAATCATTGCCTTTCTTACAGTCAGACGTTTAGTTGACATCCCTGGCTACCCAGATAGGCGTGGTTTTCTTTCACATGATCTCTGCACCCAGGAGTCCGTTGTCCATGTCTACGAAGGGCAGCAAGATTCGAAGTTGTCCTGAGTGTGCAAATAAAATATGTGCAGTTGCTGCAGGGAACACTGAGGTCCAAGTTTGGCTGTATTTACACTGGGGCCCATTTCAAAATTGGGGTCCCCTTGCCTTGAACTGGGAAACCCTGCCTCCTTAAGTCAGCAACAGAAATGCATTGCTGTGGGGTAGATTCAAGTTTTCAATAGCAAAAGAGCAGTGGAACTTCGGTACATACACATTTTGTAGGGCAAAGGCAAGCAGCAAGCAGGTTTTGTATCACCGGTGCACTTTTCTGATGGCCCAATTTATATATAAGTTATATATAACCAGGAATGTGTCGAATTCTTAAAAAAAAGATCTGCTTTGTTCCAACAAACTTCTCTAAATTCTTAAGGTCTTCCTTACTGGGTTACACGTCTCATAAAACGACCTAATGCTAAGAAGGTGGCTTCCTTGGTGACTGAGCATGCCCAAAGCCTCAGCTAGGGTTCTGATTCTGGGGCGATCACGTGGATGAAGGCATAGAGTGGGCTTGTTGCATGCAGATTGTGAAGTGATATGATATAAGTCACTTATAACACGCCTGTACACACGTGTTTCTGGGTGCGTTTATTGTCCTCTGCACAGCAGGGCAAAGAAAGGAAGCCTGCAGCAGAGCTGTGACACTAAATGCCCGTTTCAGAAAAACAGTTTTTTTTCTTTGTCGGAGCCACAGATGGGAAGGGGGAGACCAAGATGTGGGGCCTGTGTTAAATGAAATAGACGAAAGATCCTGACCCCATCTGTTGGTTCCATCCCTGTGGGACCACCACAGGGTAAATATTTGTTCCCATCTCCCACACGGCACCCCCTTGGCAATAAGGTCACGGATTCGGGAGCTGCATTCAAGCACACCTTCATTCCTCAGCTACTTGCTGAGTGCTCCCTGTGCCAACTCGTCACTTCCGTTCTCTCGGGTCCCGCCCCCTTCCCACAACTAGAGTGCTCGTCCCAACACCACAACCTCCCCCAATTTTAACTACGAGTCCACTTGAAGCATTTCTTAAATGATTCGATGAGGTCTCACTCAGCCCTGGGTGGCTTCTCCTGACTAACTCCCCCGTCAGAGTTCTGGCGGGCTCCCAACTGGGTCCTCCCAGGTTTACTCTCTTAATCTTCAACATCTCCTTGATAGGGGGCGTTACCTGTCATCTTCACTATTATCTTGAATCTTTTTTTATTATTTGTATTTGGTTTTTCATATTTAAACCTTTACAAAATTGTTTATATATTTGATTTATACAATACATAAAAATAAATATTGTTGTAAAAGCTCTAAAATCCTGCATCTATTTCGAACTAGAACTTAACTTTTCAATCTTTCCATAAAACAACAATAAAGCATTTTGAAATGTGCTCCCTATCCACATGTCTTAAACATCTTAACATTTCGTTAAACATTACGTCACCATATACGTTTCTTTCTTATTTTACATCAAAATATCATGCAGGTAGCAATTTCTATAAAAATACATCACCCCCCTATTGATTTCATTCTCTTATTTTTACATTCAAGTATCCTGCAGATACATTTCCTCTGTGCAATGTTTAGCATCACCTTTCCTCAACATAGCCACCTATTTACGATAGTAATTTTAATCATTGGCATCTAAGTGACTTCTGCATCTGTACTGCACTAAGTCACTCATATTCTCATTTATTTTCTCATAGTCTTTCATATTACGCCATCTTTATGCAAAGCTTCTCATCAATTACATAGAGCAATTCTACCAGTGCTAAATTAAGACTCCTACTATTTCCCCACATCCATCGTTTCCATATTGACTCTCGGGTGAAAGGGCCTCTGTTACTAAAATAATACTGCAGTATCTTTTCTCTTTCCTTCTCAAAGTGAGGACAGTATAAGACAAGATGCTTCAGTGATTCTTCTGCGTTACATGTAATGGGAAATCTACACACACCCTTTGGGTCAACACCACCCAAGCATTTCCAATGTTTGATCTTATCCAATGTTGCTAGCTGGTTAAATTTGAAACGCATATACATTCTCCTGGCGTTTGGGCATAGGAATTGTATTAGGTACTTCGATCTGTCTCCCCATTTCCGACGGTTATCACTATAGTCTATGAATAAATGATAGGTCCCTATTTTATCTGATTATTTACACCAATAATATTCTTGGAATTTATTTTTGCAGCTAGGTAGTTGGACACATAAATCCTCTATACTGACGTTGATGTCATCAAGAATACCATTCAATTTATTACACATTTTTCCAATTGAGGACACTTTGTTCTCCTTTGTAATTCGATTAAGATCTTCATATAGTGAGTGTTTTGGCGGTTTCATTATTTTTGTTTAATTCATCAATAGACGCCAGTTTCTTTTTACTGACAGAGGGAGTAAACCAAGCTCTTGGCATATGATGGAATTGGGAATCGATAAAGCAAGACCCAACACCTTTTTCCAGAGACAACCTTGCATAGCATCTAGCTGTTCATCGATCTCACTTCCACAAATATCTAAACAGTATAAGATAACAGGTTCAACATTGAGAACATAAAATTGAATTAGGGGAAGCAGAGAGAACCTGCAATATTTATGCATTACGATTTTTATTTGAGACGTAAGCGGTTTTAGTTTGTCCCTTCACCAGCTCTTCCCACATCTTAATCGAGTATCTGTCCGTCAGGGTTAACCCCAGATAGTGAATTACAGGTGTGTAAACAATAAGGACGCCATTAAGCGTCCATGTAAAATTAGTTGTTTTCCGTCGGCCGTCAGCAAATATTGCAATATTCGATTTTGTTGGGTTTACCTCAAGATTGTGATTTGAGGCAAACACAGCAAATTGATCGAGTTTATGTTCTAGCCCAAAAGGTGTTTTATCAAAAGACAAGAGGTCGTCGGCAAACGCCAGCCAGTTAAGTTTTAATGAGCCTTATTGTACAGGATATATGACTGTTATTCCAATCTCTGTCCAAATCATATAGGAACAAGTTAAACAAGACCACCGCCATGTTACAGCCCTGCTTAACTCCAATTGCAGTAGCTATATGATGACTTAATGCTCCTTACTGGTTAAGTTTTATTCTGTAACTAGTTTTTTGGTGTAATTTTGAAATCATTGTGACCAATTGCTTGGGAAAGCCTCTTTGAATCATTTTTTCCCATAACACCCCTCTGATTACGGTATCGAAGGCTGCAGTTCAGTCTAAGGATGCGATATACACCGTCCCTGAATTGGACTGGTGAGTTTGTGCGTGTAGAGGTTTCAAAATCGTTGCATTTAATGAGTGTCCCATAGACTTACAGAAGCCTACGTGATGGCGGGACAACACATTATGTTGCTCTATAAATCGTTGAATCTGTTTTAAAAGCAAAAGGGGAGCAGAAAAACACCAAGGCACACCTATATTGAAGGGTCTTAATGGTAAGTACCCCAAGAGGTAATGTTAAAGATATTTACAGATGTTATATGGGATTTTTGAGGTGCGGGGGGCAAAGGCTCAATCTTGGCAACTAGGTTGGATATATAAGAACAAAAACAGTGGTTGTTGGAACTCCCGTCCCCTGCACACTATCTACTGTCTGAACATCAGACCAAACATTCAAATGGGTAGTCACTAATTCATATAAACCATTTGGTATAGTTTCAAACATAAGCAACAATTTGATATGCGAGGTTGTTATAAGAAAAACTATTTTTTCAATTTTTCAACAAAACATAGTATTTTATTATACAAATGAAAAGCCCAACGCGGTTCGAGTTACAAACTCTTCTTCAGGGGCAATGTAACAATTCTTCTAATTTCTAAAAAGTAAAGATAGAAAAGAACACATCTTAGTATATCATTTCTAACTTCATTTCAATAATCAAACAGGTATTTCATTACAAATGAACACATTTTTTAGAGGAGATGAACTAAGCTCCTCTTCTAATCAGAGGAGGTCTCCCCTACTGTAGTGCATCCTCAGGATAAATATGATAATTAATCAATTTTTAGATACGCCTAATGGTCTTCATTACAACAGAATAATAAGTGAATTTAGCACAGTGCTAACAACAGGAGGTTGTAATCATTAAAAGAAATCATAACACTCAATCCAACCAAAAGAGTCTATAGAGAATACTGTCAAATGGTCTCGGTCTGTACAGTCAGTAAAAAAAACAGGGGAACATCACTTACCCCAACGGGTGGGTGTCTAGATTGAGATAAAGGACTAAAGGTGCCAATATTCGTCAAGTAAATGATTCCTTAGGACATTACGTCCAATAGTGGAAAAATACCTAATTGGTAACAAAAAATAAATATAATCAGAATAAAGTGCTCAACCTAGGTTTAAAAGTAGAATGCAAGAAAGTAGGTCAGCACTTACATTCAAAATGGTGTCCCACTGGAAATCCGTAGTACAAAGAAGGGTTCCTAACAGCACAAAGCTAGCTGCAAGTGAAGATAGAAAGAGATCGAAAAAGAGTATGAGTTCTATCACTATTACTCATTAAGTTGGCCAAATAGTCAAAACAAGGATCCTCAAATACTTACAATATTCGCCTTAGTCCAGGTAATGTTGGAGCCATGGAAGCGCACATCTCGCCATTGGAAGATGTGTTGTTCCCATGTAAGCCCTTCATTTATACCCGAAGGCGTAATGGGGTGCATGCGCAGCAGTAAGCGATTGCATGCGCATGCGTCCGAAGATAGAAAATCACGGTGTCATAGAGCTGACGCCATACGTGAGCATGCGCGTAAGTGTTAGAGTAGGATAAACAAGATGCTATGAAGTGGCGTCAGACTTGTCGAATCATCGCGTATGCGTGAAAGGGTGTATAATAAAGGTAGCACCGTCATCGTTATGACACCACCTGCGTGGAAGCGTGATGGCGTCAGTCAATTAGTAAACAAAGAAGGAAAACGTCCTCTTGAGTATACAGAGTAAGTGTAAGGCTGTGGACCAATAACTATGAAAAAATAGATAGTAATGGAGGTAAACAGAAACGAAAATAGATATAGATAGTAAACCGAGCCAAAAAAAGGCAAGGTAAATAGAAAGCGTGGTTAAAACAAAGAAGTGAAATAAAGTCATAAGTTTCTGATGGGAATGTAAGCCCTAAATGTCGAGATCTACATAGTACTTTAAATATCCTGCCTACCTATGCCTACTATCCCAGAGAGAACTTTTTTGGATTCACTGTCTTGACTCCCTCTCTCCCCTGGTGATGAACGAAGACTACTATCTGGGCCCATTTTTATAATGTACCCCTTGATTTATTTTCCTTGATTAAGATGTGATGATGTCTTATTATTTGTTTTATTCTATTTATGTTGGATCATGTCGCTATAAAAGAATGTATGTCCCAAGGTGGGCAGGATATTTAAAGTACTATGTAGATCTCGACATTTAGGACTTACATTATTACATTTATTATGCACCCTTTCACGCATACGCGATGATTCGACAAGTCTGACGCCACTTCATAGCATCTTGTTTATCCTACTCTAACACTTACGCGCATGCTCACGTATGGCGTCAGCTCTATGACGCCGTGATTTTCTATCTTCGGATGCATGCGCATGCAATCGCTTACTGCTGCGCATGCACCCCATTACGCCTTCGGGTATAAATGAAGGGTTTACATGGGAACAACACATCTTCCAATGGCGAGATGTGCGCTTCCATGGCTCCAACATTACCTGGACTAAGGCGAATATTGTAAGTATTTGAGGATCCTTGTTTTGACTATTTGGCCAACTTAATGAGTAATAGTAATAGAACTCATACTCTTTTTCGATCTCTTTCTATCTTCACTTGCAGCTTTGTGCTGTTAGGAACCCTTCTTTGTACTACGGATTTCCAGTGGGACACCATTTTGAATGTAAGTGCTGACCTACTTTCTTGCATTCTACTTTTAAACCTAGGTTGAGCACTTTATTCTGATTATATTTATTTTTTGTTACCGATTAGGTATTTTTCCACTATCGGACGTAATGTCCTAAGGAATCATTTACTTGATGACTATTGGCACCTTTAGTCCTTTATCTCAATCTAGACACCCACCCGTTGGGGTAAGTGATGTTCCCCCGTTTTTTCTACTGACTGTACAGACCAAGACCATTTCACAGTATTCTCTATAGACTCTTTTGGTTGGATTGAGTGTTATGATTTCTTTTAATGATTACAACCTCCTGTTGTTAGCATTGTGCTAAATTCACTTATTATTATGTTGTAATGAAGACCATTAGGCGTATCTAAAAATTGAGTAATTATCATATTTATCCTGAGGATGCACTACAGTAGGGGAGACCTCCTCTGATTAGAAGAGGAGCTTAGTTCATCTCCTCTAAAAAATGTATTCATTTGTAATGAAATACCTGTTTGATTATTGAAATGAAGTTAGAAATGATATACTAAGATGTGTTCTTTTCTATCTTTACTTTTTAGAAATTAGAAGAATTGTTACATTGCCCCCGAAGAAGAGTTTGTAACTCGAAACGCGTTGGGCTTTTCATTTGTATAATAAAATACTATGTTTTGCTGAAAAATTGAAAAAATTGTTTTTCTTATAACAACCTTGCATATCAAATTGTTGCTTATGTTTGAAACTATACCAAATGGTTTATATGAATTAGTGACTACCCATTTGAATGTTTGGTCTGATGTTCAGACAGTAGATAGTGTGCAGGGGACGGGAGTTCCTAACTGACTTGTTAGGAACAACCACTGTTTTTGTTCTTAAAAGCAAAAGGGAAAAGATTTTTGACGATACATCCATGAGGGCGATCGGTCGAATGTTTTCAAGACAATCCGAGGAGCCCTTTTTATATACTGGTATAATGATTGCTGTACACCAAGAGTTAGGAATTGTTCTCCGTCTATAGATGTTATCAAACTTTACTTTCAATATATCTGACCATAACTTCAGGATCGGCTTTGTATAAGCAGGCAGGTAGCCCATTGGGGCCTGGTGCTTTGGAGTTCTTCATGGCCTGGATTGCATCCCTTATATTCTCCTTTGACCATGGGGATGTTATGCCCCCTATCATTTCCAGTTCTAACAATTCTGTTAACACAAATTTGCCTGACAGACTGTATTTTTTTGCTATAAATTCCCTCCAATCCTGTGCAGAATTTGCTGGTTGTATCGATTTTCTACAATTCAAGGTAATCGTACGAAGGGTTGCCCATACCTGTAGAGAGATTTAAGAGCAGATAAATCATTTGTTGATTATCTGCTATTTCAAGTGCGTTCTTTAAATACTTAGTTTTATTTTTATCTTGAATCTTGTGTTTCCAATATTCTAGTAGTTTCTTAAAGTGTGAGAAGTTTCTGGTCACTTGGTGATGATCTCCTTCAGCCGTTATCATTGATCCTTGTTTGTGAGTTGTCACAGAGGGGTCCCCATGAAATGCTGTTGAGTGCTTGTGTGTTTGGGGTAGCATCACCTCTACCATATCACCAACCTCTCTGCTTGATTCCCTGGCTCTTTGTTTTACGTCTATATATCTCTCATTTTTTCTTTCACTGGACCGGCCCTGTTTCTCATGCTCGCATCTTCCAGGTAGGTCTCGATGGTCTTGGAACATAAGGTATCCCGGTTTGTATGTCACATCTGAACATCACTTCTGAGTGTGTTATTTGGGGTGTTTATGTAGTTCTGCAGTAGCTTATATAACAGTTGTTCAAACGGCTTGCCAGTAAGATGGGCTATTTGTAGAGCCTGTTTCATGTTTCTCATGAATCTCTCCAGGGTCCATAGGCCTGCGGCCACAATGGCATGACCCGTCGGTGTCTGAATCCCATATATTCTGCAAATGGCCTATGAATGGGGGCCATTGCTTGACTTGACCACCCTGGGAATGCCATACACTGTAAACATCCTGCCAGGGCAGGGATGACATGAAGAGCTGCTGTGGACCCGACTACTTGGGCTTCCGGGAATCTTCAGTATTCATCTATGGCCACCAGTATGGACTGCCATCTTTTGGTACAAAGAAGCAGTGCTCGAAGTGGGTGGGAGATATCGGGAGCAGTGCTCCTCTACTTCTTTTAATTAAGCTTTACCGTTCCTATACTTTTATTTTAAAAAGAAACCATTCCAGAATGGTTTTGTTTTAAAATAAAAGTGTAGGAAGCAGTTGAAACTTGCACTTTCAGTTCACTGCACTGAACGTTGCCTTAAACAAGAGGCACATGTGTTTTGGGGTTTGCATTGTGAATGGGAGGGGGCGTGGCGATGGGGTTTGTGGGGAGTGGGGCAGACCAGCAGGGAACATAGTTCCACTACTTCTTTTGGTACACTTAGACCACTGCAAAGAAGTCAACCCACCCCCTTGTCCCAGACCCAATTGAGTAAGGATGTCATCTGCAGGGGTCCGGGACAGGTCGTTCGTGTGATCATGCAACGTGTGGATCACCCTTATACCATCTCTTCTACTTGCACACCGAGTATGGGAAACCAGACCTTCTGCTGCAGCAGACGTTTTGTTGACACTACCCCTGTGTTCTTCATGAGCTAGTTCATTAGATAGTTCCATCACCTGGTGTCACAATGTCTTAGGGAGGAAGGATAGCTCAAGGACAATGCGTTTGTCTTGGAAGCAAGACAACGCAGCGCAACACAGTTCAAATCCTGATCCCACGCTTAGGAACCACTCACTGGTTTGTTTGTTTATTCATTTATAATGCGCACCGGACCTGAAGGTATCGGGGCGCAACTGTTACAGGATATGTAAAGCTTAGGTTACGGTTACACAATATAAACAGCAGTGTTACAGGTACATGTAATAAATACACAGAGGCGAATACACAGAATATACAGAAACAATAGCCGGTGATAGTCAAGCTACTCGGGTCTTATAGGTCGGTAGACTTGAGCCAGTTGATGTAACTAAGTTTAAAGTTTGGAAAGGGTTGATCTTCTCTGATTGTGGGTAGCAGGGAGTTCCACAGTTGGGCCGCTTTTACAGGGAAGCTACAGCCCCCGGTCTTTGCAAGCCTAAATCGAGGGATAACGAGGCAATTGGAATTGATTTGCCTCACCGGTCTGGATGATGTTCTCCTGTGGAATCTGTCCGTGAGATAGCTGGGGGCAGCGTTGTTCAGCGCTTTGTGTTTTGTGACAGATGCAGTTTTTAGTTGAATTTTATTGTGAGTTGAGAGCCAATTGTTTTTGCATCTGATCTCAGATATGTGTGCACTTCTGGCCACACCGAGGGTGTTACGCTCACCTGGTATCCACAGGGATGCCACCCAGCCGGGTTACTCGCTGGTATGCTTCTCAGTTTTGCCCTGATGTGGTCTGCGGGGAAGGTTCTGCCTGAAAATACAGGAGGACTGTGTACAAGACTGACCGACTGGGGTAAATATCCTTGTGGTAGAATTAGGCGTGCTCTCCGTCCTGCCTTCTTTGCAGGGGCGCGTTGTCTTTCATGGCCAAGTGCGGTCCAGTTACTTCACTAATGCTGGCCCGTTTGATATTGTTCAGGTAGTTCTTATTGGTGATTTGTGGGGTTTGACAAACTCTGGACTTGTAAGGCGCTGGTAGGATTGGGTAGTCCGGTGATAGCTGTTAGGCAGCTTGCTCAGGTAATGGATGAGTCAGATTTTTTGTCAAACAAGAGGTTTGTTTTATTCCTTAGTTAATCAACAACAATACAAAAACACCATTGGGCATAGAGATGACAGTTTTAACATGTTGATACGTTACACAGCCGACGCGCGTTTCGACCTGAGTCTTTTTCAAGGCCAATTGAGTTATTTGGTGAGCTTCAAGGTGCAATGGGCTGGTCCTACCCATGTAAGGGTTCCAGGGGGCTGGATAGCCGTTCTGTGGCCGGGTCTGCAGTTATGGTGCTTGGGGTCGTTGAGTCAAGACGATTCTTGCATGGGTAGGACCAGTCCATTGCACCTTGAAGCTCACCAAATAACTCAATTGGCCTTGAAAAAGACTCAGGTCAAAACGCGCGTCGGCTGTGTAACGTATCAACATGTTAAAACTGTCACCTCTATGCCCAATGGTGTTTTTGTATTGGTGCTGATTAAATAAGGAATAAAACAAACCTCTTGTTTGACAAACAATCTGACTCATCCATTACCTGAGCAAGCTGCCTAACAGCTATCACCGGACTACCCAATCCTACCAGCGCCTTACAGGTCCATAGTTTGTCAAACCCCACAAATCGTCTTAACAATCGGGAACCCCGGAGTTGGTCCCTAGACAAACCAGGACTCAGGCTGCAGGTCTGATACATCAAACAAACAAATAAAAAGTGCGCAGGAGTGAGGGAGTCCCGCCTTTCAAAAACTCCACCTATGCTAAAACTAGGTCTTATTGGTGTTCTTTAGTTTTGTTGCTATCCTGCATGCCTTTCTTTGTTTAAAATGTCTCTTTTTTTCTCCCTTATGAATGCGGAGCTTCAGCGCAGCAAACTGGCTTGGTTGAGCCCTGCTGGGAAATGTTGGCGCATTAAGAGCGCTATGATGCGGTAAGTAAGCGATATGCGCAGCGCTACGAAGTCTTGCCTTTGCTAACCTGCGTTTTCCTTTCTTGTAGGTCGCGGTGTTCTTCAGCGCGAGTGAAATGTCCGGAGTGGTGCCAGCCGAGAGGCGACCAGCCAGGCAAGCCTTTTGAGCAGTTCGTAATTTGTAAATGTCTCTACTGCTTTCTTTAATGTTGCCCCTATCTTCCTCTTTCAAGTCGTTCTGTCCGGGAGGCGTGCAGATTCGAGGAAGCTGTTCTCAGTAGCTGCGTGTGTTTAAAAATGAAGACTGCAGGTAAGATGCTGCTGCTAATGATGTTCCTTTTGTCTCCTTGCAGGTTCTGCTTCTCCGAGGTAATAGCTGAACACGATGAGTGTCACGTTGCAAGCTGCAAAGTAACGTAAAAGCGTGTTGTCTTGCTGTGTGTTTTAAATAGCCCCAACAAAATAGTCCAGGAAAAGTAGTCCCTAGGCTACCACACCCAAAACACTAGACTGCATAGCTTGGTTCTTAGGAACCAAGCTATGTGGTTGCCTCCATGTTGGCTGACAATACAATAAAGTAGTTCCCAAGCACATTGTTTTTTCATGGTGTATGAGCCTGGCGCCATAGGTGCCAGGACTGGCCCCATGAGGGCTTTTGAAGAGGATGCCAGGCTCTAGAGGCCCGAGTCCTGACTCCACCTGGCCAATGGGTTTGCCAGAGGGTGTTTTGGGCGAGGGTCGTGACAGAGGGCTGTTCTTGGGGCATTATTTTGGAGGATTTGTATCCTCTGGATGATCGATTTGTTGGCACCAATGTAGAGGGGATTACAATAGTCTAGCCTAGAGAGTACAAGGGCTCTGGCCAGAATGGTGAAATTGTCGGCAGAAATAAAGGGTTTGCCGGTTCTAATGAGTTTAAGCGGTGGCGTAGGCCATGGAGTTCACTTGTTTAGTGAAGAAGAGAGTGAAATTGAGGTAAAAACCAAGCGTCTTTACCTCCTTGGCCACTTTAATAAGGTTACCATGGATTATGAAGGATGAGTAAACCTGGCCTAGTTTTTTGAGAGTAGTGTGGGTACCCAGGATGATGAGATCAGTTTTGCCATCATTCAGGCATAGACCGCGGGTCCCCATCCATGCCTGGATGATGAGATACTCTATTCGCCAAGGCCAGATCCTCAGCGTAATCCCCCGAAAGTGGGAGGAGAATCTGAGTATCATCTGCGTAATTAGTGTAGGTGATACCCTGATTGTCCAGATCATCGAAGAGGGGCTTGGTGAATATATTGTATAGTGTAGGGGAGACACAAGAGCCCTGGGGCACTCCACACGTTATGGGGATAGGGTCAGCTGCTGCTGAGGGGGAGAAGATCCTCATGGTCCTGTCACTCAAGAATGACTCGATCCAAGTTATAGCCTCTTTGGAGAAGTGGGCGGCTGAGTCTAGGTGGTTGCATAGGACCTTGTGGTCCATGAGGTCTAATGCAGCCGAGAGGTCAAGCAGTAAAGGGGGGGGCTGTTTTCCCTTTATCTCTTACCAGTGGTCGAAGTGTACGAAAAGAAGTAGTGGAGCTATGTTCTCTGCTGGTCTGCCCCGCTCCCTACAAACCCCATCATTGCACCCCCTCTCACACACAATCCAAACCCCCCAAACAAAGACACCTGCTTTTTATGGGAATGTGCAGTGCAGTGCACTGAAGTGCAAGCTTCAGCTTCTTCCTACACTTTTATTTTAAAACTTAACCATTCCAGAATGGTTTATTTTTAAAATAAAAGTAAAGGAACAGTGAAACTTAAAAATAAAAAGTATGGGAGCACCGCTCCCGCCCACTTCGACCTCTGCTCTTAACTCATTGATTTGTGACTTCAGGTCGATAAGTGTGGTCTCTGTTGTGTGTTGGGGACGGAAGCCTGACTGTCAGGAACCTAGGAGTTTACGAAGTTCCAAATATTGTTGGATTTGCAGGTAAGCAACCTTGTCCAATATTTTTAACAGGAAAGGTACTGTCGTAATAGGACGGTAGTTGGTAGGTATGAGTGGATCAAGAGTTTGCTTCTTCAATAGTGGGAGAACCCAATATTGTTTAAGGTTGGTGGGGATAGTGCTGGATGCAAATGAGGCATTAATAAGTTTGGAGATGAGGGGGGTGTGATCTCTAGCAGCATCCTTTATGAGCTGAGCTGGACAGAGGTCTCCCTTGCAGTTGGAGGGCCTGAGTGAGAGGATAACTTTTTGTACCTCGAGCATGGAGGTTTTAGTAAAGTTGAAACGAGCCCGGGAGTCGGACAGAGTTTCCTGAATAGGGAGGTCAGGAATGTTGTTCGGGTGAGATGGCTGTTTAATGGAGGCTTTTTTTAATGCTATTTTCTTTTGGAGAGTGGTGACTTTGTTGGATAGTGCTTGTTGTATATCTGAACACCCAGTTTTATCTTTAGTGCAGATTTCAGGGGTAGGGATAGGAGACTCTAGTTCCTTTAAGATGGTGAATAATTCCTTCATACTAGAATTGGCGTTAGAGATCTGTTCATTGTAGGAAATGCGTTTGGCGAGGCAAATTGCCTTTTTATACTGTGATGAGATTTCAGTTCATTTTGTTCTGTTGGCTTATGAAGGGAGTGCTCTCCAGGAGGCTTCACAGTTCCTCTTTAGTTGTCGTAAGTATTTTAGCATAGGGGTGAACCACTTATTCAGGTGGTGTTTAGGCTTACTCAGTGTGAGTTTGATTGGGGCAATAGAGTCAAGTGAGGTTAGCATAATTTGTTGTATTCATTAACAAGCGTTTCTGGATCCAGATTGTCAGCGAGCGAGTTGAGGACAGGGAGAATGGCAGGGATGACTTTCTCCAATGTGATATTCTTTTTGTTCCTTTAAGGGAAAGGTGGGGCAGTGGGAATAGCTAAAGGGGTAGGTCTAGATGTTTTAAGTATAAAGGATAAGAGGAAGTGGTCCGTCCAGAGTTCTGGGGAAATAGTGCTGATGTTAGCAGTGCAATTATAATCGGCAACACAGTCCAAGGTTCTCCCTTTAATGTGAGTAGGTTAATTCATTTTTTGGTTTATGCCAAGTTCGGATAAGATGTTGGTGATGGCTGTCGCATGTCTGTCTAATCGGTCGTTGAAGCCCAGATTGAAATCACCTAAAAGTAGTATTTGAGAGGTAGTTTTTAGATTATTGGACAGTACAGTGTAAATATCCTCCTCAAAGGTCCCAATAGGGCCAGGAGGTCTATAGATTAGGTGAATATTAAGGGTTTGGGAGTCTACTAGTGGGAGTTTAACTGAGAGGGCTTCGCAGGATTTGATAGAGTGGGAAGGAGCAAGTCTCATGGTATTAAGTGCATTATAAATGTATAATTTTAATGTCACAGGTATAACTAATTTATTCCCTTTGAGCAGAAGGCCTTCTTCTGGCATGGCGAGCTCCTATTTGACCAGTAGAAAATTCCTGATGTCACTCAGGATTAATTGTGACTCACTTTCCACGTCTTTTTTGGCCTGTTTCCATTTCCCCGACTTGAGACATTCCCTCATGATGCAGAAGGCCCTGTCCTGCCTCCTGGAGTATTCATACATTTTCCACTCCTTTTGGGCCAGATTGTTGAATTACATAATGAATGTACCTGTCAGCCACCAACTGTTCTGGAATGTCTGACTTCCATCAGATGTTTGGAGAGGAAAACCACTGGTTCTCTTCTTTTCCTGGCCAATGTATTATGGTGAATGTGTAGTTTTGCAACCGTAAACTCCACGTGCAATTAGCAGGGTCATTCATACCTGAGGGTTTCCATATTGTAAGGGTGCAAAAGAAGGACTCTGACACAAAGTTGGCATGTGTGGGGCTAAAGACTTTTATTAGGTAGTAAAGCAAGAGAAAACCTATCTTTACTTATTCCTATGAGGGGGTTCCCTGCCTCATCTAAAGATCTAAGGTTGCTGTCAGGATATCTGTTAAAGTGCCCACTGCCCTGTGTCAAGAAAACCCTACTTCTGGCCCTTACACTATACCCTAAAGAATAATGCAGTAGTGTTCTGATCCCAGGAGAATGCCTCCATTCTCCTGGGTTATGGTCCAAGTCTCCACACCATGTTGCCTTGGTGGGCCAGGAGAATGTCTCCCTTCTCCTGGTGTTCAGTCTCAAACAGCTTGGGGGAATGGCTCCCTTCCCCAGGTCACAAAGTTCCAAAACAATATCAAACCATGGTCGCTTTCCCGGTGGGCCAGGATAATGTCCCCCTTCTCCTGGTGTTTGGTCTCAGTCTCAAAAAGACCTGGGGGAATGATTCCCTTCCCCAGGTCGGTTGGACCTTCCCCCTGGTCCACGTTACTAGGAAAATGACCCCCTCCCCTTGGTATTTGCAAAACAATCTCTTACAACCAGGTTGGGTGACTCCGTTCTGCTGGTCTACTCCTCATTAGGTTTCACACTCACAGCACCCAACTCTGAATGTAATGAGGGTCCACGACCCTGGCACTTCTCTTCTTCTTTGTTCTGGCCCACTTGGTCCACTTCCCTGCCAAGGACTGGAAGATGACTTGTATCACTCTCTTGGTTTGGGCCCCCGATTCTTGTTTCTCTCCCCCTCTCTTTATGTCACCTTGGAAGCCTTGCTTGTCAAGTACTGACACAAGGAAGATAGTCTTGCTCGTTATTTTCATACAGAGATTATGCCTCCTGTATTTTCCAGCCCCTACTGGTCACTCTGACTTTTCCGTTACCATCTGCAATCCTGGGATGCATGGTTGGTTCTTCCTGGGGCCTGTCTCCTATTAAGTGTTCTCTGTGGGCATCTCCATCTCCTGTGCCGTGACCTCACAGATCTCCTGCTCGGCCCTTTGGATGCTGCCTCTTGCATTCAGGGTTACCATCAGACAGCTTTGCGTTACCATTTGGAAGCCGTTGGGGGGGAAGGAGTCCTGTTGTCCTCTTGCTTCCGGGAGTGGAGTGCTCTGGGCTCCATCTTGGCCTTCTTCGCGCTTCTCAGTCTCTCGTCCTGGTTGGCTATGTATCTCCAACAGGCAATCCTTCTTTTTATGGTGGAAAAAAGAACAACGCCTCCGCAGAAGTCTATTAGTTTACATTCTTTTTTTATTGTTTTGCTAATCACAAATATGTGCAACAACACATACATACATTTCATACACTCAACAAGACTACTAATGCTGAGCCACTCACACCAATGACCAGCAAGACAACTTAGGTCACATAACCATGTCAAACTGTACAACAATAACAATCGGGTCATGAGTCTTCGAGCCAATTATGAAATGCTAGCCTTTCATATTAGGGTATAGGGGCTCTCCCCTGTGCCATCCACAATCTACCAATTTTAACTGTCACCAGGGACTCATCCTCCTACCTCTTTAGGGAATTATCAATGCCTCTCATATTTCACTCACAACCATTAACACATATAAGAAGTAAAGTCTGTCGCCACCAACTGCCATGTCGCGAGGGTTTATCATCTAAGGGTCGGAACATTGCATCTATGAGCGCAATCCATGCTGTAATGTTTGCAGTAGGTTCCATGATGTTAGATCTCAGAGCTCTACGCCAGGCAGTGGTCTCAGCCGCACTCCACCTCAAGAAGTCTTTGTGCCTTACTATATACAGGTGGCCCTTTGGTAAGCTTCCAGGACACTGCTATGCGCCTTTTAGCCAATATGCATGCCAGGTCCATGAATTTGATAATATGTCTGCATTTTTATGGTTTTTCGGTACGCCCCCAGCAGACACTCAAGTGGCGTCCAGTCAAACCGTGTTACCCCCGCCTTAGTACATGCAGTTTTAATCTTCTGCCAAAAGGCTCGTACATGCACACAATTCCAGAAAGTGTGCATAATATCCTCGCCACTCCCACCACATCATGGGCAATCAGAGGATTTTGCTCAATCAAATGCTGCTACACGGAGCGAAGCCGTTTATGTCTGGTGTAGCACATTTATTTGTATAAGACAAAACCTTGAAGTGCAAGAATTTAATTTTTTTACAAATATCAACACATTGTTCCATTGTTCCATTTAACGTCACTCACCTCCCCTCCCAAGTCTCTTTCCCATTTCTCTTTCAGTTCTGTGTTCCTTAAACTGACCATATTCTGTATGCAACTATATTTTCTAGACACAAGGTGCCACCCGTCTTCTAAATCATACAACAGGTTCAACAGTGGACATTGCGCAGATTCCTCAGGCCAAGCAGGCCATTTCTTTCTTGCTATCATAATCAACTTGTTTTATCACAGAAACTGGCCCTTAGGCAGGCCTTAAGCATGAACCAAGTCTGCAAGCTCCCTGTACTTTCCTTCCTTATACATATCTCCCTATGCACTGAGCCCAAACTCCTTCCATTCCCTAGACACTACTAGGTCCTCTGCCCTCCGAGAGGCATCAGGTGCTATGGGCACCATCAGGGAAAATGGGTTGCTCACCTTTAACACCTTTGCGCCCTCCTCCAGACCTTCCTACCTACCGACACAAGATGCACTTGGTTACCCACCAGTTGGATGTTTATCAAGAGTACTTCCTTCAATAATATCGGTCTCAGCAGAACATGCAGCAGTTCCGACTCTGCCACAGTCTCATCTGACAGCAAAAGCGTCCCATATTGTAGCTGGGCAGCCAAAAATTAGAGCTCAAGATTCGGCAACTGCACACCCCCATCCTCATTCTGCATACAGGGCGTCTTCAGGGCAATCTTCTGCCTGCCTTTACCCCACCTACATTCCTAGGTAGCGCTCTACAGAATGCACATTAGCTAAGTGGTACAACAACCTTTGCAGTGCTACTATTTTGACCAGGGCAAACCTTCCCATTAAGGACAACAGTAGCTTCCCCCAGAACACCATCGAACGCTGTATCCCTTCTGGCATTTTCTCTGTGTTCACTATGTGCATTGTCCCAGGCGAGTGCGCTATGCTAATCCCCAAGTAGCAGAAGGTCTTGTGCTCCCACTGCAGCCCCATGTCTCTGGGATCCTGTCCCTGCAGTCCCACCAGAGGGAATAAGTGTGATTTCTGTCTGTTAAAAGTTATCCCTGACAATTTGGCAAAATTATCAAACAGATCCAATAAAATTGGTAAATTATGTTCTGGTTCGCACACATACAAGAATACATCATCAGCATACAGTGACACTAGGTGTGTCACACCTCCCACAACTTTTCCTGCCTCTTAGAACTCCTTACGTAGGTATACTGCCAAAGGTTCGAGTGCCAATGTATAAAGCATGGGCGACAGCGGGCACCCCTGTCTGGTGCCTCTTTGCACCGCCCAAGCTTCAGATACCCATCTTCCAGTTTTCCCCCTGGCCACCGGTAACATGTATAACAATTGAATGCACTGAATGAAGCCCTGTCCTATTCCAAAGCCCTGCATAGCTGCTATCATCCACTCCCAATAGATGGAGTCAAAAGATTTAGTGGCATCCAGTGATGGCCTGTTCGTGATTGATCTTGTCTATAATATTTTGCAATCGCCTCAGGTTCATGGAGGTGTTGTGTCCTGGGTCATACCCTGGCTGGTCATTGTGCACCAGCAAAGTGATCACCTTCCCAAGCCTGCCGGCTAGTAGTGCTGTAAATAGTCTTGATTCAGCATGGGTAGGGGGTGGTAAGAATCACACATATCATCTGGTTTACCAGGATTAAGTATTGGGACCACTATCACCTCCCTCAGGCTTGTGTGGAGTCTCCCTTTGCTGGAAGCGTCCTCATAGGTCTTCAGCAGTATTGGGGCGAGTGTTGCATCATAGTTTTTGTAAAACTCTGCATCATAGTTTTTGTAAAACTCTACCAGGAGCCTGTATGGATCAGGAGTCTTTCCAGTGGAAAGGGACCTAATCACCTCTCCTTTTTCTTCCACCGTCAACGCCAGCTCTAGGGTGGAAGCCTGCTCTGCCATCAGCTGCGGGAGTCTAATCTGGGACAAGGCATCCTGCGTGTCCTCTGCGGCCACCACTGCCCTATGACTATACAAATCCTTGTAAAATGCACAGAATGCCCTATTTATCTCACCTTGTGACCTCCAGAGCTCCCCAAAGTCATCTTTTACTTGTGTTATTTGTTTCCTGCGTTGCTCAGTTTTGCACAACCACGATAAAAGTCTCCCTGACTTGTCTCCCTCTGCAAGGGCCTGTGCTGCACGAGTGGCATGGTCAAACTGCCCTACTCTTTCCCACGCCTCTTCACACTCGTTCCACAGGGTGGTCAGCTCCCTCTCAACCTGTGGCATTTTTACCTCTGCTGTCTCAACAGCACTGATCTCACTTTACAGACGTTCTAGCTTCCCCCTCAGTGCCTTCCTGAATCTACCAGTTCCCGCCATTGCTTCATCCCTAAAGACCACTTTCAGTGTTTCTCATATTGTGCCTCAACTATCGACACTGCCCACATTCACCTCCAGGAAATCTATTAGGAACTCTCCCATCCGGTCTCTAAATTCCTCATCCATAAGCATCTCGGCTGAAAGATGCCACACCGGTATCGGGGGGCAGGGGCTCCTATGAGTCCAGAGCACCACTAGTGGGGAGTGATCAGAAATGGTACACCCCATGTACATAGCACCAGTGAAGTCTGTGAGGTACTCAATTCCCACTAATATATAATCTATGCGAGTGTGAAGCTTATGTGGAGCCGAATAGTAAGAGTATCCCCTCCCCTTCTTGCTCCCTCCAGCTGTCCACTAGAGCTAAATCATTAATCAGCTTATTGAGAGCCATGGACGCCAACATTGACCTGGGCTGCAACGAGTCATACCTGTCAAGGGTCAGGTCCTTCACACAATTCAAATCCCCACCCCAGAGGAATAAAGAACCCCTCAGGTGTGCCAGCTTGGGTCCCATCGAACCGAGGAAAGTATGGTTAGGGCAGTATATGTTCATAATGCATACCTCCTGGTGTTCAATGTGCTCGTGCACAGCTACTTATAGGCCGCCACTGTCCATTACAACCCCAACGAGCCGGAACCGGACCTGCACAGCCATCCATATCAAATCACCACTGGCATATTTAGAATAAGTGGAACCATAACCTTGATCCCCCCGCCTCCCAAACCTGGCTATCAGGGATCCTCTGTCGCCAGAAAGCAATGCGATCATAATCTTTTTTCTGCACAGAAACAGCCTCACTCTATTCCTATGCATGTATGTCTCTAACCCCCTGACATTCCAGGTTACAATCCTAACCAATGTCATGTTGTGTACAGTACAGTCCACCAACCATACTAGTTATTGGCTCCTAAAGAAAGTGCATGGGTTTGAATCATACTTGGATGTTATGCATCCTAAGAAAATGAGGGTGCTGTATTCAAAATTGCGAATGGTGATTCTCCCTCTTGTGAGTTTGAGAAGCAAGTGGAAAGAGCACAATTCGCCAGATTGCCCGTATTGTTTAAATACAATGAAAAACTGTGGGCCATTGTATTAGTCCAAGGTACACTGACCTAAGAAAAAACTCAGCGTTTCATCCTTCCGAGGTTGATAAATGAACACCACACACCGTGGGTAATAATAAGCAGCGGTCAGATACCTGAGGGTTTGTAGCGCTATATAAATGCCAAATTATTATTATTTATTATTTGAGACTGCTATTCAAGCAACGTACTGTCGTGAGCACCAGAGGTCGATCTTCTTGTGTTTGGCAGCTAAGGACTCGCTGGCAACTCATTGCTTAGGAAAGCCTGCAAGCTTGGAGGAGAAGGATGAGGACTCTTACCTGCTAGAGTGATGTTGTGGCTCAATCTGTGTCGACCAACATTGTAGGTATGCATTTACATGTTGAATAATTTGTCCTAATGTAACACTGTGAACATCAAATTATGCTAGTGGGCTTTGTATTGATTTTCTTATTGTATTATTTGATGGATTTTTATGTACATTCTTATTCTGTCGATGACCAAACTCTATTGTATGTTTTTATCTGCTGTATACACTTTTATGGCTCTGTACTAAAGTAATAAAGAAGAAAAAGTACTGGCAGGAGAGTATACCAGGTAGCCGGAAGGGTTACATACAAGAAGCTTGGCAGGAGAGAATACAGGGCAATTTGCAAATGTGCATAACCAAGAGGTCCTAAGCAAGGATATTAGCACTGAATGGACCAAACCAACAGGAGCAAAATCCTAGCCACAGAATCTTAAAGTGAATGAAAATTTAGAACTGTGTGTGAGTAACAGTGCCAATGTGGGCCCAACCAAACACAAGGATTGTCGTATAAAGAACTGTTTGTGGCAAAGAGGAATCCGGGGGAAGGGAGTCACCCTCTGGAACAAGGATTCTTTATCCCATAAGAACTTTTTGAGTTGAAGTTTCTTATTTTTGTTTAAAAAATATTTCTACACCGAAGCACCAGAATTGATTATATTAAAAACCAATCCAGGGGAAGGGAGTAACCCTCTGGAAAAAGGACTATTTCTCTCTGAAATACATTTACTGTTTCACCTTTTTTGTTTAGTGTATAGTGTGATGGTCAGAGTAGAACGTTTGGACACAAGGACAGCTTGATTTTGACATCCAGACACAGACTGATCCTTAGTTTTCTTTAGGTAGGGAAAATCTCCTTATTGCAGGATCAGAGAGGCCTTTCCCAACCCTTTCATTTGTTTAATAAAAGTCTTTAACCAGAAACATAACCATCTTGTGTCCGAGTTTCATTCCTGACTCCTCACACTATACTCTGGGCTTAGCTCTAGCTGATGGTAGCCATCATGTCCATAATGCGTGGGGCTTGGTGACCTTCCCTCTTAATTGCTTGGTTGGGTCGTCTCATGTCCAAGCACAGTGGGATAGCATCTGAACCCTTTTTTGGTACCGGTACAATGGGTAACACCCACGGAGTAGGTGCAGATGCCTGCTCAGTGATGTCTTGTTCCAGTAGCTTATGTAGCTCGTCCTCTACTTGTCTTTGAATATTCACTGGTATGCCTCTATAGTGTTGGGCCATGGGTGTAAACGCGGGGTCAATGTGTAGTTGTATTTGTCTGTGTTTTACTTTCCCCAGACCTTTGAAGAGTGACGGAAAGAGCTGTTCCATCTTTATCACATTGTCTATGTACTTGTGCGCCATTAATCCATGCAGCATGTGAAATAAACCCATGTCCTGTGCAGTCCTAAAGCTTAGTATGCAGCCGATTTCCGCTGCTGCTTCCAATACATTCATGGGCATCTTCTTTGCCTGTGTTTTGAATTTGCAGGTGGCTTCGAAGTATCCCTTGCACAGCACTGGTGTCTTTGACCCATTCAGGTAGATGTCCACCTCCAAGGTTCGTAACCTCGGAGCTTTCGGGATGGTTTTCAATACTTCTTTGCTAATCATATTTGCAGTGGCTCCGGTGTCAATCAGGAATTCCACCAGTAGATTGCTAATTGTGAGTAGCAATGTTAGGCTATGTTCCTTAGCTTGCTGATTTTCCAAAGCGTACAGATAACCAGAGTGCCTGTGATCATCTGCCGATGAAGACGACTCACTTTCAGATGGAGATTGCTCCACTAGCTATTGTACACTGCGTTTGGCCCTCCTGGGTGGGTGTGATGAGACATGGGTCATTCTCTTTTCCAACCTTCTTCTGTCATCGGCTGATCCTTTGTCCCTTCTCCTGCTGTCTTTGGGCCTTCCTGGCATTCTAACAGCTGCAGACATGGCTGTTGTTGTGTTAATTCATTCCTTTGTTCTTATGATTCACTTGGCCAGGCTCTGAATATCTCAGGTCCGGCGTCACCAGCTTTCATATTGATGTCATACTGGGTGAGTAATCACTGCTGCACCCCAAGCTCTGTGCATGCTCCTGTGTGCTTTTCTGCACTCCTCTGCTGCCCTCTTGTGATTCTGGGCGGTCCTCTGCGCTTTGCCGACATACTATCTGGGTGTGTGATGACCCAAGCCCTTCTGTGCCCTCGTCAGACTTTCTTTGCCCCTCCTCAGGCGGTCACAGGCCATCACATGGCCCTCTGCCTCGTCACCAATGTTGGCTCTACCACCGGGTAAGCAGTTATTACTATCCACCCACACAGCGCCTCCCTAGGTATGAAGGATGCAAAGACGGGAGCTGCATACAAGCACACCTTTATTCCTCAGATACTTGCTGAGCTCTCCCTATGCTATCTCGTCACTTCCCTTCCTCCACTTCCCGCCCCCTTCACACAGCTAGAGCGCACGTCCCACACCAGCCCTGCACAGGCTGGAGAAAATACCTCTGTGAGGAACCAGGAATGAGACATGGACACAGAGGACTATGGTGATTGCTATAAACATTTATTTAAATAATAAAGGACTTGGAAAATGCCTCACTGTCCCTTATCCAGGAGGTATTTCCCTACCTCAACCAAAAACTAAGGGTCGGTCCTGTGTCAAGATGGCCAAAGCAAAGAATACCCTGTGTACGAAATCCTATCCTAGCCCTCGAATTTCTAAAAGTAACTCCAAGGTGTTAAGGGTATTGTCTTTGGCTTGAAAAGTGCACAAATGTTCAAGTTCAACAAAAAACCAACAAAGGTTCCAAATGGATAATGTTCACAGCCTACTTTTCTCTCCAGCAAAACAAAAGTTAAAAAAAATTACTTTGAAGATACTGGTGGGGGGTGCCTGTCCTTCCGCTCTGTATATGGTAGAGGAGAGGCACAGAGGACCCCAGCCAAGATTCTCAAGCGGTAGCAATGGACGAGCAATCAAGGCCTAGCTTCTCGGGAGGTGATGCAGGCTGATTCTTAAGTACAGTGTAGTCCCCGAACCCCCACAAAGGAATGTCCACATACTGTATTAATGAAAACACAGTCTTTATATAATTTATATTCAAAGGTATGTACATAATCACAATAACGCACTTTGTACTCGGAAATCAACAATGGTAAATATATACAATTCTAAAGTGGTACCACCAATGTTATCGAATCTCATTAAAGTGCATCAACTGTACGGTTAAAATGTCATACAGATCAATAACGAGGACACCAGCAATAGAGATAGGAAGGAACGTAAGATGGTTGAAACAATAGGCAGAATGCTGGCCTATACCGATAGACACAGTTCTGTGTGGAGATCCCCCACCTGGGCAACCTGTAAAATAAAGATATATAGCACAAGCCCAGTCCATATATTGTTCAATAGCCTGATTTCCTCCTATTAAGGTTTTACCCCCCCCCCCAATGTACCTGGTGGAGTAGAGTTCTTCGAAGACGCGTCGACGGATCCTTCTTGAGTGACTTCCTTTAAAGCAGGAGCCACGGATCGTCGAGAGGCGTTGAAGATGGTGAACTTGTCGTCGGCGGCGATGAGAAGTTCAAGGGTGCCGAGACCCCGATGTCGATCCAGGCGGTGCTAGTCAGCGACGTCCTGCGAGGATGAGGTGTGCGGGGCACCTCAGCGATAGATTGTTAAGGACCGCAAAGAGTTTCAGAAGAACTGTGGCCCAGCAAGGGAGTCGAGTCGTCGAAGTCTTTGTGGCCTTCAGGTGGCGGCAAACCCAACGGCGGATTCTCCTCGGCGCGTTGGTCGTCCTCGACTTTCTCCGGCGGGACAAAGCGGTCGACGTTGCGGACAAGGGAGCCCTTGGATCCAAATGTTCTTAGGCAAAGGAGCGGGCGGCTCCGGTCGTCGGCGGCACAGCATCAAGTGGTCTCCACGCCTGGGCAACACAACTTCGACGGGCCTCCAGCGGTTGCACAAACCTGCAAACCCTGGTCAACAGCAATAGATTTCGACAGCGGCGAAGTCCGGGTGCTTTGCTTCGTTCTTCTCAGCGGTCCCGTCTCGGGTCGGCAGCCTTTCGAGGGTCTGACTTCCAGGGAGCTTCAGCGAAGGTTACCGGTGCTCGGTGGTCCCTCGGAGCACGGGAAGAGGGCGCCTTACCAGGTCCTCTCTTGGATCAGTCCTTGATGAGTTCTGCAGCTTTCAGATCAAGTCGAAGCAAATGCAACAGCAAGTCGTCGTCTTCCAGTTGGGCGTCGAGGATCAGCAGTTCCAGTTACTCTTAAAGTGTAGACACAGCTTCTGAATGCTTCTGAACAATTTCCAGTGGTGAGAGGTCCCCAGATATACTATCTTGTCTCTCATCCACACTGCTGGGTCACTCTCCGCAGCCAATCATACAGAAGGCCATTCATGCAGTCAGTCAGCCAATCAGGCACACAGGGCATTCATGCCATCCTCCTCCCTCTCAGACACTCACAACAAGGAATGTGGATTGGGACAAGTACTCAGCCATTCAACACTACACACTGCATTCAGGCCAGTTTCGGGCAGGGCTGTCTCAGTCTTTGTCGCTCATGCTAGAAACCAGACAACCACAACAAGAAGTGCATATTGGTCACACACTCCATTCACCCAGGTCCCACCCACAGGACGTACTCGCAACATACAGTCACTGGGAAGGCTCCAGCCAGTCTGGACTGGACTTCACAACAACACCATATATGGAACTTCCACCCAACAGCCAGTGAGGGGGAAGGGACAGAGTCAGGGCTTCCCAGGACTTTGGGAAAACAAGGTAACAGGTAATAGAAAGCAAGAGGCCACGGGGGCCATCTTGTTTTCCATCAGGAATCAACTGATTCCAATGGCAGGGCCTGGGTATCCCAAAATGGAGGATACTCAGCGCACCTGTCAAATTCAGCATGGAGCTGCCACCAGCCCATACCCTGCTCTGCGGGCCACCCACAGGTGCCCAAAAACATACACTAGGGGCACAGGGTTGTACCCCCTACCCATGGGTGCCGTAAGGGTATCCCATGGGTCTGTTCACCAAACCGAGAGAGAATCTGCACTGCCAGGAGTCCCACCTGAACTCCTGCGCGGAAAATATGACAGAACACACGATAAAAAGGCAGTAAAGGACAAGGATACGGAGGCCCTGTCCCTCCGATGCATTTCCAGCACCACAATTACCAAGTTCTTTGTAGCTCAAGAGGATAACCCCCTGCGCTTGATGTTTCAACACACTCTAGGGGAAATTACTCCCTTCCCCAGGTCTTTTCCACATTCAATGCAGTTCAAAATCCTAAGGGAATTAATCTTCCTTGGGATTCTCTTTTTTCAAAATACCACAAATGCGATTACAAATCCTAAGGGCATGAATCTTCCTTCAGATTCTCTGACTCACAAAACACCTGGTACACTCTCTTGCCAGGTTCCCTCACATAGTTTCTTGATACAATTTTGGTGCAGGCCCCAGACTCGCAAATTACCTAGTTTACTTTCCTGCCAGGTTCTCCAATGTCATATGTCCTGGTATACTCACCCGCCAGGACAATATCCCTAAGGGTATGATTCTTCCTTGAGATATGGAAATTGAGATTCAACAATGACACTTATGGGGGCGTGTCCCTGACTCACATAATGCCAAGTATACTCTCCTGCCATGTCTTATGTGCATTTGCACTGGTGTTTTGGTGTACTCTACTGCCAGGACAACCTCTCAAAGGGTATGAATCTTCCTTGAGAATTGTTTTCACCATATGTGATTATGGGTGTGGGTCCCAGACTCGCATAACACTTTGTTTACCCAAATTCACCTCTGTCTACTTTGTTTTCACAATATCCCAGCTCCCTTGTTCACATAACTCGAATGGAGTCCCCCCTTCTGGGTTTCTCTGCGGTCCATGCTGCAAAGTGCCTCGGTATCCCCTTTCTCTGGATCACCGGTATTATTAGGTGGCTTCAGCATCCTCCATGTGTGCCCCTCTTGCATCGGTCATGCTTCGGTAAGCATCGGCGTCTCCAACACTCGTTGGTCCCCTCCCTGCACTGGCATCCCCGGCACAGATTTACATGCTCTGTGTCTTGCGTCAACTGTCTGCTCTATCTTGTGTCCCTTCTTCGCTTATGTGACCAGCTGAAAGCTCGGATCGGATCCCCTGGCAATCACTAGCCAGTCAGATCTCCCTCCAGTTCTGCACGGCTCGCTCCATCTTTGACCTCCTGTGGTAGCGAAGGGAGTGGTTTGGAGCCAATCATATTCCTCCAACAGCTAGACCATTCATTTCAGTCTAGTTGAGTCATCTTCATTCTGTTTGCTCTCTTCCTCGTGCTAGTCTTTGTTACTGCTAACACTGCAGAGTGTTTCAGAGTTCTGTGACTAAGTGTTGGGGAATATTGAGGATTACTGCGACCATATGCCATGAGAGCCTAAAGTATTGAAAGTGTGTCCCTAAAAGAGAAACAGGGGATACCATGTCTCACCCATTGATGTCGCTTCACCCCCGCCTCCCCCAATTGTCGCCTCTCCCCATCTGGTCCCCCCTCAAATACCTACCCCAGGTTCAGGGTCAGGTAGCAGCTGCCATCCCCGGGCCTCATAAGGAGAGGCTACACCTGAGAAAGGAGTGATGACACCATCGGGTACATCACACCTCCTTTACTCATTCGCCCTTCTTCAGATCATGAAATGAAAATGAAGCACATTGGGGATTCATGTAATACTCATATTTACCTCCTGCTGTGTTTGCTTTTGTGAGATAGTATAGGGCAAAGGGATACTCCGTGGATAACAGCCTAAAGAGAAATCTGGATTGTTGAATATAAGGATTAACCAGGATGTGAATGTTTGTTTTCAATTGATTTTCAAAGGAGATCTGCACTGACTGCACAGTCTGTGCTGGCTTCACCACAATGCAATAGGCAGCTTTGTCACCTTCATTAAAAGATATTCCAGTGTGTCTTGCTCCAGGTCCACCTACAGTTTAGGCTCTGACCAACTACCCATTCAAAATGTTTCTTAACTGAGCTGCAAGGAGACACATCCAGTGTCACCAAACCTCAGTTGGTTATCTGCCTCCTCAGTAGAGTTTTTGCAGCTCTTGGGCTTTTCTGTCTCCGTGTACACTCAAATTATGATTAGCAGTGCCCGGAATATATAAAGGCACTTGGGCAGAAGATTCAAGTGAAGGCAGGATTTTCTGTCAAGACACATCCAGACCATTCTATCTTTGGAGATCGGCATAGAGTTCTATGTTAGGGTAATTGCACTTATCAAGTAACTGGGGGCGGCTTAGCTACAAACATACCCAAGTATATCAGAACATTGGTACACCATCCAAAGTCCAGTCTATCTTTCAGCAAACTAATGGTGTCTACTGAGATGGTAATGTTTAGTGCATCTGTAACCACCCATTGGGAAGTCACTGGATGTTTTGGAAGTGTTACATATATTTGTGACTCATCTATTCCACTGCAGGAGGCTGAAACTCTTGGTAGAGGTTTAGGGCTGCTTGGAGGCCCATGGGAAACATATATTTTTGTGCTTTCTGCCAAAGACCGGAGAAATGACATCAAACAACCCACCCAATTCCCTGGCAACAGCTCAGCAGAAGCTGTGAAGGGGGATCCAGCCCAGAGGAGACTTATGGTAATGAGAAGAGCACTATTTAGGGCAGAGCATGGAGTCAACAGGGCTTTTTGTTTCTTCCTTGTTGCTCCTCTCTGCTTTCCAAGAACTGATGGAAGACCGACACCTTTGGAATGATCCAGTGTTTGTCCGGGTGAGAGACAATGCATAATCATTGAGTAAGGGTTTCAGTTTAGGAGTGAGTGGGGCCCCTCTATGGTAGGCGGAAAGGGGTCCTGACACCAGGCTTTCACATCTGACCATGGGAAGCATATGTCCACCTCTTTGAGTGAGAGAGCATGCTTAGGTCTGGTATACTGTCTAGAGCAGGGGTTTGCAGCCTTTGGTTCTCCAGATGTTTTGCACTACAACCCCCATCAGCTCTAGCTGGCATAGTCAATGGTGAGTGATTGTGGGAGTTGTAGTCCAAAACATCTGGAGAGCCTCAGGTTGCTGAACCCACCCCATAGAGAATATGGTTGCCATGGATGGCAGATGACAAACGGCATGATTGTAAACCATTAGGGATGCTTTCCGCAGCCTGACTGGGCCCACAGATTAGTAACATGAGTTACTAGAAGAGAGGAGCAAGTTAATGGTGAGGTGAGGAGTCCACAGAAGTAAATAGTCACAATCAACCAATCTGAACGTTTTTCTCTGCATCAAGGGCATGTTACTGTGAAGGGGTGGCTTGGCAGAACTATTGACCATATTTAGCATGCTTCCAATATTGCCAAATTTGCCTCTGCAGAATAGAATTAACCCTGACACGTATTTATTTTTTAGAACTGGCATAACGTTTTTGAAATCTTTTGGTTAATATCTTTGTGTGCTGATTGAATACAAAAGAGGTGCATTCAAGGTGGTCTTTGACTGTTTTATGTATAAGGGGGATGTTAGATTTGGTTTTTGCGTCAGGATTTCTTCCTACAACAGGATGTTATTAAAGAATTTCCACTATGGGTCAGCATCGGTTCTTTCTACCTATTTTGTAAAATAACTTCTGGCTGGAGTTTTTGTCATCCTGGAAGGTATCTGCCCGGTACTGTGAAGAGTAAGAACAAAGAAGTGATAAAGACTGCCTGTCTGTCAAGCACTGAGACGAAGAAACGTATAGGAGATATACAGAGTATAACTCCAACACAAACGAGGACTATCCTGAGAAGCTGGCGAACTGGTGACTCTGGGAGAAGGCTGCTTCACCTGGCTATAGGCCGTGTGAAAGAAGTGGTGCCCGCAGTGGGAAACCAACTAGAGGAACTCGGTCCCATGGTTGTTCGTCCCAGGATGGACATCCACAAAGGGGTTAGGAAAAGCCACAATCTGAAGGTGCTTAACCTAAAGCACACCGGAGACAGACATGGGGACGTTTGTTTACAGATGGAGGAAACCAAATTGAAGAAAAGAGAATTGCGTGGTGGCATGATAGGACTGAGAAACCCATACCCTCTACTCGCTGATACCACGAATAGACACAGGGGCTCATTACAGTTTGCCGGTCCGGAAACAATGGTACCGGTAAGCTTGCCAGTACCGTTGTTTCTGGACCGGCAAACTACAAGTTCTGCGAGCGGGTGCCTTTCAGCCCGCCAGGTCGGACCTGGCGAGCGGAACGACACCCGCTCGCAGAACTCGACGGATGCACCGGCACCATTCATGATTGGTGCCGGTGCATCCGTCCTCCCCATTCCTATTGAACCCAATGGGACTCAAATGGGAATGGGGAGTAATAATTACCGGCACCCGGCAATGGGGATTTACTGTGACTGCCAGGGCCGTAATGCCCTGTTAAATCCCCATTGCCGGGTGCCGGTAAATTCATGACTCCGGTAGCAGCCATGCTGGTATGCACTGGCACGGCTACCGCCAGGTTCATAATAACCCCCAAAGAGTTGTGTCCAACAAAGTCGAGTGTGCGTATTGAATAGCCGTCCTGATCGAAGACCGAAAAGAGTCAAATACCTACCCGGTGACGCAGCACCAGTGCAACAAAGGTAATGGGAGAGCAAGAGACCCAGGGTGCAGGACATGTGTGACGCCTATGTACAAGTACAGAGAAAATGCAAACATAACGATTGGAGAGAGCCTACTAAGAAGAACAAGAATCAAATATGGACTCCACTTACTCGTTTCAGTGAGAAGCTAAATAACCAAAGGAAAGAGAGTTGTTGTGAGCATATACTTGTTCATTCTAAAGAGAAGATTAGGGTTGTGAGGCATGGCCCATATCCAGAGACTGAGTCAAGAATCAAAGAGGGACAACTTTCCACGCGGGACACTGAGCTCGGTAAAGTGCGCCTGACCAGGCACTTTGGACTATGGAACTTAAGACTTAAAGAGAAACTGTTCTAGCCATACCAATCAAGGACTGTAATATTGAACAATCAACTAGTTACACATCGATAAAAGTTTATTATAATCAACAATATAGTGGATTGCAGAGGTAAATCCCACATTCGGGACTCTAAAGACCAACAGTTTTGATCCAAAGACACTAGTGATAACAGGCATCCTCTAACTATCAGGATATCATCGGCCTGAAAGAAATGAGAGCTTGCTCATAAATCGCACAAATGTTGTCTTGAAAAAGACCTCTATGGTCGATACACGTGTTGGCTTACTCAGAATTATCTTGGCTTAGCAAGAATTGCATTGGAATTCAGGCTCAATTAGGATAATGCTGTGAATTACATAATTGACTCAGTCAGATATAATTTGACATTGTTGTACTATGATAGGATTTGTAAATATGGAATGTGTATATCACTAATTCAATATTTAATACACAATTATTTTGAAGGGTCTTGCGCTATATATTAGTGTTCAAAACTGTTCATATAACCAAGAGGACAAGGCATTTCCTCTTTTACACTGGTGTATGCAGTTGGCCAATTAGTTACAGAATCGAGTAGGATAATAAATATAGCTATTAACATAATACTTCCCTAAGCATGCGATAATCTTGGTTTGCCCCATATTTTGCTAAGAATCAACGAAAGCCCAGAGAGGAATTTGAAGGGTCTAGGGAACCAATATAAAAGTTTAAACAGATAGCAAAAGGCCATCTGAAGATCCCACACTGAGGAGAACTTTGCTGAAAAGAAACCCAGGAGAAGGGAACCATTCCCCTGGTCTTTTAGTTATGTAGTTATGTAGTAATAGTGGTAGGGTCTGCCTAGGTTACTTTTGGACAGAGGACAGACTTTAAAAAAAAAAAATGTTTTATTGAGTTTTGAAACAAACAAGGAACAAACAGAAAGAAGAATCAACCGTTGCATGACCCGTTGCCATGAGTGGGTCTAAAATAGTAGGTATTGTACTAAAATGTCACCGTCATTTGTGTGCCCCTGCAGTCAATGCGACTTTAAGGGCGACATTTACTGCGCCCAAGCAGAGCGGGGGTTGCTGGGGTGTCTCCTGTTTACCATTTTGGTAAGCGTGGGACAAGAAAGAAAAAAAAAGAAAAGCACACTGCGGTGTCAGCTCTAACCCACGTTAGTGGGAGGAGCTGGCGCTGCAGGGAAAGAAGGGTGTGGGCGGCACACACAAAAGTGTGCCGCCGTAAATGTAAGTAGGTTGGGGGGGGGGGTGGGAATGTAAAAGCAGGCTGGGGGATGCGGGCATAGAGATCTATATCATCACTGCGCTGCCTCGTAACTGGTGTTGGAATTTTCGGCCGTCGCAATTACGGGCGGCACAGTGATCACATAGATCCATCTAGTATACATCACAAAACCTCCCCGCCGTTGCCCTCGACACCTTTGCCCCCACCCCCAATTATGTAAGTAAG